>NC_064533.1:28986617-29642867 GCF_023856365.1 Brienomyrus brachyistius
GGAAAACATTACATCCATCCATATGTGCATGTATTTCTTTCAAGATCAGAAAAACGAAGCCTTTCTACAGTGACATAAGTCAAAGTATCAGTAGGTCCTCCATCACCCTGTAGAGATGGACACCTGAAATCGCTAAATGGTCATATTAGGGAAACGTATTTGACAAGTGAATCAGTCAGAGAGGCCTGGGGTGAAGAGCAGTCTGCTAAACACTGTTCGCTAAAATCCCCGACTTCTGCAAAGCCCTTCCTGATGAAGTCTTCTCATAGTGAACCGGAGCACCTGTGAATCCGCAAAACGGATTTGGAATTCTTAAGCTAACGCCCAAGTCTGGCTGGGTGAAGAATAATGTGAGCTGGAACAGACCATATTTACATCACACCGACAAGTTCAAAACTTCACAGAATTCCAGTAGAGCAGATATTTTAGAATTATGGAAGAAGACAGGTCAAATGACTGCATAGATAACACAATTCTTACAAGGGAATAAAGAAGGCTAATTTAATCAATTGTCGATGTGCCTACCAAAATGTATTTAAATTCATCTCTTTGATGTTAATTGTTCATTACGGAATCCATTAACATCAACCATCGTTATCGGAATCAGCCAATATAATAAAAAAAAAAGTACAATAAACTATTGGTTTTGAGCTTGAAAAGATCAGCTAATCATATTAAATGTTCAAGCTCTAGTATACTTGACAAAAGGACAAGCAGCGCGGACTGTAACAGTCAAGGACATAGACTTGTAAACCCAGAGGTTTCTGGTTCAGGTCTCAGGGGAGCCGGCTGCAGCAGTGCACCATATTTCATCCCGATCGCCTCAGTGAAGTACCCAGCTGTGTAGAGCAGCCAAACAGTGTCAGTGTCCCTTAAATTATTAAACACCATGTGAATATCCTGCATGAACCCAAGTCAGATGGGCTGGTGAAGCTAAAGTGTCCTCACTGTGTGTCGGCATGTATGTGACAGGCTGCCACTCCACCCATCCCATTTTATACACTGCATTTATTATTTACATCACAGCATGACAGAAATTAACTGGATCGCAGCATCACACTGTACTTTATGTTAAGAGATAGAGTAGCAGAGGGGTTATTGATGATAATATCCTTTAATCCGCGACCGACGAGACGCATCATTAAGTGAAAATGCCAGTTCAGCTCTCAAATGATCAGAGGAGATTCGTCAAACAATCATTCACGATGTAATTAGTGCCCAAAGTACACGAAAGAACTGTTCAATGCTTTATGCACATTTAAACATTAACAGTAGATATTTGACAGCTCAACTCTGAGCTAAAATAGACAGCATTGTGACTATAACAGCCATGAAGCAGGTGAAACATTCCCATACCTTGAGGATTACCTAACGCAACCTATGCAGCATTGGTACTCCAGCCACCGGAAAAAAAAACTGTTTCATTGGACTAGTGTGGTGCTGAGGTATCGCCCACTGCACGGCTGCATTCGGGTTCTTATTCCTGAGGTGGTTTGTTGTGTGGGGGGTGCGGCAATGAGCTCTAATCAGTGCGCGCTCTATACCTCCTCCTCCACATAACCCAAGTGACTAAAGATGACTTCCACATATGATCAATTTTCCATCCATCCATCCATTTTCCAAACCGCTTATCCTACTGGGTTGCGGGGGGTCTGGAGCCTGTCCCGGAATCAATGGGCACGAGGCAGGAAACAACCCAGGATGGGGGGCCAGCCCATCGCAGGGCACACTCACACACCATTCACTCACATATGCACACCTACGGGCAATTTAGCAACTCTAATTAGCCTCAGCATGACTGTGGGGGGAAACCGGAGTACCCGGAGGAAACCCCACGACGATATGGGGAGAACATGCAAACTCCGCACACATGTAACCCAGGCGGAGACTCGAACCCGTGTCCCAGAGGTGTGAGGCAACAGTGCTAACCACTGCACCACCATGCCGCCCCATACAGTGCTAACCACTGCACCACCATGCCACCCCCAGATCAATTTAAAAAAAAAAAACAAACAAAAAAAAAAACAATAACAAATGGATAACAGTTGTAAGACAGGGACCGTCTGTATTTTCAAGAATTCCAGATTCCCGATTTAATTGAAAAAGTCAGTAATAAAAGGATTGTTAAATTCTTCCCGAATTACACGGAGTCAGACTGCAGTAGGAAACTGGGAAAAATCTGATTTTGGGCGTGGGGGTTATGTAACGATGGGTGGGGTACCATCTAAGCAGAAGGTGTCAAGTTAAACGACTGATTCTCATGACTAAACCCCAAACACAAACTAAACTGCAGAGATTAAGAAAAGTCACGGTAAATTAGATTAATGATAAAATAAATAAATAAATAAATAAATAAATAAATAAATCATCGGACACTCCGATAACGACAGCAATCTCACCTCAGGATATATGATTATTGGGAACACTCCAGTGTGGATAAAAAGCTTGCGCCTCGTCAGACAATCCATTAAACTTTGTGCGTCATATTTTGAGAAATAAATAAAGAATAAAACTGCGATTTAAGTGGGTCGGCCGAAGGGGATGGATGAGTGGAAGCGACAAGCCTTCGCATCCCATCCACAGTCCTGCTACTCTCCCCCAATCGGTGGCCCTTAATTGAGGGTCTCCCCAGCACGCCGCCTCAGGGTGTGAGGGTATCACTTGTGGAACTGCATGGATCTGGTTGGAGGGGAGGGGGGTATGACACTCCAGTGTGGGGATAATGAAGGGCCTCCAGGCTTTGGGGTGACTGTGAGGGGGGAGGGTGGCATTCTATCAACCCCCCTCCCCAACTAGGCCAACAAGCCTGCCTCAAAATAAACCCAGAGAACCCCCCCCCCCACACACACACACACACACACACACACACACACACACACACACACACACACACACACACACACACACACACTGCTTCGTTTGCAAAGCAGTTCCAGCACAGGCTGGACTCATGAGGCATTTGAAGACCTGGTGAAGAATCCAGTGGCTTATCACACACCTGCCACTCTGTGAGTGTGTATCATCAGTCCTAGCTCACAGGCAAATAAGCTCACTTTGATAAAATAGAGCTTTCCAATTGCTGTTAAATGAACAGTGCCCACAGAGTTCTTGATGAATAGCTTACTTGCAGTTGATTTGAATTGGCACTGATGGTTTTGTTCTCGAACAATCGTTTATACGGTCAGGCACCGGCTGAGCATGACCCTGTAGATTCTACAATATAGATGCAGCTGAAAACCATGACTGAGCAAGGCCTAGATTCTGACCTGCAGCCCGAGAGCTTTAAGGTACCAGCATCGAGGTGAGCCCTTTGTCATTTCAATATCCAGTTTTAGCAATGACCAGAAAAACAGCAAACAAGACTAGGTATTATTTGCTTAAACTTCTGTCCATGCAGGGTTGCAGGAGTGCGGAATCCCTCTTGGAAACTACAGACGGCAAGACAAGGAATGCAATGCTCACAGAAAGCTTGCTTAATTCCATAAAACATTATTGTAAATTTACTGGTTTTATAACAAAAATCATTCACAAAAACTACATCTCGTGTTAAAAACAACCAAAAGTTTTAAGTAAAACACAAATTTTAAGTAGTAATAAACACTATATAGTTCTAAAAGAGCTGTTCTGAGTTAAAAGGTTCATGGACAAGCATCAGTGGGGGCTTTTTAATTAGTAACACCTTTGCAATAACATGAAACACCAAACAGTTGTGTGCAGTTCATATTGGCAGCCAGTGACTGCAACTGCGATTAACAGCAAAATAGCAAGAACAGAACTGAATGAGGCCGTCAGAAAAATGTTTACTTCTTTAAAGAAACCAATAAATTAACAGCATTATTACTGAGTTAAGCAAGCTTTCCAAACACTTACTGTGAGCACTGTAACCCAGGACAGGGCAACAACCCATCACAGGCACACACACATACACAAGCCCCACTCACAGATATGCACACCTATGGGCAATTTGCTAACTCCAGTTAGCCTCAGCATGTTTTTGGATTGTGGGGGGAATTTGGAAAACCACCACGATGACCTTTGGAGGACATGCAAACTCCACACATGCAGAGCCAAAAGTTTAAAAATGAACAAAAGAAACCTACCACCAATAGTTAAAACTATAAGATTTTACCTTCCATTTCTACAGAAGGACTAACATGTTTTATTCTAATGCGTGGAAGAGTCTTGCAGACAATGGTAATGCAGCCGGGGATTGTTAGTTATTGAAGGGATCTCTCAAGAGTACAACTGTATTGGTCAGCATCCAGCCCAAGGGCTACAGTGACAGCGCTGGCCCAAGTCAACGGCACGGCGTGCTGTGATGCGGGGGACGGCGCAGACTCGCCTTGAGCTCGTCGAAACGCAGCGTGAAGTGCAGGATCTCAGCGAACTGCTTGGCCAGAGCCTGCTCACGCTCCAGGTGCTGTGTGGGGCTGTCAGGCATGCAGGTAAGGGCTCCCAAAAGGCCGTGCAGAGCCGCCTCTGTGGGGGGAAGGGTGACGGACAGGTGACACATGGTTCTGCCATGAAGGATTGTGCAGGACGAGGTAGGTTTCAACTGGGGCAGGACACAACCGATCAGACTGTTGACAAATATGAATATCATACATTTAGATGCAATTAACCAACAGTTAACAATTAATTAAAATATGAGACTTCTCAGATGTATCAAGGCTTTTAATAACTTGACCCAGGACAGGGTCTTAGTGAGCTTAGAGCGTATCCCAGGAAACACAGGGCACAGACGGGATGGGATGCCAGTCCATCACAGGATACGCACACAAAAACACTCGTACAGAGCCAGAGAGCTCAGACTGAAGCCTGGGTTAAATGAAGCGATGTAGGTCAATCACCCCTGAAGCAAATCTGGCTCACAAATCGAGGGGCTGCAGTGCAGTATATCCATGCATGGTCAGAGTCCAGCGTTCCACTTGCCGAAACTGCCTGCAGCGCCATCTCACATCCCCCATGAAAACAACTACCAGGACGGGACGTTTTTCGGTTCCCACCAGTCTGCGGATATGGCTTTTTTCCGCTAGTGCCAGGGAGGGCGGGTGGAGATGGGTCAGTGATGGTCGAGCTGCCAGATCGGTCAAAGCACAAAGGCAGGTAGGTTGCTGATAGGTGCTAATTCACTTTGTAGGGAAAGTTCAGTCCCTTCATCGGATCAAACTTAAATTTTATTCATTCTTAGCTTGTCTGGTGTGTCTGTGTTTCATCCACACAAGCAGGCAGAACATAGTGAGGTCACAAAGAAAACAGAAACCGCAATTTGTTTCCAGGTTAGTCCCTCAATACAGTGGATCTAGCCATAACAAAGTGTAGTTGTTTGAGGCGATAAAAGAATACACAGATGTTGAAATTAAACAACAGGAGGTCAACAGGAGGTCGCAACAGCCCAGCGGATGAGAAGCAGAGTGCTGCCGCAGGAACATGACCCCAGCCACAATTTTATCCTCAGCTCTGCTGCATGGATCTCCCCCAGGGTCCTGGAGACGTCAAGCGTGAAACATTGAGCAGGAGACATCCGGAACTCCTGCTGACCTCCTCGGCAAGGGAGTGTGCCGGCAAAGCGAGGGGCTGGCCTCCTCCGTTATGGAAGCAGTCATGGCGGGAAAGAGATCCTTTCTTTCACTGACAGTCATTACTGAGATAAAAGTTCCTCCAGTAGGGGGCGTGGTGCTGTAGCGTGGAGCTGAGCTTTACACATGTACACACTGTGCCTAATCAGAGAACTCCAGCCGCTAGCCGACAAAAACAACGCGCATGTGCGCTACACGTCTTCAGGAGGACTTTGGGGAGTCCACACTCTGAAGCAAAGCTGCACCTGGTGCGTGTGGGTTCGCCGCTCGCAGGTACATACCTAACCTCTGGGAGAACTCATAGAACTTCTTCAGCTTCCCTACCAAGGGGATGACAGCGCCCCAAGCCCTTTCTTGCAAGCTCTCGTCCATGGGATTCTGGATGGCCTACGGTAGAATGAGAAAAAATAAATAAATAAATAAATATATATATATATATATATATATATATATATATATATATATATATATATATATATATATATATATTATAGTGTCTGCTGACATGTAATCATTATGGAAACACCAAACGTCCCTGGACCAGTTCTCTCTCATTTGAATGTGTATCCATCCGCACATTTTAAGTTGGCTAGGATTGACACTTAAATAAAATAAATGAAAATGAAATTAATGAAATTAAAGGCAGGCTACCTTGGTTCAGTAATGCAAAAACCCTGCTGTTACATTATCTAGTCACAGGGGGCAATTCTAGGATTTTTAAGGGGGGGTTGGCATAAGAGGGGCCATAATTCACACAGGGGCCCCTCTCTTGGTATACAGCCTGGTTCAGTCATGTCTAATTAGCTTAAGTGTCTAATTTTGCATAAGTGGTGACCAATAGAAGACACATGTGCATGATACAAGCGTAATTTAGCAATTACTCTGTTAATAACAGTGTTGGGGAAGCTACATTTAAACTTATGATTAAAGCAGCTAAGCTACTGTTTTAGTATAGTAATTAGCTGCACTACAAGCTACAGAGGAAAAGTATCGAACTACATCAAAGCAATCAGAAGCACCTGTTAGCTGAAAATACCCATTTTTGTAAGGTGGGAAAAACAACACAGGTCGTCGTCAACTTAGGACTGTGATCGGTTCTGAGTGACCAGTCGTAAGCTGAAAAAAGCTACGGAAAAAAGTAGTTAAGTCAGCAGCATCACTAATTTTAGTTGGTTACTCCCCAACACTGGTTGATAGGCATTTACTCCTGGTATAGACAGGTGTGAGCCAAGGGTTATGTCACTGTCACACAACTACTTACTATGTGACAGAACCTCTAACAGCTGCAAAAACGTAACCGCCACCAGGGACAGGAGAACGGCGGGATCGCTAGCAGCGGGTTACCTCTCGGATCTCGGCACCCGCTCCCTTGTAGGCCTGCAGGTCATCAGAAATGCCCCTGGCGTCTTTCAGGACCACGTTCACCTGCTCCCACACTCGTCTTTCTGATTCGGTTGGCTGTGCATCTGAAGCGGCGATTGGAACATATCATCAAAGAGTCCGGGCAGTGCATGACTCCTACCTTGGACGGCTTAGGCCTAATCTATGACAATTTACAGTATAACTGCACTATACCACACGGGACGGAACAACAACAAAGAGGGGGAATCAAAGGAAGCAATGGCATTAGAGATGCAAATCCCCATGTGGGTTCAGTGTCCTGTAGAATGGAGTAAAGGAGATACATTCGATTTGTTGCTTTTCATCGCATACAAATGGGAAAATGTGTCACCTGGAGCTTTTCTAAATCCTCACAGGGACAACGGACCTCTCTCATTGGCATGAGGTACCCTATGCTTCCTCTAACCTAGTGTTTCTCAACCCAGTCCTTGGGGATGCCCAGAAAGTCCACATTTTTGCTCCTTCCCAGAACCCAGCATACCTGAACCAAGCAACCAAGAACAAGCTAAACGAGCACGCCAGATACCTGATACATGTGTGCCAGGTGTGGGGAGGACTGTCTGGAGGGTTCCCGATGCCCGAGTTAAGATATACTGCTCTAAGCAATCAGCCTAGCGAGTTTCCTAAGGCAACAGGACATTTGCCGCTTAATTAAAGCTACCGTTTTGTTTTACAGTAATAAAGCCATTCAATTTAACAGAAAGACATGCGGTCTTTGATGCTTCCATCAGGAGCACAGCATGGCAAGGGTATGACAGCATGCGGTGCAGTGACCTACGCCGTTCTGCAGATGGCGATAATTAACAGACCATACAGAGGTCACCACCCACCCCGCCACATGGTTTGCCTTCCCTCTCTGCTTTGACGTCTAAATAAAGTGATGAGGTTTTATCTTTTACCACCTTGGTAATAAAGCGCATCGATTACGGCGACCATTTAGCAGGGCCACATTCCAAACACGGCTCTCCGTTTCGCTCTAGCTACATGGCTGCCAGAGACCGGTAGATCCACCCACCTTGGGGAACCTTCAACGCAAGCCTTGACGGGACAGTATGATCGGCGAGGATTGGCTTGTTTCTGTCCCGTCCAAAGAGTAATGTGTCGCTCCCCCCAAACTTGATGTGCTAACCAGGCCACAAGCAATGCCTGTACTGGCCGCAGACAAATGCAGCAAATACCAAGCGTTGACGGGCAAGGGTACTGGATCATAGACAGGAGAAAGGACATAACAAGCAGGGTGTAGATAGAATACAAAAAAATAAATCTCACTTTCAAAATCGAGGAAAAAGTTGGGTCCCTGCTCAAAGTCAGTGCAAGTCAAAACTTTAAGGAGGTTCCCCATGTTGAGACACCTGTCAAGAAAAGAGAGAATAGGTTGAGTATTTACATTTCACACAAAACAGTCAACCTTTTAGCACAAAGACAACAAGCACTGATAACAGAGTTAATGGTTAGGTAAAATGTTGCATAAGACACCAGTGATGGCATTTCTGAGAAACAACAGCACAATATATAGGGCTGCTGTTATGCAAGCCTTGATACCATGACCCAATTATACCTGAGGGGATATTAATGTTTCCTATGTTAGAAATTAATTTAACCCATTCATTCTTATGGGTACAGACCGATGCATGACATTTTGGCACCAATGAGCTCTCTTTCAAACTTTCACATATATGAAAATTGAAAATAGAATAATGTTTATTGAGATACGTGGAATTAGTCCAAGAATTCTGAATATGTAGAGGCTTCTATACAGAAGTTATGTGCATCAACTTTGGCAAGCTTTGTTGAACCAATCGAGGTCTCCTGCGACTTCAACTAGGTTATGTGGCTGGAAGATTCATCCATACCCACTTGTCCTACAGTATGTAGGGATACAAGAGTCCAGAGCTTTTCCCAGAAAAACAGGCACAAGGCAAGGAATATGGGACACCAGTGTACTCAGAGGAAACCCCATGATGACATAAGGAGAACATGCAAACTCCACACACATGTGGCCACGGTGGAGACTCGATCCCTGGAGGTATGAGGCAACAGCACCACTGCGCCATCCCTGTGGCTGGAAGATGGGGGAGAATCAGGGAAACGCAGTGTTCACAGTACAAACTGTAATTCATGATTTTCCTGTTCTTTAGACATATTCATCCCTAAGAACACTTAAGACATTTAAAAGTATCAGTTGATTAGGAATGTTATTACAAACTAGAACTCCGAATGACCAGAAATGACCTGGTCCCGACCCAAACTTGACAATAAGCCTGGGTCACTTCTCAGAACTCAAAAAACTGTGACTGCAGGTGCTAATGGGCCGTCAGCACTGGCCGTGGGGAGGGGGGCAGGGTGGGGGGTCCCTGTGGCCCGTGACACCAGCCCCACTATCTCACCCGCATGACACGGCCCCGCCCACCTGCTGCAACCGCTGCTCCCACTCCAGACTCAGTGTGGTTTCCTGGTTCAACAGATGTCCCCAACGTCTGAGCCCTTCTTGGCAGAACACACCCCCGGCCTAGCCCCCCAACCCCCAGTGGGGGCCAGTTTTCGGGAATCCTCCTCAGTTTATTAAGAACTCTAACTGCGGGTGGCTTTCACAAACGGATTCCTCAAGATGATGAGCCGTTGATTACAGTGAGAAACAACATTATGCAATGGTCCCGTATCATACAGTATGCTTCATACACCTTGGGGAAAAACCACACCGTTCTCCCACCCTGATCTTGTTTGCTTCAGAAACATCTTCAGGGAGTCTTCCCTATCACCACAAGACGAAATATGACCTTTCGACAAGCATTTGACCTTTCACCTGTGATTGACGGCCACATAATAAGGGCATCCAGGAACAAAAGGGATACGCAAGTGGTACCGTTCCCAGACAATCTTCCAACTAAATGTGCTTGCTGGTATTGCTAGGACAACGGAAACAGATGCAAACCTCTGTATGTGTTTGTACCCCTCCTCCCTCTAGCTTTGTATCTCTTACACGGTATTTCAAATTCCTATGGATGTGGGATGTTTCAGAAGCTGCCTTCTTTTGCATACATCATACCCTGAGGTCCCGAATAACAAAAACACAAAACATGAATAAACTTGTCTAAAGTTAAATATCAGGGGTCACTGGAAGGACCCATGGTTTCAGGGTGCAGCGGAAAAACTTCAGTGGCTTTTCCAAGTTTTACACTACAGACCTTTGGCAATAACAGGACCTGCATTTTTCAGGACGGCGGCTGCTTTTCCCAGCACCTTCACAGCTGCTCTCCCACGGTGACCTACATAGCATGTCCAGTGTGATCCTGTCTTACGTGGCAGAAAGAACAATGGCACCGGCCGTGCTGAAAGGAGGCCAGCAAGTCACGTGGTGGAGCAGGGCATGGATCTGGAAGCTGCCTCTCTACCCTTCAGCAGTGCCGCTCTAACCTGAATTGCCCCAGAAAACCGTACAGATGTATAAAACTACAATGGACTATAGAATAACAACCTCAGATAAGCTGTTTGAGTCTTTGACTCTACTTCATGTTACATATAAATGCTATCAAGCAGATTACTGCTATTTTTACATGTAAGTGGTGGTTCATTTTTATTCCTGGTAAGTTCATACTATTACGTAATTATATTATAACCTCAAAATGGTAAGAAGCGATGATACAGTACATAGCACCTGTGGGACCCGGGTGTGAGTCTTCACCATGCTTCCGTGTGTTGAGTTTGTCTGTTCTCTCCATGTTGTCGGTACTCTGGTTTAATCCCTCAGTGTAAAACCATGCTGAGGTTAATTGGAGTTACCAAATTGCCTGTAGAGGTAAATGGGGTATGTGTGCCCTGTAATGGGTTAGTGCCCCATCCTGGGTTGTTCCCTGCCTTGTGCCCTTAGGTTCCAGGCCCCCGGCTACCCTAAATAAGACAAGCGGTTATACGGTATGGATGGATAGTAACATCTGCTGTTCTTCACATGAATCTCAAAATATTTCAAAATTATAGACTAACTACCTCTAAATATATGTATTTTTTTGCCACATTTGGCATTTGCCTGTGAAAAGACAGCTTTGCCGATTTGGGCGCTCAGTAAAAAAGTCAAAGATTAAACTTTATGAGCAATTACTGTCTATAGTAGAATTAGCTTTATGTGAAAGGCAGTCAAATTGATCCTTTGCCTGGATGAATTTACATTCAACACCGCCTCAGATGGCCGATTAGCGCAATATCAGCAGGCGCCTAAACGACAGCGGTATGAAACCGGCCAGTGCGGGTAGAATGATAGGAATGTTGCAGGAAGGCGGTGGTTTTGGCCTGTCAACTTGTCTGTTGTTCGGGGGACTAGAAAGAAGAGACTTGAAAGGAATTACCCGGAAAAAGCAAGGGGTGGGGTGATGGTGGTCTGGGAATGAACAAACGCAGCGACCATTAGGGTGTGAAAACCAAAAGCAGCCTGTCGCAGGAGAAAATGCGCGCATGTGAGCAGCCTGTCATACTGAGAAAAACCCAAACTCAAGTGACAGGTGAGAGAATAAGAGGAAATAAATAGAAATGCTTTTTTACTGGATGGGGGTGTTGGGCTTATCGGCGCTTTGCCATCGCAGAGGAAACCTCATTAGGCATCAGACAGCAAGCGACCAGCCTGGGAACCCCGGAGACAGTCACCTCCACGTACGCTGCAAACTCCACCCATCTCGCTTGGTTTCCAGATGGCTATCAACCAAAGCTTCCCGAGGCCCGACCAGCAGCAGATACACCGGCTCGTCAACAACTGAGGTTGCTAGGGACGACGGGGGACCGGAGCCACTACATCTCTGTCAGGAAATAATTAAAGGAGGCAAAGGCAGCTCAATAACCATAATTCCACAGGGCAAAGGCCAGTTATGTTCTGCCAATGTGCCCTTTACCACTCACACGACGCTGTATTGCGATAACAATGTTGATTCCATCGATTTTGCTTGAAGTGTGCACTGTATCCACCTTAACAGTCTTCTATTCGCGATTCGTAAATGGGAAAGTGGACTAACATTCGCCAGTGTCATAGATGTTAAGTTAAAAATAATTATTAACAAATAATTAAATAAATACATATCTACTAACAAAACCGCGATTAGAACATATTGGACTGACCACAACACACCACAGTCCAGCTTTGGAAGGTAATCTGGACCATTTTTTTTAATTTTTTTTTTTAATGTAAACAACTCATCATCCAGAGAGGCGCCCCAGTTTTGTGCGCTCAGCCCCCACACTTTAGAAAGACAAACCCCCAAACCTGGAGGTGTGAGACTATAGTCCCAGCCACTGAATCATGATGCTGTCCATACACAGTATCAACAAAGAGATTAAAATAAGACGTACAAAGACATAAAAATATAAGCACTGTTTCACGGTTATAGAGGGAAAATAGTATATTCATAAATGGAATCAACTTAGATTTAGCCCTGAAAAAAAATCCTGATTGTGTTTTCCAGCCCCGCCCTCAGGGTGGCCTGCTCCAGACTGAAGCTGAAGGCCTGCCTTTTGCTCAGGTGCTCCTCTGCCGCGATCCCATTGGCCGAGCAGCCTAGCGATGCACTCTCTCTGTATCCATGCATTTTTTTTATTTTAGAAAAGAGGCTGTTGTCATTGAAGACAGGCAGCCAATGAGGAAGAAGCATTTCAGTTGAGAGTTCACACAGAAGGTAGACCAAGCAATGCATGAATAAATGAATGAGTGGAGCAACATGCCAAAAAAAGATCATAAATTTAGAATAAGTGTAGAATAAGGGGCTTCTAAAAGTGTGTCATCTGCTTCCTCAAACAGACTCCTCAAATGTTCTGTAAAGTGAGGAGTGCGGAGACCTTGCAGTGACCCAAACACTGTCAAGAGACTCGCCCTCCACAAATACTGGCAACAACACGGACAGCCATGGGTCAGAAGGCAAGTAGACACATGTTCCCACCATACCTCCACATCGAGCCAATGGGAACATGGACTGCATGAGCATGTGACCCGGGAGAGTGGGGAGCTATAAATGAGGGGACAGGCTAGGATTGGGGGGGAGGTAGTCAGGGACCGGCTTTAGCTCAGATGCCAGCAGCAGCAGAGGCCCCCGGTAAGCCTGACCTAAATTCTCCCCGGTGAGGCGTCCGCTCACCCTGTCTGCCAGAGCTGGATGACGGCAGTCCGATCAGACAGGCGGAAAGCGGGGCAGCTCTTTCGGGGTCCCAACCCAGCACGCACATCTTCACCCCCTGGCCGGCAAGCCTGGCACATTTCGAAGTGAAACACGCGAAAGTTTAGGGCAGCTCCATTTTACCAACGAACAAACATCAATAATTCCCATGCAACTTTTAAACCGATACGTACAAACATTTACTACATTTTTACATGTAAAAAAAAAAAAAAACTTCCCAGCTCAACATGCTAGTGCAATAATTGCAATGCTTTAATTACGATCATGAAAGGACTACATCGCTTCTGTTTTGTAAGTGCAACCGAGCTGACGGCGTGAAATACAGAGCGAAGATGGTGAGAGCAGACTCACTGATGGATCACTTATAAATAAATCATGACCTACGATGGGAGAAAATGCCGATTCAGCGTGATGTATTGATTTACATCAACCATCATCCGCAACCCCCTACTCTGGCAGCTGGAGAGTGTGGCGGCAGGTTGGAAGTGGTGTTTACAGGGGAGAGAGGCAATAATGCATGCTTTTGTTAATGTGTTCGTATTGGCATCCATTTCTGACTGAGCACCTGCATAAAACAGGACAACACTTTCGTTCAATCATCAAGAATTATTAAGACTCATACAACTGGAAACAAATCACGGGAAATCAATGAAGAAGCATTGCAAATGTAAAACACAAGCACTCGTCCAAATGACCATCCTGCTGGAACTGTAAGGACAACCCACCAAGAGCATACTGTAGCTACAGGCTAACAGACTATCATCAACCGAATGCTGTCCACTCACAGTATAATGTTAACCAACTGGAATTACCAATTGCTGTCCACTCACAGTATAATGTTAACCAACTGGAATTACCAATTGCTGTCCACTCACAGTATAATGTTAACCAACTGGAATTACCAATTGCTGTCCACTCACAGTATAATGTTAACCAACTGGAATTACCAATTGCTGTCCACTCACAGTATAATGTTAACCAACTGGAATTACCAATTGCTGTCCACTCACAGTATAATGTTAACCAACTGGAATTACCAATTGCTGTCCACTCACAGTATAATGTTAACCAACTGGAATTACCAATTGCTGTCCACTCACATCACAGTTAAATTTTGCTCAGCAGTGAAATCTCAAGCAGATCTTCAGCGGGATGCAGGTAAAATGGGAAGTGGGACGGACCTTACAAACCAGCATCCGTTAGCACGGCCACACACTCTAGTCCTTTTTTGGCAGGGCAGCCATGGCCGACTCCCCAGACGCTCTCGGGGAAACATTCCTGCCAGCGGCTGAGGTTCACCAGCAGTGATGAAACGAGACTGGACTGTTCCTGAGGGCGTGGGGCTGGGGGTGGGCCCGCTTGACGGTGGGCTTCACACCCCTCGCTTCAGGACCAAAGCTGCCTCATCCCTCCAAAGGGTAAGCAGAGCCCGGCATCGCCCCAAACCCCAAGTACCATCTTCAAACCCAAACCCCAATGAAAAGAAATCAATCTACATCACTTATAATCCGCGGTTAACCCGGTCACATCTTATTATCTTATTACTATATTTACAGTAAAAAAACAAGGAATACAGTATAAAGCAAGACTTGCCATCCATAGTATATTGGCACACATGTTGATTAGCAAATGATGAAATTTCCTAGGAGAAACATTGCTGGTGTCAATAGACAGCAGTTAGGCCCTTGGCTACAGCGCGCACACACACACACACACACACACACACACACACACCCACACACCAAGAGACAGAGACAGCTGCCAGTGATGTCATGCTGCCATGACCTTTCCAGGTATCTCCTTCACCAACACTGAAGAGCCACACAAACCCCCCCGCAGGCCATGCATTCTGAAGCGGCCCCGGGGTGGCATCAGTCCAGTGGCTGCCAGAGGCAGAACATTCTCATCTTAATTTATTTCCAGTACTGAACTTAGGAGACTGGATTAAGTACCAAATTACTCCTCCTACATTTTGATAACCCTACAGAGCCAATTCCCTCCACTTAAAAATAAGCAATGTAAACAAAGATGGCTTAGCGTTTTTCCTGAAGATAAGGATTAATGCTGTATTTCACCATGTGCGTCCAACAAGCCTTAAGCATGAAGCCCCAGACATCAGCTAAAATAATGCATAATTAATAAATGTCATACCGCCTTGCATCAACATGCATTTCATTTGGGACCAGGACCACCGGACGCAAGTCAGCTGGGGTGCATCTCGATACTGTAGCTGTCCCTCATATACACATACACAGCGCCTATATGCCTACTGTACTGCGAGTTAGATATGGACAGTGGGTCATTATACGGCTGGCGGCGCTGCCCATTCTCCTGGACCCATTACACTAAGCGATACACTCGCTCACGTCCTACTGGCTCTGCTTTCAGGCATCACTTGATATAAAACTGTAATTGCATATATTCTAGCTGTTTATATATATATTTTCTGCAAAACATAATTTGAGCACTGTGTCATATTTGCTAGCACCACATGTACTGTCTTTGCACTTTGGCTTTATGTTGCACCATATGTTTGTATCTGGGCACTTTATGTACCTTGTCGTTTTATGAAGTCCCCCCTAGGGACAATAAAATATACCAAATCCTATACAGAGAAAAATTACACTCTGGGAGGAATGAGCAATTGGAAGAGTTAGAGCGCCCTCTACAGGAGTTAATGAGACACACACTCAGAGGCTCCCCTACACATAGAATAGATTCAAGTTATTTTTCCCCCATTTCTTGATTACAGTTAGCTGAAATTAATTGCCCATATTGGATGTATCTCCTGTAATGGTCTGGCATTCCCATCCACAGTGTTCTCTGTACTACCTAGGATAGGCTCCAGACTAACCATGTACTCAATAAACGATCTGGGTAGCTGGATGGATTGATTGGGCTGGTAACTAGTCAAGCAAAAAGCATGTTGTGTTCACAGACTGACTGAAGCAAACCCTGTGACCCTAACCGAGATACACGGCGGAATTTGAAACCCAGGAACTACGCACCGGCGATTTGCATGCAAATCCCTTAAGAGTCGACCCAGAAGTTCAGGTAAATTTACGGGCACCACGAATTCTGATTTTGCAGACTGGCCAGCTATGGAGCAACGATGACAGGCCATGCCTTCAGCTTATGAACTCTGACCTCCACAGCTACAGAGGTGTGTTCTGGGCGTGTCGTCCAGGAGCACCTCCTGGTGGGGAAAACGGCCCACATTAGGATCGATGACAAGTCTCTCTCTCTCTCTCTCTCTCTCACACACACACACACACACACACACACACACACACACACACACACACACACACACACACACACAACTGTTCAATTACAAGGACAAACCTTGAAAGCACTCAGCAAATCAGGATCCAGTCTCTCTAAAGAGGGACAGGACGACACCCCCAGACCAGCCACTTGGTAAACAGGACCTACAGGCTCTCGGGGGGGGGGGGGGGGGGAATCTGCACCGCCACAAATCCCCCGATTTGGGAAGGAATCTTTAAACACTGTCACATACAAGACAAATGTGACCCAACAGTTGAAACACCAGGGAAAGAAAAGTTCTTTTCCAAACGGGCCTTAATGTCTCAACGTGTAGCTAGACACAGGTCAAAAGCTAAGCCAAGCCTGCCCTCTAGTGGCCACTCAGTATATATTCAATTCAAACGTCGCTTCACTAGCCAGCCGGTCGACTGAACGAGCAGCGACCCGGAAGTCCTGTGCTACATGTACTAAAAACGTTTCATACAAGTGAAGACCCATTTAGTTCTGACTATGACAGAATTCCGCCTTTTACATATGCAATCACATATAAATCACACGTACATAACCGCATGTACCAGATCTTCTTATGTTTCTAATACATCTAATGGAAATTTGTTGAGCGGATAAACAAACATCCGGAAATGTTTACTTAATCACGGCAAATATGACAGCAGTGCATGACATCAGCAGATACAGAGTGTGTAGCATGTCGTCACCGTTAGATGAACCGACGGCAGCAGTTACAGGACGCCGCGGGCCATCTGCTGCTCTTCTTTTATGACCATCCCTCTGCTTGCTGCATGGGGTCAGTGACACCATCGGACTCTTACCCCATTACCCCAGCTGCCCCTGGGACTCTGACACCTTCTCAAATGTACGTCGCTTTGGATAAAAGTGGATGCTATGAAATTTAGATTGTTTTACGTTTATTTAACAGACAGTTAAGGGAAGACGTATGGTAATTTACTTCTATAGTTTTCAGTGGGGGATGGGCTGGCCCCCCATCCTGGGTTGTTCCCAGCCTCGTGCCCATTGCTTCCGGGATAGGCTCCGGACCTCCCGCGACCCAGTAGGATAAGCGGTTTGGAAAATGGATGGATGGATGGAGTTTTCAGTGGGATGGTTTGGACAAGATGACTACATTTAGATAGATGGAGCCAATATCAAAGCAGTGTCACGCTCGCACAAAAGCCCTGAGATTGTGTAAGGACACCTGAAGGGGAGACTTTAAACCAGGGGTGACCAGTCTTACCTGCAAAGGGCCGGTGTGTGTGCAGGGTTTTGGGATAACCTGTAGGTCAGCTGTTCAAATCCAGGTGTGAGGACTCTTCAGCCAATCAGTCCTCTAATTAGTAATCTAACTAGGGAGTTGCAGCGAAAATCCGCATATACACCGGCCCTTTGCGGACATGATTGGCCACCCCAGCTTTAAACCCTGGACAGGTAGAACTGCACATCTGTACTCCGACAGGGAATAACGTTTCACAGTAATAGAATGCTGAACTGGTTGGTTGAAACAAAATCTTTGTCTGGATTTGTACTTTCTGTACCTGAATTTTCTACCTCTGCCTACACTATGCTGCACTGACAGCCAGTATCTAACTGCAAATTCATGAAATGTGTATGCAAGGAACCATGGAAAGGTCGAGGAGCGTCAGTGCAGTGCAAGCAGACAAGGTCCTGTTCACTGCTGCTGGGCAATTTATTGGCCGAATCCCAAACAATAACAACAATAAATCAAAAAGAGTAATGGAAAAAATAATAAATGAATCCTGCAGCTGAACTGTGTCAAAACTCAAGATCACCACGACTCATTGTCCTTGCACAAATATTTCCTTCACTACCCATTTGAACTAAATTTCCAAAGCCTCTTTCTATTCTAAAAATAACTTCAATGACAGACAGAGAAAAACACACTGTAAACATAATTCAGATAATCACTCGGGCAGTGAAACTGAACTCTCAAAATGGTCAAATGATTTAGGGGTTTAAAAAAAAAAAAAAAAAAAAACTCACCCGTACAACACAGAGCAAAGCTACTGTTTTGCAAGCAATACATTTACATTGTTTTGATCTTTAAAAAAATGTTTTTTAAAGTTAAAGATTCACCAATAGGCGGCAGCATTGGATGATTATATCGCACATGGAGATATAATTAACTTCTCCTTACCTTCCTCTTTTAATTACATGTAGTATCCAGTTCTCAGCGAGATATTCCACTACACACCGGAGAAACTGAGGCCATGGGCATCAATGCACTTTATTTAACTAAAGAGTTGGTGTCCAGAGGCAAGCTAACGCAGCGGGTTTGCGTGCACTGGAGAGCTGCCCGATTTCAGTCCAGGGTAGAATGACACCCAGGACAGCCTGGAGGTGCATGAATACTGACGAGTCAGGGAACATTCAGAGACGTGGGGGCAATGAGGTCAGAACACCAACCAGATATACAGTGATACAGTTCTAATAACAGGCTGCCCAAACTGACCTTCATCACAGAACCACCACTGTAAATAGCAGGGATACATAATGCACCAGAAGAAGTCTGAGGAGCCGAGGACTGATCATTTGAAACAGTTGTAAAGGGGCAGAAAATGTCCGGAAACTTTCCAGAAACTTTCCATTCCATGGGAAGTTAAGATGGGGAATTTATGAAATTTTCCAAGTTAGAAACTGCCCAGGGGAATTAACATGAATATATGGAAATGCATGGGAAAATTCCCAGAATTTTGCATCTCTATTAAGGAACCATCCCCTTATTATCAATAAGGAGGAAGAAAAGGAGGAGGAAGAGAATATGGAGATGTAGAAGAAGGAGGGCAAGAAAAGGAAGAAGAGGGATGTCAATTGTCTGAGCATTAATATCTGCACACACTGAAGATTCACAGTTCAAGCTGCCACTGGACAGACAATATGCCGATTCACCCCTGTGGGGAACTGCTGTGTCACTCAGATGAAATTCTACTCATGTATAATGTGTAACCCGAGTCTCTGGTGGCCAAAGCATGCACTGAAGGCATAATTTAAATAACTCAACGGGAAACACAGCAAAGCAGCCACTGCAGTCCTGTCAGTAATGGCCCTATTAACCAGCCATGACTCTATTAATGTTTTTCATTCAATTATCCAAAACGGCAGCCTTTGTCACTCGCCAAGCAGCTGACAGCAGTATACTCTATTTAAAAATAGTAAAAAAAATCATGGAAACCGAGTGCCAGGCAGAGAAGAAGCCCCCCCCCCCCCACTGCGGGTCTGTCTCCCCCAGGAGGTTTCCTGTTCCCTCCTTTTTTTCATACATCCATGACTTGAGTTTTACTCTCTGGGGGCTTCTTGCCTGGAATTCTGGAAGGATCTTTGTGGCAGTGCTCCTTGTTAAAAGCACTATACGAATAATGAGACTGATCTAAACTTATGTAAATTACCAGACAGTTGACACAGGTGTACAGCCTTCGGGGGGGGGGGGGAAGTCGGTGGTCTGTTTCCCACAGCAGGTAATCAGTCTTCGTGAAGACTGACAGGCCACACACTGGTATATCACCACTACCATTTATTTATTAATCACTGAAGCTTCAAATTTCAGCACCTCATCCTACTCACACATTATTGTGTATTGTATGTATTTTGTACATATTTTATGCATGTTGCAAGGCCCTTAACCCCAATTGTTCCAGGGATCAGCACTCTCAGCTTTCGCAATTGTGTCGTTTCTCACTTTGGATGAAAGCATCTGTTAAATAAGTAAATGTAAGTGAATAATGTAATTGTAACTGAAGTTGTAAAATTGTCCATAGGTTTGAGTGGTGTGTGTGCCCTGTAATGGGTAGGCGCCCCCTCCTGGCAAATTCTCTGCCTTGCTCCTGTAGCTGCCATGATAGGCCCCCATGACTTTGCGAGCTCAGACAATGGATGTTATTCATCCTCATGTTCTGTTATTTACTATTTATTTTTAGAAATAAATAAAAGGAGGAAGCACGTATTTCACTGCATTTCTTCTTTCAGTTGAATCCAGGGCTAACAGTACTGCGTATGGCAATCACCTGGGGAATTCTGGATGAGTAAAGCCTTTAGACGAGGGGGACACAGAAGGTGAGATGACAGATTCAGACCATGTCTTCCAGCCGGGGAAATGGGGGTGTGACAGACATCGATCGATACCTTTAACACCAGTATGTCAGGCTGCATCCGCAGGCTTAGCAGTGTGGACTCTCTCTGAACGTGGCCACTGCACGCGCCGAGTCGCAGCACGTCTGTGGGGACTGCGCCCGGACAGCTGGCTAACCGAACGGCGCAGATCAGTTACAGAGCTATTTTATTACACGGAGATGACAGAACTAGGAAAGAGAAGAGGGTCGGGCCAGGAGAGAGCTTGTCAGGAGAACCTGATGAAGTACTGAAGTATGGCGTTTAGACACCATCTCTGGGTTTGACGCGTGTCATGATGAATGGAGGAACTGAGAAAAAGATACTAACATTGAAAACACCACATTTGCTTGCCAGATGTTCTTATCCAAAGCAACATACATTTTTCAGAAAGCAGGCTCAACCTCTGGAGAATCTGGGACTTAAGGGCGTTGGGCAACATTTCGATCATGGACACAGTGGCCTAACCCACAGTCATACAGTGTCCCCCAAAACCTGCTGTGCCTCAATAATTCAATAAATCGGCGAAAAAAATCAATAAGTAGCCATGCTTTTCTGCAAGGACCTTCCCAGCCTGCCCCTTCAGAGATGGCCGACTTATATGCTTACACTGTAACGGGAAGCAAATCATGCAGTGCAAGTAGTAACTGATCAACAAGCCGGTCTATGGCATTAATGAGGCACAGCCAGTAAGACACACTGACAACCGAAATAAGGGTAGTTCGAAATATAGGGCAACTCATTACCCCCAATGAATAACCACAGATGTGGCTTAGGAATGTGACATGGATGTGACCTACAGTACTATCTGCCGGCTTACACAGTCCTGCCAGGGTAACTGGCTCACTGATGTACTGACTATGGCCACAGTGCACTCCCCGCTCTGTATGTCCACATGCCTGGCAGGGGGGGGTAAGCGTATGGGAGCCAGTCAACCTTGGATCCCCCAGAAGCCCCCCCCCTCCCCCCGGTCGTTTTCACTGTTTTGCCATTTTTCCAGGTTTCATGCACCAGTCTGTATAAATTACAAATATCACTGCACCCTCTTGTCTAGTGCCTTGGAACCACTCTGTTGTAAAAATTGGTATAAAATACATGACACTGCATTTCAGTGCCATTTCAGCTGTTATATCAAAATACGACTGATTTCATTCTGTAGTGACAGGACACAGGAATAAATAAACAAATAAAACAACATGGCTCTGGTTTGGTTTCAGCTCCAGAACAGCTTGGAAAGAGTAAAAATGTCAAGAGCATGAGAACAGCCTGTGCGCTGAAGGGCAAGGGACCGTTAAACCAGTTCCTTATTCTTTAAATTGCCTAGTGCCCAGCCTACAATGAGGAAGGCCGCAAAAACCAAACAAACTGCTCGATATGAAAAACGTCCGCACAATGGCAACTGTGCCCTATAACGATAATCAGACTGCTCTAGTGGAATACGGTCACGCTTGTAAAAAAACACGATGGCCACTTAACATCCATATTGTCATGCTTTGCATTTTCGGATGGCTCATAAAATTGGTCAACGGAGACTGAAGGGAGGCTGCGATGGCTCCATTTCTAGTGTGAGGTTGAGATGTACAGAGAAAATGATCAACTGGCCTGCTACTGCAGGAAACCAACTGAAAGCTGAAAAAGAATTAAAACAGCATTTTCTGACATATTAAATACTTCGTGCCAAGCTGTACCAAGGGTACATGGGACGGCATCCAAGAAAATGAGCTGCATGATATTTCAGGCCCACATTTGCTTCAAATTCATTTTGGATTTCAAACCTCTGATACTAAATGACACAGTTTACAGGACACTCAAATGGCAGACCAGTGTCCAGTATATTAATTCTGAAAATAAACCTTTGCGTTAATTCCCCAAGGTCTAATTATACAGGATTGCTTACACACGGTACGGTACTGTATGTGTTTCTATTGGCTGCAGATTACAAAGCACAGGATGCAAATATAATGCTGATCTTATAGCCGAGTGTTTCCTATCGTGACGCCCAATCTTTTGTACATGTGGTCTTACACGCCACTGTGGGTTTCCAGCACCCATCAGAGTGTCATCAGCTGGTACTGTATGTTTGAATCTACACTGACCACAACTGGTGACATGTTTCCAGGAAAGCAACAAAAGGAAATTCCACTGGAATTTTCACTACTGATGCAATATGACACTTGTGACACTTTCACTGGACATGCTCAAAAAAATAAATTCTGCATAACATTAGATATGCAGTGATTCTACGTTTTGTAGGACAAGGGTTCTCAATAAATCGTGTGGCCTACACATTTTCCATAAATTTGAAATGGAAATGAAAACATTATTAATATTACTAAATTCGTTACGAAACCCAGCTGAGATTCTTCCGTTTATCAGCGGAAAGCCTGACGCCATTTCTCGTCAGAAACGCCACAGCCGCCCCTAACCCTCTGGGTCCTGTGGTGTAAACACGTTTTTTTTTTTTTTTTTTTATATAGCACCTCCCTAGAACAAATGTCACTAAGTGCTTCATCAGAAATAAGCGAAAGATATTCAAACATCTACAGAAAGCCTGTCTGTACTCAAAAATTTTCAGACACTGTTTAAAAGAGTCCATCCTGCCAGCTGACCTAATGTCCATGTGTATACTGATCCACAACCATGGGACAAGAACCACAAAAGCTCCGGCACTCCCTTCTGTTGGACCCACAATAGCGACACACCCCCGATCAGAAGGCCCGAGTGTCCCGTTTGCTGAGCGTGGGGTCAAAAGGTCACAGATAAGTGGACACCTCCTTCTTATGAGCCTTAGAAGCAAATACAAGAATCTTAATATCTATCCCATACTTTAGGGAGGAGGACCTCAGCCTTGTTACAGTGTAACTGCACAGGGTTGTTCTCCAACCACTTCTTGACATCAGCTGGGCAGTCATGCAAGACAGCCATTTTGTCGAGTTGATAGGGAGCGAAAGACACATGCAGCTGGTGACCTCCAACAATTCCCTGTTACCACTATTTTTGTAACTTTGGATGTAAACGGAAGTTGTAATTCTCTGAGTGGGAGCGATCAGGTGTAGAGTTTTTCAGGAGAGGCTGAACTATAGCTCTTCTGAAATAAGCCGGACCACAACCAGGGGTAAAGGAAACAATTACTAATGTGTCATTAGAAACTTGAAAATGACCTTGAACGGGGGAGGGATCCGCAATTACAGTGGCTTCTTGTGTAAGCAAAGACACAATCTGCTGGCTGGTAATAATGCGTCGAAGAAGATTTCAGGCCTGGTGCTTGAATATCCTTCTCCAAGTCCAAACACACAACACGCAAAATAAATCTTTACCCACGAGTGACTCTTGTGATTTAATACCATTGATGCATTTCAACATAAATCACGTTAAATTGTATTCGTTCATAGAGTTTCATTTAAGTAGTAAGCCATCCCACAGAGCATGACAAGCCAAAAAAGAAGCTACGACACGATATGGCTGCATATATGATAGGTACAGAAAGACAGACAGCGTGACCTTAGGGTCATGGCTGCTGAGGCGAGTCGCATCAGGAAATGAGAAGGAGCGACGTCTCAGTTACTCGAGGCCAACTCAAATAATGCAAAATAAACAAAAGGGGGAGAAAACACAGCCTGTGCTGAAACTCCCAAGCAGCAAATGCCACGCAAGCTTATTTTTCCCCGACAGCTACAAATAATGAAGGCAGGAAACCCTTTCATTGTTTAGCGTCGCGAGACGGCAGCCTTACCGCGCATTTCTGTCAGCTAGAGGCAAGCAGCAAGATGGATGGAGCTGATAAGAGACATTGTTTTGATGTCGCACTGGAGCAAGGATTATGTGAGGATTACGAGTACTTTTAAGAGTAAGACTTCACTCCCTTGCAGGTTCTACGGGCACTGAACGTTCGCGTGGCGGAAAGGCTGGCTGTCCCGAGCTCGACTAGCCAGTAAAAGAGTCTTAAAATATTAAGACTGACGACTGTTTTCTATCCTCCTTCCAGCCAAGGAGCTGCTGCTTCAGTCTGCTGAGATTATTATTAAAAAAATAAAAAAAACATAGCATTACATGAGTATCTATAAGGAAAATATTATAATTAATTCTCTGGAAATAGTATGACAGCATTACAACACGAGTTGCAAATGTAAAGACATAAAATTAAATTGACCACCTTTAACTGTAATAGTTTGGCATATAAACAGCAAGCATGAGGCAGATCGTCAGCTTGTCACCAGCCCAGCACCGAGTGGAGCAAACCCTAAATCACACCACTCCTCATGCTGCTTTCTGCCTCTCACACTCCCTCCTTCCCATCTCTCGTAATTTATACTCAGCTGTCAAGAGGTGTCCAAATCTCCCCAGTCGGAGTCATTGCATTTTTTTGCACTCCTTCTCCAAACCATTTTCTCTTAAACCCTTTGCGACACAGCACTGGTAAACACGTTAGAAGAAATACTATTTAATTTGACAAACTATAATAATGCACATTGTTCTTGGGATTTGCTTGCATGAGAGTTGAAAGAACCTGCACAGACATTAAAATCTATTTATTTAGCAGATGCTTTCATCCAAAGCGTCGTACAAGCGAAGATCATACAGGAGGGTCAGTGTCTGGGGGAAACGGGGGTTCATGGTCTTGCTCAAAGGCCCTACGGTGACACCACTCTACCAGCCACAGACGTTAAGCATTGTGCTGCTACGCTACTATCTCCCACTCTGAAAAGACAATATTGGCTGCGGGATGAACAGCGTTTACCAGCAGGTGAGATCTCCAGGCTGGGGGATGCGGGCACCAGGGAATGTCCGAGGTCTGTCTGGGATTTGTCACAAAAGGAAACCAAGACACCTGTGAAGAAAAAAAGGGGGGAGGGGATTATATGGGCTCATTAATGTAACCGTCTTTATTTAGACATTTAGGTTTAGAAATGAGTCATTTGAATCTTTCACGATCCAACTTTTTACTTCTGCATATCCAGGAAGTGCTAGCATCCAATGGCACGAACTCAGCACTTATAGAAAACCAGGAAGCTGGACAAGAACCGACGCTGTACTGAAAAGTACACTGCAGTGTCAACTGATCAAAAGATAAAAACCTGATCTCTGCGCGTTGCTATGGGATCTACTGCATCAGGAATCATTATCCATATCGGTTTATGCTTTTACTGGATATATGAAGAATATATTTAACAGGACATACTGCCACAAATTCTAATTTAATTTACATTTATTTATCTATCAGACACTTTTGTCCAAAGCAAGATACAACTGAGAAAGCAAGGTCAGTCAGTCCCTGGAGCAATTGGGGTTAAGAGTCTTACTTAAGGCCTCAACAATGACGTCACTCTGCCAAACATGGAATTTGAACCATCTATCTTTCAACCAATCAAAAGCACAGCATCCTAACATGGTGAGCGACACGCAAGTGTATTGCGTACATCCGTACTGATAGCTCAGAGTTCACAGTAAAAAGCAAAACTGCAACAAAATTAATAAGTTCAAATAACTAAATTAGCTATGAAAAGTGAAAGGTCAGTCCAAGGTTAAGATTTGTAAATGTTAGCCTAGCAGGACTGTCCCTTTTCTAGTGATTTAATAAGGCAGCAACAATTTAGACATGATCCAAACCGCTGCTGGGACCGAGCTGCGCTCATGTACAATTTTCTTCCATTTCGTTTGTTTGAGGCGGCCAGCTGTCAGTCAGAAAATACGAGGCCTGCTCAGCAATATACATGAGCTGTCTGAGAGACACCGCAAATCACCTCCACGCATGCGATCTGTTGATTCGGATTCCCCATCTCTAAGAACTTCCAACTTCCATATGGTGCCTCAGAGTGCATTTCCTCTATCATAGCAATAATTTTTAAAAATCACAAATAGGCAAATCTTTGCAGCAGTCAATCAGTATATCAGTAGTAGTTATACAAGAGTCTACACCAATTAGTGAACACATCAAGAGTTGGGAGGTTTGATCCATGGAGGACTTCAGGACACAATATTTTCCTTATTTTCACTTGTGTATTTAGATATTTAACGGATGCTTTTGTCCAAAGCAACATACAAGCACGGATTAGAGACCAGGAACCATTAGGGTTGTGGGTCTTACTCAAGAATTCAATGGTGACGACAGGATTTGAACCGATGACCTTTCGATTACAGGAAATCCTAACCCACAAGGTCAGAAACTGACAAACTGGGCTACATCCTACCAACGATCCTCTGAGCAGGCATCTCACAGGCCAATATGAAAATAGCACATAGTTCGGTGGACATCGTGGGGTCCTCCACAGGAGCCTCTGGATCAGAAACTCAAGACTCAACACAGGAATCCAGCTGTCCACAGCCTCGGGCATCTGATTGGCCGCCGCAGCCCACAAGAAGAGAACAGAGGCACATTATAGGAGCCAGCTGCGACCCCCTGCCTACCCGCCTCCCCCATACCCACCAGAGGGCTCCTGGCCAGGAAGAGCCCCTAAATTTATCAGGAGAAGGAGCTCACATGAGAGTAAGGTACAGAGTGTCAATCCCACCTCCATGTTCGCAGCAGGAAGATTCCGAGGCGAGAGAAAAAGCACAATAAAAGGATGGATGAAGAAGAGAGAGTGAGAGAATGGGTGTTGGCGTTTATCTGGCCACTCATTGGTCAGCCTTAATGAACGGAAGAGCTGTTCGCTGGACGAGATGAGAACACTGTGTACAAAGGGCTGTGAGCGGTCAGGGGACTCCCTTTCAACGCTTCTTTGAGTTCCTAGCAAACGAGTGCAGCGTGGACGCCGACGGCGGGGAGGTGGCGAGCAAAGGGGCCCGTCTGATTTACAGAGGGGCGTTAAAATACAAAAGCCTGTTCAGGGGTGATCACTCACCCTGAATACTAAAATGCTGCACCTGCTCCCCAACAAGGGCAAGCTTCACAGCTGTTCACCAGCCTAAAACAAACAGCATCACTGAGGGAAATATTCAGGAAGGCACATACGCTATACCACAACGGAAATACTTTAATATCCCAAGTTTCCTTCGAATGAGTTGTAATTCTTGGCACTGCAGTGTGTACGTAACACAAAAAAAACAAAATGTCTCATCCTGCAAGAGAATTAGGACAGTGTTCCTAATTACATTTTTTTTTCTTTTTCTTAAACTCAGACAAGGAAAAGGCATCGGGAATCGCTACTGAAACAAAGGTAATAATGATCGAGCATCAAAGCTGTCCGGGGGAAAACCATGTCAACGGCTTTGCATTGTGACTTTTTAAAGCCATTTGTAATCCACCCATCTCCCATAGCTCCTTATCCAGCACGGCACTGCAGAGAGCCTGGCGTCTATCCCAGGAAGTGCAGGCAGGGAACACCCTGCATGGGGCGCCAGGCCGTTTGTGTCTTTCATTATAAATGTGCTAAAACACAGAGCAATTCATTTTGCTAATGCAATAAAAAAGCAATAATAAAAAGCACTACAGAGACGTCACATGCTCTAAAGGAGCGTTTCTCAACACAGTCCTCGGGGACCCCCAGACAGTCCACATTTTTTGCACCCTCCCAGTTCCCAGTGCACCTGAACCAAACAGTCAAGAACAAACCTAACAATCAAGAACACTGAATACCTGGTAGAGGCAGCAAAAATGTGGCTGTTTTGGGGTCCCTGATGACTTGGTTGAGAAACACAGCCCTAAAGAACTTCACATGCAATAAAAAAGGTCCCTATATCTCCAAAGCTGCCAGGACAAGCAGCCCTGTGCCCTGACAGTGAGCCTCTAGACCTCACAGCTTAGAGCGGGACCTTGCGAAAGGCGTGGAAGCCGCAATGCGCCCGCAAGAAGCTGCCAGAGCTTCCGCCCAGGGCCCTGTTTCCACATTGACTTCAACGCCACATCGGGCGGGAGTTTAAAGTCACGGATTGCAAAACCACCGGCCGCATTCCTCTCTGGGCAACAAGTGCTGTGATGCAACTGCAGTGTAGATCTCTGCTCTCCTGCTTGTGCAACTTCAGACAGTAAACGACCTCCCTGAGATTCTCCAGCCATCTACACTCTCACCGCTTATCCTGGTCAGGCTTGCGGGAGTCTGGAGCCCATCCCAGGCAGGGGCCTGGAGCCCATCCCAGGCAGCACAGGGAAGAACAGGATGCCAGTCTACTCAGAAATTCCTTCCAGTCCACATGCTTCCAGCAACATGCTCCAGAGGCTCGGCGTTGGGGCTAGTTTGGTTTCCCATGGTGGGTTGGGCCCAGATCTGCTATTTTCTCTACTCTGGCCATAATGAAACAGATGGCGTTTGGTGTACAGAACCCTAACCCTCCATATTAACGTAAGTTATCGAAATTTACAGGATTTAACCACTGAGTTTTGAAGTGACACTCTAAAGATCAGGATCAGAATACTGGGGGGGGGGTTCCTTACAGTTGCTATAGCTCAGAATAGAAGATGATCTAAAACTGTCATTTCCAGGGGTGCTGATGAAAATCCAGGAGGACAAATCCAGGCAGTTTGCACGCGATCAAACTAGAGAGCAGCTGCAAACTACCAGGAATGGGCTGCAAACCCAGTACAGCCACACACAAAGGCAGACAATCCGGGCGAGCATGCAGTGACATAACTGGGCTCATAATTCATACAGAGGGGCCAAACTTATCTATAGTCAAGGGAGTGCTGCTAGGGTCAATCAGCTTTCAGTTGGGGCCAATGGTCCTGTAGATGGTCTGCAGGGGGTGCATCACCCACACACTGATAACATGGAGAAGGAGAAAGGAAACAGCAGAGACTCCAGCCTGCAGCCACAGTCACGCAGACGTGCACGCATGGTGCATATGCCCCCCCCACAGCATTTCCTCTCGCTGAGCTTCAGCTTTGCATTTCATCTCCTGAGCGCAGACCAGCTCTGGGTGAGCAGCTACGTGTGAATAAGTAGCTTTTTCAATTAACCGATTGACAACCTGGCATTTTCAGAACAAAACGTAAGGGGCTCCAGGAGTCCCATTAAAACACCAAATCCCAACCTCATGT
Source organism: Brienomyrus brachyistius (assembly GCF_023856365.1). Classification (NCBI taxonomy): domain Eukaryota; kingdom Metazoa; phylum Chordata; class Actinopteri; order Osteoglossiformes; family Mormyridae; genus Brienomyrus; species Brienomyrus brachyistius. The sequence continues at coordinate 29,016,125 of NC_064533.1, forward strand.
TAAAGAGCAAAAAGAAAGTAATTCCAGTTCATTTTTAAAAGTACAACACACAACATTTATACATGCATACCAGGGCATAGTGTGGCAATACAGACAATGTACGTAGAATCTCACATGTACAAGGGTGGGTTTGATGTTGCTGCGCTACCCATTCCCACATCCGCCGAGTGTAGTGACTGTTTATGGTCAACAGGGGGGCTGCAAACCTCAGGGGCCCCACCCAAATCTCATTAAAAGTGAATTCTCATTCAGCTTCTGTGTTTCTAGGAAAAATTACAGGAATAAGATTGTAATAAGTCACAAGTACATGCCTTGTAACGAAAACCAATGTTTCCCTCCCACCTCCCAAATAATCAAGAACAAACCAAACGCCAAATACATGGCACAGGTACACTGAGGGCTGGAATGGAGCAAAAAATGTGGACAGTCGGGGGGGTGCCTGAGAATTTGCTTGAGAAACGCTGATCTAATAGAAACTCTTCATATCCGTGATTTGCAGAGAGATTGCTGGGCACTTTTCACACCATTCAGTCAGTGCTTGACATCTTAAAAAAAAGTGAGAGAATGAATGTTATCAGTTTCTCTGAGCTTCCAGTCTACTTCCGAGGGATGGGGGGAGTCAGGACACTTTTAGCGACAGAGATGGCAGGTACATCCTCTGCTCACATTGGGCGGTGCTCCTACATTCACTGATTCACGCCCCCCCACATCTCGGATTCTTCGCTCTCTACTACGGTTGCAAAGGGGTGGTAAATCTCTGGAAACTTTCCAGAAACTTTCCATTCCGTGGGACGTTAAGATGAGGAATTTTGGAAAAATTCCAAGTTTTTGTGGGAATTATTGGGAATATATGGGGATTAACGGAAAAATCCTAGAATTTTTCAACCCTGGCACACATCCCCTCACCCAGACCAGATTTACATCCTTCAGGGCTCCTCCCCCCAGGATATTGTTATAACTTGCACACAGCTGTCAGGAATCCACAAACTGGCAAAAGTATTAGCCACCTTCTGCAATACGAGGCACGGATGGTTCTTAAAGTAGTTCCAAGACCGTAAGAAGGGGCTTAAAAAGCAGGTAGAGGATGACGGTACCTTTGTTTCGACCAATATCCATGACTGTTGCTTAAACCAAATTTCTCCTTCTCATGTTTCCAGACATACTGACAGTAGTATGTCACACGTACAGATAAATTACATGCACATTGCAGGACCACCGCCACTGGAAAAAGTGACACGTCCACCACAAATTTAACTCCGCAGCAGTTCTCACACTATCAAGAGGAATTTTTTTTTAGAGGTGGGGAGCTTATAGGATTTTCAAACCACTGCAAATCAATGCGTCGCTCACAGCATGGTGCGGATCAAAGATCAGATCAGCATTAACTGCCATGCAAGGAAGCTTGCGATGATGCTGACCCTGGAGGGGTGTGAGAGAGAAGTCAGAGCAAACAGGAAGTGAGAATTTAGACAGCAGTTGCGAGGGTCTGATTAATCAGGTTGACACTTTACGAGGCGGAGACAGGCGAACGACAGGGGTAACTGGAAATGTGCCCCACACACACACACACACACACACACACACACACACACACAACATGGACTCCTTCACCTGACACTTCTGAATTTCGGAAGCAGCTAGCGGAGAACATGCAAGCCCAGCGCAAAGTGAGCTGGGCTCAGACTTGAATCAGTCACTGCGATCAACGGAAGCTATGTGCGGCACACACAGAAACAATTTCTGAGTAGTTAATCATCCCATAGAAAGTGGTAAAAGTGCATGTTAAACATTGAGTAATAATAGAAAGGTAGCTGAAAAATTAGGGTTTCGTTTTCATTTTCTGAAGTGGAAACGTTCACCTAGAAAGATGTTAACCCAGAAAGACCCAGAGGCCAAAAGGCACTAGAAAAAGAGGATTACTGTTATTACAGCTAACACAGCACCTGCTGCTAATTAGTAATCTCTGTGTAGGTCAGTGTGGATTTCATTTTAAATTCACGCTGGAAATATTTATACATGTAATGGATGACTTTATATCCTACACTTCCATGGATGGATGGATGGATTGATGTGCCTTACACTGAACACATCTGCATGCATCCCTTAGAGCAAATCATCAATATCTCCACAGTGCAAACCTGAGAATCTGACCATAGCATTGCACTGCTCGCTCACAATATTACAGTACACAAGATGCTGAGGCCTGACCTGAAACAGGCACAAAGTGGACCATTATAGAGAACTGAACATGAAAGAGGGGGGGATAAATGAATATCAAACCTGTTGAAATAAGTAGAACATGAGCAGGGATATCACATTGTTCTACTGAGGATTTCAGGGAAGAACCTGCCTATAGCGTGTCAGAAGAAAATAACAGGCACCCAAAGTGACTGTGATGAGACAGAGACTACGGAACAAAGGCTGAGGAGATGAGGAGATCTCAGATGAAAGTGTGGCCAGATTTGCTATGTGATGACTAGGTTAGAGGTCCATGGGATGGCTCTCCTGGAGGTAGAGGGCGTGGCTGTGGAAGAGGGGCGGGGGGCGTGGCTGTGGGTGAGGGGCGGGGGGCGTGGCTGTGGGTGAGGGGCGGGGGGCGCGGCTGCGGGTGAGGGGCGGGGGGCGCGGCTGCGGGTGAGGGGCGGGGGGGGCGCGGCTGCGGGTGAGGGGCGGGGGGCGCGGCTGCGGGTGAGGGGCGGGGGGCGCGGCTGTCGGTGAGGGGCGGGGGGCGCGGCTGTGGGTGAGGGGCGGGGGACGTGACTGTGGAGGGGTGGGGGGGCTCATCTCAAAAGTGACAGAATAAATTGAATCATTAAGTAGAATCATCCCAGGACCCTATAAAACAAGCTGACTGATCCCCTCCAGAGTGTGAACTTAGTGCTTCCAGGATAAGAGTGGGGGGGAGATGAAGCAGTGGTGGCTAATTCGTTATACATCTAACGGACCTCGACACTCAAGCATGGGACCGTTTATGATGGAATTTGGGTCAGCACATTTTTATTGTCATTTAACTTAGCTTGTCTGGTCCAAAATCTATAAACAACTTGTTTAAATTTGTTTCAGTTGTAATGAAGCATTAACTGGGTACAGACACTGTAAAGTTTTAGTTTAATATCCAGGATTCTTTAAAAGTGAAAAAGTGCTGCATTTCATAAACTAAAAACATGTGTCAGATTTTATAGTGGCAAAAGGTTTGACCAATATCTGCTGTTGATGATTTACAACTGTGAATCGCGTGACTGTGATCGCACTGCCTGTCTTACTCTAAGGCAGAGAGCAGAGTGAAAGCTGGGGGGTGAATTTGATATTTAAGCAAATGAGAGGTAAAGAGAAGGCTTCAGACAGTGCAGCCCTGAGAGGGCGTGGCATGCCCCAGAGTCTGCATCTAAGATTAACTACAACAGCCTTCTTACTCAGTGTTTACTAACATGGTGCTCACCGAAATATCCAATGAGAATATAAAACTGGTTTCACATAGTGGTGCTCAGCTGGTTCCTGTTGTGGTCCCTGTCTGATGTAAAGAGAGCCTCATTGTTCCCTTATCTTCATAAATGAACAGGTGAGTGTACCTGAGTGCCACACGCTGTTATCAAGATGCCAGTCAAAAAACCAAACTTGCAGGGAAATCATGGATTTTAGTTGGTAGTCAACAGTCATGTGACTAAACTGGCCAAAGAGAATTGGAAAAATGTTTCTCTTACTGGGTGAACACTTCAACGGGGGTCTCAAGGAAAATTGGCCTGGGGCGGGGGCACCTCCACTTGACCCAGCCAATTTGAGATGTTTCTCTTAGCAGGTGTCTGGTATTTTTGATTATTTGGTACAAGATGTGTTGGGAGTTGGAAGGGAACAAATATGAGGCGCATTCACTGCACCGGAACCTTTTTCCGGAACCAGGGACTTCTGTCACATTCACACCAGAGGAACTCGGCCTGATTGTACTTCCTCAGGTACTTTTCATTCAGAAACAAAACTACAGGCGAGGCACTTACAGCAATAAACATGATGACCACAAGCACCGGCACCAACTTGGAAGTTGCGTGGAAGTGCAGAAAACCAGATGCAGTGAAGCAAACACTGAGCAGACGCAATTATTTTTGTACCCCAACTACATCAATTAATCAATTAATGGATCAATTAATGGATCAATTAATTTAATGGATTTAATGGATCAATTAATAATTTTTTTGTTTGCATGTATTTCTATATCGGAAAATTCAATCTCTAAATAATATACTTTTGTCCATTATTGCTGGTGCCAGTGGTGAAACTTGCAAGTGCTTATTAGTGGAATAAAGTTACATCATTTCTTTATTCTGTGGAATGCGGAAGATTGATCTGCTGGCTAGATTTAATAGGAATTGTGAACATGTATAAGTAATATAAAGGCATACAAGTAAAGTATGAATAAAAGGCTGTGTCCCATTTCGATAATCAAACAAATAACTAAAAAAATGACTTATTTATCCTCCATTGATTTGGATTGGCCGTGTAGTTCTGTGTGAAAATTATGAGTGAAGTTTAACCTACGAGCTTTTTGCATCTCCCGTGCTTATTTAGCATAAAGGTCCCAGTTCCTGTTGTATGGTGTGGAAAACGATGCACGAAAGTGGCCAAAAGCTTCAAAAGTTCCAGCTCGAGACGGCCCAGGGACATATAAACCGGGACCAGATTCCAGAACTCTGGTGTAAAAGTGCATATGAACTGTCTGGAGGTCCCTGAAGACTGGGATGAGGAACACTGGTTTAAGGTTTCAACCTGGGGTTCCTCTGCGATGGTCTATGGGCTCACGGTGCACTCAGCCCTGGCCGGGACACTGCATAGAGAGATGCTCCTTGCCTCACCTCCTGCTGGATACGCAACGCTGCTTATGCAGCAGGGAGACGGACCCAAGCATTGATTACCTGAATGCATATTGTTCAGAGAACAGAAAGTAGAAATTAAATTGTATAATAAAATAGTGCAAACAGAGCAAAGCTGTACAATTACTGTTAAATAAATATACATTAAAAGGGAAAGCAGATGTACTGAATGCTTAAATATAAAAACATATACTGAGATGAGGCCTGTAGTTCCTCAAAAAGCAGATTCTTCGAGGAGCCCCCCCCCCCCCCCCCTCCCCAACCAGCACTGTCCCTTGCAGTGTCCGCTGACTGTACTCAGGTTTTACCACAATATGAGTCATGTTAAAAGAATCCAGATGAACCAAACCCTCAGAAGGCTGCAGAGGGCTCCTGACAGTCGAGAAGCACCGCGTTAGCATCGGCTAATAAGGCAGCCTGCCACCATGTCAAGCAGTTGGGGGGGTTCAAGTCTGTTGCTTTACTATGTGGTTATGTGTCTGGGTTGCCCCTCCCCCCAGTTCCATGGTGTATGAGATTCACTCTTGTGCCCCGAAGGCGATCAGATGACACCAGCAGTCTCCAGTCTAGCACGCTTTAAGCTAATGGAGCTACCGGTGTGGCTTGTTCCCAAAGCCAATCTGACAGGAAGTCGAGGATGTCCTCCTAATTTAATCACCTCCTTCCCTTTGAAAGGGGGAAGCAGCAGTTTCACAGTATAAATGACAAACTGGAAGAAACACAGAATTATATAGAAACAGAGATCACTCTCCCACACTTGCCATCGGTGCTAATTACTCAGGAGCCACAGATCACAGTGGCTGATAAGTATCCCAGCATGCAACACTTCCCTGCAACACCTGTCGCATTCAAACTCCAACAGCCCTATGTTGCAGCCTATATATTGCGGTGACATTTACTGACTTCAGCACAGCAAACAAGCATCAGTTTAACGAATCCTTTAACAATATTTAGCCTGTGAACCTTTTATAGATCGCCTACGTTGAATGTTTCAAGATACAGATGGACGCAGATCTTCTCTAACGGCCAGTTCCGCTTTTGCTGTGCTGCGCAGCTGCCTCTGCAACCCAGCTCGGCCAAAACGTCCTGCTACCGTCTGCCCCCACCTTTATCATCACGTGGCAAGGGAGAAAGCAGTCATTTATAGCCTGTATGCAAAAGGCCGAGCCTTTTTTCATAGCTGTGCTAAGGCTACATGAAAATCCACGACAAGCCAATGGCTGGATTTCCAAAAGAATACTGATCACATACTTGGAAACACATACATCACTATTAAGAAAACCCAACAGGGCAAGTTAACACAGTTTACATTCATTTATCAGATGCCTTTACCAAAAGCAATGTATATTTCTTTAGACAGCAGGGTCACTGGGAGGCAAGAGCCTTGCTCAAGGTCCCAGTGCCGAATTCGCTGTGCCAACCCTGGGATTTAAATGGAGCAACCTAACCCACTGACCCAGCAACTGCACTGATTAGCTTTTGGAATAGACATTTTTTGGAGAAGATTTGGACATTTCATGAAACAAGGAGCACCATGATCTACACTGAATAAACAGAAAACTGTGCTCACAAATGGACATTTTGCCGCTCACTCCGTGCTTCTCTGCGTTTCCTCCCACAAACTCTGAGCTCTCCTAAGCAGGTTTCTGACAGTCTGTCCTGCGATGGTCCATCATGCCATCCAGGGTGTCCCCGTCTTTGTGTTCTGTGCTTCCTGGGACTGACTCCAGACTCACCGTGACTCATGGACACATTTTTAAGGAAGACGATTATAAACCTGTCCAAAGCGCCACAGGCAACATACTTCGGCTCAAACTGCTGCTAGTCTATTTCAGCCATATAGCATAAGCCACATAGCATAAGCTACCTAGCATGCCAATACTGGATAGTCATAAAATACCAAGTTTTTCTCAAAAGAAATTCCCATTGCAATACTAAGCAGACTCAAGTCAAAATATTAAATCTCACATCCAAGGGAAATATCAAGCCCATCTCCTCATACGTCTCCATAAAACATAGCACAATATAACATATTAGTATGCAGTTATGTAATGACTTATATGAGGATGCGAAGGGAAACTAAAACCTTGCCAATTCAAGACGAACTTCGATAAATCATTCATATTTCCCCAACAAATGAGGCTTAATGCAAAGGCAAAAGCAGGCCAGGCATTACGTGGATGCAAGCTCAGTGAAGATATACACTTATGCATACATATAAACAGAAACTGATCGCTATTAGGAATTTGATTTACTGCGTGTCCAGTTGCTGCCTACATAACTAAAACCACATGCACTTTGCTTAAAAGGCTTCAAACCGATCACAGTTCAGCGCAGACAGCAGCAATCCGCCACCGGAGAGGAATACCGGGTTTGCTTTGCCTGTACTAATGAGTACGCTGTGTCCTGAGGATGCGAGACACCAGCTGTTTCGTGAAGTCGCCCGTTATGGAACACCACGACGACATCCGAGCACGATTTAAGTGACCAAAGGGATTCAATGCAGCTTAGATTAAAAGCATCTAAGGACCCAACACTCAATTAATTTTTAATGCCTTTTCTCTTGAAGCTAGCCAGCTAGCTAGTTAGCTAAACTAGAGGCGGAATGTGGCTGTACAGCTAGCCTGAGTTTTTATAAGGGCAATTCTGCCAAAGCAATGTGAGGGAGACGGCACCATTTTAGCCCTTAACCACTATGTCACAGGCCAGACAAGGCTAGGTACAAGAAAATCGAACAATAACTGTCAACATCACAGCATGAGAATCAGTGCAGGTCAGTAATCATCCCCCCCCAATCTCCCCGCCCCCCCCAGAACCTGCCTCCAACCACCTGATCCCGGGAAGCATGAGGCGGTGCTTCCTACAAGCCACGGCTCAGGTCCCATTTCCCGTCAAACAGATGGTGAGAGGATAGCAGCATTAACCACAAATGGCCTGAGGGGGGCGGTCTCGCTTTCCCCGCTCCACAGGTGCGCGGCTGCGTCCTCTGAGCGTTGCCGTGTAATCAACTCCCCCGTGGACATCACAGAGCAAGAATGCCCCCCCCTCCCGCCCACATGAAACTGCTCTCATTTTAATCACGACCTCAGCTGTGCAGGGGAAATGATTAAGCTGAGTTCGCTGGTAGACATCACCAATGCCATCTCTTCACCCCAGTGACACAGATTGTCTGGTGGGGGCTACAGCTGCGTCGTATTTAAAGCCAAACCGTGTTTATGCCGAAGCCAGTCAAACACGCGGACGCATGCACGAGACAGGACCCCCCCACGATAATCAGTAAACATACAACCCCATGATCGGGTCAGCGTCCAGCTCGATCTCCCCGTCATACTCTGGCCCCCATATTGTTTTCATCCGATTAGCAAATCTAAGGTGGTGCCTCCCTGCTTCAGGAGACATTAATCAGAGTGTGCGGTACTCAGAATGTGCCGAGAGAGACTGGCAGCGTGTCCTGGTTCGAGGTGGGGGCCGGCATTCCATGCCGGAGTCGTTCTGCCCCAACAGGCTACATTACTCTGCTTTTTGTCGGACCGAGTGGAATTCCGCAATTTGTTTAGCCGCTTAGCAGGATCACTCACCTTCAGTGAACATGAACAGGAACATGCAGTCAACAGAGTCAATGGAGGGGGGGGGCTCCCTCGTCCCACGGCGTGCCAATAGAGGACAGGGAGGCACAGTTGCAAAATTACCACCCTCCTCAGCACACGAGGAAGGATGAGTGGGCAAATCCATCCATCCATCCATCCATCCATCCATCCCTCTAATTTCTCGTCATCACCTAGGCCGCTATCCTCCACGTGCTGAAACGTGACACATGGTGACCTCATCCATGCCTCGGCACCAGCGGAAACCAGAGAAAGGCCCCGTAACAGATCCCTGAAAGAGCCTGACATCAGCTAATCGCTCCCTCTCCTTCGGCGAAGAAACAGGACAGGAGCCAGCCATGGTGACTGGGCTCCTATTCTCGCTATCCTGCGGAGGGAGGTCGCGCCGTGTCCTCTTCACTCACCCTCCCGTGTTCAGCGTCAGCTCCACCCCCCCCACTGTCCCAAACACACCAGCCAACGCTGCCTTGCGTCACCCCTCATGTTTAACGAGATGCACATCCAGAGTCACAAGTTTCATGTTCACACACAAGGTTCCACAAACACACTATCATAGTGTGTATCATACTGGTACATAGGAATTCTTTAGATCAAAATTTGCTTCTGTTTCTCTGATCAGGTAGATCTACTGAAATGGACCCCCCCCCCCAAAAAACATTTTTTTTAAGGCTACAGTGAGCTTGTGATGTGAGAATGGGTCAGGTTCCTGTAATCCAGCACCTCCGGAGCATTTTGGGGGGATCAAAGCCCTTAGCTCATGGTCCACTGGAGCTGTGACTATTCTGCCGAGGTTCGCTCCAGCAACCTCCCGATCAGGGGCCCAAATCAAACAGGAAAGGGAAGGAGCCAATTGGTGGCTCGTGAATCAGTCGTGACTCTGAACTGGATAAGCAGGTAAGGAAATGACGGATGGGTGGATGGATGGATGGATGGATGGATGGACGGACGGACGGACAAGTAGGTAAGAAGAAGGTGGATGGATGGATAAGCAGGTAAAAGAGACAGATGATGCATAACAATCAACATGGGTATGGAAAAAAGACTAATGGATGGATGGATAGATATGTAGGTAAAGAAAAAGACTGACGGATGGATGATAAGCGGGTAAGGAAAAGATATGGCTGACTGGATGGAAAAATGGGTAAGAGAGAGATTCATGGATAAGCGGGTAAGGAAGAGACAGATGGATGGATGGAAGGAAGACTGGAATTGCTGACTAACTGATAAATCATTAGCAAAAGAAAATTCCAGTGCTGTGAAATCATTCCATCTATCTTCCAACCATTGAGAAGGAGGGCTATCAGCAAGTACCTATCTGACACAAACCGCCAGAAATAGCCCATTTGTGCCCAACTGTAGAATTCTAATGCTTTCCCCTAACAGTCTAATTGCAGGAAAAAAAAAAATCACTTGACAGCATAGATTACTGTATTCTCAAGACATCTGACATTGATAAGACAGGCTTGAATACATTACTGTGAAGCAGTTTGACAATTTGTATTAAAACATTAGTGACTGTCATTTGTAATCCTTTTTACATACAGAATATTGTAAAAATAAATAAATAAATCATAAAAAGTTATGTTAAAAGTTTGAAGGGAACCTCAAAAGAGTTCCGTTTCATGAACTACACATCACACTATGTCACTAATCAGCATCAAAGCCTCCCATTTCAAACCAATAATTTCCCATGCGGTTATTTCAAAATGTATGAACTCTAGCAGCAGTGAAACAACAGATAAACCGAAATCTGTTTATCCAGCAGGCACTTTTGCCCGAAGCGACGAGCGAGTAAGGCGCGAGTAAGGCGTACGACATTTTACAATCATATGGCTGTTGAGGAGTCAACTAGGTATTATTGCGGCTAGGCTGAGCTCCAAAGGGATGACCGGCAACAATTTGGCACAGGAGAAAGAGCTATAGAGCACATTACACAACACTGTAAGAGGCTAACTAGAGAGTTATGCAAATCAAAGTCAACTGCAAAAAAGCAAGATCACCTAGAATATGCAGGAGATGCGCTGGGCCTGGACAGTCATGTTCCACGGAGTTTCAGCATGTTAGCAGGGATCATTTTTAATGATTTTGCAATGATTATGATTTAATGATGGTGGATGTGCGTGGCTTAGTAGGATAAACCTCTGCGCATGTGAGCCATGGGTTGCCAGTTGGAGTCCCGCTTTGGCCCTTGTGCGAGGCCACTAACCCCCAGCTCCACGGTTGCCACTGCAGGTGATTGCCCTTCGCTGCCAAGCCTGCCGTCACCTACGTGTGTGTCATGGAGAGCAAGATGAGGTAGGCAGAAAGACCACTTGCCCACAGGGATCGATAAGGTGTCAGTTTCATTTTTATGATTATGAACGGTACAGTATAAGATATTCATTATCTGGAGAGGCTGATTTTTGTGCTCCACTAGCAGCGGTTGCATTTGTGATTATTCATGGGACTTGAACATAAAACCTTACCGACTATTTTTAATGATCGTGTGGGCCGGCTTGTTGGGTCTCAGCTATGAGACTGCAGATGAAGACAGAGCAGCACATTGGCTGATGAGCTAGCTGAGGTTAATCTCTCTCGACTTTCATATTACCTTATCTAGTTAGGAATCTGCTTCATGCATACATGATGCATGCAGCCTCCCCTCATACACAGCTATGCGAAAATCCATATAATAAATTGCATTTATAAAGAGTGACACACAGAAAATCTCTTGCATTTTAAGATTGTACGTATTTGCAAGAAATGTTTTGGAGGTGGCATATGCTTCAGCATGTTAGGGTACTGTCCCTGTAATCGGAACGTCACCAGCTCAAATCCCAGGTAAGCAGAATGATTTCACTGGTGGGTCCTTAAGCCAAGGCCCTTAACCCCAGATATCTCCTGGGACTGTTGGACCCTCCTTCCTAAAGAACCAATGTGACACTTTGGACAAAAGCATGTGCTAAATAATGTAATATTTATGTAATATTTAAAATTATTTCATAAATAAATATTGCATTATGTTATATTATTTATTTATGCATTTAAAACAAAATGGGGTCCTCCTGCGTTCAACCGCATTACTGCTCAGTAAGGTCCCTACCTGTGGATCTTTACTCTTGGTCTGCATTCTGACTGCCTGAAAAAAAGTATATAAGCAGTAAACAGACACAGCTGCTATCATTAACGGTCAGGGCTGTTCATCAGCATTTTTGTTGCCTCATCAAGCACTGCAAATACTGAAGTTGAATTTATACAAGTCACCCAAAGAAGCATCTTCAGTAGACATTTACGGGGGTGGGATGCCGGAGCGGCATAAATAAATGCACTAAATTATGTTTAAATAACACCCAAAGAGAAGCTATTCTTTAGCTAAAAGCATATTCTCTTTGCTTATCTAGCTTTGCTGGAATTGGCTGCTCATTTACTGTATAGAGAATATGGATGTGTATACCTTAACCCACTTACTGACCCTGTTGTTTTAACCGAGGAGTCCACAGTGAAAAATGAAATGGTATGGAAAGTTATGGAAGACTGGCTAATGAACTTTCTGGAAGTTTCCACTAGCCCTTCCACTCAAACCCCTATACTTATATATAAAAGTATTACACAACCGACGCTGATGGGTGCATTCCTCTGGGGTAACGTCACGTTTGCTCCTGGCAAGCTAAAAGCATGGGGGATATTCTAGCACTTTCTAACAAAATGTCAATGTAAACTTCTCAAGTTCAACGGCGGTGGGAAAAAAAGTTGCTGACATGTCAGGCAAAGGAAATGCAGAATAACTCAAGCGACGGAAGCTAAACCAGGCTGGATTCCACTCACTCATCTCCAAAGTCATGCCCTGAATTGTCTCTGAAAAGATAATCATTGGATTGTTGAAAATGCAACAATTAGTCTTAATATACAACTGACCCAATTCAGAGCCATCCATCCATCCATCCATCCAGTACAGAATCACAGTAAGCCTGAAGCCTATTCCACAATGCAAAGCAGACTGGGTAGGACACACCCTGAACAGGATGCCAGTCTGTCTCAAGATGTAAGGCAGGGGACACCCTGAATGAGATGCCAGTCTGTCACAGGGCAGAGGACACTCCAAAGAGGATGCACGTCTGTTATAGGATGTAAGGCTGGGGATACCCTGGACGGGAGGACAGTCTATTGCAGCATACCCTCAGTTATGGCAATTTGGTGTCATAAATGCACCCGACCAGCATGTTGGGACCAATGGAGGAAGCTGAAACTCGCTCAGACACCAGGAGAACATGCACACTCCACACCTAACATGCACCATTGACAAACTATTTCCTCAGACCCCAGAAGAGAAAAAAAAAGTAGGTATAAGTCACAGATAAGCCATCACTGTGAAACACTGAACTGAATCCAGTCTGTCCACCAGAAGATGCCAATATCATAATTAAGCAAAAAAGTCACACACTCTCTCGACACTTTCTCTGTAAGCTACAGAGGGTTGGATGTTTATTTGGGTACGGAGGAAACAGCACACGGCATTTCCGCATCAGCATGTGTCCGTCTGGATTAGGACGGCCCCCTTGAGAGACCTGGCGGGGGGTGGGATCTTCTGCCTCCATCACCCTTTGTTCTCGGGGTAGATCGGGGTTCTCCCACACACTTCTGTTCCATTCAGCCTCTGAGCAAATCTGTCCTAGTTTGCAGTAGTGCCAGCAGTTACCATAGTTACAGTAAATAACACAATACTTTTGGCGTATAACATGATAATACAGTGTTTTTCAACCCAATCCTCTGAGATCCCCAGACGGCACACCTCTACCAAATATTACATATTCCTGATTGTTCAGTGTTGATGGTTTGGTTTGTTCTAGATAGTTTCGTTCAGGTGTGCCGGGAACTGGGAAGGAGCAAAAATGTGGACTGTCTGAGGGTCCCTGAGGGCCGGGCTGAGAAACGCTCCAATAATATTCCCAGTGGGACCCTAACTCATGTCTAGTACCCATTACACTACACCAATCTGTCTATCTTCCAATCACTCATCCAGTATAGGGTCCCAGTGAGCCTGCAGTCTATCCCGGGACCCACGGGACACAAGGGTTGGGGGCATCAGTAAAACACAGAGCATAAACATACACACATGATCACATATTACGGGAGATTCTGACATGCCAATGGGTAGAGGGGGGAGACTCACACAACACAGAAGCAGCATATGAACGTGCAAGCCTGAGGTGCAATGCGACACTAAGGCACAACACCAGCTTCACACAGCAACATGGAGCACACCGCCCCATCTGCAACTTACTGCTGGGGGTGCTATTGTTAGCATTTATCCTCAAATCTAATCTCGATAGTGCTAAATGATAAGTTGTGACAAAGAAGATAAGAAATCGACTGTGAGATGACAGTGTCACACATCCATCCATCCATTTATTTTCTATAGGTGACAGTGATGTATTCAGAGGTGGAGAGTTCAGGTCCAGAGTGTACAAATTCAAACCAAGATTTTGTACTTTGTTTCAACCAACCAGGTGAGTATAAAGAGTCACAGTCACAGAGTACTCAACTGGTTGGCTGAAACAAAATCTTTGAAATCCTGAAATCTCCACCTCTGGGTGTATTTCACACCAGGAAAGACACAATCCAAATCACAAGATCTGATCTGGGCATTGAGCCTTTAAAACGAGTGACCCATGCATTACACAAAGTATGGGAAGCGGCTCATTTTAAATCATTTTAAGAATTCAGAGACCTTTATTTGTATCACGTTTTGAAATGTTTGTTGTAAGGATCAAATGTTCTCAAGTTTGAAATGATGTAATAATGACATGGTTTGCTTTACGCCCGATTCAGGCTTAACATACAAAAGTATTACATGCTGTATGTAGGATCAAACAGGGTTCCCGTTTCACGGCTTAACACTCACATTTTAATAAACAATATGTGGAAGTTCTGTTTAGGACACAATGGCTAGAATTACAGCCTCAACTGTAATTCCCCCCCCTCCCCTGTTATGGGTTTGAATCCTACCTCTTCTCTGCATGCACGGTTTTTGCATGTTCTATGTGAATTACTTGCATTTTGCATTTATGTGAATTACTGTCTCTAAATTGCCCAGTGTGTTTGTGTGCAGTGATGCACGATACTGCATGGATAAGGCTCCAGGTGACCTCACACTGGATAGGCAACTGGGAGATGGAGCTATCTGATCGTACATAATGTTTTAAGAGGGGATTTAGAAATTTGATTTGTAAGTTTTTTTTTTTTTAATCATAACAACATGACAAACTATATATTGTTGCTTGCTTGTGAGATTTATGTAAGCTCTGTTCACAGATAAAGTACCCATAATATATGCTTACCCGGGAAGGCCTCATAGCTACTTCCTGCTGTTTGTTCTTATTCAAAACAGAACAGGAAAAAAAAAACTACGTACGAGAACTCAAATGTAAATGCGTACGGGACTAAACAGCTATGCTTCGGTACAGTAATAAGAAAATAAGGTCACCGCCGTTACACACCATTTATAGATGTTCATTAGATATCGCATTCAAAGCAGAGCACGAGCACGGCACCTGCTATCTACTCGGGATTACAGCCTAAATAAAACATCTCACAGTTCCTTTTTACTGCTGATTAAAAGTGGCTGTAAGAATTGAATCACTTTACGCATGTAAACAGTGTTGTTTCTGTAGGACCTAAGTAGGCGACTTAAAAGCGGCAAATGGGAACTTGGAAACGGACACCATTAACAACGGCATCTTCTTCATGACAGCCTCTGCCACTGCAACCAGTGCGCGCGTGCGTATGTGTGTGCGTGCGTGCATGCGCGCAGCACGAGCTCAAAACCAGGAAGTCAGCCTCCCGACACACCGAAAAGTACCAAAAATGATGTCCCGTCTAGCAAGGGACACGCTTCTGGGGCCGGACAATATGTAGCCTGAAGGACTCCACCCTGATACTTTCACTACGGGGTCATGACCAGATCGGTTTCATCCTAACTTGTGCAGCATGGGTCCGAGGCCAAGCGAGTTTTGGTTTGAGAGGATGCAGAAGTTGGCGGCCGCCAGCGTGTACCATCCGCGTTGCATCGCGTGTTCACTAACGGGCCAGGGACCAGTCTCTCTGCATCGTACCCGGTACTGAACATCTCTCAACCCCAGAAGTTCCCCACCCCGGGGCACACATTTGTCAGAATAGAGAGGCTTAAAAAAAACATGCCCTTTCCTTAATCCCCATTTTTTTCGCAAAACAAAAAGCATACTTCTCCACGTGTAGAAAATTAAGTTGGATTACAAGTATCTGGCCTCCTCACGTCAGCCTGTGCAGCTTAATAAATACTTCAGCTTTTTTTAGGAGCACTTCCTTTTATGTTTGACCATTAGCACAATTTCCCCCTTGCCTGTGCACACATGACGCCAACACAATGCCAAACCTGTGGTCCTCAAGAAACAGAAACGCATTCCTCCCAAATCACATACAATTTCTATCCCTGATCTGTGTGAACTTTTCGTTTTTAGTACTTATAAAAACGGCAGGAATGGCCACCTAACTGAACATCACGGACACCATGCACTTTACTTCCAGGGGTGTTGGGCGGCCCGGGCTGCGCACTTTACACTAAACACCTACAGACTCACAGAAAAATACCTGTTTTCCAAAAGAAGCTAAGCTGTGTGTTTTTATACTCCAAGCCCCATTATAATTTAGGCAAGCACAAACTGCTCAGCCATGCTGCAGGTAAGGCTCTGTGCAATGCACCTTATGCAGTCCATAGACGAAATGCACGTTTTGAAAAGAGGAAGCGCTGCAAGCCTATGCACCTTATGCACGGGCGTTTTTGCAGATCGGAACCGGCGGACACAGCCGCATTCTGCACTGGACCCGATAGTAAAGCACCGGCTCCCGATTCACAGAAAGCGGGGGCGTAGATGTTAGATCATCAGTTCAAGATAACGTGCAAGAAGCGAAACAACCGCGTTTCATGTGTCTGACGGAAAGACAGCTTCCTATTTCGTGAGAATACGGATCATAGGCATGAATTTCATTCACGTACATGATCCAATCGTGACATTTGCCTGTGGTCCCAATTCCAGTCCCTTCGCGCGCGTAATAAAAACAACGATCAGTGTTTTTTAGACACTACAGAAGCTGCGGTCTCTGACAACGGTGCATTTCGATCCACCCACGATGAGAATATTATCTTAGTAAGATAAACCTATAATGTATATGTAACGGGGCTTACATATGAAAAACGATCTGTCGCATTTTATGCCGTTTATTATAATGGTATAATTACTGCTGTTATGGTAAGAATAAAGTTAGCAAATATTCAAATTAATTTTTGAAACGAAGTTCTCATATGTTACAATATGAAACAGCAAATCGCACTGAATTCTCTGACACCATCAACTTCAAATGGGAAATAATTCCGCTTGACAATGGTATAAAAACAAGTATAGTAAATTTAACAACAGGGAGCGATCCAGAGAGGAAAAGACAATGATCGGAGCGGGTGGACAGCAGACACGCTTCCGTGCGGCTTACCTTAACATGCGGGGCGAACGGAGCCAAGAGGTACCGTGAGTCCCGGCGAAGACGCTCCGGCGGCCGGCTATCATAGCAGATCACGGCTCGCAAGTATGAGCTCTCGGCAGCCAGTTTCCGGGTTGGCCGCCCTGAACGTCACTGTGTCGGTCACACAGGTTCAGGCATGGTGCTCTACAACAGCTATAAAAGGAATAGACCTACTACCACAGGGGCATGCAGGGAAACGCAAGTGTCTCTTAATTCCACGGAATGTATATTATATAATTTAAAGTAAGGGGAATGCAGCCTGAATACATATACACCTGTCATACTGTAAAAGAATAATAATTTCATCACAATTAATTCCCTGAGTTTCATTCTGATGTCTTTCCCGCATGCGGATCGCTTACACCTGAAAGATCTTAAGAAATCGGTTGTTCAATTAGCGACAAACTGAAGCGTGTAGATGAGCGTCTGCGCAACTTACATCTAAGTTTAACATATTGCTAAAACAGATCGATTAAAGATCTACACAAATTCGCAATACTGTGAAAATGAATCAGATAAGGATATATCTAATTAACTTCTATATACTGTTTAAGCGATACAGTTAAGCATATTCTTATCTTCAATACATTGCTAAAAGAGATCGGTTAAAAATAGAGCCTACCCAACTTGAAGACTATAAAAAGGGAGCAGTTAAGGATCTACTTAATCTCAACGCGCTGTTAAAGGGATGTGGTAAGGAACAAACTAACTTCAATTAACACAGCCTACAATCTGTTAAAGATCTACCTTCAACAGACTGCTAAAGTCCAACTTAAAATTATTTATAAAGCACATTTAAAAACGTTTGTTGACCAAACAAACAAGATCACCAAAAGGAAAAGGAAGGGAAAATGTGTAATATAAATTATAAAGGGGGGTGGTTTATAAGAAAAGACATAATCATCACGTGAACACAGATGGTAAAGGAACATAACATGCCAAACTTAGTATAACTGAGTATAGAAATGTGTTACAACGTATTGGCCAAGACCTCAGGTATCAGGATTAGCCTAGGCCTACAGGCTCACAAAATAAAGCACATTTTGTTTAAAGCAGTCCTTTACATTTTATTGCCCAGTGAAAGATAAATCATGAAGTCGTTATTCATATTTTAATTGCGAGTTATCACTCACGAGTTGAAATAAATTGCGTTTTAAATTCATTTAAACTGAGCCAGCCATAGTCAATAAATACAATGAAAATGTTACAGTAAAAACCGTAATAAAAACAATTGAGACTATTAATCTGTATGTTCATTTGGTATTAATTTATTGCAAAGGGAGTTTCATGAAGGCATTTCTCTTACAATTAACGACATGAGACGAGCGGCGCAGGTGAACCTAATCGGAGGGAGGGTGATTAAATTAATCGTTTCAGCAGCTATAAAAGTACCGCCATGTTGATCCCTTTTCGTGCAGTAAAAAAAAGGATTCTGTACGGTATAAGACGTTTCATTAAAGGCGACTTCTCTAGTATAACTCTGACTTCAACATGCCGAAGGACCGCATCCATATAAACGTTGTTATTATCGGCCACGTGGATAGTGGCAAGTCCACGACCACTGGCCATCTTCTCTACAAGTGCGGCGGCGTAGACTCCAGGACCCTCGAGAAGTTTGAAAAAGCTGCAGCCCAGGTCCGAATCCTTTTTTCTGTCTCCCTCTTCTTCCTAATTACGAAACTCTCTGTTCTTGTTTATCGTCCATAAGCTTAACTTTTTTTTCTTTTCTTTTTTTTTTTTTTTTAGATGGGCAAGAGCTCTTTCAAGTTCGCCTGGGTTTTGGACAAGCTGAAAGCCGAGAGGGAGCGTGGCATCACTATCGACATCTCGCTGCTTAAGTTCGAGACTCAGAAGTTTTCCATCACCATCATCGACGCTCCCGGACACCGCGACTTCATCAAGAATATGATCACCGGCACATCCCAGGTACAAACTCCCTGCCCGGCCGGGTTCTCCATGTTTGGTGATCTGATAGCAGCGGTGATCTACCCTCCAGTTCATTTCAGGCTGACGCCGCTATTCTGGTGGTGTCCGCGGCCAAGGGCGAGTTTGAGGCCGGCATCTCCAGAAACGGACAGACCAGGGAGCATGCCCTGCTTGCTTACACGCTGGGCGTCAAGCAGATCATCGTCTGCGTCAACAAGATGGACCTGACCGAGCCGCCATACAGCCAGAAGCGCTATGAGGAGGTGGTTCGCAACGTGACTGTCTTTATCAAGAAAATCGGATATGACCCGGCAGCTGTGCCGTTCGTGCCCGTTTCTGGCTGGAACGGTGAAAACATGCTCGCATCCTCTCAGAAGGTAACCTCACCGCTTTTGTCTTCTAGGGAGCGTGTAATGGTCACGAGAATTTTGTTTAAAACGCTGTGTTCATTGTATGTGGTAGATGCCTTGGTTCAAAGGGTGGAAAATCAAGCGAAAAGAGGGCAATGCAAATGGTAAAACTCTGCTGGAAGTCCTGGATGCCATACTTCCTCCGATCCGAATTGTCAACAAGCCTCTCAGACTGCCCCTTCAGGATGTCTACAAGATAGGAGGTAAGTGACCTGTCTGCTAATCATTTCAATTGTAACACTGTTGCTTAAATTTTTAAAATGCTCTCCCTGAAACTGCAGGAGTTGGTACAGTCCCAGTGGGGAAGGTCGAGACTGGAGTCCTGAAACCTGGGATGCTCCTGATGTTCTCACCAGCCAAGCTGACAGCAGAGGTGAAGTCCATAGAGATGCACCACCAAGGACTCCAGACTGCCCTACCTGGACACAACATAGGCTTCAACATCAAGAATGTAGCTGTTAAGAACTTGCGTAGAGGGAATGTGGCTGGGAATGCCCAGTGTGACCCTCCGCTGGATGTTGCAAGCTTCATTGCCCAGGTAACCTGCATAGTGTGAAACTGCAATCGAACTCCTGCTTTTTATCTTGTGGCTAAATCACTGGCTTGCATGCAAAGTCTCTCAGCTTCAATCAACCAACTGAGGGTTCTGTTGCCTAAACTTCTGTGCAGGTGATAATTCTCAACCACCCAGGCACTATAAAGGCTGGCTACTCTCCAGTGCTGGACTGTCACACTGCCCATGTGACTTGTCGCTTCGCTGAGCTACAGCAGAAGCTTGACCGCCGCACAGGGAAGATCCTTGAGGACAGTCCTCAAGCCCTGGTGTCTGGGGATGCTGCCACTGTGAAGCTCGTTCCTATAAAGCCTCTCTGCGTGGAGAGCTTCTTTAGCTACCCTCCTCTAGGTGAGATCATTGAGGTGTTTAAGGATTCTGCAGTGTGGTGAGGGTCTCTTGAAGATGACTTCTCCCATCTCCCTTCAGGTCGGTTTGCTGCTAGGGATCTGAAGCAGACCGTGGCGGTTGGCATCATCAAAGCCGTGGAGAAAATTGACCAGACCCCAAGGAAGCCTTCCTCAAAAGTGCAATTTTCAAAATGAACTGTTGGAAATGTGGTGCAGCTCTGTAAAGGAACTTTTTGTTTTGACTCCTCCTACTATGGTTTCTGGCTTTTGTTTAAAATAACTGTATCCTAAAGGGTGTTTGGTTGAGGAATAAAATCCTGGTCTGTTGCAGAGTGGTGGTACTGAGTTTCTGGCTGACAGGTCTGGCATGTAGACTTGATTGGGGGAGATTAGCTGACTAGAGTGGCTTATTTTATAATGGACACAGGTATGACTTGGATCTAACCTGTTACCTCCTATCCTGCCCATGACCAGAAATACTCAGGAAATTACTGCAGTTTAGTAATAGTGAACTTACTACCTCAGGCACCTATTAATAGCAACAAAAGACTAGTTGTCAGGTTCACTTAGTGCTGCAAATGTTGCCTGTAGGCTTTCTGAAACTGGAAGGACTGGGTTGAACTGACAAGATGCAAGAAAGGTAGCAATTTCGTAAGTGCAGCATTACAAAAATCTCACACTTCCATTTGTAATCCATGGACATCCATATAGTACCATTTTAAAAGGACTAAAGGGCCAAGTACTAAACTGACCATGAACACTGCAAATGCAACTTTACAACTCAGAAGTGTAACACCAAGTACTACAGACGAATCTGAGGGTTCAACCATAAAACAGCCCAAACGATGGTTAATACCTTTTAATACACTGAATTCTTTGCCCCCAAATTTGACTACGGGGACACAGCATGGGTATGAACTGTCTGTTAATGTATATCAGACACTTGTGACATCACTAAGGGGGAGGGGGTGGAAATTCCAGTCTGTTATAACACAAAGGTTTCTAAGGCCCAGAATCTTCAGAAAACCACATGCTGGCATCAGGAGTCCAAGGGCTGTCCAGACTGCAGCAGAAAGTGAGGTGTCCAGGGCCCCATGCCTTCATCTGCTCTGTCAGGAGGAACTTCTGAAGATCCCACGGAGGGCCCACCCTCAAACCCACTCCACAATACACACCAAACTTAAGAAATCGGTACCTGCCCGTTGCTGTGTGTGTCACAGGGAGGTAAGGAGGAGGGGGGGGTTGGGGGGGGGCGTGACTCGGCTACTTCTGTCCTGCGACAGTATCTCCACCAGCTGGTGGAGAACTGAATCCCTTGAATGTTACTGAGATACACAGACCGCATCACATTTCTGGGTACCAGGCTTCCATAGAACAGCTCTCTTCAAACATTCAGCAAGCAGCACTCAACGATACATTTAATGGGGATATATCTCATCCTCGGACATGCATTTATTAGCTTTGCATTAAGTCTCCTCTTCCTCTGCCGCTTTAGTCTTCCAGGCGAGAGTGAGAGTTTTGAAGTCTCAAAAAGTTACCTTGATTCTGCGGGTATTTCAGGGATATAAGCAATGATACTGGTGATATACAAGCTAAGAGATATAGCCATTTGACCTCCTTAAGCGCCTTTAGCAGGCAGCATACACTGATAGGATACACACTGGAGCATGTACAGAAAAATAGGCATGTATAAATACATTATGCACAGGCATGAACACACATATGCATACATGTTCATACATGTACATGTATGTATACATACTTATATACCATAGCAGATGCTAAGTGCTGGAGAATGGCTACCACAAACCTTGTAAGGTGTGCCGGTTTGGAAGGCTAGGTTAATACTGGTAAAGGCAGGTTAACGCAGTTTATTTACAATACATACACACACTGCACACCTTTGGCCAGGTGGTTTCGCGTTTTCTCTGCCCATGTCTGTAACAGCAGCTATTTACAGAGGAGTGGCCCTCTGGCCCTCAGTGGCATTCTATTGGATGGAGCACACACTGAGGGGCGGGGCCAGCCGGAGATTGGGCGGCTGAGCTGTCCGTCCCACTGTCAGTCTGACAGAATGTGCACGAATGACATGGGGAACACCCCCTTCCTTTCCGGCTGCCCTTCGATATGGCCAATCTGTGACAGAAAACAATGAGGCAGGGTTACTAGAGGTTACCACAACAAATTAATCCGGCAGAACATTCACGAAGTAGGACATGCAGTATTCCATGAAAATGGTGAGCCCTCAGATCTGGCAGATTCTCTGCCGAAACCTCAAGCCTGGTATGCACTATACGTACTCACAAACCATTTTCGGAATTCTGTCCAGTTTCCCGAAAAAAAAAACACGGAGCAGCTGTTTACATTAGCTGGAGCGTTGAGGAATATTTATACATCTGCATGGTTTGGAGAAGGGTGACGGATGGGCACTCACCCACCACTCCTGGTCCTCCTCCCCTGTCACCACAATCACCTCCCCCTCCGCGAACGTTAGCTCGTCGTCGTTGTCAGCCTGGCACTCATAGATGGTCTTTACCCGCCTCACTTTGGCTTTACCCTGCGGGGAGATGCCTACGTTATTTGGAAAAACTCCCACGGTTGGAAAAAACACATGACTACATCAACTGGTGTCTCTAAATTGCCCATAGTGTGATTTGTGTGTAAGTGCATGTATCCTATGGTGGACTAGACTGCCCGGCTGGGTGTACCCCGCCTTGTGCCCTATGCCTCATGGGATTAATTCCAAGATGATTAAGTCTAGATACCAAGAAGCTACCAGTAAAGTGCACACCCACAGTTCTTAGTTCTGGAGGAAAATGCTTTTATTATGTTAGTACTGGATATATGTTACGGTGTAATATGGACGCACGTTTTCATCATAAATTTCTAATTCCATAGTTACAGTGGAACTTGAATTTTAATAATACATGTACATATATAGGAAGGGACTCTGTATAATTTTTATCTGCACAGTTCATCATCCTTATTCATTAAACCATAATGCTGTTTAATGAAAAAATCCCCAGTGTAGCTGGCTTCAAACGCTGCCCTAAATCATGTATGCATTTCTGAAGAATGAGAGGCCCAGGGAGCCACTCATCGAACAGCAAGTTGCAGAAAAGATCATGAGATCATGACTGATAGTCCTGCTTCTGGCACTAGGAAAGCAGTTCGCATCCTAGCTGTGCTTTGGGAACAATGGTGGTGGGCTTTTTATTCAGTGTAAATATGCGAGTACTTAATTGTGGTCTTCAAAACATTTTTAACATCTCTCGGTTCTTTGTGCATAAAAACTCTTTGGACGGGGAGTAAGGAAGCACCGCCTACTGTATGCAAGGAGGAGGAACTTCCTTTGGACGTCGGCACAGGAACTCACAGTGTTTATCTTTCTGGGCAGCGGCACTGGCATCTCACTGGCGCCGGCCGGGCCGCCATTGGTGTCTTCGCTCGGCTGTTTGGGCGATGGTTCCACCAGCTGACTGGGGGCCGGCAAATCCGAGGGCTGGGATTTGGGCATCGGCTCCCCGGAGAGGGGCTTCTGGGCAGGTTCAGCTACTGGGGGCTTCGCACCGATGTCAGAGAGCTGGGGCTTGGGAGGTAGGTCCTTAATTTGGGGCTTGGGGGGCAAGTCTCCCAGCTGGGGTTTAGGAGGAAGGTCAGACAGTGGAGGTTTAGGGGGTAGCTCTCCAGGCTTAGGGGGCAGCTCGGAGATCTGGGGCTTGGGTGGAAGATCTGCCAACTGGGGCTTCTCTGGCAGGGGAGACTTCTGGAGAACCTCGGTGGATTGGGGTGACTTCTGAAAGATCTCGGCAGACTGGCCGCTTTTGTCCATAGAGGGGTGGTGGATGGTGTCTATTTTCCGCAGTGCCACTGAAACAGGACATCACAGTTCTTATGTGATTAACCTGGAACCGTGTGAGCTTGTTGGTCTGTTTCCTATATATACATACTACATCTCCAGCTGCTGCCTGCAGTACAATGACTCAACTGGATTAAAGCACACTGATCCTAATCTGTAACCCTGCAGGAAATTTATTTAAGAGTTCAGGTGATACCTAAACCAGCAGCACCTTCAGTAGTCTGAAGTGTAGTACCATCGCAGAGGATTAATGTTGGTCAAAGAAGCATGACTACTGGCTCAGAAACTCTAGGAATCACATCCTACCTTTTTGAGGTAGTTTGGGAAGGACCCTTGGACCAAGTGTAGATTTTGTGGTACCTGAAGCAGAACTGAAGGACAGAATAAAAGAGAACATTTTCTGGTGAGACGTCTCCAAATGAGGGCAACAATACGAACAAAAATGCTACACGTTTATTCCCTATGTTGCAAGAATTTGAAAATGTAACTACTTAAAACAGGACCCAAGGACAGCCTGTCATGTGATTAATGGTTTCACTCTGGTTGGTTGGTCCGAGGAGGTCCAAGTACCTTTGCTGCTGTAGAATGCCCTCGAACTTGTTGGATGAAGGAGAAGTCTTGTTCAAAGAAGGTGGAGTCGAGTCATTTCCTGCAAGCGTCAGATTACGCAAGGAATTTTCACCATGTACGTTTAGCCATGTAGAATCTCTGAGTTTTCACAAACATCAGACAAGGTGTAGGGTTTGGATATCATGAAAACTATGAACACGGCTGGCGTTACCTAAACATAGAATATTTAAGGCTAGGGCAAATACAGGGTCTACGGGGACATCGACCCAGCTGAAAGCTAATTGGCCTCCAGGCTGCCCTCTCACCTGTCAATCACCGATTCAAAACCTCTGTCACTGGCTAGCAATAAGGTTATCAAGAGGGGAATTTTGGCCCCTCTTATGCCCCCCCCCCCCCGTTAAAAATCCAAGCATCACTCCTGATTTAAGGAGATGTACATACTTTACCATGGCAAAGCAGTTAATGATCAGTGTTACTTTGGATCTGCTGTTAGAGGTGGAACTCTGAGGAGCTCAGTGTTAGGTCTGTTTTATTGGCACAGGTGGTGGGTCATCAGGCTGAGTGGCTCCTGGCTGGTTAAGCTGGTTGGTGAATCAGTTAAGCGGATTACCGCCATTAATAACATGCTCATACCCAAACATAATGTGGTTGGCATAGCAGCAAATGGGTCACCGGTAAAAATAACTCTCCGTTTTAGGTCTAAGGAGTGCTTGGCTAATTAACAAAAATCATGGTGTGTGAGTGAGTGGTGTGTGAGTGAGTGGTGTGAGTGTGCCCTGCAATGGGAGGGCACCCCATCCTGTGTTGTTCCCTGCCTTCTGCCCACAGGCTCCGAATAGGATAAGTGGGAACAGAAAACGGCTGGATGTATGGTTTGTAATACTGAAACCAGGCAGTACTTCGTGATGCACGTGAAAATATCGAACGGTTTTAGCGGGTCAAGGTATAACACAACAATAAAATTATATACCAATAATTATTATTAATATTATATAGTTATTTTTACTATAACTGTATTACTATGTATTGCATTTTTTTTAGATTTAGTTCGTAACCTGGGGACTGCCTCACGACTGTCAGGAATGTTTAGGAATCCGCCCTGGCAAGTAACATCCATGAAACTGGGGATATGTATTCTTATATTGATAGAAGTGCAAACGACAACACAGAAAATGACTAACAACATTACAAAACAGACAGAGATGGGTAGACAGACAGAGACAGACACAGATAGAGCAGTAGACAGACAGACAGACAGACAAAGACACAGGCAGAGAGCAGACAGACAGAGACAGACAGTCAGAGAGTAACTGAGGTCAGTCCTGCAGGACTTGTGCACAAGCGGCCTGTTCATTCCGGTGAATTCAGGAAGTCCACCCCAAACATGCACATTGGTCTCCTTTAACCTTCCCCTTAATGTTAAACCAGTCTTAGAGAGAAAACACCGCAGTCTATTACAGCCCACCCCCCCCCCGCTTTGTTCCTCTGCAGCCTGCATCTCCGGTTACATCAGATCATATTCCCTCCTGGTTTTATTCACAGCCAACTCACCCCAAGCGATCCCACCTTTACTCTGGGGGCCGTGAGGTATTGGGCTGGGTGGGTCAGACAGGGTGCGTTTGTGCCCAGGGGGAGGGGGCGGCGGCCTCTTCTTGGACAGGGTAGAGCTCCCCCCAGGAGCCTGTGAGCTCAGAGGGAGGGAGGAGGGGGGGGCGCAGAAAGGAACTGGAAGAGGGAGAGAAAATATATGCTCTAAGCGGCCTGAGGCCAGGGCATGAGGGGGTGGGGCCCAGACAGATGGGGGCGGGGCCATTATGCATTTCAATGAGGGTGTTTTCATCCAACACGAGCTGTAAGTGGCCAGAGGCCAGGGAGGTGAGGGGGAGGAGCTCAGACAGACGGGGGCGGGGCCATTATGCATTTTAATGAGGGTGTTTTCATCCAACACGAGCTGTAAGTGGCCAGAGGCCAGGGAGGTGAGGGGGAGGAGCTCAGACAGAGGTAAGTGGGGTCATTTCAATAAGGGCATTTTCATCCATCCATCCACCAAAGTTTGGTCTGACCCAAGTGACATGGAAACTGTGGAACAGTAAAGAGATGCATGAACTGCAGAAAACTGCAGTGTGGTGTCTGAAGGAGCCAACTCTGAAGAGTTCTGAAGCTCAGGAGTTTCCCTCCATGATAAGGAGAGAGCGAGGTTCTCTCTGTCACTACAAAATCATTAAAGCAGCACTCAGATGAATGGCTGCAGGAGTGGAGCCCGGAATTCATGCGCTCTAGGTTATGACAAACGCACAATATCAAGCTGAACTTGGGCCAGCCTCTTACAAAACTTAACCAGGCCTTGATCTACAATTATATCCACTCAGCTAAATGTGTCTGGGGCTTTTAAATGACGGTGCGTATGGGTGAAAGATGGTGACAGACTAAGTGCAAGTCATACTGCAGTGGCATATGATGGAAATTTGCTGCCTCTCGCATCCTGCTCACACATGACCCGTCATGCAGAATACTGGTGCGTTCATGCAGCGTTTGGCAGGTGTGTGACATTCCTGTGATCTTGCAGAACTTAACTGTTTACTGAAAAAAATACTCATCAGAAGGACGATCTCGTATACATGCCGAGTATTTCGACATGTCCTGCAGAGAGAGCAGTGCTATGCTTCACCTTTCCTGAAAGGGCAGCACTGTAGCCTCCCCCCCGTGGGTGAGGAGTTGCATGTTCTGTCCCAAGTCTTCAGGCTCCCCATGACCCTGGCACTGGATAACTGGCTAGACAAGTGTTTCCCAATCCAGTCCTTGGAGACCAACAGACAGTCGACATTTTTGCTACTAAGAGCTGTGAGGGAGCAAAAATTTAAACTGTCTGGTAGGGAGCTCCGAGGGAGCAAAAACATGGACCGACTGTGGGTCCCCGAGGACTGGATTGGGAAACACTGGATTAGAAGATGGATGGATGGATGGATGGGTTTACTAAGTGAGGATGACTACCTCTCATGAGTAACACTGACATTCAGAGCAACAGAGGTTGTTGAGTCACCGGTGGCCATTTTGTACTACTTACACAAAATCACTACTGCACATGTAACGGGCTCAGACCCCTGAACAGGAGTGATCGGCAATTTAATGTCACATTTAAGGGACCCTTAGGCCTTAGATTCACTAGTAAGCGGTTTTAATAATACTTTAAGCATAACCAGCCATATAACCAGCTGTTTGTGTAAGTGATCAATCAGGAGATGAGTATTTTATTATTGTAGTTTAGCCAATAAACTAGGTTGTAATGTACCAGCTGGAACCGCAGCTGTAATTTTCTAAAAGAGTAACGTCACCTATTAAAATTGTGCAGTAACTCCGATCTCAAAGAAACATTACGTATTACCCGAAGCCTGCGACCGCTGTGACACATTGTGCTGGGGGACAAACTTCAAGCCAATTGAAGGGAAAAAAAATTCCAAAACTCACTGAATCCACTGAACACGTTATGGAGAAAAATTCTGTGAACTTTAAGGAAAGTTCTTTGTTCAATTACACGAGGACTGGCTGTGTTTTGGTCCCCATATGATGAGGAAGCCTGACTTTAGGTCATTGGTCATGTCGAGGAAAAAAAATGAACTGAATGAGTTTCGCTTGTCAATTTTAAATTTCTACAAGTCTAGAACTGTAGAGTAGCCTGTTGGATGTGGTATACAGTAAGGATACAAGTCTTAATGGTTCTTATTTTATCAGTACATGACCCCATCATATAACAGAACATATAACAGAATAATACAACAGAAGGCTAAAGCTCAATTACAGACATCAACTTGCCACTGGAAAATTTCAAAATAATCCCCAAGTCTGTATTTGACCAAACCTGCCCAGCCAATCTATGCAAACAGAATAATACTCCACAAGTGTAGACAGAGCTCCCAGTGTGCAAGGTAAGGGTGTGAATGTGTGGGTTTGGCAGAGATACAATAGTGCAAAAGTCCTGCGATATGATGACGCAAAATCGCCAAATGCTATTTCATAATTACCTATATCTCTAACTTTCGTTTTTCCCGGTTAAACAGCACAGGGCTGTGGGAATCTCCCAATTACAACTGACACACATCCACCCGTCAATGTACACATATGTCAGGATGGTGACGGGGTAGCAGGCGGTGTGATTAACACACAGCGCTGAAAATGCTTGAGATGTTGGAAAGCCGTTATTAATGAGCGTGAAAAAATCTGACCCCATTAGCTGAAGGTAAGTCTTGGAGAAAATTGGACAGAAATATTACACTTTCCTCCACTACTTTACATAAAAATGGCCATTTTTGAGTGTGCATGTGTGTGTATATCCCTTGTGGAATCCTCACCATGTTCCTGTAGGGGGCGCTGTGTGCTGCTAAACTGCCATAACAGGCTGCTTATCAGTGCAACTAGGGGGAAGAAATATGGCTGTATAATACAGAAGCCACGTCCTGCAGAAACGCTCCATTTTCAGTCAGGACGAGGATTATCGGACCCATGCTATGGAGAGAACTGAGGAGGGGGCCTTCCCCGTGATCAGGGGGTTTTACCTTTAGCTGCATTCCGGGGGGGCAGGGGAGGGCCGTCTGTGACGGGTGAGGTGGGCGAGTCAGTGGGGGCGCTGTTGGTGAAGGCGCCGTAGGAGAGACGCTGCTTGTCCCGGAGGCCGGTGAAGCTGGGGAGGGACAGCTTGTCCTGGGGGGAGATGCTGGATGGGTGGCAGAAGCTCTGGGGCCGAGAGGAGCGCTCCTTCTTCACGGGGCTGGGCTGCAAGGGGGCACCGTGGGGGAGCATTAGAAAGAGCCAGAGCGACTGCACCAACCAATCACAGGCAGAACTGCATCCGGGGATGACAGGCGGGGAGACACAAAGCGACAACAGGGTAACAGGCAGGATTACACAAGGGGCTGACAAGGGCACAGGTGGGGTGACACAAGGGGGGCTCCAGTAGCATGACACAAGGGGGTAACTGAGGCACAGGTGGGGTGACACAAGGGGGCTCGGGCAGGATGACACGGAGGGGGCTTGGACAGGGTAACACATGGGGACGATGAGGTAACAGGCGAGGTGACACCAGGGGGTCAGAAGCGGGGCCACAGATGGGGACTGACCTTGTCATCTAGGTCGTCGTCGCTCTCGTCCATCTCCTCCAGCCTCCACTCGTATTCCACGTGGATGTGGGGGTTGAACTTTCCGGCAGCCGCCTGCATCAGCTGGGGAACGGAGGGAGGGGGATGCAGGCGTGTAAGGCATGGGGGGGGTGCTAACCAGTGTTACATACGACTACAGGGAGGTCACTGCATCTCCCTAAGGAACGAGGCTACACTCCAGAGCACATGCTGACAGGACACTTATCAATACAACATGGAAGCCTCAACGAGTAGGATTCTCGGCAATTAACAGAATATCGAGGGTGTGTGGGGGGGGGGGGGTGTCAATGCTCTTTCTACACAAAATACGTAATATTCAACAGGCCTGTTGTTCACATATTACCCCTGGAAACACAATCAAAGCAAGAAAACAGAAACACCAGGAATCCGCTAAACTCCCTCATTAATGAAAAATGAATAAAATGAAAAACAGACACATTCCATCCAGCTGCATTTATTCTGCTAGCTGAACATTAATCACCAAACGAGAGAGCAGACCACATCACAGCAGAGAGACGATGGGTCATGAATTCACTCCAGTGCGAGGACAGCGTCCTCTTTGTACCGATACAACTCACGTCTTTTGAGTTTAGGACAAAACGTCTGTCAAAGCGAATACTTGGCGCATTCAGCCCGAACCACAGTCATATATTCTAAGTGGAGAGCTGCACAACATTTAAATGAGGCCACCTAGTGGTAGCATGTGGTACTGTTCTAAAGTACCATACCAGATGAATTTCTAGACAACATAATATGTAATACACATAACACTCTCCCACCAGCACACTTACAGGCTCCTCACACTGGGATTTCCTTAGTCGCTTGGCAACGTCCAGTGCAGTTTCCCCATTTTGATTGGCTGAAGGGAAAGAAAATATATATTTCCATCCTGTTGATTAATGATGGGTCAGGAAGGTAAAAATGAATCATATGCCATAAAATTTAACGGCTCTGTGAGATGTCCATGCTAATATGTCTCCATGTAACAGTGACCTTCACAGAACCAGTATGTGTTTTTCAGTCCCAGAATCCTCTGGGGCAGAGGCAAAAGGGGTGTGGTACTGACTGATGTCAGTGGCTGGCTTGCCCCTCAGGAGTAGCTTCAAGCACTCGTGCTTCTCGTAGATGCAGCAGTAGTGCAGGGCTGTGTTGCCATTCTCCGTCTGTTTATCCAGATTGCCGCTGTGCAGACACAAACGGAGGGGGTTAAGGATGGGGGGGGGGGGGGGGGTCATATGGGGTCATCTATATGACACAGGGTTAGTGTCAGACAGAGGTGGAAAGTTCTGGTCCAGAAAGTAGGAATCCAGACCAAGGTTTTATTTCAACCAACCAGTTGAGGATAAAGAGTCACAGTCACAGAGGACTCAACTGGTTGGCTGAAGCAAAACCTTGGTCTGCATTTATACTTTCTAGACCTGAACCCCTTCCTGTCACATCATAATCAGAAACCTAATGGTCTGTTGACCTTTATAATTCCATGGAAAACATTTAAAACCCAATATCAGATATTACGAGTTGTGAGTATAAAGAATAGTATGTTCTGGGTATGTTGAGCGTAAGATGCTCAAACTATAACAAAGGAGAAACATCATTTGTCTATATCGGTGGACTCAATGGCTCTGCGTGTGCCTGCCGTTTGCCGGCTTTCCCTGCACTCGGCCTCCACAGCAGGAGAGGCATCCCGTCTAAATCCCAGCTCCTCAGCTGCCAGCACAGTCATTTACAGCCCTCCCAGGCCCAAGCCCCTCATCGCCACTTTCAATTAACACGATTAATGGAGACCCCCGACACTTGTCCATTCACAGACATCGTTCTAACACACAACATGTTTTAAAAGGAGCGAGCGACTGGATTGATTAAAATCCCAGCCTCAACATAAAACACACACTGTAAAAGCCCACACAAGTGCGACTTTTAGCAGAAATATGTAATATAAAAGGGAATTCCCCCTCCCCCCTCGTCACCAATTTAACTCTATTTGGGTCAGCAGTGAGCAAACGCTCGAAGAGAAAGGAATAAATTAGGATGGAAAACACAGGAGTGACCCAGTTCTGCTTGCCTTCTGGGAGCCTGAGCTGAGGGCTTTCATTCAACAGAGGGCTGTGAATATTGGGGCAACATTGCACTTTTTTTTTTGTTGGGGGGGGGTGGGGGGAGTGAAAAGGTAGCACCAGCCGACCCGCTGTGCAGCATTGTGGCTTGAGGAATGGGGCTGAAGTACAGTCAGTGGGACAGATCGGTCACTCTGTACCTGTTCTGGACCAGGAAGTCAACCAAGTGCAGAGAGGTCTGGTCAGCTGTCCGCACGGAGTAGTGGAGTGCTGTCTCTCCTGCCTCCTGTAGGGGGCGACATATACCCGGGAGACACCGTCTTTAGTTATACGTCCGTCAACACTGCGGGGAGCAATTCCCAAAATGTGGAGTGCCTTTAGGACCGAGAGCGCTGCATTCCCACCTCCCCCTGCCTCCATACTAGCCCCCGAACAAGTCTGACTGACCCCCAGTATCTCCAAAACCCCCAGGAACAAGTGACGTTAAGCATATTACCACCTAACACACCTCTGGGGGCCTGGAACAGGACAAGCAGTGATTGAAAAACAAGAGGTGGTGCATGTCACACGGACACATGGAGAAAACAGAACCAAAGAGGGAAACACACAGAGACAGGGGGAACCAAACATACCAGTTGCAATATCTGCTTTGTGTCTGACTGAGCATTTCCTAAGTCAATAACCTGAGGATCAGGATCAGTAGCTCAAATCACATTTTACATTTCACAGTTCAACCTCTGAAGTTACCCGAGTCTCAACTAGCCTATTCATGCTACGTTAGGACTTCATACCCACCCACCCATCTATCCAGTTACCTACTGATGCATGCATGCATGTGTCCATCCGTCCTGGGGTCACAGTGACCCAGGCCTTGCCCACGACCAGCATGCGGCCACTCCCACCCACCCACCCGCCTCACCTGGCCCGTCTCAGGGAGGGGCTCCATTAGCTCCACCCCCTCGGCGTAGACCTGGATCAGTGCCAGCAGATCACGTGACTTCACAGCCTCCAGCAGCTCATTCAGCTTGGCGGCTGCTGACGTGCAGGTCTTGCGTACGAACTTGTGGTCCACGTACTTGGCGTTGATGAATTCCTTACGCGCGGTCCTGCGGGGTGCGGGGGCAGAGCGCGCATGAGACAGTGAGCGGGTGCCATGCATTGTCACATGACTTAAGATGCCACTAGCAGTGTTCTGGCATTTTTTCCTTCATCCACACCCCGCCCTACCACTGACCCTCCAGATATCACAGCCCAGCATGTTTACAGCAAGCCTGCTAACGGCTGTGACCAAGCATGACGCTACCAACTACAGTATTAGAAAAACACTGCATCACCATGACATGCTACGCGTAGTTGCAAACAACCAGGGGCATTTCTGGGGGACCTGCCAATTTAGCTTCATTTACACCCCCCAAAAGACATTTACATTTTGATGATTGAGCTGTGTCCTCCTCAATATCTGCACGTGTCTCAGAACAGCCTAAGTCACACATGAGTCAGAGAAACGATCAAAGTGGTATTTTTGGAATGATCACTGCAGAACTCCCCCACGACTGGTAATCAAGGAAAGCAAACCTGTCAGTGATCCAGTCCTGGGGAGATGTACTGCTCTGTCTGTCAGTGACCCAGACCAGGCGCGAGGTACTGCTCTGTCTGTCAGTGACCCAGTCCAGGGGAGAGGTACTGCTCTGTCTGTCAGTGACCCAGACCAGGGGCGAGGTACTGCTCTGTCTGTCAGTGACCCAGACCAGGGGCGAGGTACTGCTCTGTCTGTCAGTGACCCAGTCCAGGGGAGAGGTACTGCTCTGTCTGTCAGTGACCCAGACTAGAGGCGAGATACTGCTCTGTCTATCAGTGACCCAGACCAGGGGCGAGGTACTGCTCTGTCTGTCAGTGACCCAGTCCAGGGGAGAGGTACTGCTCTGTCTGTCAGTGACCCAGACTAGAGGCGAGATACTGCTCTGTCTATCAGTGACCCAGACCAGGGGAGAGGTACTGCTCTGTCTATCAGTGACCCAGACCAGGGGCGAGGTACTGCTCTGTCTGTCAGTGACCCAGACTAGAGGCGAGATACTGCTCTGTCTATCAGTGACCCAGACCAGGGGAGAGGTACTGCTCTGTCTATCAGTGACCCAGACCAGGGGCGAGGTACTGCTCTGTCTGCCAGTGAACCAGTCCAGGGGTGAGGTACTGCTCTGTCTGCCAGTGACCCAGACCAGGGGAGAGGTACTGCTCTCTCTGTCTGTCAGTGACCCAGACCAGGGGAGAGGTACTGCTCTGTCTGTCAGTGACCCAAGCCAAAGGGTGAGGTACTCACATGTCACTCGATGGAGTAGGCTTTGGTGATGGGCAAGGGAGATATCCCTCCAGAATATCATTAAAACTACTATTTCCTACATTCTTGGCCAGCTGGTGGGGAAAAAAAACCATACATGGTAAAAATGACAACAAACAGATGTATTAAACTGTACAAGCATTAACTAGCAAATGTTCTCTTTAGAGGATTTTGTTTCTAATTATTCTCTCTGAAGACAACGATGCAACACAGCCTGAAAATGTCTGGCTACATGCATTAACTTCTGCAAAATCTGTATAAATCAATACAGCCAATAGAGATAAAACATAAACGTGGCATGGAGTAAGAAAGGGTGTAACCTCACCAAGAGTTCAGAGGTGCCTAATTTATCCAGTTCCATGGACTGTATTCGTGAAATGTGAACCCCCATTTCCCGGTGAATGCCGGAGCACTCGATGCATGTTAAAATGCCCAAGTTTGTGGACAACCATTTGGGGTCTGGATAGAGTGGGAAACAACAGAATTATTTCATTAGCAGTATGCCAAGGGGTCTCTCAAGCAATGTTACATTCTCAGTTATAATGTACTGATACAAGTGAGGGGTAAAGTTCTGCTTTGGTTACACAAGGGGGCGCTTTACCCCTTTCGTCCCACTGCTGTAGTGTCGTGATCTGGAAGCAAGAGAGGATCTCAGTTCCTCCCAACTGTATAAACAAATCTGAGAAACGCTTCCAATTTCCAAACATAATACATTTGCCTAATAGGTGGGAGGCAGCCAAAACTGACATATGTTCAACTATAAACATTTACATTTGTATTTTTCTTAAATTTTATATATTTTAGATGCTTAGCTGATACTTTCAAGAAGTTTAATAAAGTAGATTTTTTTTCCATTCTAGGCCAGGATAATTCTCTGCAGCCATTCAATAACTATGCTAACTGTTGGCCCAACAATGGCCAATACACAGTAATGAATCCAGGGCTTTGGATTTAAACAGGATTGGTTACACAGCTGATAATATTCTTAATACTCAGAGTGATCTCTGAGATACAGACCACAATGAGAGAGACTACCGGCCAGGATGAATGCCATGTGAACAATATGATGCATATTAATAACACGGAACACGATACATTCATCTCTGTTTTGCATAATAACTAGTGGGGAGGAAAGAAAGTGGAAAGAGCTGCGAGGTGGATAGATGAGCCAGTGCTGTGGGACCATGTGTCTCTTTTATGCTGTATTTACAGGAGAGAGATCGGTATGGGGGGGGTGGGGGCAGCGGCTTTAGGGCAGAGGAAACGACCCTCTTGACAAAGTACGTAGAAATTTAACGGAAAATCCTTCCCAAATCCTGAAATGCTGCTTTCGGTGGAACTCGCCCTCACCTACGCCCCGAATCGGGAAACGGGAAGGGGAACCTTGTCAGGCTGCCGACAGATCAGGGACAGAACCCAGGCCTTCAGGGTAAATTCACACCGGTCTGTTAAAGCGGCAGGAACCGGCCCAGGGTGCTGAGAGCTCAAGGACAGAGCCTAGGCCGTGAGAGTAATTGCGCGCCGGCCCTTTAAACTGGGCCGGGCCACTGCAGTTAACAGGGGAGGACACAGACAGCGAGTGGAGAGGATTATCAGGGCACCGCGATGACGAAAGGCTGACATTTCTCCCAGCCAGTCAGTGACCCCGCCCCCAGGCTGCTGACGCAGCTGCTTTCAGTTGTTTTTTTTTGTGGGGTGGCTGAGAGCAGGGAGGTGGGGAGGATGATGCATGTCTGTCTTAAAGGGGGCAGCACACTCAGAGCATAGCGAGGTGAGGGGGTCCAAACAACCTGTCTGTTCTTCACTGGAACACCCCCCCCCCCCCCCCCCCCGTCACACCCCCATAGCTCCAAGGAAAGAAGCTGGAGTAGGAGTGGATTTAGCAGAGTAAGCAATGGCACTGAGATTCAGCTGGAAATGTGAAGGTTCTCCTCATGGCTGACGTCGAGGGGGTTTGGGTATGGAGGGGCTGTCGTACCTGCAGCCCCGCAGTCGCAGCAGACCTCGTTGCCAGGCATACGCAGCACGTCCTCGATGATGGCCTTGGTGAGGTCTTCCAGGCCGTCCTCCCCGGCGCTTTGCTCACCCTGGAATGCTGTGTTCAGGGCCTCCTCCTTGCTGTTTGTCAGCACCGAGATCCAGCTGCAATCAAGAAGGACGCGGTGGGAGGAGACAGAAGGCGTGCAGTCTCCCGGTGTGGCCCGCATGGCGCCCTGCACGGCGCCCCACACAGCACCCTGCCCGCACGGCACCCTGCACGGCGCCCCACACAGCACCCTGCCCACACAGCACCCTGCACGGCGCCCCACACAGCACCCTGCCCACACAGCACCCTGCACGGCGCCCCACACAGCACCCTGCCCACACAGCACCCTGCCCGCACGGCACCCCGGGGGCAAACTTCAAACTTGTACATCAGCCAGTTACGAAGGTGCCTTCACAGACACAGCGTGTCTTTTTACGTGTCTAAAAACATTTCCGCAGACTTTACAATAACGATGCCAGACTCAATTTAGATTCGTTAGAACAGCATTTTGAACGGCCTCCTCCAGCATATAAACAGATGCTGATTGTGGATCAATAGCTGCTTCTATGCCGAGTGGTGGGGGGAGGGAGGGGAGCGGGGGGGCATCTGGGTAAAAGCGTCGAGCGACATGGAATCCATTAACTCTGGTGAACATCATTCAGAGCATTTTTACCATCCACTGCAGGAAAACAAAGCAAAACAAATGGGAATGCCCGCGCTGCACGGCGATAATGGCTGTCAGGGTGACCGCAGTTGTTAGGTCTTGTGACACATCTGTATGATTTCCTGCCCCCTAACCACTTTTCGGGCTCAATGACAAAGTGTAACCTTTGTGTGACCACATTCATCATCCTGTCAGTTGCCCAATGGGGGCACCAGGCAGAAGAATCCAAGTATTAACATCTCGTTAACTGAAGCTACCAATTTCCTAAGCTGTTTCACATTGCGCTGGATGATGTGGGCAGTGGTGGCTTGATGGTTAAGGAAGCACGCTTGTAACTGAAAGATTGCAGGTTCAAGTCCCCGACCAGCAAGGCACCACTGAGGTACCCCGAGCGAGATACCGCCCCCAAGCACTGCTCCCCGGGCACTGAATTAGCTGCACTGATCATCAAATTCAAATTCTAAATGACGTGCTAACATGGGTAACTTAACCGTCACGCCCCCTGCTGCCGCATATAAAAAGAAAAAGAAAAAAAATCTCATGTAATAGGTCAAGCCACCTGAATCATCCGGCCTTAGGGTACGTTGATTGACCTAAACTTTTCATAACAACAACGACTGGCAAAACATCCAGCCAGAGTCATGAAGACTCAGGCTGTGCTGCCATCTCGCCCAGTGTCACCGTCCCCAGCCCTTTCACTGCGACTGAAATACAACCAAGCCGAAGTTCAATCACACCACTAAAGGTGCTGCTCTTCATTTGGTAACAGGTGGCCACTACCAGAGGTTAGAGGTTGCACAAAATAAGTACGATTACTGCGGTCACCCCTCCACTCTCTGAAATCAAAATAAAACAATCGCAGGTCCGCTGTAAGGTGACGGTTAAGATACTTCTGTGAGAAAAAGATTAGACTATGACTCACTTCCATCAGACTGGTTTCACTGACCCAAATCTAAATTCCTGGCAGAAGCCATTAAAAAAACAGTTGCAGTGGTTTAACATGGGCACACACTATTTTCCCCAAAGACGACATGCGGATTTTAGAATTTAGAGATCGGTGGTCATTGTTGACACTCCACAGCACACAGTGCACAACAATGAAATGTGTCCTCTGCATTTAACCCATATGTGACAATGTGACATGGCAGGGGGCAGCTAATTCAGTGCCTGGGAAGCAGGGCTTGGGGGCGGTACCTTGCTCAGGGTACCTCAGTGGTGCCTTGCTGGTCGGGGATTCGAACCAGCAGTCTTTCAATTATGAATGTGCTTCCCTAACCATTAAGACACCACTGCCCACGGGTTGTTAGGGGATCCAGGGAGAAAAAAATATTGATTAAAATATCAATTTGACAGGAAGAGGAAGCTGATAAGGTCACACCCCAACTCATACGACCTTAAAGCCCCAACTGTCCTCTTTAAGGAACAAGAGGACATTATAATACAGTGGCATGTATCCTATGAGCAATACGAGCCAAAACAATGTCTCCTATAGAGAAGAAAAGTGAACTGTTGTATCTCAGAAGGATATTTAACTGCATACTTAAGTGCATAAAAGGCTACATAGGAAGCATCAGGGGGTTTCTATCTATTAAAAAAAATCTGGGATTAAATCAGGTTTTCCTGGGGCTTGATCATTTTTTTGAAGGAAGATTGGCATTGGGGCTAAAATACTCGTAATCAGTCCTGAGAAGAATATTCCTCTGTGTTGTATGAATTTACATTAAATAAAATTCTCTCTATTATTACGATTATTAATACACTGACACTTTTATTGATTCCTGAGGGGAAATTACCTTTACGCCTCCTGCTGCAGCACCCAGGAATCTGGGGGTTAAGCGTCTCGCACAAGGACCCACAGACGTGCTGAGGCCGGGCTCAAACCGGCGCCCCTCTGATAACGGGCACAGAGGCTTGGCCCACAGAGCCACACGCTGCCCCCAAAGTAGCCTCATCAAAGTGAAATCGACCGAGTCAGTGTGCTGCTGCACGGCAGCGGTGGAGGCTGCGGGATGCTGCCATTGGACAGGCCAAGCCGCATTCACGAAAACGCCGAGCCGGTCAGTCCACGGTCCGCCTCCCCAGCCCGAAACTACACGCGGAACATTCCACAGCTCGAGAACCATCCTGCCCCATTTTCGGTAAGGGCAAGCGTTTCGATAAAAAGTTACTTTGGTCAGTAGGTACATTTCATACCCAACCACAACTAATGGGCATATAGCTAAAATGTAAAGCGTGGCGCGGTTGCTAAGCAACAGCAAATCCTACATGAGACAAAATGGCAGGTCGGGGTGAAACCTAGACAACAGCCCCATACGGGATCAGTCTGTATTTATCAGTACAAATAATAGAAATATGCTAATAAAGAACCCATGTTTAACATGTTATCAGTTAGATATGAGAGTTCATGCCGTCACTAACAGAAATCCTTCATCGAAATACATGTGAGGTCCTTCCTCTGCCGCCTTGCAGAGCCTTGGTGGCACGACTGTGTGCATGTTTTGTGACGTTACTTTTCTTGGCAATGTTATGTATGCTAATCTCAGCTACAGTTTATTGTTACCACACAGCCAGGACACTGAAGCAATCGGGGGAGGATAATATTCTCTAAGCTCGCTGTGGGAATGAGAGCTTTTCCTGCACTGACAAACTGCTGTTCGGCAAGATGCTGTCATTTCCACATATTTGCGCGCGTATGTGTGTGGAGAATCACATGTGCTTGTCAGTTATCACTTCAGTGAATCAATAGTGATCCACAGTCCCAAATCCTCCCACATACTTACATCACAAATTCCTGTTCATCTTCAGCCTGAAAGTGATATGTCCGATTATCTGGAGAGAGGACAAATAAGAAAGTATGAGGACAGGCAGTGGGGGGTTCATAGGTCGTTCTGGAAAAACTTTAAAGGGTCTTTAATTCAACCAGGGGCGATTACAGAATTTTTAAGGTGGGGGGCATAAGAGGGGCCTTAATTCATATGGAATCCAACTTCCAGGGGTGGGGGGTGTGATATGGGAAGGGGAAACTACGCCCCTGTGTATGTATTTGAATGCAGCGCATTACTCAATAGGCATAGGTAAGTGCAGCGTGTTCTTATGAAGTTAAGCACAGCACGTAGCTAAGTGCAGCATGTAGCCAAGCACAGCGTGTAACTAAGCACAGAGCATTTCTCAGCACAGAGTTTAGTGCAGAGCGTCCCTCAGTGCATAGCTAAGCACAGTGTGTTCCTCAGTGGGTAGCTAAGTGCAGGGCGTATCTCAGCACAGAGTTTAGTGCAGAGTGTCCCTCAGTGCATAGCTAAGCACACTGTGTTCCTCAGTGGGTAGCTAAGTGCAGGGCGTATCTCAGCACAGAGTTTAGTGCAGAGTGTCCCTCAGTGCATAGCTAAGCACAGTGTGTTCCTCAGTGGGTAGCTAAGCGCAGGGCGTTTCTCAGCACAGAATTTATTGTAGAGCGTCCTTCAGTGCATAGCTAAGCACAGTATGTTCCTCAGTGGGTAGCTAAGTGCAGGGCGTTTCTCGGCACAGAGTTTATTGTAGAGCGTCCTTCAGTGCATAGCTAAGCACAGTATGTTCCTCAGTGGGTAGCTAAGTGCAGGGCGTTTCTCGGCACAGAGTTTAGTGCAGAGTGTCCCTCAGTGCATAGCTAAGCACAGTGTGTTCCTCAGTGGGTAGCTAAGCGCAGGGCGTTTCTCAGCACAGAGTTTATTGTAGAGCGTCCTTCAGTGCATAGCTAAGCACAGTATGTTCCTCAGTGGGTAGCTAAGTGCAGGGCGTTTCTCGGCACAGAGTTTATTGTAGAGCGTCCTTCAGTGCATAGCTAAGCACAGTGTGTTCCTCAGTGGGTAGCTAAGTGCAGGGCGTATCTCAGCACAGAGTTTAGTGCAGAGTGTCCCTCAGTGCATAGCTAAGCACAGTGTGTTCCTCAGTGGGTAGCTAAGTGCAGGGCGTTTCTCAGCACAGAGTTTAGTGTAGAGCGTCCCTCAGTGCATAGCTAAGCACAGTGTGTTCCTCAGTGGGTAGCTAAGTGCAGGGCGTTTCTCAGCACAGAGTTTAGTGTAGAGCGTCCCTCAGTGCATAGCTAAGCACAACATGTTCCTCAGTACTCAGCGAAGCGCAGCATGTCCTGTTAAAGATCTGCACTCCAGAAGAAGGACGTGTCTGCATCAGCTTCCACCAGGGTCCCACGTAACGACAGGTCACGGCTGACATTTCAGGAACAACAGCGCCTCTATTTGCTTGTGCAGGGTCCCCACGTCCCCACAGCGCTGGGGCAGACTCACGGGAAATGAGGTCGAAGCACTTCTTGTCTTCGGGACTGGGTTTCACCTGGCAGGTGAGCAGGTTGAGCTTCACTGGCTGCCTGTTGGACTGGAGACGGTAGGAGAGTTTGAGAGCCATTTTAAGGTGGGTGACTTAGACTGCGTGTCTCACAGACAAGTTTCCTGCAGGGCTGGTCACACACACACACAGTTTATCTTCAGGGATATATAAATAAAGTATATATATAAAGAAAAATATAGATGTGGATATACAAGTGCTGGTCATATAATTAGAATATCTTGAAAAAGTTGATTTATTTCACTAATTCCATTCAAGAGGTGAAACTTGTACAATGTATACATTCATTCCACAGAGACTGACATATTTCAAGTGTTTATTTCTTTTAATTTTGATAATTATAACTGACAACTAATGAAAAACCCAATTCAGTATCTCAGAAAATTAGAATATTACTTAAGACCAATACAAAGAAAGGATTTTTAGAAATCTTGGCCAACTGAAAAGTATGAACATGAAAAGTATGAGCATGTACAGCACTCAGTACTTAGCTGGAGCTCCTTTTGCCTGAATTACTGCAGCAGTGCGGCGTGACATGGAGTCGATCAGTCTGTGGCACTGCTCAGGTGTGATGAGAGCCCAGGTTGCTCTGATAGTGGCCTTCAGCTCTTCTGCATTGTTGGGTCTGGCATATCGCATCTTCCTCTTCACAATACCCCATAAATTTTCAATGGGGTTAAGGTCAGGCGAGTTTGCTGGCCAAGAACAGGGATACCATGGTCCTTAAACCAGGTATTGGTAGCTTTGGCACTGTGTGCAGGAGCCAAGTCCTGTTAGAAAATGAAACCTGCATCTCCATAAAGATGGTCAGCAGCAGGAAGCATTAAGTGCTCTAAAACATCCTGGTATACAGCTGCGTTGACCTTGGACCTCAGAAAACACAGTGGGCCAACACCAGCAGATGACATGGCACCCCAAACCATCACTGACTGTGGAAGCTTTACACTTGACCTCAAGCAACGTGGATTCTGTGCCTCTCCTCTCTTCCTCCAGACTCTGGGATGCTTATGTCCAAAGGAAATGCAAAATTTACTTCCATCAGAGAACATAACTTTGGACCACTCAGCAGCAGCCCAGTCCTTTTTGTCTTTAGCCCAGGCGAGACGCTTCTGACGCTGTCTGTTGTTCAAGAGCGGCTTGACACAAGGAATGCGACAGCTGGAACCCATGTCTTGCATACGTCTGTGCGTAGTGGTTCTTGAAGCACTGACTCCAGCTGCAGTCCACTCTTTGGGAATCTCCCCCACATTTTTGAATGGGTTTTGTTTCACAGTTCTCTCCAGGGTGCAGTCATCCCTATTGCTTGTACACTTTTTTCTGCCACATCTTCTCCTTCCCTTCGCCTCTTTATTAATGTGCTTGGACACAGAGCTCTGTGAACAGCCAGCCTCTTCTGCAATGACCTTTTGTGTCTCGCCCTCCTTGTGCAAGGTGTCAATGGTCGTCTTTTGGACAACTGTCAAATCAGCAGTCTTCCCCATGATTGTGTAGCCTACAGAACTAGACTGAGAGACCATTTAAAGGCCTTTGCAGGTGTTTTGAGTTATTTAGCTGATTAGAGTGTGGCACCAGGTGTCTTCAATACTGAACCTTTTCACAATATTCAAATTTTCTGAGATACTGAATTGGGGTTTTCATTTTTTGTCAGTTATAATCCTCAAAATTAAAAGAAATAAACACTTGAAATATATCAGTCTGTGTGGAATGAATGTATACATTATACAGGTTTCACCTCTTGAATGGAATTAGTGAAATAAATCAACTTTTTCAAGATATTCTAATTATATGACCAGCACCTGTATATGTAGACATACAATACAGATTTCTTTTTTCTGTCGAATATTTCCTAATTTAAAAAGCATCATTTAAAACGATTACTTAAGTTACCTTTTATATTCAGTTGCTCCACTGGTGTTTTTAGCAAAAGAGACTTCAGAAATTTTAACCACTTGCCCTTCTTGGGATTTGACCCAGAAACCTAAAGGTTACTGCTTTGCCCATCCACTGCTAAGCTTTAATAAACAAAACTCTTGATTTCCTATGACCGCTTAAGCCTAAAACATCGCATAGGGTAGAGTGCGAGAAAACACACTGGCAGCATCGGGACGAGTCCAGGCAGGTCCCTCCTGATGAGCATCACGGATGATGTGGTCTCATCATGACACGGAAAGACTGGATATAAAAGGCTGTCTAATTGGCTGATCCCAGAACCAGGACCTCAGCAATGGACACTAGATTGAAGGGGGGGGGGACCACTTTTGCTTGGATGTGGTGCTAGTGGGTCAGTAGGACAGCCTGCTTCCCTCTAGCATCAATGAAACCCCCGCTGTAGATGGTACAGTCTGCTAGCCAAGAGACTACACCAAGCTACTGGTTCATTCCAGTCCTTACAGATTCACAGCACTCAGCTAAAGAGCAAAGCTGTCGCCCAGGGCTTGTCCTTGCTTCTCATTCAGCTTTATCAATAAAACCAAGGCGGCCAAATCAATCACACAGGGATGGTCCCTCAGCAGAAACCCGACACGAACGGTGAGCTCCAACGTTAACCGTCTGTGAGACACCTCTAAGTCACACGTCCATGGGGGCTGACCCCCAAATAACACAAAGCTCCTTTAGCAGGAGAAAACAGCAAAGTTGCTGCTAAAACAGCACGATTTTCTAAATTTGCCCTCTATTGCGTTCGCTTCGGAGGTTTACAAACACATGTGGGAAAGCAGTCCTTTACTTAACATCTGCTAAATAAGAATAAATGAAAATGCTAAATATCGACGACATCTGATCCTTTAAAAACTCACCGCTGTGTTGAACCTATTTAACTGCACATGATTACAGCCCTTAAACTGTACTTAATATCCGGGTGAAGCACTAGAGAATGAGAATCCAGCTTGGCAGATTGACTAGTATGTTTATCAGCAATATTACAATGATAAAATATTGGCTCATCAGGCAAAGACGAAATCACATGAAACAAGGCAGGCTGATGTCTCCCGGTATCTCATTATAGGAGGCTCTTAAAGGCACCCAGAGCCAGCCTTAAAGGGATGGGATTACAGAGACCCTGCTGGCCCAGTCAAACATTTGACTTATAACCATTCGGCTGCACTGCCCACAGGTCAGGCAGTGCCATTACAGCCGGGAGGGTAAAAGGCTGGGGCACAGA
This sequence comes from Brienomyrus brachyistius, assembly GCF_023856365.1. Classification (NCBI taxonomy): domain Eukaryota; kingdom Metazoa; phylum Chordata; class Actinopteri; order Osteoglossiformes; family Mormyridae; genus Brienomyrus; species Brienomyrus brachyistius. The sequence continues at coordinate 29,060,519 of NC_064533.1, forward strand.
CACAGTCTGGCAGATTCCATCAGCCGGCTGTGGGCCGCATGGTTCTGGGTCATGAGGCAGGGTCACGCAGAGTTCACGTGTGCTTCAGGCTGGGGAACAGGCCAGCTCAGGTAAATTATTAACAGATCTGGTTAAATTAAACAACATTCTAGCTGCAATACTGACAGAAAATGAGCAATAGAGGAGACATTTCTCTAAAAAAGTACTTACACCCCTTAAGAGTGTAGACAGCATGTCTTATATATCTGATATGTTATTGATCCTAGGAGGAAAGATTATTATTATTTAAAAATAACATTATCTAAATAAATAATCAAATTATTTATTTAAAATTTCTACCAATTCGTCTTATCTTGCACTTTCAGTTTTATGACTTTCAAATGACAGGATTAGTTAAATCAACAGAATTTAATAGAGCAGCATTTCTCAATCCAGTTCTTGGGGACTCACAGCTGGTCCACTTTTTCGCTCTCTCCCAGCTCCCAGTATAGAGCAAAAATGTGAACTGTCTGGCAAGGTGGGAGCAAAAACATGGACCGACTGTGGGACCCAATGGACCGGATTGGGAAACACTGTAATAAAGGATATTTAATGAAAAATTCGACACCAACTGACAGCAGGTGCCACCGGCAGTGAGGCTGAAAACCCTGAAACCGAGACGAGTACATGAGGTAGCAGCAGGCGAGCCAAAGCTTTTCCCCCGATTTAAAAAGGCAGGGAGGCCTGCGGACTGCAGTAATCAAAAACCACGATCAAAACAGCTTCTGTACAGCCGGCCTCTGCACATAACAGGAGCCCCTCAGCAGAAGGGGGCTTTTTACTCACTCAGGTGGCTTCATTAAAGCCACAATGATGGCCAGCAGAATCACATTACATCAAGACACACAGCTTCAGATACGGCAGCGAAATGCATAGATGTGCCCCATGGCACATCCACAACTACTGCACATCCACACCACTGCACATCCACAACTACTGCACATCCAGACCACTGCAGGCCAGCTTGCTGGCACCCTTTAAGGCCTGGTTGATACAGCTGGGATATAACTAACTGCCAGCTGGTCCCATTAACTCGCCAGTTCAGGTCAACGTGAGCCTTATCACATGTCGCTGTAGGCAACCAGCGAAAATCCGTCATGAACGAGAGCCAGCCCAACGCGTCCCTTGAACACGTGACCCACCGTGGCGTGCGAGATCGTGAGGATGCCTCCCTTGACAGAACATCTTCTCCTCTGCCAGACCTTCCTCAAACTGGGAGGGGGGGGAGACAAAACCAGGATGTCAGAGTGGAACAGGGACACAGAGATGCAGGGAAACAGGCGGGTTTATTTACAGACCCCAAACTTTACAGAGGAAAAACTGTCAAATGGCTTTTCCATCCGAGAGTAATCCAAGGACAAAAAGCAGAAACTGAAGCATCGCTTGCTTTCGTGTTCGGAAGCCAGCGACTCAGACTGACAGTGATGTATGAGTCATTTCAGAACTCCAGCAACATTAGAAGTTTAGAAATAAAAATTCCATGATTCTGAAGTGACCCATATATATATTATGAAATGGACCATATACTGTACTACTAACAGACGACTAACATACAATTTTAAAGACAACTTGACAAAATCTATTCAAATCTGAGACAGTAGACCTGTCGCAGTAACTCTGGAATACAGAAAATTCTAGACTTTACCCCACCCCCCCACACACTAATTAATCCCCATTTCGTTAAGACAGCTGCCCTTTAGATATTGCCATTGATTTCCCAGCAGCCAGAGACTGACTTACAAATCAGACAACCGTTACCCATAATGCACCGGTGAGGACATTTATAAAATTGCCTATGGCAGCACTGTGCGCCTCCAACCATTAAGACGATCAGACAGGAGTACAAGCGTCATCGGTCACAAGACGGACCCCAACGTGCTTGCAGAGCCACTGCGGCTGAGGGAGCCCACGAGCTGTCATCCATTATCTCTTAGAAAACCGCAAGTTCTTGCTTATTTTGCTTTCAAGTTTTTATCACGTACACTAAGTACTGCATTCAAAAGCACCAACGTAACCTATAGAGCCAAAGTATGTGGAGGCCAATTTGTCCAACATTTCATTCCGAAACAAGGGCATTGATATGAGTTGCTCGGCCCGTTGCTGCTATAATAGCCTTTACTCTTCTGAGAAGGGTTTACATTAGATGCTACATTCGGGTTGGCTGTTGATATTGACTTATCAGGTCCCTGCCTGTGAGCTTGTGGCTGACCACGTTGTATCTGAACTCGCTCCCATACATTTTGACGTTCACAGTCACTTCTCTTGCAGCTGCTCTACCAGGCAGAAACGTGGCAAACGGAGCCGAGAAAATGGCACCTTATGATGGCGTCAAGTGGAAAGTCAGTAACTTCTTCTGGACAATCACCCATTCTGCTGCTAATCTTTGTAGCAGGAGATTCCATGACTGCCTGCTTTCCACAGTTGGCTGGATCCCTTTCCATGGCTGGTCCTGTCATACCAGTGCGTGACCAGCACATGTGTGAAGTAGAGAGGACCACCTACCCATCACTTTTCTTCATTAGGTAGCCCTTCTTCTCGCTGCCGAACTCCTTGTTCCCCTGGAGCTGGTGCATGCTGTAACCACCCTGCTTGCTCTGAGAGTCCTGCAGGAAAACACAGGCAGGAGAAACTCGGCTAAATTAAACATGTAACCTGCATCATGCTTATATAGGATACACCCGACGATTTACGTATCATTACATTATACGTTTATTAAGTGACAGAGTGGCTCTTTAACCAGCTCAAATCATAAGTATCAAAAGCTCAAAGACTCCATATCAGGAGACAGGCTTGAACTTTAACTCCAAAGCCGTGTTGACCAGTCCGGTGGTACCTGCCACCCAATAGAACAGAAGTCTAGGTGTGACTAGATCCTGTTCTATTTTTGCGATGACTGTTTATTTCGCTTTTTTGGCAATGCCAACCAAATGAAAAAAAACAGCAAACACTTCAAAGACCTCTCGACTTCGAAAACAGCCCCAGGAACACACAGGCAAGGAGAGATACCAAGTAATCATGTGAAACACCTGTAGGCACGCAGATCTGCTGTAGGACAATAAATATGATTCACAGCCACTCATAGAGGCAAAAGGCATCTCAGTTATGTTGGTGTAAAGCAAGGCTCCTGTTCTGTCAAGCATTTGTCCTGCTGTCCACATGTAGACATACACTACTGTCCAAAAGTCAAAGAAAATGATGTTTAAATAATCTTTATGCTGGTATGAAACTATGATATTATCTCTTTCAAAGTATGTCAGCTTAGCCTTTTAAAAACTTCTCCTAAGGCCACTCTGGTATTTGCAGTAACAATCCAATACATCCGTGCTTTTGCTCACTCAGCCTCTAGCTTACAATGTTGTTTTTTTACTCAGTACCTCAGCAAATGACTTAAACAAGTTAATTAATTCAGTGAGCTGATTGTGAATTGACTGGGTTGGCCTTGAGGAGAGGTTTGGAATCATCCAGCATGATATCAGTAAGTTTTTGGAAGATCCGAGGAAATTTTGGTTATTTTTACTTTTCATTTTCACATATGCTCTTTTTTTCGGAGCAAATACACACTTATTACCTAAAGAAACAGCTTTAAACATTTTCTTTGTCCGCCTATGACTTTTGCACAGTACTATACCAAACACATTTGAGTGAGTCACAAGCATGGAACATGCATCGAGCGTGTAGCACTTACTCTCCTGGACTTCAGTCAGGAAAAGGACAGCGAGTAACAAAGAGAGTACAATTTAAAAATGCAGATGAACAAAGATTATTTTGCACAAACGGAGCTTAGGGTTTCTTTCAGAGATTAATGTCTAATTACGTTCATTTATGCCAACACTATACCAAGCTAGCAAGCAGTTCATTAGACGATAACTAGAAGTTAGAGTTGGAAGCATGGCTAGTTAATCAGTTAGGGCACACAGCTAAATTATTTGTAAGAATTTAAAATATATAACATGGATCCGTAGATAAAACAATGTATGGTTTAACATTTCAAAGAATTATAAAGCAAAATTTATCTTTATCTGAAACCATTTATATGCTTCAAACAAACTCGGAACCAGGAAAAGATAACAGTGTTACTTAGAAACCTTAAACACCTAAGTAGGGCACTTCAACAACATATCAATATAAATCCAGGGGGCGTGTCCAAAATAAGACATTCTGGGCAGGAACTACTGTAGCCCCTATTGCAGCATGTGTCCTACACTGCAAGTAGACGCCAATACAGGCTGTTCATCTCAAAGGAAGAAAAACTTTGTCTCGCTTATAACAAAACACAGGTGGTCCAACCCAGAACCACCCTTTTTGAGAGATGACAAAAACAAAGAACAGAGACTAATGTGTTCTCCTTAAACTCAAAAAATGTCTACATATTGTCACTGCCCGAATTAAAACCATTTGTACACTTGACGATTGTGACTCTTTACTATATATAGAATACGCCCATTCTCCTCTGTCTACTTAGAGAGTTTGACATCTCATTGACCAACGAAAAAATTTTCATGGAGTCATCCGTTTAGTTAGTGTTTATTTTCATACAAGCTAACATTTGTATTCATAACTGTCGCTTGTATAGATAACTTTATATTACAAATTTTAACAACGTTGATAGCTAGACAGCTAGCTAATTAACATCATATAACTGTGAATATGAAACAAGATTGGTTTGTATCTTGTTTATACTGACAATGCACGTAAATCCATTAAAAACATTAAACTGTTCACTGATGACTGTGTAAACACAGGTTTCTATTTGTGGTATTAAGGGTGTCTCAGTACATTGTTTTAGGTTTATTCTGTAAATTACTTCCTGAGAAAACACATTTTTTCCCACAGTTGAAATAATGGATTTTCGGAGATACACATTTTTCATTTGGCCAGCGACGATATTTGAACAGCCCAAGGCGTTTACAACTGAACCAACGTGCTTAAGGAGAAACCAGCACCTAGGTGAAATCTCAAGCCGCAGACACTCAAATAACAATGGAGACAGTGGAATAAATCTGTTGGTTGTCATCGGCGCTCTGCTGATTTCATAAAATCCCTTTCCCAAAACACATTTTTGAAGACCTCTCCCCCAGCAAGACCTCTCCCCCAGCACTGAGCTCACTTCTTTGTCCTTGTCTACTTCTATTCTACAAAATAACCACCTTCTGATGGAAACCACATGGCAAACGCAGCCTTCAGGTTTATACAAACCCATCCAGCAGGAGCTGGGCTCGACTCCACAGGTTGCCTTTAATTCCCGAAGAACCCCATTTAACTGTGGAATTGGGCCCTCAAATGGATTCCTGAAACCCTTAGAAACTCTGAGACTTACCTCCTTCTGGTCCAGCTGCAGGGAGGATTTGATCAGGTCTCGCAGGGCCGTGAGCTGCTTCTTCTCCTCGTCCTGAGTCTGCTTTATCTGCAGGTCCAACATGGCAGCTTTACTCGTGAGTTAATCTCTTGACTTCCAGACTTACATGGAGCAACCATAGCACAGGGAAGAGCCTCGAACATCTGATGCGGACCCTTTCAGACGTGTGGCAGGGTGTCCTCAAGGTTTCACCCTCCAGGTGATCTTTTAGAAGTTCACTCGGATGCACTTTCCTAGATACACATACTGCCCTCTTGCCCCCCTGGCAAATTTTATCATCAGGGACTGGAAGAAATTTTTTTATCAGAGCCAGTGGACCTTGGTTTTCTGTTGCTGCTGGAATTTGAACCTCTAGGGAAAAGTAGTTTGGCAACACTTAAAGCAGTAATCATAATGTGTTATACATACCTGCATAATGCATAACAATGCTTTCATTAAGTATTATAAATATGACTATATAGATTTATAACACTAAGTTAAACAGAAAATTCTTGTGTGGCAGCTTTAATGTGTACCTGTTCCAAGTTCTGGTGGCCTTTGGTAACCTTTGCTCAATGGGCAGTGTTTGCAAATAATCACAACGGATTGGATCACGTTCGTGTCAGTCATCCTGAAACGGGCCAATCGGCTGCACTGTCCCCTGCAGCACGGCCACAGTACAGCTGAGTTTGCCCACATCACAATTAAAAATAGCCCCGGAGTATACAGTATGCGTGGGTGAGCACTAGGTGTGCTGGCAGCTCGCTGGCAGTCAATAGCACCCTGCCACCCACAGATGCATACGTGCACACATCAACGGGGAGAGCATGCAGCAGAAACAAGGGGGAACGAAAGAACGTCGGCACTCTCTGTGCGAATCGGTCAGACATCCCCACTCCCGGTGCCAAGCAAAGCTGTGATGTCACTGAGGGTCTGTAGAAGCAGATGCAGAGCCACTTACATTGTAGAGGTCTGCAGAAAGCTTCTCGATATACTGCTTCAGCTTGTCTGCAGTCTTCAAGCCGTCTTGGAAAAAGCTGAAATAGAATTTTGACAATGGGGCATGCCAATGAGCTGCTGGCTGATAATCAGAGCAATGCTAACAAGCTATTAAAGTACACAGTCAACATCAAATCTCACAGAAGGCTTGTTATCTATGATATTGTAGGATATATACTGCCTTTTATCGGTGATGTTTTATGACATATTACCTGTTATCTATAGTGCTAAATGATGTTATCTACACCTATGATCCATGCAAAGCACATCCGTAACATACTTTTGGCCATGACATTTTCACACTCATGTTGTCTCCTGCACCGAGATGCTCAACTCTACAGAAATGCATCTCCGCACATCTACTGAAGCCTGCTGACCACAGGCATATTTAATCTCAGTCACAGTGCCGCTAGAGACAGAGAGGAAGCCAGAGCTGCGGGTGCAAATCTCCAGCTGCCACACTGGGTCCCAGGCAGAACCAGTGAACAGTGTTATTCCAGTGTTATTCCTTTATCAGTTGCCTGAATCATCCATGGTATCACAACCAGAAACCTTATACTGTGGTGGCTGTGACAGGAGACCCAAACAGTCAGCTGTGGGGCAGGAGGCCATCCCAGTCTGTTTGTGCCCCCCCCCCACTTACGTTTTCAGGTCAAGTATCCAACCCTCCAAAATAAATAATAAGGTTTATTATATACTTCTCTTTCCCCAAACAAACAAAATTGTTGGCATTTTTATTTTTTTGATTGCACTCATATCGTTATTTTATGTAAAACTGAGTTTCCCCTGGTGGGGTCTGAAAAAATGCTCCCCACAACATGAAAACAGATTTTTATCACGCTGCAGGGACATTTGGTCCCCACAACATAATATAATAAAACACACAAACACACACACACGGGCGCAGGCGACCCCTGCTGCTAATCATTATCTGTGCGTAAATCCCTTGGGCTGCTGGTCTGCTTGTCTGACCACAGCTAAATATTTGTCAGCAATCGCCAACACCCAGGGGATGGAGGGAAGCCGCTTTCTCTGGGGGCAGAAGGTCACAGTGACATGAGCCGCACTCCCAGCGAGGTCAGAGCGCTACGGGGTCGGTCTGCACTACAAATTAAAGAGATAAACAGATACACAGTAACAAAGCTATCGTGGGCCTCCCGCCATCTCCCCCCCATGGTGGGTAACCACCCGCATAAACTGTTTGGTCTGCATCAGTTCTCAGTGTCAGAAATCAGACTTTTGCAAGTTGCACAGTACTGAGCAGTGCGCTACAAACTAGGGGGGCTTCTCCTTTCCAGGCCCCTTTCTCTGACGGGAGCTAGAATAATTACAACAATGCATCTCGCATTAAGGTGCCACTGATGCACAGTAATAGATCCACTTTACAGCAGCATCGGGCCACACTTCTCTAACATCACCCACCCCCCCCATGAACTTTATCTGAACAACTAGTGCGTGACTCCGCTCTTATTTAATTAACCAGTTTCCCCAGAGAAGACATTATCTTCTCACCAGTGGGCCAGCAGCCATACAAAATGAACCTGCAGTAGCAGCAAGAGCAACGCTCCCCCCCCCCCACCCCGCCCACGCCCCCCCCAACCACAATCCCAGTGCGGTCATTCATCGGTAGAATTCCTTCATCAAAACTGCTGAGACCACAGCTATGGCAACAAAGGTGGGACAATTAACATAATCTCTACAGAGTGCCTTAGCAACTATGGCCTATACAGGCACAGACTGAAAGCTGATTGGCCCCTAGAATGTCCCCCTCCCCTGTCACTCACCGAATCAGAACATACGTATTATAGGCTAATGATAAGGTTGGCCACTTCTGTATGAATTATGGCCCCTTTTATGCCTCTATCATTAAAAAAAATCCTAGAACAGCCCCCTTTTTCATCCAAGCATGGAGGAAGCCTTATTTTAAATTCACTTAAAGCTTCATACAATGGTATTAGTTATATAAGAAAGTTGTACTCCTAATTAATGCTACTTATACTTCTTACTAGTGCACGTAACATTAATATAATGAATACAGTTGTGGGATGACAGGTTATTTACTCGCACCAGCTAGGCTTGCATGACGAGCCTGGATTACATCAGATCTGCTGAACAAAAAATGGGAAGGGATGAGGTCCAGGTTGAAGCCCAGAGGCCATCACTGGTTCTGCCATCTAACGCTCGGTGACATGGTGACCGGGGGACCTTGCAGGACAGACCATATGCTTGACGCGTGGCACTTACTTGCACTGTCCGTGGTAATACTTGATAAGGTTCTGGAGAAGATCCACGCCCTTCTTCGTCTTGATCTCATTCACTTTGATCAGGTACTGTGGGGGGGGAGGGGGGGGGGGTGACCCAGCGTTAAAACAGTAAAATGATCCTATATTGAGGGCAGAAGTTAGTATGGCATTTAGAGACACATGTGCAAGGAAAAAATTCCCATCCAAGCCCCAGGAGAGCCTGTTAATGTACCCTGCAGCAGAGCACTTAATCACAGCCAGCACAGTAAAAAAAATAAATTAAATAAAAAGGGCGATAAATGAGCAAAAAGCTTATCCCTTCTGATAAACTGAGGATGATGATGGTGGCAATAATGATATAAAGAGAATCATGTGCGGGAAAGTCACATCCGGGAAGAGTAAGGACATCCTGCCCGCTCAGGCCCACAGACTCCCTGGCACCCACAGCTGTCAGACAGCGGGTTCCTGTTTACCCAAAACTGCCCCCCGAACGGGCTGTTTATAGCCAGCTTCAGGAAGCAGTCCGCAACCGCTCCTTCCAAAGCGTCGGGTCACGGTGATGTCATGGTCCTTAACAGCCCTTTGGTGTTAATGGGCCATCACTGAGTAATCAAGACCTGACCCAGGAGCTCCCTTATAGGTCACTGTAATGTGCGTCACCACTGATGCTGGGAAAGAGCCCCCAACAGGACGAGGTAAACGGCCCAAAGATCAGGCACTTGGAAGCTCAAGAGTTGAATGTTAGAGCCATACAGGGCACAGGACAGGACAGTAGGTACACACGCGCAATCGCAGTGGGGAGACACGCGCAATCGCAGTGGGGAGACACGCGCAATCGCAGTGGGGAGACATGCGCAATCGCAGTGGGGAGACACACACAATAGGGCTATTTTAGAGACAATGATGACACTCGAAAAATGGATGCTTTAACAGCAGAAGGAAACCCAAACAGGGCAAAAAAAAAGTTCAACCACAGAGCTGAAAAGGGATTTGAGCTCACAACCGTGAGGTGTGAGGTCACATGTGCTAGCCAGTGAGCAACCTCGCCACTCGGGCATTCAACAAAACTCGTCAAATGTCCTGAGTAACTTACACGGACGCATCACTAGGCTGGGGCCCAGAATTAATCTGAACTAACCCTTAATGATTTGTTTAGCTCTGTTTGACAGTTCCATTCATCACCGCAGTCCTAGTCCAAAGCTCGCTTCTCAAAACCTTTGTAGTGATACGATCATCGTAACTTCAGAGAGAGAGAAAGAGAGAGAATTTAATATGACGGTTCTCAGGCAGATCGGGTCTCTGGGATAAGCCCCTGATGCCTCGCGGTCCTAACAACGCCACTGAATGCATATTTCAAAAATCACAAAGCCAGAATGCATCCAGCTTTGGGATTTTTCTGCACGCAATCTAAATTTTGCAACAAGCTATTAAAAATGCCTTCTCCATCCCAGTATGGCATCAATAATCAATCAGAGTCTGGCCTCATTATAAAAGGGTAATAGCCAGAGGCTACTTCACACCCGAAGCATCAAGAAGGAAGCCCCCAAAAACATCAGTCACCCTGAAGATGTATGATGGATGAATCTGGTGGCCACAGAGATCTGGAAAACTCTGACAGACAGTCCTACAGACTCAAATAGAGCTTATTTCAAGAATAAAACCGGCACACTGGTGTCAGGATTCAGTGACGCAGGCTGTGTGCATAACCACCGCTGCCTCTCGCCCACGTTAATGCTGAAAAAACTGCTGCCCAAACTCGAGGCTCGGAGGGGGGAGAGCATCCGTATTTCACTGAATGTTAAAGACGCAGCACTCTACTGAAAGCAGTGCTGCTAGCAGAAACTACACTGCCATGGGTTTGGGCGTCCATGAAAATCCCGCAATGTGCATAATGCAATAATAGCTACATTTTCAATGCGACGGAAACCTGACAGAAGTTAATGAGCAAGTGTTTCTACCCTGAGATGTCATCTCAGTCACTGATTGCTGCCGTTTCACTCTGAGAGCCTCTGACATGGAGGGCTTCATCATCACAGGGGGTGTCCACGGCCCACCACCGAGTTCTCTAGGATGCCTATTTAATCCTGCTTCAAGGAATCATCACTCTTGCTGTGAGGATCATCGATTCAACCTTCTTCTACTTGCTATCTATTGCCATTCAGAGCCATTTATTTTTTTTTCTTGTTGTTTAGGTTTTAGTAAGGGCGGGGCAAGTGGCACTCAATAACGAGTGCGGTCAACTCACTCCTCCCAGGGCCAGGCTTTTCAGCAGAGACCTGAAGCACAGAGCGATCTGCTACATCTTACATGTTGCTGACTGAATGGCATGAATAAATTCAAATTAGGAAGGAATTTATTGATCCCAGGTGGAATGTACTGATGCCAAAAAGCAAAAAAAAAAAGAATCCTGAATAAGTATTTCTCAATCCAATCCATGGGGACCCCCAGTCAGTACACATTTTTGCTCCCTCCCGGCTAGCAGCAGACCTGCAACCAGGTATTCAGCACCAGGGTTCGTGACTGCATGGAAGCAGCAAAAATGTGGACTGATTGGGGGGGCGGGGGGGTTGAGAAAAAAACAAGTAAAATGCAGAAGCCATATTTACAATTTCTTTTAAGGCTGGACATGTTTGCTTAAGAGTACATATACTACTATCATTCTACTCAAGGGTTCAACAACACAGCCAGCTTGGGAGTGCATCAGTTACACAATTTCAGGTCCTTGGATACTAAACCACTAAATATCAACAATATACATCTACCACATCCAAAGAGTGTGATGCGTGAATAGATGCAGGTATCACTTAGAAATATATATCGTTCACTTTCTGTGAGTGACATGATGCCAAATCCCAACACAAGAAATTCCAGTCCTCACTAGAGACTGAAATCCTTCACTATCACGCCACAGACCTTAAGTCATGCAGAATTCTAGTCAGCAGGAGGCGATAGATTTTGTGTCTCAAATAATGAAGTCATCAAGGCTTCTAAGAAGCAGTGTTGAGTAACGGTTACACGATCCGTCAGAAGCCCACTGACCTCACACATCTGCAGCTGAAAGAGTCGCCTCTCCTTCTCCATCTCCTCGGCAATCTCCGCCCCCGTGATCTCCGTGCGGATCATTCCGTGCTGCTTGGCGTGTTCCCTCTTCTCCTTCTCAATCTTTGTGCTGGACACATGAATCCGAGACAGAAAAAAAGAGGATGTGTTTAGTCTTAGTCTTACTAAGGTCATCAGCATCCACTCTACATATCCATACATCTCTCAGGTTAAATGCTGAATGACCACAAGAGCAACTAGGAAAATAATGAAAACATGACAAATCTGAAATGTTCCTCTGCAGAAGAAGCAGTTGAACATGGATTTCAGACACAGGAAACGGTAATTAAATACACAGAGTGATTTTTGGAGGGTGAAGCAGTTCTGATGAATCGAGTTGAGAGCAGCCGGGATTTGAAGAAGCTCTGCTAATCAGCATAAGCAGCAATCGCCGGTTATTCTGTCACTGAAGAGGGGTTCCACTCATCTGCAGGAGGCCCGCAAGACAAGAGGGCAGATAGGGTCTGCACCAGTAACAGAGGCAAAATGCTAACGAGTTCTGAGGCCTGGTGCCACACTCTCGCCGTGGTACAGCATGCTCAGCATTCCTGTATGTGAATGAATACTAAAAGCATGTTAGGGAGGAGCCACATCTGGCTGCTGGATAATATGCCGCTCGTAGAGATCTTCTCTGTCCAGAGGGCGCCATCATCCCAACCTCCTCGGTAAAGCACACTGGTTTGGAAGAAACCGGACTCCACACGAAAGACGTCACACAAGTTCTCAGGTCACCAGACTGGTGTTGCATGATCACCCAGGTGGTGAAGGAAATGGTTAAGGACTCCTGACCTTGTTTACATAAAGTATCTCCGAAAAATTCAATTCAGTTCAATTCAATTTTATTTGTATTGCGCATCTTCAAAACATTACATTGTCTCAGAGCGCTTACATCATCCCTACCCAAAGCCCCCAGTGGGCAAGCCAGAGGTGACAGTGGCAAGGATTGAAGAAAGAAGAAACCTTGGGAGGAACCAGACCCAAAGGAGGAGCCCATCCTCCAGGGGCCGGCAGCAGAGGAAGTCAAATGAACAAGATGGCAAAATCCTAATTTACGCAGTGCAAATGTTTTGAGTTTCACTGCGGTCGGAAGGTGATAGCACCCAGATGCTGGTGTTGTTTCTGACAGCAGGATGAACAGTGGTACAGCAGCAGGGCAGACGTCATATGCAACTCCCTACACCTCCGTCACATAGAAATGCCCTCACAAATTACAAAAAAAATGTAAATGAGGTCTACATCTGAAGATAAACACCCCCCCCTCCCCATACGACATCACATTCTGGTACAGAGAGAGTAAAAGACCATTACAAAGGCAATCAGCACCCTTGTGGGCAGGGGGCAGTCTAGGGAACTCAAGTTGAAAAAAACAGTCCACGACAGAAAAGGCTGCTTGCCCTGAACATCAATGAAGAAGAGAAGTGCTCTGCAAGACCCCAATGAGGTCAAACTGAACTCCTAATTTCAGAAGTCAAAGGCATCGATGGTCTCCAAGACCATTCCAGAAAAGAGCAGGGTAGCAAGCAAGTGACCCTCAACAAAATAAGTCTTATCCTTACAAGAGCTTCACCCAGAAGATACTGTATATGGGAGGCAGAACAAACATGGTCTGAGGAGACCAAAGAGGCTTGTTTTGGCTGGGAGACTATGGATCGCCAATGGAACACGCCACCACAGCCAGATCACGCCACACCAGCATACGGCAGGGAGAGGGACAACACCGATCAGACGAGGAGATGAACACAGCCTCACAATACAGAGGGATCTTGGACCGAATCCGATGCCCCACTGCCAGAAAACGACCCGGAGAAAAGGAGGCTCGTCGATCCAGGACGACGATCCAAAGCGTGCTGCCAGAGTGACATCGAAGAGGCTCAAAATGGAGACAAAGGCATGTCCTTCAGTGGCCCAATCAGAGCCCTGACCTTAAATCCCTCAGAAATGCTGCCCTCACCGTATCCTTAGCAATACTGCAGGGATGAATGGGCAAATAGGACAACAGGCAAAGCTGACTAAGACTATTGGCTGAGGTTCCTTGGAGTACTGACCCAGAAGCACACACACATAAGGCATAAGTGTAATTCAGTTTATACAGTTCTGGGGGGGGGGGGGGGGGGGGGTTGAATAAACCGGTCGGGTGGTTACGCCCGCCACCCCAGGCAAAGATGTCCTCAGACTGCCGCAACCATAAAGCGCGGATGTCAATACAACAGGCGCGGACTTACAACTTGGCCTCATAGTCCTTCCAGGCTTTGTCAAAAGGCTTCTTTAAGTCCTAAAAGGGAAACAAAAATAAAAATAAACAAACTGCAAACAAGCAGTGCAGTTTATCGCACACTGTACAGTATACAATGCAGAAAAGCCAAAGTGATTAATAATCAGGTCTGAATGGGGATACAAAATGAAGCCGTGCTACATAGAGAACAGATTTCACTGCCAAAATCAACAATTAACTTGGAGTCGTGTCAAGGATATGAGTAATTTGAGGATAAAAAAATAGATTTTGGGATTTGATAACGTGTTCCCTTTATAGTTTACAATGTACACCAGTGTTAAATACAGGTGCACCAGCCTTTGCCAAATGCTCATGGCATTCCTATGTGGTAATTTAATAGCTATTTACAGCTAACACTCAGAACAGCATAACAACTAACTTCACTGCTGCTGCTGGTATGAATCACTGATACATCTTGGTGAGTCTGACCCATACCATCAGTAATGACCGTGTCATTGATCGTTCAGCACAACGCCTGATATCAGTAGACAAAATCACTCGGTCTGACAGGCATGCCAATCGAGGTGTCCATTTGCCCGAGTTATGGAGCCTCGCCGAGTGAGTGCGAGCCCCTTGCATGAGTCAAACGATAACCCAATCAATCACCTTTTCTTTTTATATGCTTGACTATGACATTTTTCATTTGCATTCTATTATTCAGCAGAAGCTTTTGTCCAAAGAGAACTGCAATTGAGAGAGCAGGGTCAGATAGTTCTTGGATCTATTACGGTCAAGGGCCTTGCTCAGGGGCCCAAAGGTGACATCACTCTGCTGGCCCTGGGATTTGAGCTAATGACCTTCTGCTCACAGGCTCAGCATCCAAACCCACTGAGTCACTCAACGCTAAAAATGTATCAAATGAAAAATGCATGAAATAAATACGCTGATAAAATTCATATATGCATTAGCTACCATAATCCATTAAAACATATTTATGAATATGTATAATATATAATTAGTGCGCATAAACACAGAACGGTGCCTGGAAATTTATGGGTAAAATTCCAGCCCCACGAGATTCATCAGGAGGTGAACGAGCAGAGCCTGACTTACCCCTTTGACCCCTTTGAGGTCTCCTTTCAACAGGGAGTCCAGGGTGAAGATGACATTGTGGCTGAGACTCTGCAGCTGTAGGAGGACGAGGAGAAAATGGTGAGGAGGACCGCACAGTAAAATTAATACGGTAAGAACAAAATGACGAGGGCAGCACAGTAAGGATGCCACTGTGAAGACAACGCAGAGAGGACTCAGGGACTTAGGAGGTCTAAGGAGGAAGGACAGGGTATCTCAGGCCATAAGCCCCCAGGAGGTTCTGCTTCAGCCAGAATGGGGTAACAGAGTCGTTTCGGCTAGCAGACAGGCTTGGGGTTTTCTTAAATGTCGGTGTCAATCAACAAAAGTACAGGCAAGAACGCAGAAGTGCAGAAAACCTCGAAGTGACATGGAAAACTAATCATCCTCCCAGATGTGGTCACAGGGTGTTAAATCTGACCCCTGTCTGAATCCTGCCCCCCCCCCCCCCAGTATCCTGCAGAACACCTGTTTCATCCTCGAACCCGCACCGCTTCAACCCCCCAGACACAGCGTCCGTCCAGCAAGAGACACATGAAGGCAGAAGCAGAACCATCAGCCGTGACGGATGTCTGGGTCGGAGCCGAACGGACCGACTGTCTCACGTGTGTGAGCTGGCAGACAGATGCTGCATGCTGATTGGACGACTCTGATGCTCTACATTAGGGCCCCCCTGCTGCTGGTCCAGGGGTCAGTACAGTATCCTACTAGGCTGTGGAAAACTGGAGGCTTTGCTGAGGTGTCGGATAATTTGATGATAATCTATATTTTATATTTTTCTTTCTCCTTTCTGCTCTGCTCATATCTCCACCAGCATCCCCCCTCCCAAAAACCCCAGGTGGTTGGACCAGTCTGTGAAACTGACGACGTAAATCACTCCGTGGACATCTAAACGTCGATAACCCCTACTCTACATCACACAGAAACTAATACAATAATAGTCATATATTAATAATGATAATTAGCACACTTAATGAACACCGACTGACACTGTAGAGTTTTCTCTCTTGCTTTAATATAGTATATGAATTGTGTAGTTAAGTTTTGCGTTTAACTACAATGTGAGCCAGAGCTGGAGATTCGAGTCTTTGGCTCCACATGCTAATCCTCTTGCCTGGCGTCTCTGGGGGGTGGTATTTGCTGTGAACGTGGTCCAGGTCAGGTTTCGTTAGCACGTTAGCGCTGAGGCGAAGGAGACGCTCCCAGTGAGCAAGATTTTCAATTTTTAATGTACGTCTAGGCAGGCTGAAATAAACACCTCCACAGAGCTTCAACTGTAGGGAAAAAAAAACCCACTGAACAAAAGGAGGTGGGGAGCTTGGCATGCAATCCAGATGTCCTGCAAGAAAGATGATGACCTGGGATGGGTGAGCGGCCGTCAACCTGCCAGAGATCTCAGCCATCTGGGAGTTATAAGCCTGCATTCATGGGCATCCCTGTTTACCACGGAACGGCCAATACCAGAGTGCTTAGATTAGGGGTGATTTTTTTAAGGCGGGGGTTATGAGAGGGGCCCTAATTCAAACAGAGGGGCCAACTTTATTGTTGGTTAATGACATGTTTTGAATCAGTGAGTGACAGGGGAAGGACCTGTCTGCGGACCAATCAGCTGCGGTCAGTGTCTCTGTGGGCCAATCAGCTTTAAGCTGCGGCCAGTGCTTCTGTGGGCCCCCACTGCTAATCAGCACATCCAACCGCCTGTCTCTGTACACCCCACCCAAAATACAGACAGTTCAACAGTTCAAAAGTCACAGTAGGATATCAAATCAAGCCGTTTTCACCAAAAGCATTTCCGATTGTCCACAAATAGCACTGGCTACCCTGCTGCTGTAAACTTGACGGCACAAAGCTGCTGTAACAGTGTAAAAAGTAGAGTGGCTGTTTATTTCTTTAACCGCTGTTTAGAGACATTTAAATCACATTTATCGTTATTAAACTGCAATGTATATTAAAATATCATTTAACAGCATCAAAAAACAGGTTTGATGTTTTGCACTTCAAAAAAAAAAAAAAACACCACTTGTGTTTCCCAGGTTGTCTGTTTTCACTTTCCGTGCTTTTCCTTCAAGGTCACCTTCAAATGTCTCCAAGATCATTATGGTTTGGCTAACTGCAGCTAAAATGCAACTGTGAGTGCTCTCAATCTGCCTTTTAGTTTCCCTCCTGGTAAAAGCCATGCCGGATAATCCATACAGCCACCCCTGAGAGCCGATCCGGTAATCTTTAAATAAGGTGTGAGCTCGTATTTCCTGACAAAGCAGTTATTACTGCACAGCGGAGTCTGTGGGCTCTCATTGTCAGGCTGGTCTTCAGGATGCTCTCGCAGGCATTTTGTGAGACAGCCCAGAGTCAAGGCCCTTCTCACTTTTCCACTACCATTCATTACGCTCTTGGTTTTCAAACGCTGACATACTAGATGAGGACTTTTCCAGTCAGGATTTGGACATTAATTATTACTATTATGGGTGTTTTATACTTGGCACACAACTGTGTTACGCTTTGAGTATGTAGGGAAGTGTAGGCCTGTTTTATATTGCCAAACAGAAGGTCCTGGTTAGAGAAGGTCAAGAGAAGGTCAGTAAGGGCAGGCTGGAGTTTCCCCCAACCCTCCAGCAGGGGGCACCATTATTAGGTGTACAAACCACCTCGACCAGCTCCTCTCTATCGCCCCCCCAAAGCCTTATGGACCATCAAACTCCTCACCTGAGCTACTTATTCCAACAAAATCATCTGGCTTTCACCCAGAGGTCTCTGCCACGGGGACGTCATAAGCTGACCGCTTCAAGAAGATGTGACACAAGGTTCTGCCTCAGAAGACGCACAGCGACTTCAGATCCACATGCAAAGGAATCGAATAGCATCTATATATCGGGGGGGGGGGGGGGGGGGCAGTGCTGCTGTTAGCAGGCCTGTCTGTGGTAAAGCACATTTCACACCGTCTTCCAAAGCAAACAGAGGTGAACTTCCAGATGTCCAAAACATACCTCTAGGAAGAATGCTTAGATCTAAGTTCCCTTCCTGACCACAAGCGCAGTTGATACTCAACACCATACAGTATCATGGTTCTAGTGCCCAATTGATGTTGTGTGACACCTAGTAATAAGATTCCTAACCTCACCTCTTGTTGACGTCCATCATTGCTAATGAGCAAAGTTGGCATAGCCATTCTCCCCCAGATTTTACTGCATGAGATGGGTCTTGGCCTATAGTCAAACCAGACGCTCTGCTCCTGGGAAGTCCCCCTTCCATTGTAGTGGGAGACCTCGGCAGAGAGCAGAGCTTTCTGAGCTATTATAAGTCACTGTTAAGAAGTGCTCCCAAATTTCAGAATGGAGCTCATGCCTCGAATGGACCTAAGAGACATTTGGACACCAGCCTTGACAAGCTGGAATGCCAGAAAAGTACCAAAAATCCCATGAAACGCTCCCAGTGGTTTCTAAAGCTCAGCTCAAACAATGGTGACATTTTCCACTGCCAGTGACCTGTAACATGCAAAGGTTTGATTGTTTCTGCATAGAAGAAAAAGGGAAGACAGCAAGACAAAGGGGTTCCACTTTGCGTTTTTATACTCAGCAGACAAATAAATCCACAAGTTTATATTTATTATAAAGTTCAACTTAGATAGGCCAGACTGGTGCTCAACATAAACCTGACATTGGTATGAGTTTCTCTGCATCCATCCATCTACTTATCCTGCATAGGGCTGGAGAACACCCCGAGGCCAGGATACCAGTCCATCACAGGGTGCACACACACAAAATCAATGAGACATTCTTAGGCTGCGAAAGGAAACCAGCAGAACAGGGGGGAGCACACCCACCCAACACACAGACACACACGCGCACACACACACACACACACACACACACACACACACACACCCAACACACAGACACATACAGACACACACAGAGGGGTGGGATTCTAGCCCCCAGCCTTGGAGGTGTGAGGGGGCACTGATTCACCGTGCCGTCTGGCATAAAAATGTCGTTAAATATGAAACCGAAGCTGAAATGTGTTACTCGCACTACTGATTTACGTGTGTTCTTGCCAACTGGCTTCATTAGTAGTGTGACAGAATCAGGATTAATTTAAAATGTGGCAGAAAATACGACAGTGACAACTCAAAGCTTTCAGCATTCTTGACGTGTCTGTAGTAACAACATTAAAGATACAGCTACTCTCAACCTTTCTTCAAACTCTGAATGAAATCCAAGAACCAGGCTCCATGCAGACCTCGGCGTTGGAAAAAATTAGGAAAGGGGGTATTTTCAGGGGGGACCAGGGTCTCCTCACCAGGTTCTTGAGCAGTGCAGACAGCTCCTTGGTCAGCGTGGAGAACTTGACGAACGCCGTTCCCAGGTCGGGGTTGTCCCGGCTGATGAAGTTGCTACCAAACTTGTCCAGGGCCTGTGCGTAGTTTTCCTCGTTCTGGACATGATCTGTGTGAGGAAGAGGATTGGTGGCTGCTGTAAATCAAGAGTAATCAATGCACCATTTTCAACCCGAATACACAACACTTAAATAGGTTTTACAAGCAAATCTGACTGTCCACCTTAAAATTGTACCTTTGGCAACAACGGAGGGACTTGTTGGTTGGGAAACTGGCTTGGCTCCATGGAAACCCTTAACTGCCCCCCAATTCCCCAAAAGGTTCCTATTTAATTTCTGCTATGTCCGTAAAAACACAAAGCACCAAAGACTAGGTCTCGTGCTCTTTTAACGACCATCTGGTTTATCTTGTCAGGAAAGAAAGAGTTAAAACCATCTAAAGACCCGAATTGTATCAGGAAAACCACTGACAGAGTCTCCTTTGCAAAGTTCATTCGAAAGACACAACTTAATACTTTCAGCACACAGCAACCATTTTGGAGAAAATAAAATAAGTGTTTTAACAAGAAACTTTAAACTCAGAAGAGCAAAGGGGCCACAGATGTAAATCACACACATGATCATAATTACAGCGCCTGACCCGCTTTGGAACTGAACAATATTAGCCAACTTTATAGAGTAATGCACCCCTAAGCCCTGCCACTATCTCCGGGTACTTCTGAGCCGATGAAACTACATTTGCGTAGAGGTGATTGCTGAATTGGAGCTACAATATTCGAGCATCTTAAAATCATAATGATGAAAATACATATTACATCTTACGACCAGCAGATGGATCCTTTTAAACAAAGCACGAGCACTAACTGTCTCCGTTAAGCATCACTGGCATAAAAACAGGACAAACCCACTGGAAATGCTTAAAAGCGGAGATCATATGCATATCCCCAGGTTCGGTCACCTGATGATCTTGATCAATATTATCAGCAGGGGGAGCAAACAGGGAGCATGAGCCATAAATTTTAGCGATATGTTTGGAAGCAAGTTGGTTCCCATTTGAAAAACAGAGAGGTATGAAGTGAGAGCCACTATTTCAGTCGCATTACCGCCATTTTCACCATGAGTTACCGAGTGCCCTTCACGCATAATGTCAAACAGAGCAAACAGCGGTAACAAAGACCCTGAGTGCTCAGCCTCCCAGAACACCGGAAACCAACTGCATCCCACAACAAAACAGGTCTAGCGAGCGAGGAAGCGCCAAGGATAGCTTTACTTTTTCCATCCCTGGAGGAGCAGGAACAGACGGCGACACTAACAAAGTTACACAATGAACCTGGGAGGCCCCCTTCAGAGGGGGAGGGGAGACAAAGAACAACAACCTGCCTGCAGCAGTCCCCCCCCCCCCCCAGGCCCGGCAGGGACAGGGCCTACCACTCCACAGACCATAAAGTTCATGGCCGCCCACTCAGGAAAGCCCATAATTCCTCCCAGGAGTCCCGGCAGTCCGTGGCAGCCTGCCCGGTCCTCACTGCTGCGATCTCTGAAGCCAGCCACTTGAAAGAGGCTCACGTCACCAGACGCTGCGGGGGTCAATTCAGCCTCAGTGCTGGGCCTCTTCTTAAGCAAATGTGTCCCGAGCAGCTAGCCACAACAGACCCAGGACACCGCGTACCCGAAACAGATAGAGTCTGATGATAACCGACAACATTTTTCATCAAAATCTGCCACTGAAGAGTCCTCCATTCTGGATGGTATTTGCAGTGTTTTTACCATGGAGATAATTCTGTAATATGAATATAACATAGAGTAATCCGGATATTTCTTGTACGGTGTGGCGACTTATCATACTCATTCACAAACGTGAGCAAGTATATGCAGCAAAAAGACTGACGCCACTTAGCATATTGGCCATAAAATCCTTAAGGTATGTTTTTTTATATTAGGGGTGTCATTTAAACATGCCATCTGAGCTTGAACTCTTACCATTGAAAGATCTGCTAGTGACTGAAAAACCAAACCTGCAAATAAGTGCCTAAACCTAATAAATTAAAAGTTAGGGGGGACCATGTGTCAGGACAGTATTAGCCACCTAATCGACTGGTAACTCAAACACTGGTATCCAGACCAGGCAAAGCACAGGTGGGGGGGGTGGGGGGGGGGGTGGGGGGGTATAAAAGACCAGAAATACAAGCACAGTATTTTCTCAGTAACTTTAACTGGTCTTTCACAGTAAAGACAGTTTTACTACTTATGCCAGTTTCATCTTCACTGTCGTTAGCAGTTATTTAATTGCCCAGCAATGTCAATAGTGTGATGCAGACAGTGTTGAGATCCCTTTTAAGAAGAGATGCCACCCTTTCCATATCATACAAGTTTGTCTGGCATTGAATAATAAAATACTGTATTTTCAGACCGCGTGATGGACCCTGTACTCCCCTCTTCTCCCTTGGGATATTTTACTGTCAGCGATGTAGCTACCCCACTTCTAAGTAGTGAACGAGCTGCAAAATCCTTTGTTCTCCAATACAGACGATGGTTGATGGACAATCATCTCCATTATACTTATTACATTTAAATATCGGCAAGCAACATCAACCAAGACACACAGGATGGGTCCAGAAATCTTTATTTTTAAAGACATCGATATGTTAACCAATATATTGTGCATCACTACTAATAATTAAAAAAAATAATAATAATAATAAAATGATGAGATTATTAAAGTAAATGAAAGTGTGTTTTATTGCATTACCAACATTTTGCTGTTGCATTTTCTGCGGTGTTGTGAGACAGCGGAGAGCAATCTTTATATAAAATATATATCGCGAGCAGTGTAGAATGGAGAAGAATGTCTGGGAACATTACAGCAGCAGCGTTACTTTAGGGAACAATGTTTACAGCATTCAGCTGGAAGGGAAGGATCTCACAATGACAGCGTTCACCTGTGACGATGAGCCGCTTTATGTAACAGAGTGTGAGTGGGGGGGGGTGCTAGGAGCTACTCAGAAACAAATATACACCCCCTGATTGAGAGTGAGAGGGTACACCCACCCAGGTAACACAGGCTGCTGTGGACCATACGGACACCTGCGGTAACGTCAGCAGGATGCAAGCTGCACGACGGGGGAGCTCACCTTGGCCTGAATTGTAGATCGCTTTGACTGATTTCTTCACCTTCTGCAAAGCTGTCCGGTCCTGGTCCAGAGCCTGGGAACACAGAGGAGGGGATTTTGAAAGCTCAAAATACAGCTGACCTATGGAAATGCAACGGTATAATGTGACTGTCAGTGTTGAGATCTGGTTTATAAAATGGAAAAAAAAATACTAATAAAATTCTGCAATAGTCCCAGTCCTCAATAGCTAACCAGCTGTAGTGGAATGCGCTGCGGTGTTCCGGTTCTCGGCCGTCTTCCCTCTACACAAACCCTTTAACTATTCCACAAATCATCAGGGCCTTTATCTGGGCCATCTCTACATGGCATTTTGCTACTGGGTGTACACCCAAACAACCCACAAGTCACGAGTTTTAATGGAAGAGAACTAGCAGAGCTGCATAGTTCCATTCCCAGCTAGTTCTAAGACAATTCAACACTTCTCTCTTCCTTGTTGCACAGAATCAGTAAGATGTTAGCATTCCCCTCTTAAGATGACAACAGGAGTTTTTGTTTCACTCGGTCTACTAACACAGGGGACTAAAACAATTATGTCCCTTTATTATAGTTGTTCTCAAGTCTTTAATGCATCGGGGTGACTATGGTGGGTAAGACACCATATTAGGACAGAGGATGTCAGATAAATATCGTTAAAAGCAGAATAAATATTCCACAAATTTCTTTCCACTAACACTTCTAAATGTAGCTGGCATTTGTACATCTCCGGAATTTACTGCACATCCTGCACATTCACTGCACTGCACATCCTGGCCCATGCGAGAAAGCATCATGCGAATCTGTAGTATTTTTACGTAACACATCTGTAACCCTTTCAGCTGCAGCATACGACTGACGCACTCCACCACAAACACTCACGCTACATGACTCATCTAGTTGTAGATCATAGATAAACACGTGTAGCACTTCTAGGTTGTTCTCATTATCACACAGCCTATGAATCAAAATGTAATAAATCACCTAATGAAGCCTAATCAAGGGGGGGGGGGACGACAACAGAGGAGCAAGGCTTTTCATTTTCCTGATGTTTCTGTGATTAGACCATAGAGTGAGGAATAAGTAAGAATTACCTGCCAGTAATAGGAACAACTTGCCAAATAAATTTAATTGCCTAGCAAAGAGACTCAAAAACAACACCATGAAAACTACAGTCAAACAGGTTCAAGTGAAAAAGAAATTCTCTCACCCCCCCAAATTACATGAACAGTAAATGTTTCATTCTCTTAAGAGATGTGATGCATGTTCTATTACGTTCACAGAAGCCAAGGTACCACTTTACAATAAGACTGCCCTTATAAATGGTTTATGAATGGGATCAGGTTATTAATTAGGTTGTAACACTTCATGAATCATTAGCAGATAAATTATAACTCATTATAAGTGGCATACGGAGCCTCATTGCGAAGTGGCACTGAAGCCAAGTGCAGAGAAACTTCCTTTTTAAGATTGCGGTTTAAAACCTTCCCACTGCTTAAACTAGCATCCAGATTCAGAATCCATTACAACAGAACCCTACGGTTACCATGACAACAGCTCAGCCATAACTTATCAATGCGGCCAAGGAGATGCTTTCCCGGTCGCCGTTCTTGACGCAACGGGAGCCCCTAGCTGGCAGCAGGGCCAGGGAAAGCGATGACATCGGCCCCGGGCATAACGATGAAGCCATCAGTCCCTAAGCAGAGCGACTGAGGGGGGGCCCCCACAGCCCCCAGCATGGCGGCAGAACGGCACTCACGCATGCGGAGGGACAATCTGGCAGCGACAAGCCAGGCGGCTACGAGCCAAATCCAGCTGAGCGGAATAAGCAGCCAGAAGGACAGTCGGACACTCACATCAGGGATCAACAGGGATGTGCCCTAATAAAAATAATATTTAAAAAAATCAAATCCAGCTAACTTACATACAGTAAATTCCATTTCAGTTAACAAATATACTGTATATATTCTTTCTAGCTAATAGTGTGAGCCATTTATGACCGCACATGTTTAACCATCAATGAACTCCGAAACATATAATGTGCATAATTCTCTGAATTTAGCTCCAGAAGCCTGTAATCAGTCCCAAGCCAGAACTCGCCGCAGCTCGTGATGTACGACGGCGTCGCAGTCGCGTTCCCGGCAACATAGCTGCGCATAAACACCCCGCCTGACAGCTAATCCACAGGGGAAATCAACGCCGGGCATCTGCTGAATGAACGGAGGTGGGGGGGGGGGGGGGCACCACCCCTGTCAGACCTGGGGGGGGCGGGGGCCTGACGTGATGCGTGTCAGGCAATAACTCAGGGTACTGCGGCCATCAACTGGGATTACCTTGTGTTATCCAGTGGTTCACTGTACATTATATTTTTAAATACATAATACTGTACATTGCGAGGGACTAATCCCCATTGCTGTTACTCAATGGCTTACTGTACATTATCTTTTTACATTTATTGTACTGCACATCGCACAGCAGTATTTTAGTAGCCTGTATTATCCCACTCACTCTGTTGAGCAGCACTGGCAAGACAGGGCTCCAGAATGCAACTAACAGTACATAAATTTCTGTCTAAAAGTGTCTCCCATTTAAATGGACTATTGCCGCTGTGAATGATGGGTAATAACGAAAAGAAACCACTTTGCAAAAGCACTCATATCTATTTCCCAAACACACAGCACACCATTGCATGCCACACATCTACTGTACATCAATCATTCTTCTGCAAGCAGAGAACCACATGTATCAACCGCATTCATTTTCCATTGTTTGCAATGACTGATCTTGGTCAAGGGCGCCTTCAGGAACCTCGTTGACTGGTCTTAAGTGAAGCTTGCAGAGAAACATAGAGCATGTCAATAAAGAGGCAGGTTCTGACTTCATAGGACAACCACTGACATTCCCTTCCAGAGCCTGCAGGCATAAACACACAAGTTCCATACTGCTCAAGGCTCTAATACTTTAACACACACTGGAAGATGGGAGAATTTCAACAGAATGAGTAATCAAATTCTTTTTTACATTCTGGTTCTTCTTGTTTACATTGAGATAAAATTATTATAATTGCCGG
This sequence comes from Brienomyrus brachyistius, assembly GCF_023856365.1. NCBI lineage: Eukaryota > Metazoa > Chordata > Actinopteri > Osteoglossiformes > Mormyridae > Brienomyrus > Brienomyrus brachyistius. The sequence continues at coordinate 29,086,122 of NC_064533.1, forward strand.
TCAATAAATTTAAAGACAGCCACTCGGAGACATCAGGCTGTAAAATTCAATGGAAACATCAGCCACGCATTTCTTCAATTTTGGTGCAGTTATAAAAAAAAAATGGAGATACAGTCAAGGGCAGATGTTGTTTAAAAGCATTTTAAAGATGCAGAAAACCGGAATTACGGGCACATCAGCCCTGTGGGATGCAGGGAAACCCTGCTAGCTACTACATGGCACAGATCCACGCTGCTCTCCACACCTCGCGGCGCACAGAGCTGAAAGTGAAAGTGTTTTCAGTTTCACTTTATCATGCACCATCTCACACACAGCGTGCAAAAGAATGTTTACGGTGCAAATTCACAGCCCGTCCATGCATTTGCTATGGCTCATGCAGAAACTGAAAGGTGGCAGGGAGCACCGCCTGAAGGCCTTGTGGTGCCCCATCAATTGTCAGAGCACTATGATATTTCAGGGTTCAAACCCCCCCAGGTACTGGACGGGCATTAAAACTCCAAATCACTGCTTGAAATACATGGGCAGATTGGAAGTATGCTAAGCGGTGAGATGTGATATTTAGAAAAAAGTTGGAAAATCAGCAGCATAAGCTACATTTTAAAATTTCTCAAAGTTTCCTTGAGGCAGAAACATAAACAGTAACGACTGTGTGACATGTGTGAGGAAAAAAAAAAAAACATCCATCTATCTATCCGTCCATCCATCCATCCATCCATCCATCCATCGCAGGGCACGTAAATCTGCATCATATATTACGAATAAAGTGTCCCTGCATTTCACAATTTATTGAAATCATTCACATTTCCAAATTTTGAAAACACTTTTGGCCAAAGAGACAAGGTGAGGTGAGCGAGTTTCCTAAGGTCAAAGAGCAGACTCCTTCGGAATCCCTGGGCCAGTTAGGGTAAGAGCCTGGCTCCAGGACCCGGTGGGGATGGTACTCAGTCGGCTCCAAGATTCAAATACCTGGACAATGAGGAAGAAACCCAAGCAACAGGGAGAACATACAAACCCCAACCGCAGGTCCTTAACCCTTAACCCCGCAGCTACACTAGTCATTCAACCACCCAAACAAAAAAAAAAATAAATACTGTTTAAAAATAAGCTCATTTTAAGTATGTGTCCTGTTTATTTGCAAAACAAGCCCAGAACTGATATTAGCACTGTCTGACTAAACTGTGATTCATCGCTTCAACATCTTGCTTCCAAGCACAAAACAGAAATAAAATGAAGCAATAAAAATGCAGATCCTGATCCTGGCGATGCCAGATCTCTCCAACATCTCAAACACCAGCATGATTTCCAGCGGGAAAGCAGATGAACTATGAAATCAAATTCCATGACATAATTAGCCAAACAAAAGATGCCTTAAATAAATAAGTAAGGGTTTCCAAATTCCAGTTTGGTTTACGGGGCTAGGAAAGGTTCCTAAAAGTAACGTTCATTTTGAATTCATGACCAATAAAAGCCAACTGTCACCTCGCCATGCACCAAGCAAGTAGTGCAACAAGCAACAGGCTGGACTCAAACTGGGACAGAACAGGTTTCAGCCCTGGACCCAGTCTAAATCTGGAAACCAGTGCTGCCAACTGCACCTCCCCTGCCTCCATCGGTGCACTGCAGTGTTGCATCTATCCCCCCGAGCTCTCAAACAAAGCACTTTGATCAAAAAGCCGTACAAATAATAAAAAAAAGGCAAGCCGGGAGATCAAAGAGGAGTGCGGAATAACTCAGAACAGCACAGCGGCGTCGCTGCCTGCTCAAGATCCGGCAAAAAAAACAAAAAGAGCCGAGCGAGCATCTGTTGCCAAAGTGTTCGGCGTCGTGCCACATGCATTTCGCTGCAGCCACGACATGCTGGACCGTCTAACACCTCAGCACAGCCTTTGGAAAGTATGGGGGCAAACGTCAGTGCTGGATGCCAATGTCTGCCAACAGGAACCTCCCTACCGCGCTGGCCGATCATTCAATGGCGCCATGCAGGTCATGGCACGAGGGTCCTTAAGCCGCCCGTTAATGCATCTGACAATTCAGTGCAAGCAACAGAGCAACCGTCAAAAGCCAGACGCTGCTCTCGCTCAAGATAAGATCAGCTCAGGTTCTGTTCATTGCACTTTAGCTGAGGCTGTCAGACGACAACAAGCGAGCCAACTGAGAGAGAAAACCGACGTCTCCGTCGTTCTCTAATGAGGAAGAGAGGCATGTTATCAGTCTGGCCAAAAAAGGAAAGAGCAGGCAGTTACGAGGTCGTAATTTTAACAGCTAGTGTGTGTTTCTCTGCGTGTGAAGGTCCGCCATGTTTGGAAAGCAGCATGCGTCGTTAGCTTCAGAACGAGGAACCAAGGGCCACCGTGTCTCCTGGCAACCCCTACTGTCGACGGCCCAACAATGCCAGGAATGCCCATGGAGGTCCTCCTTCTTCATGAATGCCACTCATTATGCCTGGGGCGTGCACATCAGCAACCTTTCTTTAACCCAAGCATAAAAAAACAGGAAGGGGACTGAATAGAGGTTTGTGTCGATGGTTTCTGCATATGAAGCTCGATCACAATGCGTTGGCAAAGCTACCCCCCCTCCCCCACTGATGAAGGACCAAGCATGGGGGAGGATCTCTGGCAGCACCGTGGCAACCAGCTGGGGTGGGGGGGGGGGATTAAACAGAGAAGATGGTGCCCATCGTCTTTCAAGTTATTTTGGATCTTCTCAATGGCTGACCCAAAAAGGGACCCGTCTTTAGAGAAACGCTCCTTAACATTTTCTCTGCTGAAAAATGGGTCAGTCTGAGCAGTAACTGAGTGGAGCACGCTTGTTTACAAGAGGCGAAGCCCCAGGAGGTCGTCTCTGTTCCTCCCATAGAGCGCGTCCGGTTCAGACCAGCACTGCTGTTATGATAAAGCTGCAAGCCCCCCGTTTGTGGGCGAACCGCGAAATCATCTCCATTCAAGTTCCATATATGGAAATTCTATGAGGCTGAACACAATTTAGATGACAGACGACATAAGCGTTGAAGCTTCCCTGAAAGAGCTCACACCACAACAATCACCTTCTCATTCAGCGCAATACCACAGCATTATTAATCCTTAAAAACGCAGTAACATGGCCACTTATTAGGCCACTGTTCTGTAAACAATATTTTAAAACTGCATGGAGTACTTAAGTATTTACACATTTTTTCACACTTGTATGCGTCACATGCTCTACTTTTTCTCTTTTAATTAAGATTTTTGAACTGGAGGACTTATTTTTTTCTAAACAGTATATCGCGGTGTAAGTAATTTTTTTTTCCGTTTCTTCAACAGTCATGCTATTCCAACTGCTTGAAACCTTAATAATAAAAATTTATGGAGTCTGGGTCAAAATTTATCGTGGGGGACTCCACCCCCCCTGCTCAGTGAATGCTAAATGCCGCAGTACAGCCTATTCCAGTAATACTGTCAGACTAGGTGGACTGCAGTCCTCCAGACGAAGACGGCACTCCTTCGGTGTGGAGATGTTACAGCTCCACACGAGAAACACCACACACATAAAAAGACATTATCAAGCCTTCTTCGGAGGTCAGGTTCAGCCGTGGAGAAGCGGAGCCGCTGACTTCAGGAGGCAGCTGAGGAGGTGGAATCTGCCTCCTTACGACAGGAGGATCAGTGAGAGACGAGAGCCCTCAACTCTGACAGGCAGAAGGCGGACAGCGGCGAGACGGAGGGACGGAGCATCAGTTCGCTTTGTGGGTGCATTAGCTTTGCGGTGGGGCTGCAGTGTCGAGCTAATGGGGGCGGTGCAGTTCTCAGTTGCCACTGTTACTCCCACACATTCAGCTTGGTAATTGCTGGAGGCCAACTGAATGTTAGGAAAGCAAACAAGAAACTCATAAGCTAAGAGAAACAATTCTTACTCTTCATTAGGCAGACATACACCGCGATCTCAGTCACCGCGCCTCTGACCAAAACAAGCAGCTGAAAGACGGATGGGACGATATCTCGGCGTCTTTTTAAAATGCATGTTAAGTATGCACACAAGCACACAGGAGCATGCGATGCTTATCCTGAAATAGCATTACCGCCATTAATGGACTACGCTGACAGAAATGCATCAATAAGCTTGGAACAGAAGCCAAGAAAACATGGACCAGCGAGAAGCCCATTAAAAAGTTGGTTAAGTAGTCCATCAGAAATTAAATTAGCCAGTGGAGGAAATTATCCTGCCTGGGACATCCTGTGGGAGCAGCGGAGAGAATTCCCCATCAGGGCTGGGAAGAGGCAGCTCGGATAATCTCACCGCATTAATAAGATCCCAAGACGATACCTTCCTGCCGCCCCCAAACCCCAACTCAAAGGGTCGCCATGACGATCGCGAGGAAGCCAGCTTTATGTAGAGGGCACCATTTGGTGGTGTTCAGGTTCCGCTCCATCCCATATTATACTCACACGGCCTCTGATTCAGCTGAAAGATCTCCTGAGACGCTGGTGATTACAAGCTGTGTGTCACTACATGGACAGGCGTGCCTGTTCAGGGCCCGTCTGTGATGTTCTGACAGTATGTGTACAGGTGTGGGAATTCATAATGAAGACGACTTGCATTTATAAAAATCGTTGGGGAGGCTGGATAATTTTATGCGCATCAGTCAAGAGGGAGAAGCCATATTTTCTTTTAATGACAGAAATGTATAAATTTAGGGGGCGGCATGGTGGTGCAGTGGTTAGCACTGTTGCCTCACACCTCTGGGACCCGGGTTCGAATCTCCGCCTGGGTCACATGTGTGTGGAGTTTGCATGTTCTCCTCATGTCGTCGTGGGGTTTTCTCCGGGTACTCCGGTTTCCCCCCACAGTCCAAAAACATGCTGAGGCTAATTGGACTTGCTAAATTGTCCGTAGGAATGCATGTGAGAGTGAATGGTGTGTGAGTGTGCCCTGCGATGGGCTGGCCCCCCATCCTGGGTTGTTCCCAGCCTCGTGCCCATTGCTTCCGGGATAGGCTCCGGACCCCCCGCGACCCAATAGGATAAGCGGTTTGGAAAATGGATGGATGGATGGACTTCACATTCAAATATATTTAAACTTGACTGGTTACAGGGTCTTCATTCTGACACAGATAATCTATAAGTGTAATTATATTATGCTTTATTTAACTAACTGAAAACAGACCCAGAATCAGAATCATGCCGGAAATGTGAAACGTAATTTGCTTATACATGTTTGACTGCTCTCAAGAAACAATCTGGCTAACTGACCTTATTCTACAAATCTTTCCATCTCATACACTGCAAGATAAGAAATACATCTCATGCATTATATAAAGCCTAACATTATGTTTATCTGGTCAAGCATGCTAATAGGTCATTTAGTTAGTAGGTTTCTCTTTTCTATATTTTGTGCAAATAACTATTATTATGTCTACAGTTAGCAGTAGGACCCGAACCCTAAAATCATGCTCTGACGTTAACAAGATGGATCCCGAAATTGCAGATGCACAACAAAAGTGCCCAAGAGACCTCAACACGAACCTTACAGTCCTCATAAAAATTTGGCAAAGCCACATCTTAGCCTGGTCTCAGGACTGAACTTCACAGTCCCCAAAAAAATCATCATTCCGAGAATCATTTTCAGATTCCTAAGGGACTCACTGGGCGCCCTGGAAACTAACAAAAAAGGAAGAATCGGAGGCCTTTGGAAACGGGCATTTTTCACTGTTCAGCCTGTACGCAGTGATGTCTGCAGAGATGTCTGCAGAGATGTCTGCAGAGATGTCTGCAGAGATGTCTGCAGAGATGTCTGCAGAGATGTCTGCAGTGATGTCTGCAGAGATGTCTGCAGTGATGTCTGCAGTGATGTCTGCAGTGATGTCTGCAGTGATGTCTGCAGTGATGTCTGCAGTGCCTGGCTCGGGCGTGTCCCAGCCAGCCCGATTAGAAACTTATGCACCGTCCATCTTTCAGCAGTGTGGCGGCAGCAGTGGCACGAACAGCCCATCGTCTGTTTGATCCGCATCAACACCAACCAATAAGGAACCGCAGCTGCACTTTGGAATCCTGAAGACGCCACTTTAACGTGCATCATGCAGCTGCAGTAAATCCAAGTGGTTTCCAAGGCATTTATAACACAATATTTATGGCCATAAGCTTAAAAATAAACAGAAATGATGACAGTGTGCATCCATCTGTTTGATATACAGCTCCGCCAGCCTGCTTCAGCAATGAAGCAAATACCCAGAATCTGAGTAAATATTTTACCGGACGGTAACACGGCTGCCGACACTGACAACTGCTGACTTTATGGATGCTGTAAGTCCAGAAGCCAAGATTTGTTAGTGTTGGGTGGGTCATTAGTTTGACATTCTGGAGGCGAAGGCCACAGAAACCGATTAAAAAGTGATTTCTTTACACAGGGGGATAAAACAGGGGCTGCAAGGTCTTCCAAGACGCTCTGATGTCAAAAAAGACAAGTGAATTTCCCCGAGTTTAATAGCCAAAAGTCATGGGACAGACACTAGCCTCAGTCTGGGGTAGGGGGAAAAGGCATTCACCAGATCAGCCACTCGGAAGCAGTTCTATGATACATGTGGAGCATTTTTGGGAAACCTGCCACTTTTAAGAAAAGCTATTCCTGAAAGTTTTTTTTCTTCTTTTTTTCCACAGGAAATGTCAAGATACTGAATCTATATGGAACATCCGTTCCTCTTCCCCCCCAACATCAGCCAGAAAATTCAGTTACGGCCACCCTGCTGAGGATTCCCGAGGTGATCAGACGTGGAGGCACTAGCCATCTGCAAACCGTTGAAGAACATTTGCGATCAAGTGACATTTCCCACCACCACAGAGTGTGACCATGCTTCACCTGAATGCAATACAGCAACAAAATTTATTATTTTCTTTGCCGGGTTTCAAGTCTCGATCATATTACCAAATACAAACACCTGGCAATACTAAACAAAGGGCTAAATAAGCCAGACCCACGAGCCACGCCTTTGGCAGAGAAGGCCGGGTAATGCAGGTAAATCAGATGCATTTCTGCTGCAACCGCTTCCGGTTAAGTGTATTATCGGCCTCCCCTGAGCCAGTCTGGGTGCTGCATGCAAAGCAGTGGCCGTCTCATACAAGTTGGTGGCACGGAAAATACGCAAATGATCACGGCACCTCTAGACCTGCCTCCCGCAGTTGGTTACATAGGACGGACTGTAACCGCCCGCCCGTTTCCGCTAAGAGGCCGGAGGCTGAGGACTGACTTCACAAGCCGCTGCATCCTCCGCCAGCAGAGCAAAGGCGGCCAGGCGAGTCCGTGGGCTTTGGTGCAACTTGCAGTGTCATGCGATGTGGTTAATTGCATGCAGAGAGAAATTTGGACAGCTAGACACGACGTCTGCAATACAGAGCCTGTTACATCTACGGGTCCTCTGGTTTAACCAAACACAAGCAACAGACTGGAGAGGAGGAGAAATTTAACGGACTCCAAGCTCCTGATGCTGATCAGTGGTCCGAGAAACTCCAACAACCGTTCCCTGAAGATACTCCACCCCGACTCCCCCGCAGTTTTACTCCACCCACCCCTCAGGCCCCCAGAGTGAGCTGATGCTCCTCTGCATGCAGCGGGAGGAGTCACAACCACCTAAGACGAAGACAAGATCATTGCAAATTTCCAAGGAACAGCAACATAATAAAGTAAACGCATACATTTACAAGTGTCAGTTATGTGATATTGCCAATGACCCACAGGTGCACTGTTCATGTGCAGAAAGTACAAATCCACACCAAGGTTTTGTTTCAACTGGCCAGTTGAATACTCTGGGACTGAGACTCTTTATACTCAACTGGTTGGTTGAAACAAAACCTTGGTCTGGATTCGTACTTTCTGGACCTGGATGGAAGGATGGGTGAATTTATATACCCTGCAGATGATCAGCAGTGCTCCCCCCTCCATAACAATACCCTTCTCTGCCAGTTGACTTGCTGGAACAATCCTCCCATGCTACCAAATAACATTATAATTCCATACATTTCCACTAAACAAATCTTTCCTTGGCGCTAGAAAAGGTAGGGTCTTAGTCAAATAATGGCAAAATGCATCTGACTACAAGTTTCTGTGAATTTCCCCTAAAAATAAATTTCATTTACGATTTCGGGAGGGGTGCAGTCGTGTCTACACTTGGAGGTGGAGGTGGTCAAGCAGACAGCGTCCCCTCAAACAGGGCAGCCACATGCTTCCACCACCAACCCCCCAATACATCCACATAGCTATCCCACTTTCACTGCTCCCAACCACAGAAAACAGGAAGAGACAGTCTGGCCCAGCTATAAACAGTCACTGCCTCTACCACTGGGGATTTCCACCCGTTAACTGCCCTGTCTCCTAAGAAGCCTCATCGAAAACTCCACACTCTGAATGGTCAAGCTAATCTTTATTCAGTACCCAGCTTTTCAATCCAATTCGGTTTATATGTATATAGCACCTTTCACAACAGAGTGGCACCAACGCACTCGACAAGGGGGTATGGCACTGCAATACTACAACGTTTATACAAGAATGTGCGTGAAACAAGGAAAAGGTGAAGATGAAGGAAAAGACAACCAGAAGATAAAAAAACCCGAAAACTCCCAAAATCTCTGGGGGGGGTCCAAGGTTGACTGGCTGCCCCTGCTACCCAGGCATGTGGACACAGAACACAGAGAGAATGGGTCTGATTTAATAAAAGCGGGTTGTGCACTGTGGCCAGTCAGTCCATCAGTGAGCCAGTTCCTCTGGCAGGCCTGTGTAAGCCGGCAGATCGTAGGTCACATCCATGATGCCGCAGTTTGTAAGCCACGTCCATGTCATGCTTTTAACATTAACCTCGATCTCACAACATTCCCATTTCATTTGCATAATTTTTGCCCCAAAACCACTTTCCTCTGACATGAAATCCTACAGTAAAGGGTTTTTATGAACAAACGCACCCTTTATTACAGAGAGGTCACACGTTCTCTGGTTCCTTGAACTGAACTTGAAGCACACCTGTGCACATACTCTCCTCAGATCCTGACAAACGCATCGTCTTCCAGCTCATTTCCCCCTAAGCTGTTTTTCCAGGGAGGCGTTAAAAAACATAAAGGTCAATCAGCGTGATCATGTCCAGAAAATGCGTGCTGAAGGTGCCCTGTTCCAACACGCGGTGTTTGATGAGCAGAGGGGAGACCTTCTGGGCTGGAACTGGCCATCTGCGACCCCGTTACAGCCGACTCAGCAGAACGGAAAGGCAGCTTTCCAGCAGAAGATAAAACCCGCCAGAGGAAGGCCGGGAGGGTGGGGGGGCGCTGGCCACAGCGGCGCCATCATCTGGCTTCCTCAAAAGCACAGAGTGACCCAAGGGTGCGAGAGGGTGGCTGACACAACCTTTCATTACGAGGGCCAGGAAGTAAGGCGCACACATTTCAGAGTGCTAATATTCCGGGAAAGGACACTTCACATCTGTTTACATCCGCGGTACTGCTGATTTAAGCATGACCAGCATGACCACGCACTAATTTGCCTATGTTACGTAGTGTATCTGTTCGTAGTGTTCGATCTGTACGTAGTGTTACGTAGTGTATCTACATGTGTATTGTGTAGTGTCAGGCAATGTACTGTGCCTGTTCATTGTGTAGTGTAAGACAGTGTACTGTGCCTGTTCATTGTGTAGTGTAAGACAGTGTACTGTGCCTGTTCATTGTGAAGTGTAAGACAGTGCACTGTGCCTGTTCATTGTGTAGTGTAATGCAGTGTACTGTGCCTGTTCATTGTGTAGTGTAAGACAGTGTACTGTGCCTGTTCATTGTGTAGTGTAAGACAGTGTACTGTGCCTGTTCATTGTGAAGTGTAAGACAGTGTACTGTGCCTGTTCATTGTGTAGTGTAAGACAGTGTACTATGCCTGTTCATTGTGTAGTGTAAGACAGTGTACTATGCCTGTTCATTGTGTAGTGTCAGGCAGTGTACTGTGCCTGTTCATTGTGTAGTGTAAGACAGTGTACTGTGCCTGTTCATTGTGAAGTGTAATGCAGTGAACTGTGCCTGCTCATTGTGAAGTGTAAGACAGTGTACTGTGCCTGTTCATTGTGAAGTGTAATGCAGTGAACTGTGCCTGTTCATTGTGTAGTGTGACAGTGTACTGTGCCTGTTCATTGTGTAGTGTGACAGTGTACTGTGCCTGTTCGTTGTGAAGTGTAAGACAGTGTACTGTGCCTGTTCATTGTGAAGTGTAATGCAGTGAACTGTGCCTGTTCATTGTGTAGTGTAAGACAGTGTACTGTGCCTGTTCATTGTGTAGTGTAAGACAGTGTACTGTGCCTGTTCATTGTGTAGTGTAATGCAGTGAACTGTGCCTGTTCATTGTGTAGTGTAAGACAGTGTACTGTGCCTGTTCATTGTGTAGTGTGACAGTGTACTGTGCCTGTTCGTTGTGAAGTGTAAGACAGTGTACTGTGCCTGTTCATTGTGAAGTGTAATGCAGTGAACTGTGCCTGTTCATTGTGTAGTGTAAGACAGTGTACTGTGCCTGTTCATTGTGTAGTGTAAGACAGTGTACTGTGCCTGTTCATTGTGTAGTGTAATGCAGTGAACTGTGCCTGTTCATTGTGTAGTGTAAGACAGTGTACTGTGCCTGTTCATTGTGTAGTGTAAGACAGTGTACTGTGCCTGTTCATTGTGTAGTGTAAGACAGTGTACTGTGCCTGTTCATTGTGAAGTGTAATGCAGTGAACTGTGCCTGTTCATTGTGAAGTGTAATGCAGTGAACTGTGCCTGTTCATTATGTAGTGTAAGACAGTGTACTGCGCCTGTTCATTGTGAAGTGTAATGCAGTGAACTGTGCCTGTTCATTGTGAAGTGTAATGCAGTGAACTGTGCCTGTTCATTGTGTAGTGCAGGGGTAGGTAATGTTATCCAGAAAGGGCTGCAGTATATGCAGGTTTTCACAGCGACTCCATAATTAGGTTACTAATTAGAAGACTAATCAGCTGAAGAGTCCTCACACCTGGGTTTGATCAGCTAAACTAAAGGTTACCCCAAAAACCTACACACACACCAGCCCTTTGAGGATATGACTGCCCACCCCTGGTGTAATGTAAGGTAGTCCAGTCTGCCTGTTCATTGTGTAGTGTAGTGTAACTTAGTGTTGAGTTAACAGATAAGTAGCATTCTTCCCTCTGTTTCCCTGCCCCATTATGGATACCTTTCTGCAAAATGTAAATGATCCCAAAACTTTGGCACTACGTTTGTCCTGTAGAAAAATATTGCACTGAGGGTCCAAACAAAATGATATTTTGTTTTATTGCGTACTATTCATGGCTGATATTACAACAAAGCTTTATTTGACTGAATTTGATTACCATCGTATGGGAAACTCCTGCTTGCTCCATCTAAGATACACCCAGGCATATACCTAATGAAAATTTTAATAACGTTTCAGGTAAGCATAAAAATGATGGTGGTAGCAGTAGCAAAATTATAATTATTATCATTATTATGTCAACAGGGGGGGCGGGTATTTAATTATCTTCAAAGCTGACCAGGTAGGACTCCATGCATATCCACCTAAACATTAACTGCATATTAAATTTAAACAAGTACAAAACAAATGATCTATGGGGAAATTTGTCTCATAGCAGGAACATAACCTTTGAATAGAAGCCCATACAGAGACTGAGAGTTTTCTAGATATAATCACATTAATTAACCAGAGTCTTGTGATTGCAGGTACTTCAGAGAAGCATGAGATTCTGCTTTGTATAAGTGATGCTTCTTGAGTTTTGCCCGGAACACTGTGGCAGCCCATGATGCTGCAATGGACTGAAGGTCAGAGCAACAGGATTGCCCAGGAACGAAGCACAAGGGTGGCAGTGAGCCTCTAGCTGCATGTGGCAGTCTGCACATCATCGCCCCCTGGGGGGCGGGGATGAGAAAGCTATGAAAGCTAACAGATTAGGTAAGCCTGGGCCGTAGGCTCCTGGTGGTGGCCCTGTCCATAAACTCACACTCCTCCTTTGTCATTCTCCCCTTCTCTCTCTCTCTCACTCACACACACACACACACACACACACACACACACACACACACACACACACACACACAACCCCTACCCAGTCCTAACCTTAACCATAATCGACCAAATAAAATAAAAGTATTTGGCCATTTTTTAGTTTGTAGGCTACAGATTTTTATACAATTCACTTTATACTTTTGGGGAAATAAGATATAAAATTCAGTTCATATACAGGGTGGTTCGTTCAATATAGGTTGGTGTGTACCACAGCGGGCTTTGGATCAGGGCCTGAACCCTGCATCCGGAAGGTTGTGGGTTTGAATCCTCTCGCTAATCCATGGTTTTTCTTCTTTTTTTTAAATAGAATTTGGGTTTATTTGTTGCCCTATTAAACAGTGAATGATTAAACAGAGGGTTGATATGAGCATTTTGAAGAGGAAACACTTAAACGGTTCAAGATATTTTTATTTAAAAACAAAATACTTCCCCAGAAAGGGGGGAACAAGGTTATAAAAAAACTGAATAAAGCATAATGAGTGATTTACTGAAATAGATACTGCAGCCTGCACTTATCGCATATTCTGAGCCAGGGTATCCATTATGTCGCGACACCAGCAATTTAGCGGGTAGCCCGTTCGTATGAGGCAGCAAGGCGAGCCACTGCTTCACCCCTCTGAGTGCAAGACACTGAACATCATTTGCCACCACGGTCACGTTCTCCTGACTGGCGACACGATGACAGATGTGAAAACTCCCACAATGCCATGCGCCACTCTTGGTATGTTAGTCTGGTAAGCAGAGCTCCAGAAATGCACTTAAGATTAATGTGTTAAATGTAAACTTTGAAAACCATTCACAAATAAAAAAAAAAATAATAAAAAAATCAACATTGTGTTGTGGTGTTAAAATAACTGTTTAGTATATTAGTAGTGAGCAATGATTGCTCATTTTGCCATCTGCATTGCTTCCACAAGATTTTCATTTCCGGTTCAAAGCAAACCAGGTTTCATATCTGAGAAGTTCCCTTTACACATGAAGCCTAAACGTAAAAGGAGGTAAGCGAAGTCCATCCCTGCTGAAACAGACAGAGGTTTCCAGAAGGATGACGGCCATTCCAACACTTTCTCCGGGCCTCGGTGGACAGCGGTGGTACACTTGGCTTCAGAATGAGACCTTCACAGCAGCAAAGCTAATTACATACAATCATGCACAAAAAAAGCACTAATTAAATTCCTGGAAAATGGTTTACTTGAGACAGTCAATGAGTCTGAGACATTTCAAGTAAGCATTTCAGGAAGAAAACCCGGGAACAAGCTACCGTACCGTATACCAGGCAGAAGTTCTCTGCCACCACTGAACCAAAAATATTAAAATCAAGGAGGCATAATTTTAATGGGGTGCCTATGGGAAACTTGTGGGGAATTAAAAATACTACCAGGGGCTGTAGGATTAACTGGGATAGTCCATGCGTTGCCTGGGTTATGGCACTTTAATGACAAACTGTGAAAACTGCGAGGAGAGAATTTTTTTTTTTTTACTGCCATCGGAACTTAACCTTTATCAAAAATGTAAAAATCTGTGATTCAATTCTCTTTGGAGCCCCTTGTTGGGGAATGTTGTTGGGGAAGTTGTGGGGAATAAAGAAACCTCTCTGGACGCAAATTTCAGTGCGTCTTGACATACACAGTCTGCTGCTCCGCACTGCATTCGTCTTTGAAGATGTTTGACGTCCCCAACAAAACCGAATCCTTGCGAATTTAGCCGACAGCCTTTCCCCTGAAGTCACACCAAATATGGGACGCCCGGGGGCACCAGTGCGGCCTCGGCTTCTCACGCGCTTCCTCCTTCCCTGGCACCACGTTGAACTCGGAAGGCCCGCAAACCGAAACTCCTAGACGGCATGTCCTGTTCGCCAACTCAGTGAGCGCTCGCAGGACTAATAGCGAGGGAAGCAAAGATCACAGAAACTGCGGTCAAAAACCCACGAATATTTATCTCTGAATGACATTGGTTTACACAGTTTGTGTTTATATATTTGTTTTAAATTACGGCCCAGGCACTTGCCTCCTATGCTAGCAGCTGGCCCAGATCCCAGAATGTAGGTAGCGAATGGAGGTTGGGCTACAGGAACTCACAACCACTATTTAATTTAGCACGTAGCGGCTGAGCTGGAATGTTTGCACACTGTCACTTCAAGAGGGTGCAGAAAAACACACAGAGACACACAAGTCAAAGAAATTCATGCTTCTGCCTAATTCAATATATGCTCAGTGGCAAGTAGGACACACGGTCTAACTTTCCAGTGACTAATGTAAATTAATAAATAATGTATGCTGGCAGGCAAAATCCTCAGACGGCTATGACACTGCAGAGAGGCCTTTAGTCCGCACCCCGAAACACCGATGTTACGCACAGAATTACTGTCCCCCAAAAAGGTCACTCCAAGTACATGGCTGACGAGTCGAGCATGAGGTTATTCCACACCAAGAACAGCTTTGCTTGGAAAGTTCAGCCGGCAATAAAACGGAATTAACTCTGCCGCTCGCAGCCGGGGCACGGCCCCGTGTCTCAGCCTCAGGAGCTGCTGTCCTCAGTGTCGAGAAGTCGGACTCTGCATCGCTGGACCAGACCATGAACATGTAAGAGCAAACATGAGGTCAGGAGCCATGAACATTAAAGCACTTCATTAAACCACAGCACTGGCAAGCAAGCAAAGCGGCCTGACCGAGCGCAACACCCAGTGCTGTCTCTAAGCAGGATATGAGCCTCTGGCACCTTCTGCTATTTTTATACACTTTAGCACAAACTCTTGCAGCCCGTTCAACACCAAGCCTTGAGCGAACATCTGCAGCCTGGCAGTTCTCAGACGCTAAGGCCTCCTTCTTGTAGTGCAGTCCATTTCCTTCTGAGAAGAAGGTGCTCTGCCGATAACATCTCGACACGCCAGACGCTTCAGTCAATGACCGGTCTCTTCCACTATCTTCTCCCACCTCCCTCATCTTTTCATCTCATGCTAAACCTGCCATGAATTACTTCTCCGTTGTTTTAGCCTCATCCATAAATGCTATTTATATTCCAGTTTAAGATATATTATAATCACTCAGTGCTAAAAACTCACAGTGGTCAATTTTGGTGTCATATTCTAAAAAAAATAACCCATTCGTCCACCTTTAAGCCACTTATCCCGGTGATCTGGGGGCCTGGAGCCTATCGCAGACAGCGCAGGGTATAAGGTTGGGGAACACCCTGCACCATAGATGGCATGCCAATCCCATTACAATCACATACACAGTGTGAGTGACGTCAAGACACCAGTCATTAAAGAGCGGATCTTCAGACTGCAAGAGGAAACCAACATAAAAAAGAGAACAGGTCAGCACACAGTCCTTGGAGACCCCTGGACAGTCTACATTCAGTATAAACCCAGCACGTCTGTACCAAATAATCAAACATGAACCAATCAATCAAGAACACTGAATACCTGGCTCGGGTTTGCTGGCAGCTGGAGTGAGAAAATATGAATATATGAGAATATGCCTTGGGGTCTCTGTGTACTAGTTTGAAAAGCCCTGGAATGAGGTATCAATATTAGCCTCAAGAACCCCACACCACCCTGAATTAGCCACCATCCATACGTTTCGACCAATACGCCATTGACCTACTCCTATGTCTGCAAAAGGAGGTGGATCCTCGGCCCCGATTAGACAATGGTCGACCTCAACATACTTGAAATTATTTTGCTTGCCACCTTATTCTAGAATAGTGGGTCTTTTATATTTAAGCCTCTGCTCTCCGACGGCAATCCCCTGCGCTTCCATGAGCTCCCTCGTCGGCCATGTCCATGACCTTGATTTCATACTGCAAAAAAAAAAAAGAAAAGAAAAGAAAACAAAACAAAACACACACGGGGTCACTGCAGTCAGGGACTGAAGTCGCTAATTAAACACTGAAAATTGAGAGAACAGAACATTTCTCCTTCACACTGAAAAATGCAAAAAAAAAAAACTCAAGTCCTGGCTTGGAATGGAAGTCCTCTGATACGCAACATTGTCTTTTTATATAAGAGTCTAGAATTTCAGCATTCACACCCCTGCCACCTGGACACATACCTGGTTGTCCCGAACACATTAAAACTATGGGAAATACGCAAGAGCTATTTCAGTTTGCGTCGACTGTTCCTATTTTGTACAATTCCCATTGTAAATGAAGACAGCACATCGCAGCGTAAAAGGCCAGCTCTCGCAAAACACGTTTACCGTCTCACAGGCTTCCACGGAAAATGCAACTGGGAATGTCAGCTTCACACTTTAATTTCTCGTATCGTTTTTAGCGTTCACCATCCATATGGAGACTTCAGTGCACAACCCAGCTTTGTATAATACAGACTTGTAGAAAACACACCGAGGTATGCCAGAAACCCCGCCAAAGCTAACACGCTAATGCAAGCCAGTGGGAATCTAGACGACATCTGGGGACCATTTTAGTGGGCCGTGGACCTTGCAGGTCATCCGCCGAAATAATGTGCCTGGTTAGAGTTTAGTCTACCATAATGCCCGGGGTAAACAGCACTTCAAATCAGCGCATTATCAAGTAAAGAGCGACCAAGCGCAGAAAAGGCCTTGAGCTAATCCCAAGGCCTGTTTATTTTTTCCTCTGTCTAAAATAAGAAAGTACCTTTTTTGCCCAGTGGACACCATTTACCCTCTGAACACCGACGAAGCTTCACACAGAGAAGGGGTACGGCCTGGGAAGCCCACTACACACCCAGCCCATCTGCCCCGGCCAGCCTCAAATCTGCGCGCGGCTGGTGCATTTTCCCTCTTAAATCCCCTCCGCTTCCGCCCGCATTACCTGGGAGATCCCTGACGAATTTTATAATAAGAACGGATTTCATCATAGCTACACTCAGCTCGTATATTAAAAATAACGTAAAAATAAAACGAAGCATCACCCCTCGGCGAGTTCCTCATCACACACTGGATTCTTTCCAGTCCTCAAGGTCGCACTGAAAGAGAAATACCAGGTCAGGCATCGGGGTCCAGCTGGTGCGGCACATCCTGACACACTACCCATACACGCCACGGAAGATCCGATTACAACAAAAGATCCCTACAAGGAAAACACTGGCAGGCCTTGCGTTCCACATTCCTAACCGGGGTTCCGAAAGATTAGATCCCCAAATTCTCGATTCCACGACCCACCAGCATAAGGAAAGTATAACCCATCCCGGAACCGCGTTCTGTTACGGCACGCATACTAACCAGTTTGCGCGTAAGAAAATTTTGATGCGAAAACTGCGCTTTTAACAGCATGTCTGCAAGGAACCACCTGGATGCTAAAAACATGTCAATCTATTTCAGATTCCCACAATAGGGTACAGGGCCAGACTGCAGCCCAGAGACACCAAACACACCCTACACACTCCCATTCCTCCCATTTACACTCCGAGGATGAAATTGTAAAGCAAACATACGTAGTTCAGCCTTTTAATCACTATTACAAAAAAATTACCCGTTATGATTAATATTAACAGCAAAATTCACCTATGAATCTATTAAAACCTATTTCTTACAGGAAGCAAAACAGACTATTTAGGTTATGCTAGTGTTTAGTGTTGGAAATGAGCAGAAATAGGGCACTCTGTGTCTTAACCAGAATTCAAATCCATCACACAAAGTAACCTGCTTGATATGTAACACTGAAAAAATGTGGACAGGCAGCTACACGTAACACCAAGTGTTGTTTCATTACAGGCATCCAAGTGACAATGAGCAATCAGAAGGGCTTCAACACCATTGGAAACGTGCTACAAGTGCCTGAAAGTCAGTTGGAGAGTGTGGGTGAGCAGACATCAGGCCAGAATCTTCCATCAGCACTCAGGTAGGGATGTGATGATGTTCATGAGATCTTCACCGTAGGAAACGAGCACTCAGACCTGTAGACTTCATCTGGTGCTTCTGGTGACTCATCTGACCATACGACTCCTCTCCTACTGCCCATGCTCCTTGCACAACGTCACAGTCAAAAACAGTTAAGGTGTAACAAGGGCTCAATACAACGGTAACTGACCACAATTTCAGCCTCATTGAAGTTCTTGCCGAAAAACCGCCCGCTTACACCTCAAACCAGCACTTACAGTCATCGGTTTGAGTTCACGGCCCATTTCACCTGATACCTCAAACTACAGTCAAGGAGTTCACATTTCCATCTGCGGCTGCCCTACTGCTGGCATCCTCTCACACACCTCCATCCCTCAGTAACTTCGCACTGGCCAGCATCATCACTACAATGCAGCCCAACAATCATTTTTCACACAAAGTCCATTAGACCTCTCTCCCCAGTCATGGTAACCAAAATGACCCCACATATCATGTGATGGTAATATATTCATCGACTAGGTTACCCACGTCTTCCGTTAAGGAAATAGTTCCTCTCTGTGAATCACTTACAGCCACATCTTTTCATCAAATATGATCTTGCTTTAACAAATCACCTTCCGTTATGACTTGCACATCAGTAGTTCAGTAAATTACTATTGATGTCGAAACATAACACCCTACCAACCGTTTGAGAGAAACCTAAAATAATATTCAACATTAACCTTGAATTATGCTTTTAGCAAATCTCAGGTTCACAAAAAGGGCCCGTTACTGCCTCTGGTTTTCCACTGCAGTAAGATATTGACAGTCATGTCTGCCTTAAACCTGGCCTGGCTGCACTGCATCCATCATCAGGATGCAGTCTAATGGAGACCTTCTCCCAGTGCTGGTCTATTAGTCCCATCCTCTGAGCCAAGTTTTGGCCAATCAAGGGGAGAAAAAACATCTGCCAGGGCCTTGGAAAGGGCTGAAGGTAAATTTCAATCTGCAACTTGTTGCAGAATAAAATTGCTCCCCCCTCCTGTAAGGTTTTGCGATGCTTGAGGCGGTGAAGCCTTTATCTGAACTTCTGGTTCACCTTTAACCATCTTAACCAAGAAAGGAAATAACTATCTCTAAGCACATGCAGATGAATAATAGGGCAAATCATATTACAACCACCCACCCCACCACACAAGTCCACAAGTGTGATGCTTTGCATGTCAACTGATACCAAAATGAACCCCTACTGCAATCTCAGAACTTATTACTCAGTTTGTGTTATTGGGGCAGGAACAGTGAGGAATGCCTGCAGTGTATCCAGATTCCTTACGCAGCCCTTAAAACACCTAAGCAGCTGCTCTTCATCATACTAGATAGAGGTTAAGCACCATGCTCAGAGCTAAGGTAACAATTCCCCATTGGGGATTTGAAGCCAGAATTCCTTGAGGCTGAAACTCATTCCACTTTCAGCTGCCCCCTTTTCGTTAGCTGTTGTTCTGCCCAAAGTGGGCGGCTGTGACTTGCATTAAACAAATACTCATTCTGATCTGTGTTGCGCACTATATTGACGATAAACGCATACAAATTCAAATCTGTTGTATGAGAAGCAGAAATGAAGAATGTGTCTGTGGGAGGGCAGGCAGTCCTGGCACCTTTCCCGGGCTGCAAATGAGACATTATGACCTGGATGCCCGTCCATCGCAGGGCACACGCGCGCTACAGGAAATACAGATGCCATTTCCCCCAACTGCACATCTTTGGACTGTTTGGGGAAACTGAAGGAAATTCACACAACTAAGTCACCGGAAATAGAGATATACATGAAAAAAATCTTTCCTTACAGATTTCTCTACTACTGGTTTAAACAGGTGTGTCTATATTCCTGTTGCGCATAGAACCACCTCTACAGGCTGTATAAGCGGCTAGTGAATCATAAAGACCTCAGACCTCTCCACATTATAACTGCCATTGTATTCATAAAGTGAAATTCCTGAAAGGTAAAGATCCTGCGCTTACGGTCTCCGTATCAACAGTAACAGATATTTACAGATTCCTGAGCTTTCGCGGCCCGGCAGCAATCGTATGCTGCACCACCAGGGAGGCAGAAGTCAACTTCGGACCGATCCAGCAAACAACAGAGAGATATTTTCAGGCAACACCAATTGCACTCAGTCTGTGGCAAACGTCGGCTAAATCGTGGGGTCTCCTTGAAGCATTGCCAATGGAGATACGATTTAGCCACTTCCTGTGGACACTTGTCCCCGTGCCCACTACGCCACTGAGAAGGTGCTGGCATAATGTGCCGTCAGAAAGAGTGTCTGAGATGAATTGAGCTTCTATACTGGGCCAATCTCTGATTAAACTTATGCAATGCTTGAACCTGAAGAGTCATCCTTCTAAATAACTGGATATATTTAACTACATTTATGACGACTGAGTAATGAATTCCAGACCTGTTTTACAAAGAGGATGTATTCATGTTCATGAACAATGGGGTCTCGGTCACCAGGGAAAAGTTCCAAACTAGTAACAAAGCATGCAGAAGCAAATGCGAAGCAGCGTACTGCAAAAGAACAGAAGTTCACTTACATTGTTCAGTGACTCAGTTATCTGAATGACTCGGTATGCGAGGGGTAGGAGAATAAAGGGGGAGAAGACAGATGGATTAAGCTATCCAAGGGGAGCAGCGGCACAGACTTGACAACAGGAGTCTGCAGAGATTTAGGTGCACCTCAAGGAGACCGTGGTATAAATCACACAACGAAGGTGCCCCAAGTGGGCCCGAAACAGATGATATTCTGTGACTTTGCTACATTACGACACCCACTTACAGGCAGGCAGGATGCTGACAGGGACAGCCACTTACCGAAACAGGCGGTGCTGCATTAACGAGTGGTGTGTGCGGTGTCCTTCATGACCACCGCATCGCTCCTGCGAGCTACTATCAGCCTGACAGCTGCTGCTGGCCGACGGGAGGCTCTTTAGGAAGCCATGCGTCTGTTAGGCCAGAATAACTGATTAATAACCATGCATACGATGTCAGTATGAAAATTCCGGAAACTTCTCGATGGATAACGGCAGGCAGAATGGAACAATGACTGAGCAAGGATTCATGCTAATGCTATAGAATAAAATGCTTGATATGGACTCATAGTACTTTCAGCTGGCTCTTTATTTTGTGCTCGACGACAGAGAGCGATAATTTGTCGTGTCCTTCAGGAGGGACACAGCAGTTGGCCGTGTTACCATGGCGATTAGTATCGGTCATGTTCTTTCGGAACAACATCCAGATTCTCCTGCACATGCTTTTTCACGGCTCCTTAAAACAGCCCCGCTGCAACCACCTTGCGAGGCGTTAATCCACCGCCATGCACGGCAACCAAACTGTGTGCACGTTTACAGGGTCATGAATGCCCTGCGTGCACCTACTGCTGCCTTATTACGTGGTGGGAGGACATAATACAGACTTATATGCATGTGTTCTTTACTGTCAACTTAAAAGTCTTCATTTTAGCTAGTGTCTAGTTTTCCTTTAGTACTGCCAAGCTGTGCTATGTTGTCTTACCCTCACCTATTGTAAGTGTCTGAGGGTTTTTTGGAAAATGGTCTAATAAAAAATAAATCTATTATTAGTAGTAGTATTAGTAGTAATATAATAATAATTATTATAAGCAAGGCATTGCCAAAAAGTACGACAAAATAAGGACCTCACTACGACCAACAGGGATCTGTAAAATCACACTGATACTTAGGTATATAACAGATAAATGGCTAAATGGATTCAGAATAGGAATTTTTCGGAAAATAAAAAAATTGGGTTGCCAAAATCCTAGGTCTACAATCATCTCCGACCGATACTATAAAATACACCCAAAAACAACTTTATATACACTAATAATTAACTTACAGTCTGAGTATCCAAGTAATTATGCTGTTAGTAAATCTTTCAATTTAATTACTTTGTTAATTAAGAACAGCACAAATATGGAAGATGGCACCGGAATCAGGCCAAACTGTCAGTCTGCAGCAATTGTGCAATTTTTACAGACAGAACGATAATGACCCGAACTGGGAGTAGTGCCAGTTACCGTGGCGACTTATTCGGTCGGCTGGGGCTCAAGAGGGGGGGTGGTGGGTGGTCGGGGGGGGGTTGGGAACGAAATCCCCTCTGGCAGTAAAATGTGCCAAAATTCTACACTTAAACACCGTGCCAAGCTTTGCCATACTTCTGAATATAACAATGGAGAAATTTAAGAAAGATTCCAGTGGGGAGGGGGGGGGGGGGTGCCCTCCCCAGCAAAGCTCTACTTCTGAAAATTTACAGACCCCTGTATCGTCTCAGAGTGGCCATTGCTAGCGTCAGGCCTCATATCCTTCCCACATTCATCTCCCTGAAGAGACGGGAAATCTGCCCTAGGAATTCAGCAGGTACGGTGAGAGGGAGCCCGTCTGGCGGGGCCGGGGTGCATGCTGGGAGTATTTCTCACCACGTCCCCCCCCACTTATCCACCGGGACAGCCATCTGCTCCTTAGATCTGAGAGAGGGGAAAATGACGGAAAATCACCCTCGTGGGAGAGCCCATCGGTTCAATGCGGAAGGCGTGACCGTGGAAGACCCACACAGCACCCCGCACCCCCACTGCTGAATTGCCAGCATCTTTAAGTTGGCTGAGGAGACAAGGGCCTCAGCTACTGCCAGTGAGGGAGTGGAAAACAGGAAGTGGGGAAATGGGAAGTTCACAGCCACCACAAGCAGAGCAACCCCTTAGCGCTCTACTTCCTGCCTCACCCAGTCATGCTCCGAGCTCCAGTACAACCAGGCACCACCTTTCCAACATTTCCATTTCAAGAGTCTTTGATATCTGGTAATAAATAACATTTCATACAGTAGTAGAACATGGTACATTCGCAGGTAAATATGCTTCATTGTAGTTGCGCGTTTCATATAAACATTTTTTAATATATATCTTTTGAACACATACTGTTACATTACATTGCCGTTTCTTCACTCCTCTGTGTTCTTGCATTATATGTGTGTATTTGTTTACTTTATGTGGCTCACTAGCTGAAGTGAGGCTGCCTTAGATCACAACCAGCTTAAATTGAGGAAAATTAGGAAACTACAGAAAATGAATCCAGTCTCAAATCCCCAGGAAACCATTGTCCATGTGGAATTTTGTGAATATCTGACATGAACCCCCCCCTCCCAGCATGGAGATGAGTACATATTGCAAGTTTGGCTTGAGGTTAATTAAGTAACAGCCTCTCTGTTTAATACTGGGAGTGAAACATCATCACCGTAATTGAAGAGGGGTCCTGTTTCAGCTGAGGCAAACCAGCCATGACGACATCTCCCAAGGAGGTGACCAGCATCTGAACTTGAGCTGGCAACCAGCACCTAATTAGGTAAGTGCCTCCCGTACCATGAAGGAGCACGAATAGCTTTGGCCCTCCTCCGTCAATGCCCCCCCCGAGGCATGTCTCAAAAGTCACTCTGGAGGAATGGGACAGACCAGTAAACTACAGGCCAAATTAAAGGAGGTGGTTCATTTTAACAGATTGCTTAACAGGCCTGAAGCAATCTGCTAACAGCTGACACTGTTAGCAAAGACAGTCACCAGTTACTCTATAACACGTAATGTTTAGCATGCTGCTGTCGGTCACTTCTTAGCGTATTGCTTTTAGCATGCTGCTGTCGGTCACTTCTTAGCGTATCGCTTATAGCATGCTGCTGTCGGTCACTCGTTAGCGTATCGCTTATAGCATGCTGCTGTCGGTCACTCGTTAGCGTATCGCTTACAGCATGCTGCTGTCGGTGGCTCGTTAGCGTATCGCTTACAGCATGCTGCTGTCGGTGGCTCGTTAGCGTATCGCTTACAGCATGCTGCTGTCGGTGGCTCGTTAGCGTATCGCTTACAGCATGCTGCTGTCGGTGGCTCGTTAGCGTATCGCTTACAGCATGCTGCTGTCGGTGGCTCGTTAGCGTATCGCTTACAGCATGCTGCTGTCGGTGGCTCGTTAGCGTATCGCTTACAGCATGCTGCTGTCGGTGGCTCGTTAGCGTATCGCTTACAGCATGCTGCTGTCGGTGGCTCGTTAGCGTATCGCTTACAGCATGCTGCTGTCGGTGGCTCGTTAGCGTATCGCTTATAGCATGCTGCTGTCGGTCACTCGTTAGCGTATCGCTTATAGCATGCTGCTGTCGGTCACTCGTTAGCGTATCGCTTATAGCATGCTGCTGTCGGTCACTCGTTAGCGTATCGCTTATAGCATGCTGCTGTCGGTCACTCGTTAGCATTTGGCTTTTAGCATGCTGCTGTCGGTCACTTGTTAGCGTATCGCTTATAGCATGCTGCTGTCGGTCACTTGTTAGCGTATCGCTTATAGCATGCTGCTGTCGGTCACTTGTTAGCGTATCGCGTATAGCATGCTGCTGTCGGTCACTTGTTAGCGTATCGCTTATAGCATGCTGCTGTCGGTCACTTGTTAGCGTATCGCTTATAGCATGCTGCTGTCGGTCACTCGTTAGCATTTGGCTTTTAGCATGCTGCTGTCGGTCACTCGTTAGCGTATCGCTTATAGCATGCTGCTGTCGGTCACTCGTTAGCGTATCGCTTATAGCATGCTGCTGTCGGTCACTCGTTAGCGTATCACTTATAGCATGCTGCTGTCGGTCACTCGTTAGCGTATCACTTATAGCATGCTGCTGTCGGTCACTCGTTAGCGTATCGCTTATAGCATGCTACTGCCGGTGGCTCGTTAGCATATCGCTTATAGCATGCTACTGTCGGTCACTCGTTAGCGTATCGCTTATAGCATGCTGCTGCTGGTGGCTCGTTAGCGTATCGCTTATAGCATGCTGCTGCAGGTGGCTCGTTAGCGTATCGCTTATAGCATGCTGCTGTCGGTCACTCGTTAGCATTTGGCTTTTAGCATGCTGCTGTCGGTCACTCGTTAGCATTTGGCTTTTAGCATGCTGCTGTCAGTGACTCATTAGCGCATCGCTTTCAACATGCTGCCATCGGTGACTCATTAGCATATTGCTTTTAGTACGCTGCCGTCGTTCACTCATTAGTGTGTTACGTTTATTGCGCTGCCATCATTCTCTAATTAACACGTCACGGTTACTGCACTGCCATCGGACACTCATTAGCATGTCATGTTTAGCCCTGGCTTTGGCAAATCGTTAATGTGTTGCATTTACTGGGTTGCCATCAGTCCCTACTTAGCACATCAGTTACCGCACTGCCGCTAGTCAATCTTTAGCATGGCATGTTTAGCATACTATCGTCGGGTCACTCTTTACCATGCTGCTGTTGGTCGCTCTTTAGTGTGTCACCATCGGTCACTTTTTAGTTCACTGCCATCAGTCACTTTCAGCACGTCACTTATAGTGCACTGCCGTGGGTCATTCTTTAGCACATGCCATTTAGCGTGTTACGGTGCGTTGGACAGTCGAGGTCCAAGCTATGCTCTAACTCACCTCGCTTTTCACACAGAACTGCCAGTTCACCCCAACTGAACCTCACAGAGAATTCTGGCTGTAAGAAGAATGTGAATCATTAACCAATTTCTCTTTTAGTTCATTTTTTCTGGAAGGCTTGACAGACAGTATCACATTACACAGAAAAACTGATATATCCTTTCAGGTCAGGAAAAAAAATTAAATAAATAAAATAAATTAAAAAAAAAAAAAACTTCCCACATCCGCAATGTTCCTTTTTATTTTGGGTCCCAGACTCTAAGCATCATGACCCATCAACTTTCAAAAGCCAGTAAGTAACATTATTCCCACAATCTGACTTTACCCGGATAACCTTTTCATTCTGTGACGCTAAATAGCACAGTCATACTTAATAGTGAAAGTCTACTTGCGTGAATTGCTCTTTCGCAAGAGAATTCAAGCAAGCCAATAATTATTTACACCTCAAATGTTATTGTTTCCTGTGCCGGTTAAGTAAGAGATATTAAAATTAGGTTTGCTACTGTTACACAGTAGGCATTCAGATTAGTTTTCAGTGAGTAATATACCTCTGGGACCTGACAATACCATGGATGACACAAAAATCCCCACCCAAATTTCCCACCCACCTGGTATTCCCCCAGTTCCGGAACTGATGGAGGACTAACATACCATTTCTGCTGCCTATTGTGCAGTGAAGCCAGAGAAGGATTTTACCTTCACAAAACAGCAAGTGAGCGATAACACCTGCTGCTGGACCACGAGATGCAGAGAGGGGGCGGAAAACACCCCCAGGGGCAGAGAGCGAGTGCAACTGCAGAACGTGTGAAATTCTCAAGGGGCGACAAGGCTCTGAGTCATAAATGGGCCTTGAACGGGGGCAGAGACAGGCGGCATGATAATTTAACGAAGGCCGAAGGTAAGTTAAGAAACTCTGGCAAAGATGCTCGTGTGGTGGGTGGTATCTGGGCATCATGGACAACTTTCCTGTGCAGGCGCGTCCCATGACTAACAGCAAGTCACTGGGGAGGGAGGTAAACACATTAAATCCAGCTTGAAGCAAACCGCAAAGTAGTCAACACACATTTCTGAATAATTTCAAGAAAGACTCGGTTTAGAGGGCAAACAGAGGGCAAATGAGCGTGAAACTAACAGTTTTTGCATAACCCTATTTTCCAAATTTCACATGAGTCATACACAGGGGCGGGGCCACAGGGGCACCGCCTCCATCTGAATGCTAACTGGTCCACAGAGTGCCCCCTCCCCTGTCACTCACTTTTTCAAAACATGTCATTGGCTAATGAAAAGATTGGCCATCTGTATGAATTATGGTCCCTCTTATCCCCCTGGTCATAGATGAGAGTTATATGAATACTTGAGCATTACAGAGAGGGGGGCGCTCTCCCAAGCACTGCTACGCTTCTGGGAATAACCACTCTAACACACAGAAACTTATAAGGTAAGACGATAATGTCTGCTTTCGCGATTATATGCGACAAAGGTTCGAGAAAAGGCACAGTGCTTTGATACAGCTAGCTAAAGAGCAACACCACAATGGACAGGATCAACATTCATCTAACATGAAGGGGACGTTCTTAGCTATTCAATTCAACTTATTTTTATGTAGCACAACACAGTGCCCCCAAAGCACTCGACAAGAATGAGTGGGAACGCGTTACACCATTTACACAAAATGGTGCATGAAATACGGAAAAGGGGAGAATGAAAAGAAAGAAAGCAAGAAGACAATGGAGGAGAGGAACCAAAAACTCCCAAGAAGGGAGGGGGAGAAAAAAAAAAAAAAAAACAAAACTCTGGAGTCTCCAAGGTCCTAGAGGGATAACGGGCCGTTAATAAAAGCAGGGTGCGAAATGTGGACAGGGAGCCTGTTCTCATAGCAGGTCTATGTAAGCCGGCAAGCCATGGGCCACATCCACGATGTCACAGCCCACAGGTAATATGTTCAGAGGGCGTCTTGTCCCTCCTGTTAAACGCTTCAAGGGGTGGTGATCCGTCCGAAAGGCAAGCGTGGCTTAAAAACAGAGCCACTGACACCCCCCAGACGTTACCTAGTTCCCAGCTAGCTGTTCTGACAACAGCACACAAAGACAGCAGATGTTTGACTCAGATGGCTGGGGGACTGTGGTCCTGCCAGGCGAGGAGATCATGAAGAGGGATGATAGGGGGGGCAAAAAGGGTGATGTTGGGGCAAGTAGAGTGGGTAGAGAATGAGTGCCAATTTGGGTTCACAGGCCCCAAGGAGAACTCTGTCCCATTCATCTCCTTCTGGTGCCCCACCCCCCCACAAGAAAAGCAGCCAGCGTGCGCACACACACACACACACACACACACACACACACACACACACACACACACACACACACACACACACACACACACACACACACACACACACACACACACACACACACACAATGCATTTTTACATGAGGTACGAGGAAATTCAGTCATTCATACAATCAAAATCCAACATAACCGTGCCTTTTTTTAATACAATTTTTCTTGTTGATTAAAATGGTTTTTAGGCCAAGAGGTAGATTTAATTAAAAGGAAACCATTCCGAAAAGGGTAACTTTAATTAAAAACTCCTGGGTAACAAGGCCATTAGCAAATATGTCCCCCCCCCCATAGCCGAAAAGATATTTTTAACCAGACAAATGATCCCTTTAAATCCTTTGATCCAAATCCAAAGCATTCTAAAGAATACTTACATTACTTTTTACTATAATCTTTTTTGATCACTATGACAAACCATCAGAAAACCTTTAGCAGGATCATAGCCTGATAACGTTGAGTAGCTATTTCGAAATCATCTCGCAACACTGTTCAACAACGGCTTATCACTTTTCGCCAAATAATCTCGACTGGCAAAAACTTGACAATACATGTCTCTCTCATCCTGCACAGAGCGATGAAACTTAACCAGGGCGAGGTTCCCTCTGCCTGGACCGGCCCGTTTTGTTGGGTAATTTCTAAGAACCCAGCACTGACCCGTAGGCTACACACTGGGGCGTCGCACCTCACAAGGTAAATAATCGTTTTGCATGGCCACAAAAGGAGTATGGGAAGGACACTACCCTCATTTTGAGAAAACAGCACACCAGCTGTGCTTATTCAAATGTATAAAGGTGCAGAAGTACAATACAGTTCTGTGTAAATTATAAGTATTTGGGTGTAAAACTGATTTTTTTTTATCTATCAAAGTGAATTAGCTTAGCCATTTCAAATCCTCTCCAAAAGGCACCACGTTAACTACACTTACTGAGCGACACATCCATGTATTTGGTGAGCCTGTCCACTGGCACACCTTGCTAATTAATACCTTGTGAAGTTAAGTAAGTAGGTTAATGAATTAAGCTGGTTGGGAAACGTAACAAATCTATGGAATTGCTGGGATGCCCCAAGGAGAGTCGCGGCCATTCAGAGATATATTATAAAAATTTTTTGTCAGTTTTATGTTGGTGTTTTTGAGCAAATTAATAGGCAAGATACTAACCTTTAAAATAGTTTTCTTTGCACAGTACTGCACGTAAAGTAAACATACCAAGACTGACTGAAGTCCTTAGAGCGACTTTTATCTGTCAATCTTTATTCATAGGCGACTTTTCGGGGTGTGAGAGCAAATGCAACTTAGAAACTGCATTGGAAGATGAACAAACTTCCGTGTGGGTTTGCCCATTTAATACCTGACGTCATGGTACTTGCTGACTGTACGGTTTTTTTGTACATATTTGGTCAGTTTGCCCTGTTACTTCCTTATAGCATTTTAGCGTCACACACTTCGTTTGGTATTTATTCGGCGAATGACTGCAGGGATTGTTCGCTCGTTATCACTAGCAGCCTTTATATAAAGTTACATTATGTTTCTTGTATGACAAGGGGCAGCAGAATCTGCGGGCAGGAAGTCAAACGTCAGGTTATTGTTGTTCATCGCGCTAAAGGTCAGGACAACCCTACCCGGCGCTGAGGAGAGCAGACCTCCTCTACGTCCACATGGGCACGGGCCGCCCCCAACCCCAACGGGACACTGAGACATTCGCAGTGCCCAGCTGTGGCTTCCCCAGCAGGGAAAAGGCTATTCCAGCTGAAGCAGGAGGCCAGTGTTGGTGTTAACACTGGCGTGTCACTCGGGAAGTGTGTCTTTTTTAGGAAGTGTGGTCTCCATGGCAATCAGCCAAGTGCAGCCGGGAAAGGAAGGGAAGGGAGGGGCAATTTTAGGGGAATTACGTTTAGGAATCAAAATCTTGTTAATAAAAAAGGTGGTGGTGTGGGGGTGGGGGTTCGGGGACAGAATGGCCACCACTACTAAGCCAAGCAAGTATTCATTGCGGAAGCATCTGAAGCAGAACCAGACTCGCTCTGCTGTAAATGTATCCGTGGTGGCAAGTGGGATGCTTGTTGTCGTGGCGACCAGCATATGGGCAATGGAGGATGAAGCGCAGATCACAAGCTTCACTTGCCTTTAACCCCCTGTGCACTGGGCTATATGATCCCAATCCCTTACACTCCGTACTGCTCCTGCTGTAGGTGGTACAGTACCTGACCCGGATAAAAGCTCACAGGAGAGCGAGCAGTGGTATCCCTATTGAGGCTCTGCTCGAATAGCGGTGTGTGCCAAGCAGAAATATGAAATTAACCTTAATATAGGTGTTTAGTATCAGTACCAGCTCCTGAACAGCAATTAGTGCATGCAGGTACTCAGAGTCTCCTTCCTGAACACTGGTGATCACATTCGCATTAATTTACATTTATTTTATTTTGCAGATGCCTTTGTCCAAAGCGACGCGCAGATGAGGCAAATAGCACATTACAAGCATACGTGTCAACGAGTCAACTGGGCACAAGTGCAGCCAGCTTCCAACGAAGGCCCAGGTATAAGTGTAAGCAGCATCAGAGCTACACACAAACAAAACAAGACCCTAATAAGACGACTATGCAAATAAGCAGAACGTGCAACAAGAAGAGCATTCGAGGAACACGGAAGATGTAAGCTGGTGGAAGTGTTCCTGGAACAGATGTTTTAATGTTCATGCAATCACCCATTATTCCAAGTATGAAATATTTTCATAAATTGGGGGGGGGTGGGGGAATGTAAGTACAAAACGTTAATTTCATGTCTCCAGAACACAACATTACTGACCAGACTTCAGAGAGCAGTAAATGCATTCAGATGCAATTAACTGTACTAGTAGTAAAATCAGGGAAAGTGCATCCCCCAAATGAGGAGGAGGGAAAGGAACGACCAGGTAAAACTGAGCCGCTCCAGTCTGGTGCCGTTTTCACGAGGAGTCCGGCGCAGGGCGACGCAAATTTGCTGCTGCTGCTCTGTCCCGAACGTGCAGGTGGACAAGCGCAGACGCCACGGTGGGTGAATGAAGGCCTGAAGTGAGACCTCTAGAAGGACAACCCCAATCGTCTCCAGGCAGTGTTATCGCACGACGATCATCAGCCACCAGCGATTACACTGCTGGCCTGGACAGCAATTAAATTATCATCAACAAACCTTAAACAGCCATTTCCCCTTTGCAAACAATCTGCAACACCATATTTTAAAATAGTGTCAAGCCAGAGATAAGAAGCTAAAATACTGTGGTTTCCGACAAACTTCTTTAAAAGGCGGAATTCAGTTTTTAATGCCAGAGTCATGTGTCCTCTTTTTCAAAACAGGTCACTTAAAATGGCAAAGATCAAATGTCAGATGGACAGAAAGTCAAAGTGAACTTTATCGCCATTGTGTGCATGCACAGTGAAATGAGGTAGCGAACTCTCACACATTTGCGCTAAAGAAAGACGGTAGAAAAGCACCAGCTGTTAAATTTTGTTCCATGTAAGTTTCCGGAACTCTTGCAGCCCCAATGCTTTTCTTTTAAGTCGTTTGTGTTCTCCCTCTGACCTAATTAGTTCTCTGTACTCCAAGTCCTACATATTCTCATTCAGAAAATAAATGTTTAAAATACTTTAAGTAGCCTAAAAGTAGAGGTAAAACCTCTCCTGGATGAAGGGAGGGGAGATGCAGCCCCCAGGACTACTTCCTCCCCCAACTGGACCGGTGGCACTTCACCTGTTACTTTGGACTTGAATAATTCAGCACATGAACACACACACACACGCACACACGCACACACGCACACACGCACACATACATACATAATATGGCCAGAGCGCTAACCAGGACAAGCACACGGGACCATGGGATCATATGTTAGATAAGCCGGCATTAATAAATTTCCTGTAGCATTCCATCCAGGGTGCCCCCGGCCTTGTGCCCTTTGCTGCCTCGGATAGGCTCCAGGCCTTCCACGTGACCCTGACCAGCTGGAAAATGGATGACGGAAACATATAATTAGCAAGGAATTAATAGATGAACATTTAGGGACACGTCCTGCCTCAGCTGGACAGGCATGAGGGCCCCGTATGAGCGAGGCAGTGCTTCTGAACATCTTCCTGCCTCGGCTGATGCTCTCCACCTGACGCTGTGCCACAGGGGCCCCCACCGGGCTTGCATATGCCCTTGGCGGGGGTGTAACCATTACCCAGTCGATGATCTCCCTCGTACCGTGCCACAGCCGGCTCTGTACAGCACACAGGGCGCAATGCATGATAAAAAACGAGTGTGAGATCCTGACGCAGTAGGATTTTATGCTCAGAAAAATTTATTTTTTGAATAATGTTGTGCAGCGACGGCCAAGAAACTCACTTGATGTACCGTGAAAATGAAAAAGGCTTTAGAGACTTCCTCTGTCAACGGTAACTAAATGCAAAATGACACAGAGGAGAACACTGTATCTGCTGACCGAAAGTCCAAAATGAACGAACGATTAATGATGCTTTATTTGCTGTTTGTACGAGTACGAGTACAGGTAGACTGCAATGCTTTTTTTCCGCATATCACAACTTGGGTCTTAAAGCATGGAGTCAGAGCACAGGGTCAGCCATCGATCCAGGACCCCTGGCGCATTTTGGAGGGTTGCTGAATGGACATGTGATCATTCTCCCAATTATGGGACTCGAACCTGCCACCTACCGGTCACTAACCCATTGAGCGAAACACACCACAGCCCCAAAAGTCAACCACCGAAATGAAATGACAACGGGTTATGGAGCTGAACAGCTAAGAGTCGAAAGGGTCTGATAAGATCAGAAATCTTATTCTACCTTTGAGTATGATTAACCAGATAAGTAAATTTAAAAAGTGCTCATGAGTAACTGCTAAAATTGTCACCTGAGTAAGTCAGAATGGATCGTGGCTTCACCCCAGATGGTGAGGAATGTCACTGCTGAAAACCAGCCAGAATTAACCTATAATTAACCTAAGCAAAAGCAATACCTCAGTAGGCCAATGTTTTCATGTTAGGTATGTTCATCAAAATATAAAAATATATATTTAATTAAACTTTAATTACTTATCGTCTTTGTTTTTTGAGAGGCTTGTTTTAGACAGACTATCAGTTACAATCGCAATGCCTCTTCTGTCACAAATGGGGAATGTGTTGAACCATAAAATCTTCTCTAAAGTTGTTCACAAAATCACTGCCATTGCATGACTTAACCTTCCTCTTCCTAAAATCCACCTAGCACTTTGTCTGAATACAGCGCAGTTACGCAGCACTTCTTTTTGTCGTGGTGCATCGGTATGAGGGGGAGAAGCACACAGCAGCTAGATGTCAGCGTACGCAAGTGCAGATATGGAATGTTAGTCAGGCCTGGCATTACATAGCAGGGGCATAAAAAAATAGATAAACAATTATGTACAAAGTGTTTTGTGATGTTGTTATTTGAATACATCAATACAAACATGCTTTCGCCAGCCTAGCTTGAACGGTCACATATCCCATAATGCACCTACCCGAGGGACCTGGCTGACCCTCTTCTCCGACTCCGAGATCTTCCTCACCTGGATGTCGCTTTGGACAAAAACGCCTGCTAGACTAATAATTGCATATGCAAATAAATGTAAATGATTGGGATAGAGGACGAAGTGGGGAATTTTATTAGCCATGAATGATCTTGACCAAATGACCCAGAATGCCTCCTACAGCTATGCTAATCGGCTGGGTTATATATGAGGGCGGGGGTCGGTGGGCACTAGCCCTAGGTGAAAGTTGATTGGCTTGTGGAGTGCCTCTTCAGCTGTCACTCACCAATTCAAAATATATCATTGGCTATTGACAGACTGACTGCTCTGTGAGAATTACGGCCCTTCTTTTGCCCTCCACCTTAAAAAAAAAATCCTAGAATCAGCCCTTCTAATGGGAAGCATGGAGCAGCCATGTCAAACTCGGTAATCAGTCAAGCGGCAAAAACATTTCCATGATTCATTCAGCACACGGGCTGACTAATCACCAGCCAAAACCTCACAGAATCATCAAGACCAATTTCTGTTCTGCGAATCAAACGTCTGTTCCACCCACTAGCAGGAGCCCACATGACTATAAGCCTTAGAAAACTGCCCAGCTGCCCCCCCGCCCTCCTGCACTGCCTGATCGATACCCCCCACTTAGCAGCCTTTCATTTCGCAAATGCCTCCCACCGTCACGCTGTTGACCTGCCGTTCCGTCCCAAGTACCAAAGCAAGAGAGTCCTGAAAGGACGCACGGTGAAAACGGCACTGGAAGAAAAAAAAACAATCCCCGTTTAGGTACTTAAATGCTTTCTCCTGCGACAATAACCAAGCCGGACGAGTAAATGGAAAAAATTCTTCTCTTCGTTTAATTTAACGTATGATAAACAGCTATAAGCTAATCAGGTCATCCTTCGAAAAAAGTATAAAGTACATCACAGCTGGTCTGGGGTATTTTTGGAGTACGTTTTATTGAGTCTCAGCTATCATTCTCATATTCTCTCCAGAAGTAACCCTCAGTCCAAAGTTCTGTTTTGCGGTTGAATTAATACCAAGTATCCAATTTCATGTGGTCCATTCTGCTACATATCTGTAACCTTATATAGGACTGATGCTTATGAAAATTTTATATATTTATCATATTCTTAAGAATTTTTTTCATATTTTTCCCCCGCTGTACCACATCAGAGAACATCTAGTATAAGTTTTCAAATAAAGTTACATAGACAAAAATTTGAGCATATTAGGCAATAATTTATATAGATCGTTTATAAAGATTATAACAATTTTCCATCATCAAGGCACTGAAGACCCCGTTTGATGTAGATGGGGTCTTTTTTCAAGGAATGATGGAGCCCATCTGCTAGGCCTGGATGGCACAATAGTCTGGGATTACAGCATAGTGTTTACATTTCAGTCCTGACGCCGTGCTCACGTCCCCACGCTGGCTGGCATGCCGCAGTGAGTCATGCGGACCCAAAGCCCCACACACATGGCAGCGCCCACAACAGATGTTTCTTGTTTATGCCGTGGTCCGTAAATTCAAACAGATATCCAGAAAGGTGATTCACGACACGAACCTTTCCGTGTTACACTGCGGAAAAAATGCAAGAAATCGTGAAGCGGGGAGAGGGGGGGGCGGGGAACCTCGCAGCCTGCAATTTCCTAACTGCAACGACAGTGCAAACGCCCAGACCTTTTTCCTCTTATCACTGCGTAATAAACTCAGGGGAGAGAAGCCTGACAGCAGGCTAATATGATAATGGACTTTAATTAAAGAACACATTTCGGTGTCATTAAATGTAAATTTGCACAGTGTCCAAATAAACAGCAATATAAATACAGCTAAGTTTACTTCAAGCGATGATGGAGACAATAGCTAACTGCATTAAACTGTAAGCTAACTGTAATAAGTTTAATGTCCTCATTACTTTAGAATTTCAAACTGCATATAAGGAAATGTTTATATGGCTGAGACAATACCTTAAACATGCTTAAAGTGAATGTGTTCAAATGAGGCATTTTAGACAAGCAACACAAAGCCAACGACATCCCGAGCTCCCAACCTGCATGCAATGCTTCGCTATCCCCTGTCAAAAATAATACCACCCCCCTCTGAAGTCATTTTTTTTTTATCAAGTAGATTCAGGACATATACTATCAACCCAAAAATAACCTGCTCAATGTATCTAAACAGGTAGGAAGTAGATATGCTGCTAAAATGCTAATTAAGTGCGTACTTGTTAGCGTGAGATTACCAGAGTTTGTGTATGAAGGACAACTAATGCATGCTGCCCTGTAGAGGACCGGCCTCCCATCTAGGGCGGCCCCATCCTCATGCCCTGTGTCTCCGTGGATAGACTCCAGGTTCCCAGGAAGCTCTCATAGCATGAGAGCTCAGGTAGATGGGTGGTGAATGATGTCACTCAAACAATCAAAAGAAGTAGAGAGAGTCGGAGACGGCCTTGCAGATACATTAGATCAAATCGCATCTGAAATGGTTGGAGAGCACCAGAGTCATGTTACAACATGATCTTAGACCTCCCATTGGCACCTGCGGGGAGGGGGGGGACACACACTGTGCTATATTAATATATCAGATGAGTTTGAAAAGACCAGCAAAATGAGAATGGATGTAAAAGAATGGATGTGAAAGAGAATGGATGTGATGCATGTACTTGAAGTCTAGGATTAGGGTACAACCTGCTGCTGGAGACGCAATACAAGTCGACACATTGATTAACCTATTACCATCAATTCTGACTGGAATTGAGATAAATCTCCCTCTTGATATTAACATTTGAATTCAGTCAGTAAATGAGCAGGTAATGAGTGGGAGCTAAGAGTCAAAGTCCAGACGATGTCGTCCACAGACTGTGACAGGTCCCTGACAGCGAGACAGTATTTATTACAGCAATCAAGCCTGTGCATCTAACAATCTACACATAATATTTACTGTCAGCCAAAATCAGGTTATTAAGGCCTGTCAAAATCAGCCCGACCAGATGTTAGTTCACCAACATGATGAGCAGCTTCACCAGGACCAATGAAAATTACACAGTCGGTAATTGGCACAGTGTGAGCTGGAAAAACATCTATACATTAAAGAATCCACACATACTGAACACTCCATGACAGTATTTTACAATATGACAACATCATTAAGCATCAATATGGAATTTCATTTCCTTCATTGGGGTTTGGTTCTGGTTAAAGTGTTGCCAACAGATCAAGTCAGCAAACAATATGGGTACGACCCCACATGCAATGAGGTAATTTATCAAACCAGCAGACAATTCTCAATGTATTGCAGAGGAATCAAGAACCTCTGTATTGAAGGTATACTCCATCGGGTACCTTATGCACTCAGACATAAGCATGTCAAATAAGAAAGGAACAGAGGAGAATAGACTATTGCAGGTTCCTCTGTTCGGAACTGGAGAAACATTAAAGAAACGTAAGGTACCAACCAATCCGGAACCAAATACTGCATGGTCCAGGGGAAACTGCTATGGAACAGCAGAAATCAGATACATTTTTCAATCTGTACCACATACACTAACAGTTATAAGGATGTTAGGCAATGGGGGAGCTTCCTGCATGTAAACCGCTGTGCCATCTTCCTCACGGTTCATCAAAAGGAAAAAGAACGTGACACTGCGGAGCACTTCCTGTTACACTGTAGCCTGTATATAACCCGCTGTGCCATCTTCCTCACTGTTCATCAACAGCAAAACGGGTGTCACACTGCGGAGCACTTCCTGTTACACTGTAACCTGTATATAAACCGCTGTGCCATCTTCCTCACTGTTCATCAACAGCAAAACGGGTGTCACACTGCAGGGGACTTCTTGTTACACTACAGCCTCTATATAACCCGCTGTGCCATCTTCCTCACTGTTCATCAACAGCAAAATGGGCGTCACACTGCGGAGCACTTCCTGCTACACCGTGATCTCTATATAAACTGCTGCGCCATCTTCCTCGTTGACCATAAACATAAAAAGTAAGGAACCATAACAACATTCTCACTATAAAATTCAATTTTCGCCAGTCAACATTTAATAGGATCAGCACTTCAGTACTGTTGGAAGACAATATGGGTGGTATATGTTTTCCATGGTTACTTACACCATAGTCTCCCTGGCCATCCGGAACCTGGACCCACAAGATCCCTTTGTGAATCAACCACAAACCCATACTTGCATTCATAAGGGAAACATCTATGCCGTCCGATAATGGACTGGACAACACAAAACAAGAAGCCATGCAGCAGTTGATTCTGCATCGGACCTAAAACCATTCCTTTAGCAGCCCAGGCCAGTCCAGAACCAGGCCTGCTGGAGGCAAAGCAAACCAAGTGCGTGGAAAGGTCAGAGCATTCAGAAAGAGCTCTGGAAAATACTGGTCACAGGAGGAAACGATCAAGGGAAGGCAACAATGTTAATGAACGACGCCTTTACACAAATCAACAGGATACACTGCAGCCTGTATATAAATTGCTGTGTCATCTTGCTGACCAACAACAGGAAACTTCCACAGTAACGGATTTTTCTTACGTTTTCTGATATGGAACTGAGTTTATTAATTTCCCTTAAATGCTGGATGGAGTAAGTCACCAAAGGAGTTTGAAGGGTATATCCAAACCACTAACCAAGAATACAGCTAGCAACCAGGAAAACTACACAAAGGTCTAAATAATATTTCAAAATGATACATTACAGACAAGAAAGTAAGAAGCATCCTTGGTCTTAATTGTGGAAAAAAAAAAACTGCGTTCATTCTAACTTGTCATGAGTTTCCCTTTGAGGTTTCAGGTCACATCACACAAAGCCAACACAGCATCATTTGCACTCATTAGATCACGGCGCTATACTGCGTCACATTTTGCGAAATGAAAGCAAAACACGGATTTCAGGCGTGTTTAGTAATCACGTCAAGGGCCATCAAAACGTGCCGCCAATAAAGGTTTAAAAAGCAGTGACTTCAGCAGTATTTCACGAGCGGAGTAGATTTATTTCCGCCGGTCTTTTGAGTTTTCTTTTTAAGAAACGTATCATTTAAAGAGAGAAATCATGTCGGTTACCGTGGCTTTTATGTTCCATTCACGTGGGAAGTTTCGCGTCTCACACATTTATCTTAAAAACCTGCAGCGGCGGGATTGACACTTCTCGGCGAGGCGGATTTGGAAACCATATCCTCAAAAGAAACTGCTAAACGTGTGCCAGATAAACCACCAGCATGAAGTGGCCCCGAGGCTTCCAAAAACGTGCTGGGAGGCTCACCATCTTCCAGCATGTACCAGTTCACGCGCACCAGGAGCGAAATATTCCTCGGACTTTACGGCGCCCTTGATCAAAGCATGAAAGCCAGTCCTGAAGACAAAAGGCAAATATAAGATTCATTTATGATCCTTTAGTTAAACTATTTCGCTCGCAGGAAACTTTAAAATGACAAAGATTCCAATTTAAAACACACTGCAATCTTCAAATGAATCGTCTTTAAAATATTTGGCACTTGTCTCAGAAGTTGATATCAGGAGCCTATGCATGACAGACCTACATATTTCAAATGCCATATAACTTAAACTTCTTTAGTTACGGTATATAAAGGAGAGAGGGGTAAAATATACGATGTAGGCACTATTGTTTTTTAATATTTTAAAACTTATTTTTAATACATTTAATCCTTAAGTGCGTCCTACACTGAAGTGCCAGTGTAGCCTGTATATAAGAGAACACGTATAAGCGTTGGCACCAAATCACTGACGTCGCTGTTGCTGGCATCAGTAACACGGAGCACATTTGCAGGTTCTTCCCCCGAATTCTTAAGCAAACGCCCGGTGTGCAATGACTGCATCGTCCCGCCGAGGTGCACCGGGGTGGGGGGCTGCTTACATGGCACAAAGAGCCCGATCAGCACTCAGAAAGGCCGTGATGGTGAGGCTGTGTCCCCGCTGTCCTCACGGAGATTAAGTCACCCCCTAAAACCCACCGATCCTGGCACATCTGGCGCCCTGCGCAGTGGCTTATCCTGCCCATTCACGGCACCGCTGACGGATATATTATATACCAGACAAGTTTAGAAAATATTCCCCGTTCAGAACAACAAAGGAGTGGACCGACCACACGTCGTCGCCGCCGCTGCACGTTTTAATCACAAAAATGCATGATTTTTTAATGCAATCGTACGCTGACCTTGGATTTAATATCTGGTCAGGAAGACACGATATGCATTTTAAAACACCATAAATGTTATACATCCTCACATATAAATGCAAGCCAGCATCTTAGGCACTGTAGCATCGTGCCAGTTATTTATATCTATTGCATGTGCTGAGATATAATTGCAAATATTTAATTTAAAACTAAAATGCTTTTTCCAATGACAAACGATGTCATCCAGCACAAACTCCTAACAGGTGACCTTCTATACATAATGCATACGCCTCTGGCAAATTTAAACGTCGCCTACGCTTTACCTTTGTAGCCAGATACTACTGTTTGTAAAGCAAATTTAAAATAATAAACAGCAACAAAAACAAAGAAAATGTGAATGTTTCTGCATGCTGGGGGACCGATACCACACACACACAATGTCATCTTTGTGAAAACAAATAAGCAATCGCGCCTCGTTTAGGTGATAGGCTACTTAAATAACTTAGATAAGATTTCAGATCCGTGCTTTTATTAAGAATAAAACCGTGGATGGGGAACAGCGGGGCCTGGCTTACCTCCTCCAGGACGCCGACGGTGTTCCGGCAGCTCTGTAGGCGGGTGGTGAAGCTGGACGTGGTGGGAGAGTTGTAATCCTCCGTGGTCTCCGAGAGAAACTCGGATACGGAGATCTGATCCGGCATCCTTCAGCAAACAATCGCCCCACCACCCAAAAAAAATGAAATATTTTAAGAAAGCCTAAACCATTAAAGACAAACGAAGAGGAGAAGCGTATCCCGTCCAAGCTGATGGATGCAAAGCAGCGAAATGACCAATAACCCAGAATATGGAAGAAAACCGATCCTCCGTTTAACTGAGGACTTGCTCCGGCGATTTGGTGTCCCTGGAATGATGGGGGCTCTTTCTGGGTATTTCGCCCACCTCCACTTGTGTTAACAGCTCAAACTGTGTCCTTTCTACGGTCTGATGATCTGCCCGCGTTGCCGCCACACGCCGCAGCACAGCGCTGTAACAGCTGCCCTCATTCCGCTTTATAACCAGTTATTCTCTATGTGTATTTGCTGCAGTTGTAGTTTGCGCTGAAGTTGCACCGGATGCATGGGCAGCTCTTGTGTTGCCTTTCTCCCCTCCGGACGATCTCCGCTTTTTGACACTTTAGCAGGCTCTCTCTCTCTCACACACACACGCTGCTTTTCCCCTTCTGCTTCCCCTCCTCCCCTCACTCTTTCACCCATCCACCCACCCACGGCGTATCACGGGGACAAATCTGCGCATGCTTCACCCAGCATTCAGCGAGCCCCGGGCCGGCTGAGGAGCCAGGACCCTGCCGCTCCGGCCCCCGGGGGGCGGTTGCGCTAGTAATCAAACCCGCAAAACAACGGTTAAATTATATTTTCATAATGCAGGATACGATTCTGCGCTACATGCGCCATGCTAAACGGTTTCAATAAGCGTTATTGCGTAGGCCTACCTTATTGTGCGAAATTTAAGTTTTTACTCCCGACTGTCGTGTCCGCTGTCGGCTTTCTGCTTCTCATACCGCAAGACAGAGCTTAGCTTTAGGCGACGGGCTTTAACTGGGCCGCGGCTTTGCATGGAGCGTCCGTATCGCTACTTTGCACGGCCGCAGTAATTCAGGAAATTAAATGTAGTCCTATGGCAATGTTGGTATACGGAGATCATACGGATACACTACGTATTATCCATAAATATTTCATTTGTATGGAAATTATAGGCCTAATTATAATAGGAATAATACCATTGACGTTGTTATTCTGAAGCAATATCCAAAAAATGCTGCTTAGAAAACATGATTTAACATTAATTTACACTTTTAAATGTTAATGTCCTGATACTGTACTGACATGCACATAAGCTATCAGGGTTTACTAGCTGGTTCCTTTCACTTAATTGTATTTGTATAAAAACGTCGCAAGTGCGCAGCCTATAGGCGGCACTTTGTAGTGCATCTAATATTTTAAACGCTATCAACTAGTGTTGGAAAGACTCCCGTTTTGGAATAAACTAAAAGGTTTACGTTACTCATAATAAGTAGTTCTTATTGCTGCGAGCTGTGCTCTACGTCCTGCGTGTTTTACAGATAGTGGCCTGAAATTTGTGTCTCCTGAAGTTAGAGGGGGCGTACAGGAGGGTCTTACCGGCTCCATAAAGAATCTTTTGATGAAAAACTTGACAAGCGAGAAGACGAGGATCTCATGACTTGTGGTCACCTTAACAGAATAACCTAATAAAAATACACATGATAGCGTGAGGCAACTACATAAACCTCCACATCAAATCCCTGTTAACATTATTGTCTTCCAACTAGATCATAAACATTTAGTACTGTTATTGGTTTCCTGAAATATATGTTAATATGTGAAAAGAAGAGCATTACAAGTATCAAACAGTATTCATAGAGCAGTCGGGTAATGCGTGTGTATCCAAAAGGGAACTAAGCACAGCTACATAACGGTATGTCCTTAAAACCTCCATGCAATCATACTGATCATATATGCTATAAAAACCGACACACGCACGACACATCTTCATTTTGGCATTTTCGTCGTCATTTGGAAGCTTAGATATAAGCGGACTAGCAGATTATGATTCTTAAGAGCAGTATTTTAACAGTAAAAGCCACGCCTAGCTTACTATAAGTAACTTACCGAGAATGCTGTATTATCAACCCCGACCCGCACTTTGTGCAGTGACTCGAAAGCCAGTGATTTGCGGTTGAAAGACAAAACATTTACAGTAGACATCATACTCAGTTCATTTTGCATCCCTTCCTTAATCCAGCGAGAGGTAATTAAATCCTACATTCATTAAAAAAATGGATGGGGGAAAAAGTGTGGAAAAAGCGTATGGATCCTGTGAAGAGATCGCCGGCCACGCAGGGACAGGAAGGGAAAATCTACCATGTGAGCAGAAAAAAAGCCTGTTACAATGGACAGGATCTGGGAGCTAATAGCACAGGAACTGAGGAAATCCAAAACTACTCACACAGGAAACGTGAGATCTGGGTAAACACTGGCCGGGCTAATGTGGTTATCCTCGGTCTTTAAGCGCATCGCATGTGTTTTCTTATATTCACATGCAGACAAAGGCATGGTTAAACTGTCTACAGTTATATAAACGTAATATCCGTATAGGACATGGCCATAATTTTGGTTTGCATGAAAATGTGAAGCATATTTGCCTTTCCTTTAATTGTCTTAAATATAATAGCATCAGACATTGCGTCTCTGAGTAGGACAAGCGGTTGCAAAAAGTGTATAGATGGAAGACATTGGGTCTGTTTATTGAGCATACTGCGCCCTTCGCACTGGCCCTTTAAGAAAATCTTGGTTAAGTTACCTTTTATCAGTCTACTTTTTCCATAGTTTAACCAAATTAACCGTAACCCTGCGTGATGCTTCCCTATTATTTTTCACATATTTCAGATAAGGCGAATCGTTCCTCAAGTGTATTAAAGTGCAGTTTATGAATACCTTCTGTATTTTTACAGAAACTAAATAAAATGGCTTGAGGTTATCCGCAAACACAGTAGCCTAATCCCTTGTATGTGATTATTGTGATGCCTTTGGTGTGACTATTTGGTGGCCATGGTTATTAGGCACTGTGAACATGTGTTAGTATATTGCTTTTAAAAGAGGCCTAACATTGTATTTGATGTATGGTCTGGGTCAGTGACCTAGGAGAGAGTTTGATATTGGGAAACCCACATTAAATGACCTATTTGAGGGTACACATCCCCCTGGATCCCACGCCCCTGGTCTGGGATGCACTTAGAAAGTCATTTATATCTAGAATCAATGAAAAACCCTTGCAATTATGCTGGATGAGGATTACTAAAATTTGTATTTGTATTTCAATATTAATGTCAAGGCAAATATATATTTTTATGCTATTTTGTGTAACCATTTCAGTAGTACTGTTTAAAAGCCTGCCACTTCACCTCAGATAAACAGTATTTAGTAGGATTTTAACATACTAATTAAACAAATAGGCCTAAATTATAGCCACCCAGGTATGTAAACCAGTTATATGTTTGACCAGAAAATGTTGTGAACACTTTACTATGTAATGTTAAGTAGCATAAGTATAATATTAGCATTTCTTGTCTAAATAACTCAGAATGTCAGTATTCTGTTTAACATTTAAAACAATGACTGATGTAAAAAAATGTAACAAGCTCTGTGTCTTTAAAAATGTGGCGGATGTGAGTGTAACGTAAGCTTGACGATATCTGGCGTGGTGTTCTGCGTTGGGCAGCTGGCTCTCTGCTGTTAGGACGCATTTGAAATAAGAGATGATGCTGGCAGTATCCATGTGTGGTATCAAATGCTGAGGTCATCCATCCATTCATCCATCCATCCATCCATTCATCCATCCATCTGCATTCCCAGTGCCAGGTCTCTGTTAGGCACACTTAGTTGGGTGCCACTCCACTGCTGGGCACACACTCTCACGCACAATCACACATTACTGGCAATAATTCACCTGATTGCTCATCTCTGGCAATTACACATGCAGACACCTCACACAGAGCTGGGGATGGGATTCTGACCCTGAACCCCACAGGTGTGAAGCAATAAGCTGCTCAAATACTGCAGACCATCCGTACATCCTGTGACCCTCACAGTAAGCAGTGAGCCAGTGCGAGAACTGAAGGCTGCAATACTGAAGTATTCGTCTGATTTCTATGTTAATCCCAGCACATGTTTATTATGTCCATAGCAAGTTATGAATCCAGTTTTGCTTTTTTGTGAGTTTTTGTAATATTAATTTTTATTATAAGCAATTGTAAAGTGAAGGCACGCACTTTAGACCATTTTAAACTGTGCACATCAATTCACATGAA
The DNA here is from genome assembly GCF_023856365.1 of Brienomyrus brachyistius. Classification (NCBI taxonomy): domain Eukaryota; kingdom Metazoa; phylum Chordata; class Actinopteri; order Osteoglossiformes; family Mormyridae; genus Brienomyrus; species Brienomyrus brachyistius. Next base: position 29,130,331 of record NC_064533.1, read on the forward strand.
ATATTTTTGCTATACATAAGACCAAGGTGATCACAGAAAATATTACTTAAAATCAGTAAGAAATCCTAATTTGACAATGACAGATGGAACAGCTTATAAGTAAGCACCATAAAATCAATAAAGACAATTAGAAGGGTCATCCAAAGTGAGGGAATTTAAAGGTATTAAAGGAGGTTCCTGTGAAAGAGGGTCTTTTGTGGTCTAAATGGCTATTCCAAAAGAGTCTTGGAAACCATTACATGTCACCATAGAGCCCTGAGAGGAAATTACAAGACATACTACCAGTACAAGATGATGTTACCCTTCAGGTAGGAGAGGTAAACAAAAGGTTGTGGTTTGTAGATGAAAACCGTGACAGTTTATGCGGTAGGGAGGGGAGATGAAGAAGGAAAACCTTCAAGGGAAATGGGTCCTGCAGGCAGAATTTGTGTAGGTGGGTATCTGCAGATGAATGACCTGAGAGTCATAGGATGCCATAGCTTGTGAAGAGGACAGTGAGCAGGAACAGTTCCTGTCAAAGCACCCTGCCTCAGTGTTCTGCTGCGGTTCCTGTGTGTCTCACTGTGCTCCAGAATCAGATCACTAAATTAGAGTATAACCAGAATAGCATTTCTTTCTGCGCCGTGCGAGCAGCAAACAGCCAACGCGGTAAGCAGAGCTACTTAAACTGAATGCTGTTCAGCAGTGCAAATGGTAAAATGCTCGGTGCAGAAGGTAGTTAAATAGTGTTGCTGTAACCTTTCAGAAAAACAAAGTGGAATGAATGACGAGTCTCAATAATCCCAAAGTGCATAATAAAGTGTATAATCTGTGAAGCACTTGCCTGCTTTGTGCAATATGCTTCATCCAGGATAAGCCTTCGGAAGATGAATGGAACATGTATGGATGGATCCAGATGTTGTAATGATTTAAACAGGTGAATGGGTTTAAATTTTGTGCCAACAGATCTTGAAAATCAATTTGGTGACGATCTCATCTCCAGTCAGGCATCTCGGAGTTACATACCCATGTGTGTGAAACGGCGCACTGTCCCCTGTGAACTCAGTTGAATAAGAGTTCAACTTACCAATCCAGCAATCGATGAAATCAGTCCTAGTATATAAACATACCCATGTTTTCTCTTCTAATTGTCCATGTATGGGTCAGTTAACACACAAAAACAGCCACATATACTGTGCTTTTCATTTAATATATTGTATTATCGAAAGTTTATTGTGGCATATTTGGAATGCTGTGCTCTGGGCTCATTTTATCTGTCATTCCAACCTGAAAGCTTGACTTACACATAAAATAGGAATATCAAAGACTGAAATATTAAATTTGGACAATGAAATAGGAGAGCTAACAATCACAAAAGATAAGATTATTTTGATTTATAATTCAGAAAAGGCTGAGTATGTCAAATATATGAGCATATCATTCCTGCACAGGGATATACAGCCATGGCCAAAACATTTGAGAATGACACAAATATTGTTTTTCACAGAGAACCATGCTTCATTGTTTGTACATATTTTTGTCAGATGTTTCTATGTTATACTGAAGTATAATTACAAGCATTTCATAAGTCTCAAAGGCTTTTATTCACAATTACATTACGTTTATGCAAAGAGTCAGTATTTGCAGTGTTGGCCCTTCTTTTTCAAGACCTCTGCAGTTTGCCCTGGCTGCTGTCAATCAACTTCTAGGCCAAATCCGGACTGATGGCAGCCCATTCTTGCATAATCAATGCTTGGAGTTTGTCAGAATTTGTGGGTTCTTGTTTGTCCACCCTCCTCTTGACAGCAGACCATCCTCCAAAAGTTTTCACCTCACTGTGCCTGCAGATGTACTCACACCTGCCTGCTGTCATTCCTGAGCGAGCTCTGCACTGGTGGTGCCCTGATCCCACAGCTGAATCAACTATAGGAGACAGTCCTGGCACTTGCTGGACTTTCTTGGGAGCCCTGAAGCCTTTTTCACATCAATTGAACCTCTCTCCTTGAAGTTCTTGATGACCCAATAAATTATTAATTTAGGTACAATCTTACTAGCAGCATCCTAGCCTGTGAAGCCTTTTCTGATCATTTCAAGCACCATCCTCCTTTTAAAGCATCCAGTCTGCAATTCTAACTCAATCAGCATGAGAGAGTGACTTTTATGCACCATACACCTAAGCACTCGACGTCTGCCATTTCATAGCTTAGTTTCTGTTCTTCCTAAATGCTCCCACTATGCAATAACACCACTTATAATCGACTGTGTAATATCTAGCAGGGAAGAAATTTCACAAACTGACTTATTGCAAAGGTAGCATCCTATGACAGTTCCATGCTCGAATTCACGACACTCTTCAGAATGAATGGGTCAATTCTTTCACAAATATTTGTAAACCTGACTGCATGGCTAGGTGCTTGATTTTATACACCTATGGCTATGGGTATGAATGAAACCCATGAATCCAGTGGTTAAGAGGATTGTCCCAATACTTTTGTCCATATAGTTTATCACAAAACATCACAAGGGGAGCTTTAGTGTACAGGGGTGCCCAAGCTGAAGTCCAGGGGCCTCTGCTAAAAAGAGACCTCAACCAACATTTTTAAATAATATTTTAAACCTGGAGTTACTACCCACCCCGGATGTAGCAGCTCAACCTGTATGGCCAGTCCCCAGGTTAAGAACGAGTTCTGTTCCTCTGTCTATAAGTCAAATTTGTAGATAAGTCAGAAACATAATAATGCATTAAATCATAATTAAAATGATAAATACATACGGTTCTACGCCTCGAGTTGACAAACCACTGAAGCTGCACAATGTTTTCATGAGCATCACAAAGCAATGTGTGTGTGTTCGTTATTAAGAACCATTGTATTTCACCTGAAAGTATAGAAACTCCACACACACAAGGAGAGTATGCAAACTCCACACATACAAAGGGGAACATGCAAACTCCACTCTCACATACACACACACACACGAACATGCAAACTCTACACACATATCCAAAGCAGGAGTCAAAGCCACAAGCCAGGAACTGAGATGCCACACAGTTACCTGCTGAACCACTAAGCCTCCTCTGCACATACTGTATATCCATAATTCAGAAAACAAAATTAGCATTATATACTGCATAGAAGCATCTTCTGAAATCATTTTATGTAAATGCAGCCCCAACATTATATCACAGTGTATTCCACATTTTCAATTTCTATTTGCCTACATTTCCATTCAAAAACTGTATTTATTTAACCTTTCTAAAGGATGTCTGATAAAAAATGCAACATGTGCAGAGGAGATACTGTGGTATTTTCAGAGTAGGATATCTTTCTACTTTTCTGTAAATCCCTCACTGTGTTCTGTGCTTTCACTTGCCTCATTACAGTACATGTACTAATAAGTACTAATACATTCAGTAGAGGAGCTGTCATTTCACAAGGACCTGACAGTTATTATGCAGCAAGTTAAATGAGAAAAATACAGAAAAAAGAAAATATGTACTGGTACGGTACAAACTCCTTTGATCACAGGCACAAATTTATTCTGTAAGAATAATGATATACCTGTAAACACTGTTACTCAAGGTCATGTTCATAAGCTTAATAATACATTTAAATTCACATAATTGAAGTAATTTCACAAAACAGGGGCAGGTTAGAACAACCCTGTGAAATTAAAACGTTACAAAAAGACAAGCATGTGGCTGTTTGTGGCCATGATTTACACAGTAATATTTCACAAAGAGGAGAAAGTGGAGAAAAGTGACCTACATTGATAATTAACTTTGGGTATGCAATTATGAGCTGAAAGACTAATAGATAGATCACACCAGTTGTATTAACCTATTGCATAAAAGGGCAGTTTCATCAAAGGATCAGCTTGCAGTGAACAGAAGGTTAAAATCTAATAATGCTGAAAACAATCCTATTAATGCACATTTATTGGTGCAATGAACACATGCAATCGATTACTGAACAGTCTGCAAGCTAGGGGTGATCTGCTTCATCACCCAAGAAATTGTACTAAGTACACATAGAAATGTATGTATAGTAACCACCAAATTAATAAAAAGAGCTAGATATCCCTGACTGACTGGTTCCAGGAGGACCTGGCTAGTCTCAGGTCTCTGAACTAGTTGCACAGATTGTACCTGACTCCCTAAAAAAGCAACTTGAACAATTATCAATATAGATCAAAATTTTGAACAAATTCAGAGCAGAAGAAGCAGGAATCACCCTGGCTGCTCTTTGGTAACCTTTTTGTGTTTGTGTCGGTGATTGAGCTGTGGGTGACCTATGAGAAAGAAAATGTGCACCTGGAGAGAGGGGGGGGTTTAAAATGAGCATATCACAAAATTCATTGGCACCCCAACCTCCCAAGACATCCAACATTGGTTAGTATATTCATATATTTTAATGTCTAGCACCTGATCAAGGTGCGTTATTTGCAGCAGTGTGTTACTCTTCGGTATAGGTAGGGATATAGGGGTCTAACTATGTGGAAAGATATTGTCCCCATCTGAAAAGGAACGCTTCACTGCAGGATGCTGGTGGGTACTCTGAATGCTGCTGCATTCATCTGCATGCACCAGACAAAACCCGTGCCAGTGTGAGTTTTTCATATGGGAAAAACATGCAGTGGGCCTGCAGGTATCTTTGGGGGTTTACCTCACAAAGTGAAATGTTACTTGCAGATAATTAATTTCAATCATATTTTATTATGAATAAGAATCAGAAAGCTTTTATTCTCCTGGAGGAAATTGTTTGTGACACTGCATATTGACTACACAAGACAAAAAGTAGACAGTATATAGTACCACATACAACAATCTATGTATAAAAATGGGTAACTATGTCATATAAAGATGATGAATAAATAGGTGGATGTTCAAGTATGATGCAAAGGTAATAAATAAATAGATATTGGTTAAAAATAGGTATCATTGTACATATTGTTGCACATCCTGATTGATTTTCCTATTATACAATCTAATGTCTATCTGAAGGAATGATTTCCTCATGCGTTCTCTGGTGCATTGTATGCTGATCAATCTGTGACTTAAAGTTATTTCAATTTCGGAGGCACACGGCTCAGTGGATGGTACAGCTGACTCACACTTTTAGAAGTTTAGGGAACTGTGTGTGTTTTTAGCCCATTCTGTATGACACACAGATTCCCATCCTGAAGTTCCTATATTGTGGGTTGTTCCCCACCTTACCCCCGTATCCTCTGGGATGGGCTCCAGACCCCCCCGCGACCCTTAACAAGACAAGCAAGGACAAGCAGTTTAAGAAAATGTATGTATGGATGGAATCCCTATATTGCCCCTAGTGTATGACTGTTGGAATGACACCCCATCCAGAGCCTTGCCACCTATGTTACCTGTGACAAGATTCAGTATAACTTCCCCCCTCCCCATCATTTAGGAAAATGAGTGTATGTATTTTGAGAAGAACCACCTACAGTCCTGCCTATTTAAGTTGATCGGTGTTGCTTATTATTTTCAGATTAAACCGTTTTACACAGATATCCTCGAAAGAGCTAGTCAGTTAGTGTCGAAATGCATTATTAACCGGCATGCTTTGCGGCCAGGTGTCCGTCAAAGAAGATCGTCGTCTGATTGGTTATTGTTCGGTAGGCGTTTCCGTTCAGTACCCAGTGTGTACCGGGGGAAGCCGCTTTCTCCCGCCGTGGGGAGTGACAGCCCAGCCGGAAGAGTGTTACGCTCGCCATCGCCGACGTTACTGTTATGTAATTCTGAATTATTAGTTAAAAGTTATTTTATATAGATAATAGCTGGGTGGCTTCGGTCGAAGTTATATATATATATATCTGCCTATCAGCTATCGACGGTGGGTAGACAGGAGCAGCGCTGCGTCCCCTGGAGCTGTATGGCAGGAGCGCCAGTAACGGGTAATTTGACGGGTATAAAGTACATTTTGAACAGAAAATGACGTCCTGGTAACACCAAAGAGCCCCGTTTCACGCCTGTCCTTTATTAATAAGTACCCGGGCAGCGTGCTAGCCGGTCGCTAGCGCCTCGGCTAACAGGCTAAATCTGAAGCAGGGGTATTTATTTTAGGGGAAGTTGACAAAAAGTGCATAAATAACGTAATCAAATTGAAAGTGATGTGGGATTTCGGGAATGGTTTGGCTTTCTTCAGGGGGTAAAACTCTCTAAGGTTAAACTTGCTTCTTCCACAGAAGATCCTACGCAGGTTTTACAGTTGGTGTTCAGTAGCATACGGCACATTTAAGTACTGTGTTTACATGAATAAAATACTTAAACTAAATGCCACGTGATTATATTCTTGTTATAAATGACCTGTTACGTAAGAAATAGGCGTGAGCTGTAGATAAAGTGCCTTTAAACATTAACACAAGGTCCTTTAAAAATGTTATCTTTTATGTCCATAGAAAGTTATGTCTGCTGTTTAATACGCTGCTTTGCTACGTGGGAGATTAAAAACGTGTTTGTGCAAACCGCTTTTTTGCTTAAGTCTATAGTTGAATAATTTAAAAAATTATTTCTTAAATGTTAGAAGCACTGGAGTTGAATCCGGAGTCAGCAGAGTTTGTTCCACGGGAAAGGCATAGCCATAATCAGCCAAGAAGAGGCAGGCCCAGGTCCGACCGTGGCCGTACCTGGAGTGGCCAGCAAGCTGCTTCTTATCCACAGCGCAGTAATGGGCTAAACAGCCCAGAGAGCCAGCCACCCTTTCATACCAGGGAAGACGGAGGAAAGGGGAGAGGTGGAGGGGAGAGGGCAGGAGCCTCACGCAGGCACAATCCCCAGGGCCAGCGGTGGACCAGAAGTGACGCATCTGCACAGGTAGAGGCTGCCAGAGCACCCAGGGGAGACATCCGCAGGGAGAAGCCTCCAGCCCATAGACCTCACATAGATGGGCCCAGCTGGCGGAGAAGTGAGGGGCAGGTAATCAAAGAGGAACCCAGAGAGAGTCATGTCAGGAGACCCAGGAGGTTCAGCCAGGAGCCCAGCAGTGAGAATGATGCAAAGAAAGCCCATCGCAGTGGGAGCCAGGAGGAGCGTGCCGGCAAGGATCAAGCAGACCTCCCTGCATCTAGAGAACCTACTGGCCAGTTGGATAGTGGTGTGTCAGACAGGAAGGGGTGTGGCAATGGAAACAGGAACGACCAGTTTGATCAGAGAAGAAGGGGCCCAGCTCCCAAGCACTGGCAAAGAGGGGGTAAGGATTTCCCCCAAGATCGTGACAGGGACAGGCATAGCCCCCCCATGGGTGACATGCCAGATTCTGGCGGGGGGGGCTACCTGAGCTGGAGGGGCAGCCGGGGCCAAGGCAGAAGAACTCCCCAAGGAGACAGAGGGCAAAACACCGAGAGGAGGTCAAACAAGCTGGAGCAGCGACCTAAGTGGGGGAAGCAGGGGGACGTTCCCAAGAGCAAGGAAACACACACGGGTGAGTGGTGCTCTCTGGGGCTTCCCGGCTCTGTTGTCAAGGACAGAAACATCTTGCATCTTCTGTACTTGGATGAAATGGAAGGATGGTTTGCCATTTGTATAAGTTATAGGTACATTAGAATGCCTTCATTTTCACATGTCTTTTTTTCATCTCCTTTGAGATGTATACATGCAGGTGAGAGTGAGCATTGGGATCTGAGTACAGGGTCAGTCATTTATCTAGTGCTTCTGGACCATTTCGGGGGGGTTTGAGGGCCTTCGCTCAAGTGCCTAACAGATGCGGATACTCTACCGAGCACAGGATTCAAACACACAACCTTCTGATTACAGATTCTGAGGCCTAACGCACCAAACCACCCCAGCGATGTCAGCACTGTGATGTAACTGAAGTCATTAGTGAGTCTGACCTGATGCTGTTCCCACAACATAGTTTCAGCTCTCTCTCCTTGGTTCTCGCTCGCTCAGGGTGCCTCATCGAGCAGCTGTCAGAGGAGAAGTACGAGTGCATGGTGTGCTGTGAGGTGATCCGCCTCATGGCGCCTGTCTGGAGCTGCCTCAGCTGCTTCCATGTCTTCCATCTCAACTGCATCAAGAAGTGGGCCCGTTCGCCAGCCTCACAGGCAGACGGTACCCAGCCCCTCCCAGCAGACCCTCAGTGGCGCTCTAAGCATGGATAGAGGGTCGGCATGCAGGATTAATGATGATCTGGTCGTTCGTCATGCGCCCGGGAGTGATTGGAGATTTCACAGTTCAGTCTCATAGCTTTGTTATGATGTTAAGTTCCTTTGAGCTCTGCCATTTTTAAGATCATCATTTAAAACGTCCCATCGACTGAAGCCAGCTTTTCACCTAGCCCTACCTTGTAAAGCCAGGGTACAGGAGTCCGCCAAGTTTACTGATTGGTATCAACAAAAGATCAGTTTTGTAGGTCCCGTCTCGCTAAGAAGTTTTCACATCATTACCTTTTAATGGTTTATAAGGTTGACTTGCTTTGGCCATTGCTGAATTTTGCGCTGTGGTTTTGCAGATGGAAATGGAGGCTGGAGATGCCCGGCCTGCCAGAACGTCGAGGCTCGGGTCCCTAACTCCTACGTGTGCTTTTGTGGTATGTTTTCACCGCTCTTCCTGAAGTAGATTGCTGTATGGGTCCTGACTGTATCTCATGTTTACCTCAGGCAGTAGAGGGAGCTTCTGGTGGAAACTTAGAATGACAACGTAATTCATCTAGCAGTTTAACTGTCCTTCAGAAGTCGGCATTCTTAGTGGAAGTACAGTGGAAGTTCTGTAGATGCTTATAAACATGTCTAGTTTTAAGCAGCCAAAGGGGTGAAATGCTGTGTTTTATCTAAGAGTATTAAATGCATTGTAGTGTGGATAATGCATTCTGTTAAGGTAAGAAGTGATGTTTGTGAAGTATTACATTCCTCCTCTTTCTGGACGGCATCACTCCTACTTCCTGCGTCATTTCACACACTTCCTGTCTCTCATGCTGCGGACAGGGAAAGTAACAAACCCAGAATGGCAGCATGGCGAGATTCCGCACAGCTGTGGCGAAATGTGCGGCAAGAAGAGGAGCGGCGTGGACTGCAACCACCCATGCAACATGTAAGCAGCCACATACAGCTACAGCATCCAGGTGCCATTGGCCCCTATGGGCAGAGCTGAAATCACAGTGACTGAAACTGCAGGAGCCTGGGGATGTCTGTGCGCCCTTCTTATAAGTGTAAGGGGAAGTTGCCTTAAGAGGGCGCCATTGTGGCTCTTTGAGTAGCACTGTAGCTTCACAACTCCATTGCTGGTGGTTCAAATCCCACCTCCTGTCTTGACCAGCATAAGTAGGTAAGACTGCAGTCAAGTCAGGATTTATTTCTGGCCTGGTAGCTCTGGACATTGTCTCGTTTTGAGGTGCTCTGTGCCCTGTGTTTGGAGGGGTGCTGTATGTATAAAGGCTTTAAGCCAAACACCTCCGTGGAAATGCAGCGCCGCCCTGCTGATATTAACACTCTGTATCCCTGCTCGTCCCCAGCCTGTGTCACCCGGGGCCCTGCCCGTCGTGTCCCGCCTTCATCACCAAAGCCTGCGTCTGCGGGAGGAGCAGGTGAGGAGCCTCCCTGGGAGCGATCTGGAAAGCCCAAATCCAGAAGAAGGGAACCTTCATTATGTAACAGACGTGTGCCGTGGTGACGCACCCCCCCTCCTTTTCCTCTGTCGCCCCCTTCCAGTCAGCCTGTGCGCTGCGGTCAGGCTTCAGCCATCTGCTGTGAGCAGGTGTGTGGGGCCCAGCTGAACTGCGGGCAGCACAACTGTACTCAGGTGTGTCACAGCGGGGGCTGCCAGCCGTGTCAGCGCCGCGCCCAGCAAGGTGAGGTGGGGGCCAGTGGGGGTCTTCTGCTTTCTGTAGGTGTGTGTGTCCTATACAGGTGTTTGCATGTATCGTTAGAAGGAAGTTGTTAAAAATATAAAAAATACACTAAACATGATAATGCAGTAAACATAGTATTAGAAGATTGGTGATGATCCATCCATCCTTCCATCCGTCTTCGAAGCACTGATCCTGGTCTGGGTTATGGGGGCCTGGAGCCTGTCCCAGGCAGCTCAGGGTACAAGGCCTGGGTATATCCTGGATGGGATGCCAGTCCGTCACAGATCACATATGATCACAATCACACGTTACGAGTGGTTTAGAGATTTGTTAGTCTACCTGCATGTTCAGAGGGAAGTGGAGTACCCCGGGAGAGCCCACACTACACACGCAAACTCCACACACACAGCGGGGTAGGATTCGATGAAGATGACTGTTGTTTAATCATACACCAAGCTTATTTAGCTTGCAGCTCCGAGTCCTGAACAGTTGGCAGTGTTCCTGTGGGGAATACCTCATATTTCTCCTTGTTGTTATCTCCTGCTCTCCGCTTCTGGACACTGCAGTCTGCTACTGTGGAGGCCTTTCTCAGGATGTCCTGTGTGGAACCAACCGGGATGGCTTTGACGGCTTTGGCCACTTTTCCTGTCAGAAGCCGTGCAACAAGTAAGATCCGGGCCGAGTCACCTGCTTTTAAGTGACGGTAGTTTGTCATGTGACTTCCTGTTAGGCCACTTTAGTATTGGTGCCGTCAATCTGTCATTAAGTTTATAAACAGCTGAGGTCTGGTGTATTGTATTCACTGCCCGATACCGAGGTCGGGTTTGTCGCACTCGCCGCCCGATACCGAGGTCGGGTTTGCCGCGCTCGCCGCCCGATACCGAGGTCGGGTTTGTCGCGCTCGCCGCCCGATACCGAGGTCGGGTTTGTCGCACTCGCTGCCCGATACCGAGGTCGGGTTTGCCGCGCTCGCCGCCCGATACCGAGGTCGGGTTTGCCGCGCTCGCCGCCCGATACCGAGGTCGGGTTCACCACATTTTGTCTCTCATCCCCAGATTACTGGACTGTGGGAACCATCAGTGTTCTCAGCCCTGCCACCCTGGACCCTGCTCGTCTTGCCCCCTGCTGCCCCGCTTGGTGCGCACCTGCCCCTGTGGCCAGACGGCTCTGTCCAAGCTCCTGGAGTTGGGTTACGCTGAGCGCCAGAGCTGCACCGATCCCATCCCTTCCTGTGGCAAGACCTGTAACAGTCCCCTACCTTGCGGGTCAGACGGTGAGCCAATCGTAAGCTGAGGGGGTGGTGCTTGTTCTGAGTGACTGCTTGGTTAGCCTGTCCTTGTATTTGTAAACGTTATTGGGGGTGTAGCTGACAACACTGTGTAGATAACTTTCACTAATGTCAGATAAAGGCATGATTACTGTAATAAGAGTCTTAGTGACTTGTATTGTGATAAGACCACTGTCAGAGCATGAAATGGTACATTATATAGATTTTAAACTGACATTCAGTTTCTGTAAAACTGACTTTAAATGTCAGTAACTCTACTCCCGCTATTTATAATACAGTTCTGAGGGAATATTCGTCTAGTGTCATGCCTGTCCCACTGTGGGACCGTGTTGCATTTGCCGGTCATTTATGCTCATTCTTGTCATAACTGCACCTGTGTCCTTTTTCGTCATGCTTGGGGGGGGGGGGGGCAGCGTGTGGTTTGGTGGGTATGGGCTCTATGCCCATGATCAGAAGCTTGGAATCTAATGGAAGCAGTACAGTCATATCCCAGGGTCAGCAGTGTTTCTCCACTGGGCTCCTGACCAAAGTCCTTAACCCCCAGCCCCAAGGGCACTGCATGCTGGCTGACCGTGCACTGCAACCCCCAAGAACATTTTTACTTTGTGGACCTGAATTCCTCGCCTGGATGAATAAAGTATGGCTGATGTTCTCTCCTCAGATGTCGTGCACTTGTGTGAGAGCTTGTGTCACGAAGGCAGCTGTGGACCCTGCTCCCTCACCTCCACCATCAGGTGCAGATGTGGCTTCAGGACTAAGGTGAGCCCGGCGATGCTGGCAGAGTGCAGAGAAGCGGGGGGGCCCTCATTCAGCGGGTCGCGCTTTGGTTGCCGGTCTGCATGCAGTCTGAGTACCTCTATAGTGAAAAGGCTTTATTCTGTGTTTTAGGAAGTTCCCTGTCTGACGATCCAAAGTGATGGTGAGTGTTCACTGTCTGTAATGCCTTTAGCTGAATTGTGTCAGAGATTCGGGGGTGGGGGGGTTTTTTTGCTCTCTGTTCAGTAAACATTACTGTCTCTCTTCTGCCGTGTTAATGTTGTGTCCAGGAACCCCCCCCCACCTTAAAAACATCTTAGAATCTCCCCTGATTGGGTCCAGTATATCTCTTGATATATATATGTTTTAATTTTTTTCTTTCTTTCTTTTTAAACTCTGCCCCTCTGCTCCAACCCCGTCTGACTCCCTGGCAGGCGAGCTCACGTTCACCTGTGACCGGCGCTGTGGCAAGAAGCGTGCCTGCGGTCGGCACAAGTGCCCAGATGTATGCTGTGTGGTAAGCGGCGGTTGGAGGGGGGGGGCTTCAGCATGTGCTACTGGGGTCGTTTGGCCTAATCACTGCTTAATTACCCTGCTCCAGGACCACGAACATCGCTGCACGTTTATCTGTGGCTACAAGCTCAACTGCGGCCTGCACCGCTGCCAGGAGCCCTGTCACCGCGGCAACTGCCAGCCATGCTGGCAGACAGGTGAGTCTCGGTGTCAAGCCGTGTGGCATCGATGTGGTGTGGCGCATGCCGATCTGACGGGCCTTTCTCATCGGCAGGCTTTGACGAGCTAACCTGCCACTGCGGGGAGACGGTCATGTACCCGCCCATCCCCTGTGGCACCAAGCCTCCCGAATGCAAGAACCCATGTGCCAGGATGCATGAGTGCGAGCACCCAGGTGGGAGCCAGCGCCCCCTTGTGGCGCACATGCAGTCTTCCATCTAATCATGCTGTTTATTGGTGTCTGTAAGTACAGATGCTGTACTGGGTTATTAACTGGGTTATTGCTGTTGTTTGCACCCTCTAGTGCTTCATAACTGTCACAACGAGGAGAAGTGTCCTCCCTGTACCCACCTCACTAAGAAGTGGTGCATGGGAAACCATGAGGTGAGCTGGGGAGGCTGTTACCTCTCAAGGGGCGTGTCTTGAGATTTTGACTATATAATCCCATGGTGAGGAATTGTATACATGCTGGTATTTCCAGACTTCCACACAAACTTTGGTCTTATCTCCATTCTTTCTGCTGCTGTTCAGTGATCACTGACCAATCAAGGTGCATTTGTGTCACAAAACCGACTGTGTTGAACCTGTGTGGTGGTCAGAGCGGCTCCTGTTCTTGTTAATGAGGGGGGGTGACGCTCCTGCTTTCTCCCCCCTTTCCTTCCAGCAAAGGAGTAACATCCCCTGCCACATCTCGGACATCTCCTGCGGCCTGCCCTGCAGTAAGACCCTCCCGTGCGACACGCATCACTGCCAGCGGCTGTGTCACCGCGGCGAGTGCCTGACCGAGGCTGGCTGCCGGCAGCCCTGCGCCGTGCTCCGGCCAGACTGCGGGCACCCCTGTGGCGCCCCCTGTCATGCGGGCTCCCCCTGCCCGAGGAACGGCTGCAGTGCTAAGGTATGTGGCCTGGAAACCTTTCGGCTTCTCGGCACCGGTGTGACGTGCTGTTTGTGTGGAACGCTGCCATCGGCCTGCAGGGAACAGCCTGTTATTAATGTTAATGAGTGAGTGACTGACTGTTTCCCTGACTCTGGTGTGTGTGGAGTTTTAGTTCTGTCTGTGTTCCATCGGGGGGTGCTGTGCAGCTCAGTGGGTTAGGAGCCTGTGCCTGTGATTGGAATGTCACTGGTTCAAATCCCAGAGCCTGTAGAGTGAGTGAGGCCCTTTATCCCCAAGTGCTCCCAGTGTTGCCAACTATTTTCAATGGAAAGTAGCTAGTCTGCTCAAAGTCGCCAAATGTCGCTAGATGACGTCATGCGTATATTTGCATATTGATGACGTAATTACGTCGTATTTGCATTCTGCGTGTTTTCCCTAATCCTTCCTCACGTGTCCAATATAAAACTGTTATCAATTACGTTATTACGTTACATATTTTCTGTCAGACAACACAACGGAACTTATTAACCAGCAGTTACATCCTCTGCAATGAAATAAGAAGAAAAAATAAATAAGAAAAATTAAGAAGAAACGGTCAAATTAAATAGTTTTATTTCAAGCAAAGGAGAAGCAGGTAAGTGATTGGTCCGTGGCAACACCGTTTGCACATGCGCAGCTCATTCACATCTATGTCAGCTGCCGTGTGATCCCGGTAATATGCTGCTCCTGTCAGCCGGAGCTAGTGCTCACTGATCAGAGCAGACACAGGGAGATGAGTAGCTGTACTGGGAAAGCAAGACCTCACACTTACAGGACAGTACTGGCGACATTTGGAAAGTTGCTAAGGTTTGTCCAAAAGTCGCTAGATTTGTCGCTAGGCGCTTTTTTGAAAAAAAGTCATCAAGGGGGTCTGAAAAGTCGCTAAATCTAGCGACAAAGTCGCTAAGTTGGCAACACTGAGTGCTCCAGGGACTGGCTGATCCTGCTTTCTCAAGTGTTTGTAGCATCTAAATTAATGTCTTTGCTTAGTGTGTTTCTAGCATGTACCACTTCCTCTAAATTGGCCTTTCTGTGTCCATGTGACCCTGCCCACTGTATACAGTTATGCAGGATAAGCGGATGATAAGCTGTTTTCATTCACAGTCGGATGTCTTACAGTATTTACCAAGCTTTCTGTAATGTCTGTGTTGTGCCTCTAGGTGGTGCTGTATTGCGACTGTGGCCGCAGGAAGGAGACAGTCTTCTGCGTCGATGCCTCCAGCTCATACCAGAGGTCAGTATTGCAGTGCTGTCCTGACAGTAGTGTCAGCAGGTTTAACGTGAGTTTGTAAAACATCGATTCCGGTCTCCTTGGGCTGCAGTATGCAGCGTTTGCTTGTTTATAGCACGGCCTGGATTAAGGGTTGCAAGGTTGCCGTTTTATTTTTTCTCAAATTGTGTTTTATTTTTCTCAATCCATTTTTTGGATTTATTTTCATCTGTTTTCTCTTACAACTACAGACTAAAAATTGAAAATTAAAAAAAATTTCTAGCAAATTAAAAATTAAACCCAGCTGCTCAGTTCAGATTTATGGTTATGAAGCAGGTCGGACATCATTTTGTCTTATTAATGGAGTCGCGGTCGGGTTGAATAAAAGCATCAGGCAAGTTCGGGTCACTCCTGAATGGACCCGTGCATCATTGGATCCTACACCACATTGGAGATGCAAAAGGCTAAAAGGGCCTATTTGGGGGGCATTCCTAAAAATGTCCGAGCCCCCGGGGAAGCGCGAAATGAGCCTTATGGTTACTAGGCAACATCCTTACACTCATTTGGCCACGGCGGAGCCCTTCTGCTCTGCCCGGCCAAAAACTAAGTCGCCATTTGGATTTTTCATTGGACGGCCTTTAGCTTTCATTATGGCCCCTTTGTCACTGCATTGTTTCTACAGGCTTATGCAACATCTCACCCTTTATTTTTATCCAGATTTGCATTAATTTCTCCCCGAGAATTATTATTATTTTTTTTAAAAAAAGGCAATTTCTGTGTTGTTTCTTTTACCCCCTTTGTACCAAAAACCAAACCATGCCTTCGCAGCCGAGGTATATACCAAACCATGATTTTGTGTACCGTTACACCCTAACGTGGATTGACGCTTGCAGTGGACGGGTCAAAACAACTGGATTTACCAAGCATGGATATGCCCACATAGTCACTCTGTTTGGCTGCCTATCTGCCTGTCTATGTGCCCTGTGATGGACCTGCATCCCATCCATGATGTACCCCTGCATTGTGCCCTTCATTGCCGGGGATCAGGGCCAGGCCCCCCCCTGCAACCCTGCCCTGCATAAGAGTTTGGAAGATGGATATTCATTGTTCAGATTAGCGAAGTTCAAGTTCACAGTGAATGTACAGGTGTGCAGCGTAGGTGATGAATACCTGCGTAGGCCTGATGGATGTGTGTCGCCCTGCAGGACTGCAGCCATCGCCATGGCGAGCAGACTGTCCGACATGCAGCTCGGTGACTCTGTGGACATCGGACAGCTCATCACCAAGAAGGAGGTGAAGCAGGCTCGGTGAGTGTCTCATCGCTGACGGTGTCCTCATCCTGGTATCAATATTTTCACACCAAAAAATGCACAGAAAATATTATGGAAGCATGTCGGGTGTGTTTGCTTGTATGTGTATTGTATATGTTGTTTACAATATTGCATGGGTTCGTATGTCTTACGGAGTGCTACTACACAAATTTTTGCCATTCCATGAACAAAAACAATAAAGATCCTTTTTTATTCTGTTCCATTCTGAATGTAATATACTGATCCATTCATTGAAAGCTGATCATATGTGATGCAGCAGTGGTTCTGGAAAATAAACCTCACTTTCATGTTGGGGACTAAAATGTCACATGTGAGCCAGTCAAACACGATGTACTTTACAGTAAATTCATTTGCATGCGAGGCCCAGGTTGGCTGGGTTATGAAGGCAGCAGTTAAGTATACGACAGCTACAGGGTGTTACAACCGAACAGCCTGTAAACCTGCTTCACTCGCTTGTTTACCCACCCAGATGGAATCATAAAGCCCAATTACCTTTGAGATGTATTAGAACAGCTTCTCTTACTAACAAAAGATTGATGATACCAGATCCAATTTGACATTTTAATAGGTACATTTCGGACTTTAGGCTGAGGCTGTTTCTTCCAATGTATAGTGACCCATTTTCTATTTTGCGGTTTAATTGACCTGTAAGCCATTTCCACATCAGTCAGTGGTTTGGATCTGTGGGCCTGAAAAATGTTTCTGTATCTCGTGACATTTTCTGTGTGTCTGCATGGGCTCAGGTTACAGTGTGACAAGGACTGTGCTGCTCTGGAGAGAAACAGGTGAGCCAGCTGCCGTTCAGTATGTGCTATGATGATGCCTGTATTGATTTCTTTACACTTTGAAGTTAGCTGTCAAAATCCTTTGTGTCCCAGTGCTTATATTACACAGCATAATCAAACTGTAATCATGTTTTCTGCATATATGGCAATTGGCACAATTTCATGTTATATGTCCCTGTCTCCTGCAAGGCGATTGGCTGAGGCCCTGCAGATCGACCAATCAGCAGATCCTTTCAACATCCGGTCCAGTTCCAAATACAGTGACAGTCTCAAGGATGATGCCAGGTTTTCACCTCCTAATTTTCTTTTCTGTGTTCAAACAAAACGTTTTACTTGCTTTTGGGCTGAAATTCCTGAGCAGCTTAGTTATCCACTGTGAGCCAAATGTCACTTTATTGAAAGACTTTTCTGAAAACCTGGAAAATGTATTATGGAGGAGAGCTCTGTTGCCTCACACCACTGGGACCAGGTCCCTCCGATGCTCCATGTGTGTAGAATCTTCATGTTCTCCTCATGTCGTCAAGGGGTTTCCTCCAGGTACACCTGTTTCTCCCCACATTCGAAAAATTCACTGTGGTTAATTGCAGTTACCAAATTGTGTGTGTGTGTGGTGGGTTGGTGCCCCATCCCGGGTTGCACGCCAGTTAGTGGTATGTGTCGGCTATAAAGGAGGTCTGACACTCCACCATTTTTAAAGCAATATGAGGCAGCTGATAGTCTGCAGAGGTCAGGGTGTCACTGCCTGCATTCCAGGTATGTCGGACACATAAACCTTGAACTAATTTAATGTGCTGTGGGGAAGAGCTTCAGAAATCATGGTAATATATATCAAACCTGGAGAAACTCCATCAGGAAAGAGGCACAGTGATCACAAGCTGGATGGATGGACACATAGACATATAGACTTCTTAGAAGCACAACAAAAACATTGCAGAGCTGGAATTTATGACAGGGCTGCTGTTCAGAAATGGCTTGTATCCAAACCCGGTGCACAAACATGCATTTTCTACCATAAAGAGAACAAATCACAGACCCCCGAGCAATAGAATAAAAATGTTTCCATTTAGAGAAAGCCAAGGCCTGGCCCTCAGTAGGTCCTCCACACTGAGAGGTGATTCCCATATTTGTGCTTACCCCTGTATATGACCATATATGAATACACAGGTTTATTTCATTCAAAAGGGTGACTAGATGCAGCTCTGTCCTATATGTTGTGTGTTATTTTTGCAATACAGAAAAGATTTGAAGTTCGTAAGTGAGGTTGAAGAGGAGATGAAGAACTTAGTGGAGCTTGTGAACAAGGTGAGAAATGCAAACCTGACAGAAGCCACCTTGCTGGAGGATCTGACATCAGGACTTTGGATTTATTGAACAAAGCACTCCAGTTCTGGACTAACCTTGTCCCCTGATGCAGGGCAAACAGTCAAAGAGAAGCCACTGCTTCCCCCCCATGAACCGAGATCACCGCAGGATCATCCATGAGCTGGCTGAGGCCTACAGCATCGAATGTATCAGCTACGACAGCGAGCCCAAGCGCAACGTGGTCATGACGGCCATCAGGTGAGCCAGAGCCTCCTGCTGAACAGATAACCTCAATGGTGGGAGCTAATGGGGTGGGATGCTGTATACCAGGGGTAGCCAATCTTATCCGCAAAGGGCCGGTGTATATGCAGGTTTTCGTTGCGACTCCATAATTAGATTACTAATTAGAGGACTGATTGGCTGAAGAGTCCTCACACCTGGGTGCGAACAGCTGACCTAAGGTTACCCCAAAAACCTGCACACACACCGGCCCTTTGCGGATAAGATTGGCCACCCCTGGTGTATATGGTTACCTAATGGCGCTAACATAAACTGTAAATAGGTACATGTGTTCTGTGCTCTTCCCTCTTTTTTTTCTTATGTGATGAAAGCTTGAAATGCCGTGATGGAAGGTTCTGACTTTCCATTATAGTGTTCATATGCTGAACCGTTTGGTGACCTCGCTGAGATGGGAATTTACAGTTCTCCTGTTGCATGATGGTTCTCCAGTCACTCACGGTAATGTTGTACTTTTCCAGAGGGAAGTCAGTCTGCCCCAACTCCACCCTGACGGCCCTGATTGAGAGAGAGACGGCCACCCGAGCTCCACCACCCATCGCCCACGTCAGGCAGCAGGGCGTCAGGTATGTAATCCTAATGAAGGCCTCGCGCTAGTATTGGGGTACCGACCACGTATCCTGACCGAATACCTCACGCTCATACCGACCGCGTATCCCGACCAAATACCTCACGCTCATACCGACTGCAAATCCCGAACAAATACCTCACGCTCATATCAACCGCGAATCCCGAACAAATACCTCACGCTCATACCAACCGCGTATCCCGACCAAATACCTCACGCTCATACCAACCGCGTATCCCGACCAAATACCTCACGCTCATACCAACCGCGTATCCCGACCAAATACCTCACGCTCATACCGACTGCGAATCCCGAACAAATACCTCACGCTCATACCAACCGCGTATCCCGAACAAATACCTCACGCTCATACCAACCGCGTATCCCGAACAAATACCTCACGCTCATACCAACCGCGTATCCCGAACAAATACCTCACGCTCATACCAACCGCGTATCCCGAACAAATACCTCACGCTCATACCAACCACGTATCCCGAACAAATACCTCACGCTCATACCAACCACGTATCCCGAACAAATACCTCACGCTCATACCAACCGCGTATCCCGAACAAATACCTCACGCTCATACCAACCGCGTATCCCGACCAAATACCTCACGCTCATACCAACCGCGTATCCCGACCAAATACCTCACGCTCATACCGACTGCGAATCCCGAACAAATACCTCACGCTCATACCGACCGCGAATCCTGACCAAATACCTTGACTGTGGGCCACATGTTCATGAGTTGCTTTTTGCAGGAGCAGCAGCCAGAGTACAGCCAGCATAGAGCCTGCAATTGACTACTTTGATGTCCAAGACTGAAACAAGGTCTCCACAAGGGACACTCATCAAAATGTATCAATTCAAAACTACAAATAAAGCTCAGAATTTGCACCCTTTTTTTGAGATGTTTTTACTTTAAACATTTTTCCTGATGAGACAGACTGCGTTATGCATGCTGCATGCTATATACTGTATGCTGCATGCTGAGAGAGCTGTTTGGTTTTCCTAACAAAGGCCAATAGATCCAAAAAACTGTAAAATGCTTTTTTTGCTCTCCCCTGCTGTGATCCTTTGCCCATGGTGGAAAGGCAGGCAGGGTGCATCCTTGGTGTCATTCCATCACAGGGTACATGGGCCCAGACACACAAACTATAAAATCACCTTGGACCATTGAGAGACACCAGATTGCCTGCAGGGCATGTCTTTGCACTACATCTGGAAACCTGCGTGCAAGACACTCAGCTGACGACAGGAGTCCCCCACAGCCTGGGAGATATAGACCCGCAGTCATGATGTCACATCCACCCAATCAGGAAGACACCGGGCTAGATCAGACTTTAATTATATCAGAGGCACTCTGATATAATGAGGGGAAAAGGGAACTAACAACCTCCCGGTTAATTGTCATATTTTGTGGGTTTATATTGTGCAAAAAAAAGGGTTTAATAATTATTCCTGGACAGAGAATACATATGCTTTTGGGACCGATACCGGGGCCTCAGATACTTTTCTCATTGACATTCAAGGATAACTGAAAAAGTACTTGATGGATCTTTGTCAAAGATAGCAAAGCATCTTATGGGTAAAGATCTGGAACTTCTGAAATATTGAGATAAATGGATTCAAAACTGAAGCAGCACCACATAGTGGCAGCACATGAAAGGACAGATACAGGTGCAGATCTGGGGAGCCTGATTACTTTCAGACAAGTCACACAAAGTTGGGATGTTAATGAAGAATGTAAGGTAGGCATGGGTGGTATTACAGTAATATTTTCAGTATATCTTGGTATTTTCTCTAGGCAATTTTTGATGTGGAACCTACCAAATACAGGCCATGAGCTTAGAATGAATGCGGCTTGTAATCAAAAGTGCCTCATATAATACTGAATTTGCAGGGAATGAGTGAAACTTCCTAATATGTTTCCATGAGAATAATTTTTGCAGTATTTTATAGCAATAGTTTTAGGTCCTCATCCATAACTTAGAAACCATCTGGCAGATGGTTTCTACCACCTCACATTACCAGATGACATTTCACCTTGTGAGTGTGATAAGAAAGTATTTGATGGATCTTTGGGCACTTTCTCACCGCACCAGTTACCATACATTTGGTGCTTCAAAAAAGTACCAAAAGTACAATATGTCAAGGTTTTCCACTAGTGTAAAAACGGTTACTGGTGCTGAGTGACATAATGTGAGACGAGGTATTTTGTATTGAATTCCAAAATGGCTGTAGTATATTATAGGGCTGGACTATGTGCAATATTAACATCAACACTGCATGTTATGCACATCAAGTTTGTCCATTGTTTGCTGTAATTTTGAGTTGTATGCAAATAAATGTCTTTCTTTTAAAACAATTGTCTTGGGATCATAAGTCAGAAGTCAGCACATTATCCAAGTAACTCCAAAAACCTTCAGATGGATTTTTGGTAGTTGTTCAGTTCAATTACTTTAGTTAAACTGATGGCATCTGGTGATTGAGACTGATTAACAAACTATCACCCAGCACCAACAAACAGTTATGTGTCTGTCACACCAGATGATGTATCCCAGCTGTTAGGGTTAGGACACGGGTGCTGGATAGCTAAAGATTTCCTTACGATAAACACAGAGAAAACGGAAGCTCTGCTAGCTGGTCCTAAGGCAGCTCGAGGTGAGTTTCAACCTCAACCTTGGTGGTCTGTCTCTTCAGTCTAACACAATGGTCAGAGATCTTGGTGTCCTTGTTGACTCAGATTTAGAGTTTTGATTCTCACATAAGAACTATTAGTAGAACTGTGTTCTACCATCTATGCAATATAACCAAGCTTAGGGAAATGCTCTCCTTCCATGATGAAGATCCATAATCCAATGCTAATCATAACTAATCCATGCTTTTATAATCTCCAGATTGGAGTAGTGTAATTAAAATAGAATTATACGTAAATTTAAATATTTCTACCAATATGTTTTGAAATTAAATTTTAATAAATTATTATATAATGATGCTTACTAACTAATTGTTATGCCGAATGATTGGTTCCTCCAAACTCGATTGCGAATCCCTGTGAGTCTGTTAATGTGAGACTTAAATGGGATTCGCTAATTACCGGTATCACTTAGTAACCTGGGTTAGAAGGCTCGTCCAGTGAGCTGCATCACCAGGTGATGTAAACGATCGGTAGCGAAGCTCCCCTCACGGTCATGGAGAGAGAGTCTCGCGATATTTCGGGCGAGTTTGAGGTTTCAGAGCTTAGTAGCCAGATCGCACAGACAGTGACTATCGTGAGCACTTAATGAACGGAGGCTGAAGTTGTGTAAAAGACATGCATTTATTCCAAACTAACACTACAACTAACATAAGACAGACATTACACTTAACTTAAACAACACAAAATAAAGGAACAGAACTAAACAGAATGTCCTATGAAAATGCAGTAACCGGATTTAAATGGGTAATCTAAAAAAGGGAAATGCTGTTCTGCAAAGCAAGAACAGTTTGTGGTATCACAGCCCCAAAGTCATAAAGCAGATTAACAGAACAATTTAGGTTGTTAGAATAAAAGGAAGTTGGTTTACTTGGTTGCAGAGAGGGGGGGTTGTTCTTGGCAGTTGGTTACGGAAGCTGATACTGACTGGATGATGGCACTCAGGGAGGCGTGGCGTTTGGAGCGGTTGCTCTCTCCTTGTGAAGCTTTAAGGTGAAAGGCTTTGTCTTGGGGGTTGCCGTCTTCTGTTGGGTGGCAGGCTTTCACCGGCAGGTTTCAGGACGGCCTCCTTTACTGGGCTTCACGATGGTCTGGCGGTTTCTTGAAGGCTTCTCGCAGGCTTCTCTCCAGGCTGCTCCTCTCTGCTTTTCTCCTGGGCTGATGTTCTTTTCCTTGTTCTGAGGTACCAGGTTTTATGGTCTAAAGTTCATGAATAGGGATGACCAGGAATTCGACACCTGAGCCAATTGCTGTCCATCTAGTTGGCCGGCTTTCGGAGGGGTGTCTGTGGCAGTCCTTATGGTATTAATAATTACACTGATTTCCTTTTACTGGGTCGCGGAAGGTCCAGAGCCTATCCCGGAAGTAATGGGCACGAAGCGGGGAACAACTCAGGATGGGGGGCCAGCCGCGTTCTCATACAAGTCTAGACTAAAAATACAATTGTTTAGTCAAATGTACAGGGACTCTATTTCTAGCTGCAGGTAGCTACCCACCTCTAGATAGGCCTACAGTGTGAGGAACAGAACTGGGTGGGGATCGGTGCCTTTGGATAAACTGAACTGTCAGTGCTGTCACTCTAGCTTCACTATCCCTTGTGGAATTGGAGTGCTGACATTTCAGGGACTCCCCATGCCTGCATTCCCATCTGCCTCTCCCTCCCACTTATGCTGCCATAGTCATATCTGCCGGAGCTTACATATTGCATTCACTGTTTGTCTTGCCTCTGGTCTCCCTTACTTTGGCTAATGTATTTTTTTATCCCCCCACCCCTATGTCTCCTGGAGTTTGCTGCTTAGAGACCTTCTCTCCCTGCCCAGACATTAGCATCCATAACAGACCTACTGCATTTTCACTCTGATTTTAACAAATTAGAGTGAATAAATCAAGACTGCACCACACAAATAAAATTCAATTGAATTGAAAACCTAATTCAATCCCAAACCCCTGGACACACAATTCAGCTCAACCAGGAAAATGGCTCTAATACAATAATTCTTCTAAAACAAAATGGTATTTTAGGTTTGATAGTGAAAAAAATTGCTAAATTATGTGTTATATATCTATGTATATGTTATTATATGTGTCATGTCATGAAAAACAAAGGACTCAAGGGTAGGCATCAGGAGAACAAAAAGGGGCTTTATTGAACCCAAAACAGGAGAAGGGAGCCAAACAGGATCATGAGGGATCAAACTGGGGATTGACATTAGTAACCAAACAGAGAACTGCAGGACTGGAAAGCACTTATACACATGGCTAACGAGGGGCTGACAAGATGCAGGTGCAAAAAGCTAGCATAACAGCATTGAGGATAACAAGCAAGACGCACCTGGAGCGAATTCTGGATCTGGATGACCAGCGGGTTGCCTACCAGTAGGTCATACTGGGGGATGAACAGGACAGGTCATGACAATATGTCTCTGATTGCAAGATTATCATGTGGTCATCTGCAGCTGACATTTAGGATCCTCCAGTACAGCAGAGAGCTGTATCACTCCTGAGTCTCCTGTGTTATTGTCACTCAGATCCAGCTCTCTCAGGTGTGAGGGGTTTGACCTCAGAGCTGAAGCCAGAGAAGCACAGCCTTTTTCTGTGACTCTACAGCCTGACAGCCTGTAAAGAGAAGGAGATTAACTCTTCACTTCCTCATCTTTGTACCTGTAAATCAATTAATTAAGGAACTGGGATTTAGACACATATAGGGTGACCAGACAATCCATCTCAAGGAGTTAGGAAGGACACCTTCAGGTAGGACAGGATTTGCAAACTACCATATCAATTAAAAGGATCAAGCTGCTCATTCAAAAAAAAAAATTTTTTTTGGGGACCGACACAATCCTCATAGCCAACCCTGTCAGTGCCAGTGGTCGCACTGAAGTCACCCGTGACCAGAGGAGCGTCACCTTGTGGGCACCCATCAACTACAAGTTGCGAGTAAAAGGTCTCCCTCAACAAGACGTCATTCACCACAGTCAGAGCATACATGTGTCAACAGACAAGACACCCAAGGAGTGCTCGAGTCTCATAATGCGGCCACTGAAGGGAGTGACATCAGACACCTTCGGGAGAAGCCAATCCGCAACAACAACAGCTACTCTGAGTATGCCAGCCATCAGAGCAACCATACCAAAAGTAGGTGCATCCATCTAGATAGATCCAACTACTCCCCAGTCTGCTCAGAGTGTGCCGCTACCAAAATGTGGTACCAAAACTCCTCTGACAGCAAAGGAAGATGTTCCACATGCCTACCTGGATGGGCCACCTCAATCTGGGTGCCGCCAAGCAGTGGGCAACGCCTCAGCACCCCACCAGCCCCGATCCCCAACAGGCCTGATCCTGTTCTCCGATGGTTTTAACTCTTCCGGGGATGAGGCTCCTGAAAGCTTTCCCCCATCCCCGTCATGAAGCCTTCCTGCAGGCAGCTGAAGGAGAGCTACTCCCGCGGAAAGCAGAAGGGTGTCGTGCCTGTTTGGACCTAGCTGCCATGAAATGTTTCACGGTGGCTGGAGTGTCAGTCCCGCCACCAACCCCCAAATTTTCCCTGCAAGTTGCAGGACCGCTTGCAGGGCTGGATGCGGTTTAACGTCATACCCAGGACAACAACATATCCATGTCCTCCCTGACATGGATTATCCACTCACCCTACACACCATACACTGCTTAAAAAATTAAAGGAACACTTTTTAATCAGAGTATAGCATCAAGTCAATGAAACTTCTGGACATTGATGTCATCGGGTAAGTAGCAGAGGGGGTTATTAATCAGTTTCAACTGCTTCGGTGTTAATGAAATTAACAACAGGTGTACTAGAGGGGCAACAATGAGACGACCCCCAAAACAGGAATGGTTTAACTGGTGGAGGCCATGGACATTTTTCCTTCCTCATCTTTTGTGACTCTTTTTTTGCACTAGTTTTGCATTTGGCTATGGTCAGTGTCTTTACAGGTAGCAAGAGGCAATACCTCGACCCTACAGAGGTTGCACACGTAGTCCTACTCCTCCAGAATGGCGCATCAATATGTGCCTTTGCTAGGTTTACTGCATCTCCCAGCACAGTCTTAAGGGTATGGAGGAGATTCCAGGAGACAGGCAGTTATTCTAGGAGAGCTGGACAGGGCTGTAGAAGGTCCTTAACCCATTGGGTCTTATGTTTCCATCCTTGGTGTCTCTTCGTATCTGCGTTTTGTCAGCTGCTGTCCGGGTTCTTGATGTCTTGCTTTTCCCTTGTGCTTTTGCTGTTCCCCTTGGTTCGATCTTCTTGTTTTTGTTTCCCCTAGGTGCTGTTGTCCTGTCTTGCCTTGCGCCCCGTTGTGTCCCCGTTTTGGTCCCTTCAGTCCCATTCGGCGTGCCCAGGGTGCACGCCTTTGGGGAGGGGTTCTGTCATGCCCGGTTCATCCTGATACTCCCGTGTGCCACGCCCCCCTCTCCACCTTGTGTGGAATCCCCGTGTTCCCAGCTGTTCCAAGTCCTGCTGATTATGTGGTGTATGTAAGTCGTTGTCAGAGTGTGTTTCCCACGTTCGGTCATTAACGTCTTGACGTTGTTTGTGTTCCTATGTTTATTGTAAACCTCGTGTTCACCCGACTTCCTCTGACTTCTGCTTCCCTGCTGCGTGACTGCTAGTCATAACACATGCATTGCTCAGGTTTGATTTTGGCCCATTTTTTCACACAAAGAAGGTTCTTGAAGGTTCCGGGGGTCTCCCTATGAACTCAGATCTTCAGTTCTTTCCATAGATTTTCAATTAGATTAAAGTCGGGTGGTTGACTGGGCCATTCTAGCAACATTATTTTCTTTTCTCTGAAACCAATTGAGAGTTTCCTTCACTGCGTGTTTGGGATCATTGTCTTGCTGAAATTTCTTTGTATGTGTGGATTACTTAGGTTGTTACTGATATTTGGTGTAAATTTCATTTCAATAGCCCCATTACAAATGTAATTACTGAGAAAAACGTTGACACGCTCAATACTTATTGTCCACAGAGTACATGTTACATGCAATCTGACTACTAACCTGAGTTTCTGCAGCTGACATGTAGGATCCTCCAGTACAGCAGAGAGCTGTTTCACTCCTGAGTCTCCTGTGTTATTGTAGCTCAGATCCAGCTCTCTCATGTGTGAGGGGTTTGACCTCAGAGCTGAAGCCAGAGAAGCACAGCCTGTATCTGTGACTCCACAGTCTGACAACCTGTAAAGAGAAGGAGAGAAACTCTACTCTCTCAGCTCTGGACACACAGGTCAGTTCAATGAGGATAATATCTGCATTGCAATATATTTATTGTTAAAAAGATAGTTTACTATTAATAATCACATCAAACATTCAACTCTTTTAACAGATTGTTGCCAGAAATGCGTATAATAGTTTCATATTGTTTAAATGTTTATATAAATTTTCTTCCAAGGAAACAGTCTGACTCCTAACCTGAGTATCTGCAGCTGACATTTAGAGTCCTTCAGTACAGCAGAGAGCTGTATCACTCCTGAGTCTCCTGTTTTATTGTAGCTCAGATCCAGCTCTCTCAGGTGTGAGGGGTTTGACCTCAGAGCTGAAGCCAGAGAAGCACAGCCTGTATTTGTGACTCCAGAACCTGATAACCTGTAAAGAGAAGGAGAGAAACTCTTCACTCTCAGCTCTCGTTCCATAAATCAGTTCATTAAGGAAAGACCATCATGACAGCACCTCTCTGGGATCTACACACACGTGTCACTGCCTGCTACAGCCTGAGCAATGCCTTTATTGTTCTTTTCTCTTACTGTATTTTTGGTCTGATTATCCCCCCTCCTGTTGTTCCCTTTTAGAGACCACCCACTGCCCTTCACCCCCCTCTTACTCTCAGGCGCAGTGTTAATTTCGTCAACGAAAATTTTGACGATAAGTAGTCGCTCCTCTATTTAGGAGCTTTCAACTTACAAACTTTCAGGCATACGTTGTCCAATCCTCCCGTGTGCCATGCCCCCTCATTTACCTCGTGTGGAATCCCCGTGTTACCAGCTGTTTCAAGTCATGTGGATTGTTGCTGTGTATTTAAATCCGCGTTACAGTAAGCTTCCCCAGTCCGGTCATTCACATTGTGTTGTAGTTGTATGTGCCTGGCTGCGTTTTCCATAATTAAACCTCGTATTCACCCGACTCCTCGAACCCTGTTCTTGCTTCCCTGGTCCGTGCACCGTGACACAATGGTTGTAAACCGAAGGAATGACACATAAGCTAAATGCTTAGTCCTAAATGACACACTAATGGCCATTTTTTGTTGTTTTGGCAATTTTACTGTATTATGTACTTTCTGTTTTTGAATCAGTATTAATAACCTGTCTGAGAAGATTATGACTAATAATTGACTAAATTCCACTAAGTCGTAACTAAAACAAAACAAAAAACTAAAATGTGACTTTAATCCAACTACAATTTTCAGTAAGTAACTAAGACTAAAACTAAATTAAACATTTTGCCAAAATGAACACTGCTCAAACATTGTTATACAAATTTTATTGCTAGGAAACGGTCTGACTACTAACCTGAGTATCTGCAGCTTACATTTAGGATCCTCCAGTACAGCAGAGAGCTGTATCACTCCTGAGTCTCCTGTGTTATTGTGGCTCAGATCCAGCTCTCTCAGGTGTGAGGGGTTTGACCTCAGAACTGAAGCCAGAGAAGCACAGCCTGTATCTGTGACTCCACAGTCTGACAACCTATAAAGAGGAGAGAAACACTTCACTCTTTCAGCTCTGGACCCATAAATCAGTTCATTAAGGAAACACCATCATGACAGCACCTCTCTGGGATCTACACACACGTGTCACTCTGACTGACAGACAGGTGTCTGTGTGTCTCTGCCTGCTACAGTCTGAGTGACGCTTCTGTCCTTCTTTTGTCTTTCTGTTTGTTTGGGTCAGTTTCCCCCCTCCCGTTGTTCCCTTTTAGAGACCACCCACTGCCATACACCCCCCTCTTACTCTCAGACCCTCTGGCATGAAGTGAGGACTCCGCCAGCCGTCTCTCACAGTCACTGCCAGTTACTCCCGTCTCCCGACTTCAGCCGCACTGTTATTCAGTAAATACAGGCTCTGCAGTGCTGATGCTCGTACACCCACTGCTGCCTGGTTTATAGCTCAACCCCAGTACAGCATATATGATAAAATGAAATTAGATTTAAGCAAACTTCCACTTTCGAGTTGAAGCTACAATTAATTAATTATTTTAACGTATACTACCAACAGATGCGCATAATTATTTCTTATTCAATTTGTTATACATGTTGCTTGGAAGGAAACTGACTATTAACCTGAGTATCTGCAGCTGACATTTAGGATCCTCCAGTACAGCTGAGAGCTGTATCACTCCTGAGTCTCCTGTGTTATTGTGGCTCAGATACAGCTCTCTCAGGTGTGAGGGGTTTGACCTCAGGGCTGAAGCCAGAGAAGCACAGCCTGTATCTGTGACTCCACAGTCTGACAACCTGTAAAAAGAAGGAGAGAAACTCTTCACGCTCAGCTTTGGACACACAGGTTAGTTCACTGAGGAAAATATCTGCATCGCAATATGTTTATTGTAAAATAGCTAGTTTACTATTAGTAATATCTCGGGGTCTTGTTCACGAATGAGGGAAGGATGGAGCGGGAGATCGACAGGCGGATCGGTGCGGCATCAGCAGTGAGGCGGGCGCTGCATCGGTCCATCATGGTGAAGAAGGAGCTGAGCCAAAAGGCAAAGCTCCTGATTTACCAGTTGATCTATGTTCCTACCCTCACCTATGGTCATGAGCTGTGGGTAGTGACCAAAAGAACAAGGTCACGAATACAAGCGGCCAAAATGAGTTTCCTCCACAGGGTGGCTGGGCTCTCCCTTAGAGATAGGATGAGAAGCTTGGTCATTTGGGAGGGACTCAGAGTAGAGGCACTGCTCAGGATGCTTCCTCGACGCCTCCCTGGTGAGGTGTTCCGGGCATGTCCCACTGGGAGGAGGCCCCGAGGAAGACCCAGGACATGCAGGAGGGACTATGTCTCCCGGCTTGCTTGGGAACGCCTCGGAATTCTCCCAGAGAAGTTTGATGAAGTGGTCGGGGAGAGGGAAGTCTGGGTTTCCCTGCTTAGACTGCTGTCCCCCGCGACCCGACCCAGAAAAGCAGTAGAAAATGGATGGATGGATGGATGGACTATTAGTAATGAAACATTTAAGCCATTTTACAGATAGTTACAATGAATATATATAGAATAATTTCATGCTGTTTAAACATTGTTATACAAATATTCTTGCAAGAAAAGAGTCTACTGACCTGAGTATTTCCAGCTGACATTTAGGATCCTCCAGTACAGCAGAGATCTGTCTCAGTCCTGAGTCTCCTGTATAGTTGCTGTTCAGATTCAGCTCTCTCAGGTGTGAGGGGTTTGACCTCAGAGCTGAAGCCAGAGAAGCACAGCCTGTATCTGTGACTCCACAGTCTGAGAAACTGCGAAGAGAAGGAGAGAAACTCGTTACTCTCTCACCTCTTTTGTCTTTATTTTGTCTTTCTGTTTGTTTGGGTCAGTTTCCCCCTCCTGTTGTTCCCTTTTAGAGACCACCCACTGCCATACACCCCCCTCTTACTCTACCAGCACAGCATTCATAATAAATTGTATTTATATTTTAACAAACTGCCAATTTCCAATTGAAGCTACAATTAACTGATCCATTATTTAAACATAAAATGCCCACAGATGTGAATAATTATTTCTTATTCACTTTGTTATGCACATTATTTGTAAGGAAACAGTCTGACTCCTAACCTGAGTTTCTGCAGCTGACATTTAGGATCCTCCAGTACAGCAGAGAGCTGTATCACTCCTGAGGTTCCTGTGTTACTGTAGCTCAGATCCAGCTCTCTCAGGTGTGAGGGGTTTGACTTCAGAGCTGAAGCCAGAGAAGCACAGCCTGTATTTGTGACTCCAGAACCTGATAACCTGTAAAGAGAAGGAGAGAAACTCTTCACTCTCAACTCTCGTTCCATACATCAGTTCATTAAGGAAAGACCATCATGACAGCACCTCTCTGGGATCTACACACACGTGTCACTCTGCCTGACAGACAGGTGTCTGTGTGTCTCTGCCTGCTACAGCCTGAGTGACGCTTCTATCCTTCTTTTGTCTTTCTGTTTGTTTGATCTGATTATCCCCCCTCCTGTTGTTCCCTTTTAGAGACCACCCAATGCCCTTCACCCCCCTCTTATTCTCAGGCACAGTGTTAATTTCGTCAACGAATATTTTGATAAGTATTCACTGATGACCTTTTATTTTATGACTAAATTGTAATGACAACGTAAATTTAAAAAATGGTTGCCAATGAAAATTACGGCGAAATCTGTGTTCGTTATGCTCTGACGAGTAAAGTCAGACTGTTAACTGCTCCAACACCCAAATACTGAACATTTTGAACTGTAGTAACATGCCTTGATGCTGCAGCATGTCACTGCTTACTTACTACTGTTCTCTCCTTGCTGCTGTTACTCTTGCCACCTGCACTCATCAGTTTAAGTTGCTGCCGTTCTGCCATACAATTGTGCAATATTATAAATTACTTTTTATTTCAGAGGTCCTATCTTAGTTTATTCCATTTTATGCCTAGTTCAGATTTCCTATTGTATTATTATTATTATTTTCTATTCATTGTTTAGTGGCACGCTGCGCACACTGAGACCTGAGATACCGTTTCGTTCTTATCATGTCAAGAGGCTTGAATGACAATAAAGCTGATTCTTATTCTGATTCAAAAGAGCAGACAAAATTGCAGGCGCTGCTTGGGCAGACATCCTGGATCACAGTAGCCATCTCAAAGCATTCGTTTTTATCCTTTTTAACCAACCCATTTCCATCCATCCAATAACCTATCTGAGAAAATTATGACTAAAAATGAACTAAAATTAAACTTGAGTTCAACCGACTAAATCGTAACTATAACAAAAGACTAAAATGTGACTTGAATCCGACTACAATTTTCAGTAAGTAACTAAGACTAAAATTTTAAATTCTTGCCAAAATTAGCACTGCTCAGACCCCCGTCATGGAGTGAGGACTCGCCAGCCGTCTCTCACAGTCACTGCCAGTTACTCCCGTCTCCCGACTTCAGCCGCACTGTTATTCAGTAAATATAGGCTCTGCAGTGCTGATGCTCGTACACCCACTGCTGCCTCGTTTATAGTTAAACCCCAGCACAGCCTCCATAATAAATTGTATTTATATTTTAAGAAACTGCCAATTTCCAATTGAAGCTACAATTAACTGATCCATTATTTAAACATATAATGCCCACAGATGTCAACAATTATTTCTTTTTCAATTTGATATACAGTACATGTTGCTTGCAAAGAAAGAATCTGACTACTAACCTAAGTTTCTGCAGCTGACATGTAGGATCCTCCAGTACAGCAGAGAGCTGTATCACTCCTGAGTCTCCTGTTTTATTGTAGCTCAGATCCAGCTCTCTCAGGTGTGAGGGGTTTGACCTCAGGGCTGAAGTCAGAGAAGCACAGCCTGTATCTGTGACTGTACAGCGTGGCAACCTGTAAAGAGAAGGAGAGAAACTTTTCAGTTTCTCAG
Organism: Brienomyrus brachyistius; assembly: GCF_023856365.1. NCBI lineage: Eukaryota > Metazoa > Chordata > Actinopteri > Osteoglossiformes > Mormyridae > Brienomyrus > Brienomyrus brachyistius. The sequence goes on from NC_064533.1 coordinate 29,162,573, forward strand.
CTCTGGACAAACAACTACAGCTCCCTCCACAATTATTGGCACCCCTTGTAAAAATTTGTAAAAAGGGTTAGAAAAAATCTACCTTTCAGTGAAGTAGCTTCATCTCACACCGAATAAAATAGAAAAATCCAACCTTAATAAATTTATTCAAAGAAAAACAAATTCTTCATCAAGAAATAATTATTTTTAACAAAAATGTATGTGCCACAATTATTGGCACCCATGGGAATATAGTGAACACAATGTAACTGAAGCCTGTTTCCCCTGTAAATTGTACATCTTTGAGTTGATTGGAGTGAAAAGGAACCTTCAAGCTGTCATCCATGACTTCCTGATTAACTGGGGTACAAACCTGAGGTGACATAGATCCCAAATTCCCTTAGTCATCCTTCAACATGGCAAAGAAAAGATAACATATGAAACTAATGAGGGAGAAGTGTGTTGACCTTCATAAGTCAGGGAATGGGTATGAAAAATAGCTACTCGCCTGAAAATGCCCATTTCTACTGTTAAGGAAGTATAAACGTGGACAACAACTGGAACTGTTATAAACCTGCCTGGAAGAGGATCGAAGTTTATTTTTCCTCCACATACAGTAAGGAGGATCATAAGAGAGGCAAAAAATCCCCAAGGATCTCTGGTGGTGAATTACAAGACAAAGTAAAATCTTGGGGTTACCACGTCTCCGAAAAAACCATCAGACACCACATTCATTCTAACGTGTTATTTGGATGTTATGCCAGAATAAAAGCTTTTTTGTCAGTTAACCACAAACGTAAACACCTGGAGTTTGTGAAAGACTATTACAACTTTGACTGGAACCAAAATTCAGTGGTCTGATGAAACAGAAATGGAGCTTTTTGGTATTAAACATTCAAGGTAGGTCTGGTGTAAAAAGATGGATGGCTGTAGTAAAAAGAACCTTATCGCTAAAATATGGTTGAGGTTCTGTTATGTTGTGAGGCTGTTTTTCCTCCAAAAACCCTGGAAACTTTGTTATGGTACATGGCATTAAGGGCTCCATGAAATGCCAAGATATTTGCAATCAAAATTTTACTGCCTGCACCAGGAAACTAAAACTGGGCCATCACTAGATCTTCCAGCAGGACAATTATCCTAAGCACATGTCCAAATAATAAAAAAAATGGTTAGGTGATCACAGAATCAAGCTTTTGCCAGTCCCCTGATATGAACCCCACTGAAAACCTGTGGGCGGAGCTAAAGAGAAGAGTGCACAAGAGAGAGCCTAGGACCCTGGATGACCTGCAGAGATTCTGTAAAGAGGAATGGTCTCAGATGTCCTGCTTGGTATTCTCCAACCTTATAAAGTGTTATAGGAGAAGACTCAGTGCTCTAATACTGGCAAAGGGATGTTGTACAGAGTATTAAATGCACAGGTGCCAATAATTGTGGCACGTCACGCCTAGCTCGTCCGATCCTCGTTTGTGCCACGCCCCCTCATCATCCACTGGTCCTCCCCCGATTGAGCCCAGCTGTTGCCTGTTATTTTCGGCTTGTCTTTGGTATATCAGTTCACGTCTTGCCCTGTCTGATGTCGGTCATTGTTGTTAGTCCCAATAAACCCTCTTTGGCCCTCATTTTGCCTAACTGCCTCGTCCTTCGCCACCTCCAGCCAGCCCGTCCTCCTGGAAACCTGACAGAATGACCGACCCGGAAGCCAATCCCCCGCAGCAGACCGAGAGCCAACGCCTCGGTCTGCTGCAAGAAGTGATTTATTGGCTTAAACAGCCCGAGGTCCAGGAGGACCCAGTGGCACTGGAGCTGGCTGAGCAGAGCGGTGACCTGCTGACGTGGATGTCCCCGGCTGGAGACGCGTACCTACTGGCGGAGGTACGCGAGAATCTGCGGTGGATACTGCAGCAACTAACCGAGCGGAGAGCCCAGTTAGCCGCTAGGTGTGTTGCGGGGGCTGTGGTACCGCCTCCCATCCCGGAGGACCTGGCTCAGCCTCTCTCCACCGCTGCAGGCCGGAAGAAGAGGAGGAGGAGACTGAAGGGGAGGCCAACGGAGGACCTGAGTGCCTGGGCGCCTGCTCTCTCTCCTCTGCCTTTCTCCCGGCGGAGTATCGGGAGGAACTCCTCCCTCTCCAAGCACCAGTATGGCTCGCCCCTGATTTTGCCGCCGCAGATCAGTCGCCGCCTCTGGCGGCTTACCATTATCGGGTAGTGCGGCTGGTGAATCCGGGAGCTAGAGCCATGTGGGACGCCATCCCGTGTATCCCTAGGACTTTTAAAGGAGCAGCGTTCGTTTGTTCCGCGCCGGATCTGCCTGTCCTGCCGGCACCTGTTCTGCCTGTCCCGCCTGCACATGACCTGCCTGTCCCGCCTGCGCATGACCTGCCTGTCCCGTTTGAAGCTCCGCCCGAGGCGCTGCCTCTGCCTCCACCACCTGCTGCAGCTACGCCCGAGGCCCCGCCTCCACCTGAGGCCCCACCTCCAACACCTGCTGCAGCTACGCCCGAGGCCCCTCTGCCTCCGGCTCCACTCACGCCTGTGCCTATAACCCCTGTGCCTCCTGTCCCGGTCCCTGACCCTGCTCCAGTCCCCGAGGAGGTCCTGGACAGCCGGACAATTACTCCTTCCTCCTTGGAGAAGCTCGAATGGGACCCCTCGGGGACCTCCCTGATAACTCCTCTGCCCTAGCCCCGGCGAGGTTAACCCAGGCCTATACCCGGCATGTTGGTGTCCCGGAAGGGGATAGGGCACACGCAGGGCTAGGGTCCCACCTGCCCTGACCCCTGGCTCTCCCTCGCTCGCCTTGGCTGGGGCTCGGGGGGCACCTGTGGGTCCTTGGGGCTCTGGTCTGGCTGTCACCTGCAGGTCCCCCTCCGACGCCTCGTCGAGCTGCCTCGGTCCTGCCTCCGATGTCTCGTCGGTCACCTGCAGGTTCCCCTGCTGCAGCTCCTCCATCGCCTGTGGGTCTCCCCACTCCAGCGCGTCAGGAGACGTCACCTTGGCCGGCTGTGGCCACGGCATTGCCTGCTGCGGCTCCTCCTCCCTCCTTGCCTTTGCCGGGGTCCCCTCCGGCTCCCTCATCGCCTCCCCTGGTGCCCCCTCCGACTCCCTTCTCGTCCCCTGCGTCTGTCCCTCGGCCTGTCTTGTCAGCCCCTCCGAGGTCCCCTCCAGCTACGGCCTCCCGGTCACCTGCGGCCCCTCCGGCTGCTGCCTGTCGCCCTCCGTGGCTCCCTCAGGCTCCCCTTAGTCCCCCATCCTTTCCTCCTAGGTCTCCCATCTCTGTCCCTCCTATGTTTATTCCTCGTCCCTTTGTTCCTCCTGTCTCTGCTCCTCGTCCCCCTGTGTTCCCTACGTTCACTCCTGGCCCTTTCATCCCGCCTGTTCCCTCCGTGTCGCCTTTCCTTATCTGTCTGTCAGCATTCCCTGTGTTGTGTCAGATCCTGTCCTACTTCCTGTCCCTGTGCCTGTTCTGCGTTTCAGTTCTGTTCCCCATTAATGGTCTTGTTCTTGTCTTCCAGGACACATCTCCCCGGTCTTGTCTCGTCCGTCGCCTCCCCTGAGGGAGGGTTCTGTCACGCCCAGCTCGTCCGATCCTCATGTGTGCCACGCTCCCTCATCATCCACGTGTGCTTGCCCGATTGTGCCCAGCTGTTGCCTGTTATTTTCGGCTTGTCTTTGGTATATCAGTCCACGTCTTGCCCTGTCTGATGTCGGTCATTATTGTTGTTGGAAAGTGCATCTCTCTGTCCCCGTTAGTCCCAATAAACCCTCGTTTGCCCTCATTTCGCCTATCTGCCTCGTCCTTTGCCACCTCCAGCCAGCCCGTCCTCCTGGAAACCTGACACATGTTTTTATTGAAAATAATTATTACTTGACGAAGGATTTGTTTCTTTGAATACATTTATTTCAAAGAAAGGTGGGATCTTTCCTCATTTTTTCAGTGTCGGATGAAGCTTCTTCACTGAATGGTAGATTTTTTACAATCTTTACAAGGGGTGCCAATAATTGTGGAGAGTAATGTACGCTCAATGACGAAAAAATCTGCATTGCAATATAGTAATTGTTAACTAATTTACTATTGGTAATGAAACATTTAACCCATATAACATAGTTCAAACGAATGTATAGAATAATTTTATGTTATTTAAACATCAACATCTGACTACTAACCTGAGTTTCTGCAGCTGACATTTAGGATCCTCCAGTACAGCAGAGAGCTGTATCACTCCTGAGTCTCCTGACTTATTGTGGCTCAGATCCAGCTCTCTCAGGTGTGAGGGGTTTAAACTTAGAGCTGAAGCCAGAGAAGTACAGCCTGTATCTGTGACTCCACATTCTGACAAACTGTAAAGAGATGGAGAGAAACTCTTCACTCTCGGCTCTGGACAAACAGCTCAGTTCAATGAGGAAACATCTACATTGCAATATGTTTATTGTTAAATAGCTAGTTTATTATTAATAATGAAACATTCAAGCCATTTAACAGATAGTTGCAATGAATATATAGAATAATTTCATGCTGTTTAAATAATGTGATACAAATTTTATTGCTAGGAAATAGTCTGACTCCTAACCTGAGTTTCTGCAGCTGACATTTAGAGTCCTTCAGTAGACCACAGAGCTGAATCACTGCTGAGTCTCCTGTGTTATTGTAGCTCAGATCCAGCTCTCTCAGGTGTGAGGGGTTTGACATCAGAGCTGAAGTCAGAAAAGCACAGCCTTGTTTTGTGACTCTACAGCCTGACAGCCTGTGAAGAGAAGGAGAGAAATTCTTCACTCTCAGCTCTGGACCCATAAATCAGTTCATTAAGGAAACACCATCATGACAGCACCTCTCTGGGATCTACACACACGTGTCACTCTGCCTGACAGACAGGTGTCTGTGTGTCTCTGCCTGCTACAGCCTGAGTGACGCTTCTGTCCTTCTTTTGTCTTTCTGTTTGTTTGGTTCGGCTTCCCTTCTCCTGTTGTTCCCTTGTAGAGACCACCCACTGCCATACACCTCCCAGAATTTATAATAAGAAATATTTATATTTAAACAAATTACAGATTTCCAGTTGAAGCTACAGTTAATCTATTATTTTAACATATAATACCCAAAGATGGGAATAATTATTTCTTATTCAATTTGTTATGCATGTTGCTTGTAAGGAAACAATCTGACTATTAACCTGAGTCTCTCCAGCTGACATTTAGGATCCTTCAGTACAGTGGAGATCCGTCTCAATCCTGAGTCTCCTGTCTTATTGTGGCTCAGATCCAGCTCTCTCAGGTGTGAGGGGTTTGACCTCAGAGCTGAAGCCAGAGAAGCACAGCCGGTATCTGTGACTATACAGTCTGACAGCCTGTAAAGAGAAAGAGGGAAACTTTTCACTCTTAGCTCTGGATACACAGCTCAGTTTGCATTGCGATATATTTATTGTTAAATAGATCATTTAGTATTAATAATGAAACAGGTAACTCATTTAACAGGAAGTTGCAACAAATATATAGAATAATTTCATGCTGATTATATTGTTATACAAATGTTCTTTTGATTGCTGACAATATGGAAAAACTCACCTGAGTGACCTGATTTTACATTTTGGATTCTCCAGCCCAGCAGAGAGCAGATTAACCCCTGAATCCTGCAGGTCATTGTCACTCAGATCCAGCTCCATCAGACATGATGAGTTTGAGCTGACAGCTGAAGACAGCAGTTCACAGCTTTTCTCAGTAAGGTTACAGCTGTTCAACCTGAAGATGAAAGCATGTTATATTAGACATCTCCACACACCCCTGACATTACACATCCTACACACCACCTTTTCCAAGCACCTTAGGGTCACTAAAATTCCTATATTGCTCTGTATTTTGTATTGCATTGTATTGTCATTGAATTCCATTGACTTTGGTCACAATCGCACTGTTGTCCTAAACATCCACTGAAACATTGTATTTTTTCAGCTTTCAAAACCCAAAAAACTTGTATATTTGTCTGTTGCACACTGCAAAGAACTGTTTATAATGTTTCAGTTTTGCAGAGGAAGTATTTTAACTTATTAATAACTTACTAACATTAATAAAATAAATTATCCTGTATTTTATGCAATTCCTGAGGTTGACAGATGGTAACATTCAGTTATACTCTATAGGTATTATACAGACATATGATAACATTCAGTTATAGTCTACAGGTATTATACAATCAGATGATAACATTCAGATATACTCCAGGCATTATGCAGACAGTGACCCAGGACTCACTGTGCTGTTCTGGACGCCTTGACCACAGGCAGCAGCCTCAGAAGACCTTCATCTGATCTGATGTATTTTTTCAGGTCAAACACATCCAGCTCCCCTTCTGAAGTCAGCAGCACAAAGACCAGAGCTGACCACTGTGCAGGTGAGAGACTTTCTGTCGAAAGTCTTCCTGATCTCAGGTAACTTTGGACTTCCTCAACTAGAGAGTTGTCATTTAATTCACTGAGACAGTGAAACAGATTGACTGTCCTTTCTGAGGAGAGATTTTCCCCAATCTTTCCTTTGATGTACTTGGCTATCATCCCTATGTCATGGGATCCGATTCCTGTATGTGACAGAATGCCCCGTAAAAGAGTCTGACAGGAATCCACTGACAGACCAAGCAGGAAGCGGAGGTAGAGATCTAAGTGTCCAGTCTTACTCTGTAAAGCTTCATTCACTGCCTCCTCTAGTAGATCAGTCATGGTGTTTTTTCGTTGTGAAGTAAATTTCGTGAAGCTGGATACATGGTTTAAAAACACATACAAAGCAGCCAGGTACTCCTGAATACTCAAATGTACAAAGCAGTAAACCTTCTCTTGACACAATCCAGTCTCCTCTTTAAACATTTCTGTGCACATTCCAGAGAAGACTGAAGCTTCACTCACATCAATGCCAGTTTTTCTCAGATCTTCCTCATAGAAGATAAGATTTCCACTTTGGAGATTCTGGAAAGCCAGCTTCCCCAGTTTCAAAAGGAATTCTTTGTCTGCTCTTAATGATTCTGAAAAGGGCTCTGCTGCTTGTTTTCTGAGATATTTCTGATTTTTCAAGGATGTATGAAAGATGACAAAATGTGTGTACATATGAGTAAGAGTTTTGGGGATTTTTTCACTTCCTGGTTCACTAAACAGCCTCTCTAGAACTGTGGCTGAAATCCAGCAGAAGACTGGTATGTGGCACATGATGTACAGGCTCCTTGATGACCTCACATGTGAGATAATCCTGTTAGCCAGGTCTTGATCCTTGAATCGCTTCCTGAAGTACTCCTCCTTCTGAGGATCATTGAATCCTCGTATCTCTGTTACTTGATGGACACAGTCAAGGTGGATCTGATTGGCTGCTGCTGGGCGAGAAGTTATCCAGAGGAGAGCAGAGGGAAGCAGATTTCCTTTAATGAGGTTTGTCAGTAACACATCTAATGATGCTGGCTTTGTTACATCAAACCAACTCTCATTGGTCTGGAAATCTAAAGGAAGGCGACACTCATCCAGACCATCAAAGATGAACAATATTTTGCAATTAGAAAGTTGACCAGGTCCAAGCTCTTTGATTTCTGGGAAGAAGTGGTGAAGTAGGTCTATCAAACTGCATTTTTTCTTTTTCATTACATTCAAATCACAGAAAGGTAGTGGAAATACAAAATGAACATCCTTATTTGCTGATCCTTGAGCCCAGTCAAGAATAAATTTCTGCACAGTGACTGTTTTTCCGATACCTGCCACGCCTCTTGTCAGCACTGTTCTGATCCGTGTCTTTTGTCCAGGTTGTGCTTTAAAGATGTCATTACATTTGATCACAGTCTCCTGTGCTGTAGGTTTCTTGGATGATGTTTCAATCTGTCTGACCTCATGCTGATCATTCACACCTCCAGTTTCACCCTCAGTTATATAGAGTTCTGTGTAAATCTGATTGAGCAGAACTGATTTTCCTTGCTTAGATTGTCCTTTCAACACATACTGAAACCTCGTTTTCAGTGTTTGTTTTAGCTTATGCTGAGAAATCATCTTTTCACCTGTAAAAACAAATTTTCATGATTATAAAGTTCATGATTAAACACGATTTCCTACCATGTATGTTTTATGCAGGACTAATAAACATTAAAATATACTCAATAACAAAAAAAGTTGGTGAAAATTAAATGAATCTGCATGTGATGAAAGGTCATTTGAAAATATCGCAATGATTATAATATCCGATCAAACAGACAACAGAGAAGGCAGCATGGGCACACTGCTGGTCCCATGTGAGTAGGGTGTGGCACCCCCCCGGGCATGGATACATGTGGTGATACTATGCAGAAGGGAATCATACAGCCATTGTATCCTCTCCTACAGAGAGTTATTAAATCCCACAGCTGTTGTGCCTGACCCTCGAGATCCTGCAGATTGGCACTGGGTCTGTGGACTGATCCCACAAATGTTCGATTGGGGAAAGATCGGGGGACCTGGCTGGCCACAGAAGGACCTCAACATGATGCAGGCAGTCCATAGACACATGTGCCGTGTGGGGATGGCCGTTGTCTTGTTAAATGACTGTACCAGGGTCTCAGGAGGGGTAAGACATGTTGATGCAGGATGTCACTGACATAGCGCTGTGCTGTCAGGGTCCCCCGAATCACTACCAGAGATGACCTGACGTGATACCCTATGGCTCCCCACACCATGATGTCATACCCTATGGCTTCCCACACCATGATGTCATACCCTATTGCTCCCCACACCATGATGTCATACCCTATGGCTCCCCACACCATGATGTCATACCCTATGGCTTCCCACACCATGATGTCATACCCTATTGCTCCCCACACCATGATGCCAGGAGTAATGCCAGTGTGTCTCTCCACAACATTAGCAGGACTGGTCCTCTCTCCTCGGTGCTGCTATACACACAACGGTCAGCTATGATAATTCAGAACCAAGATTCATCGTTGAACATGGTACGATGCCACTCATGATCAGTCCATGTCTCCCGGTTACGGCACCACTCCAAATGCAGCCGTCTCTGCATCGGTGTTAAGAGCAGCCTACATATGGGACGGTGAACCCATAGTCTGACTGATGCCAGTCGTCGAGACATGATGCGGGATGACACAGGGTGTTATAGAGAGTCCCATACCTGTGTCCAGATGGCATGGGGAAAATGTCATGGGATTCTGTAATGTTTGTGGAACAATACAACGATTCTCCCTTGGTGTGGTCTGTCTTGGGCGACCGGAACTTTCACGATGTGTATGGGTGCCCTCACATGCCCATTGGTTCCAACATCAGGCGACTGTAACATCTGCATGCCTCACATGCCGGGCAATTGCATGATACGATCACCTGGCCTCATGCAAACCCACTATGCAACCCCTATCAAACTCCATCAAGTGTCGGTGATGCTGTCTAATGCGTCTATGAGGCATCTTCTGTTTCTGGTGACTAGACGTGTCAGCTCCTTGCAAATTGAATCATGTACATGCCCATCGCACTTGTGCCAAATTAAATCCAAATCAGACCATTACTTCTGGGTGCTTAACTTTTTTGTCACTGACTGTATTTTAACATCATATTGATTATCTCTCTTCTGTGATAGCTTTCCCGAAAGCTTCATAAAGCTGAGTGGCTTGTTATCTAGTGCTTAAGAATGAACGTTAATTAGTATGTTTCCCGAGACCCTTCATAACTAAAATAGCTTGTTATCTTACTTAAAGATTTAGAAGTGCTCCAACCCTCTTGTTATTTTCTACGTTATTCTGTATTTGAACTTTTGCCTGCAGTCTAGTCACAGAGGCACAGAGATCAGCCAAAATAGATGACAAAAACACACTAACACTCATATTTGGACAACATAATAATGCTGATGATATAATAATCAGGCCAATATTGCAATATAAAAGTATAAGGTAACACTTTATAAGGGTACAAATCATATACTTAAGTAATGCTTAACTAATTCATGATTGATGATGATTTAATGGATGTCTAAATTCAAGATGCATCATGAATTCCTGTTTGTCGCCATAAATTAATCATGAAGTCACAATGACTATATGTGATTGTCACACTTACTAGATAATCAGTTAAGGAGTGTTAATTCACAGTTACTTCATTCATTAATTATTGTAACACCTGTATGCAATTTGAGTATGGTTGTGCACCATTCAGAATTGACTTGAGAATGACCTTGAAAACCAAATTCAATTTATAAATCAATTGAAAACATGGTGCTGAATCGCAATTCGACTTTGAGTATAAGAAAGTAGAATTTAAATGTAATTAATTTCACATAAATCCATATACAAAGTGTAAGTGCAGCTTAATATCTAAATATGAGTTACACAGCATGTTAATATAAACAGCATACACTGAATCCTGCCCATTCACCCCCCCCGATCCCCCACGCGATCACAAATGTTTACGGCACAAAAAGTACCCAGGCCTACTGTGGAGCACCTGCCTGAAAAGTCTGTGTATGTCCATGTTATTCATAATGAATAAGCAAGCCCAAGTCGAACGCACCCATTAACTGATTAATAGAAATTCCTGTCGTATAGAAACAGATGGTCCTGTCAATCAAACTACATCTGCCCTATCAGCATAAAGTGACACGCTGTCCCCTGTGACGTCATCAGAGCCCCGACTAAGCTTCGCCCAAAGTGTCTAGTAATCTCTCTCTTGTTTGTCAATTCAGGAATAATAATGGGTTTTGGGAAATGCACATAGACCTTCTTGACTTACGTCATTTGTTACCTTGTTTATTATTCGCTATAATCAATCGCTTTCATGAAAGCCACCCTTGGTAAGTTTAATGTTAAAGAATCTCACGTTTCAAAATATGATATTTCCACTAAATAGAATTTTAATAGAATCTAATTGTCATCTTTATGTGTGTGTGTGTGTGTATCTGATTGTTTCAAGATTTTAAGATTCCACTTGATAATAATACAAAATAATCACTATAAACCTATACAGTTAGAACATGATGGACATATAAATACTGTAATCAAAAATTCTTACTCTGCTCCAGCCTGTCAGCGAGATCCATCTGACTCATGGTCCTCAGGATGTAGAGTGTGATCTTCAGAGCCCCTTCTCTGCCACAGATCTTCTGCATCTTACCATCACTGTCCAACACACTGTCATCCTCCATCTGAGCCTCACAGCATGCTGCGTAATCCTGACTCAGATATTTCTTAAACATTTTCAGTTCGGCCTTCAGGAATTTCACTGCATTTTCCTCAAGTGACTATAAGACAAGACAAGATAAAGCAAGACTAATTCATTGTCATTTTATGACAAGACTGAATTGTCAGCAATCCACAGATGCATATGTAAATACACAGCTAGGGGTGGGCGGTACATCGGCATCGTATATAGTCATTTGTCAAGTGATTGTGCACCACGGTATGAAGTTTCACAACACCATTAACACTGCAAAAATTCTACAACCTAATTATACAACAGCCTATTTATAAAAAAACAAGGCATTTTATTTTCTTCAAAGCTTCAATTGTAATCTGATTACTTGTCCTTTTATAGTATATGCAACCATGCAGTGTTCTGCCATGTGTGAATTTTCTATTAAACATACTCTAATGATCTGTCCTGATAGCAAATTAACAAATTAAAAAAACAGCTTTTGTGTAATTATACACATTAAACAAAACAACCTGGTTACATATAAATACAACACTAGAATTAGGGATCGACTGATATGTTTTTTTTTCAGAGCCAATGTGGAAACCGATTGTTGCAAAACCAGAAAACGATAATCGAATTGAAATTGAATTGAAACTGAAAATTCAATTCACTGAATTGTAATTGAAACCGATATATGTCTGCTCTAAAAATTAAATCTGATGTAAAATTAAAAATAAATACTGACATAAGACCTCATTCAAATGCCTTTAAGCCTGTTTTTAATATTGAACTTAACTGAAAAAGTGCAGGGAGCTGCCAGCAGCATTTTTAAAAATAAAGTTAAACTAGTAAACAAATGAATCCTGTCACGCGAAATGCAGGACGTGCTGGACTGAAGATCGCTCAGGGAGCGCGAGCGATCCAAAATAGACAAGCAGACAGGAATCGGGGTAAACGAGGGTTTAATCGGGCTTCGGGGAGCCGGGAACATTGGACGCAGACTGACATCAATGACGGACAAAGGACTCGGGTAAGACACGGACTGAAATACACAGGACTGATTGAAAATAAGCAGACACAGCTGGGTACAATCCGGGAAACACACGTGGGTAAGCAGGGGGCGTGGCACACAGGAGGAGCCGACGAGCAGGGCATGACAAATCCATGGAAAAATAAATAAAATTACTAATTTTATGAACTAAAAATTATTTAAAAAAACACTTTTGTTGACAGTCTAACACAGTGCGTAATTTAAATGCCTTTAAGCATATTTTTAATTCTTAGAACTTTTCATAATGAACTTTACTGAAAAAAGCAGGGAGTTACCAGCAGCCTTTCTAAAAATAAACATGTAAACAAATGAATGAATGATTTTTTTTTCTAGTCAGTTTTAAATTAAAGATCAACAAATGCACTTATTGATGTTTGCTAATGCAATTGGGAGCGTTTAACTGGCCATTAGTCGAACAGTAGGTAACGTTATCATCTTCAGCTACCCAAACCTACCTAAAACATTCGCGTGTACATTACCTATCGTTACATTTACCAAATGATTAGAAGTTTTAACCTACCGTTATGTTCACTGAATGGTGAAAATTTTCCATATGTTTTAGTTACACTGGCATCAATTACGGCTGTACCCAGCAAACACGTAACATTCAGGAAACATTTCCTAAAGGTTCTCCGAAGGTTTCAACCTTTACAGAACGTTGTTGGAACGTTCTAAAAAGGTTCACCAAAATGTGACTTTTTATGAACATTCCAAGAATGTTGTCTAAAGGTCACATTTTGTGGAACCTTGGTAGAACCTTTAGGGAATGTTTCCTGAAAGTTCTACTAAGGCTACGCTTTTTGTATCCTTTTACGAATGTTCTGTAAAAATTCCCTAGAGGTTTAGGCATGTTCCCTGAAGGTTCTCTTAAGGTTACATCGCCCCAGCGTGGGCGACCCCACCTGTCGGTCTCCCGGAAAGGGAGAGGTCACCGACGCTGGGGTCGTGTCCCGCCCGCCCTGCCCCCTGGCTTGTCCTCGGTCTCCCTAGCTGTGGTGCGTGGGGCGTCTACGGGTCCTCCGGCTTCAGCTCGGCTGTCGTCTGCAGGTCCGTCTCCGATGGCTCGTTGGCTGCCTTCGACCCCGCCTCTGACGCCTCATCGGTCACCTATGGGTTCCCACGCTTCGACTCCTCGGTTGCCTGCGGGTCCCCCTACTCTGAATTGTCAGTCGGCTGCGCCTTTGCTGCGTCATCACCTGCCATGGCTCCACCTCCCTCCTCATCTACGCCGGATTCCCCTCCACCTTCCCCTCCGCCTTCCTCCTCATCTCCCCTGGTGACCCCTCCGACTCCCTCCTCGCCTCCTCTACCTGTCCCTCCGTCGGCCTCTTTGCCCCCTATGAGGTCCCCTCCGGCTCCGACCTCGTGGTCACCTGCTGCCCCTGTGGCAGCCACCTCATGCCCACTGGGGTTCCCTCAGGCTCCCTGTTTTCCCGCGCCTTTCTCCTTCCTGCCTTCTGTGTCTGCTCCTCATCCCTTTGTTTTTCCTACGTCTACTCCTGGTCCCTCTGTTCCTCCAGTTGGTGTTCCCCCGGTGTCTCCTTTTTTAGTGTGCCTGTCTGCGTTTCCTGTCCTTTGTCAGTTGTTGTCTTGGTTGCTTCCCTTGTGCCTGTTCTGTCTGTCCGTCTTGTTCCCGATCCCTCGTTAATATTTTTGGTCCTGTGTGGTTCCAGGTCTCGTCTCCTCCATTACTCACTTTGGGGCGTGCCTGGAGTCAAAACTTTTGGGGGGTCCTGTGATACCCTGCTCAACCAATCCTCTTGTGTACCACGCCTCCTCATTAACCACGTGTGCAATCCCGATTGTAACCAGCTATTTCCTGTTATTTCGATTTGTCCTGTGTATTTAAGTCCGCGTTCAGTCTGTCTCCCTAGATCCGTCATTGAAGTCTCTTGGTGTTGTGCTGCCTGTCCGTGCTTGCTGAAGACCCCTACTCCCCGTATGCATTAAAACCCGAATTCAACGCGTTAACTTTCGGAATCTCTTTCTCTCTCTCCTATCTGTCTTTCTTTCTTTCACTTTTTAATTAGATCTTTCTATACACCCTTTTCATGTCTTTCTGGTTTTGTCTATGTGTCTATCTGTGTCTATCAGAATCAGACTGACCAGTTTTAAGAAGGCGAATGTATATGGTAAAATAATGAGGATAAACATGGCGAAGCCACTCTATAATGATGTCAACAATTATTACTGTTATTATGGTCATTGCTGTTATAATAATAATTATTATTATTATTACTGCTATTGCACCTCTGGTTTATTGGTGTCATGCCCGGCTCGTCCGCTCCTCGTGTGTGCCACGCCCCCTGCCTTCCCACGTGTATTTCCCTGATTGTACCCCGCTGTATCTAATTGCTTTGATTAGTCTTGTCTGGTTTTAAGTCCTGGTCTTACCTGTTAGCGTTGTCCGTCATTGATGTTTCCGGATGTTTGTTAGCGTGAGCTGTTTCCTGGTCCCTGTTTCCCCAGTAAACTCCCGTTTTGCCCCGTATTCGCCTGTCTGCCTGCTCATTGCTCCTTACCCGCATGATCGCCGCGCTCGCTTACCACGACCCGTGACAGAATGACGGACCCAAAAGAAGCAGCTTCCGTAACTGTGGAGGACTACCGCAGTTACGTTGATCAGCTGCTCTTCTGGAAAGCCCAGCCCGGCATTTGGGAGACCTCGCCAGCATGGAGATTGGTGAGTCGGAATTGGGATATTCTAGACGAGCTGTCTCTCGAAGAGGGCGCGCACCTTGCGAAAGAGGTGCGCGAAAATTTCCGGCAGCTGGCCGAGCTCCGGGAGGAGCGCTACGTCGCGCCTAGCGAGCCGGGGACGATCCTCTCGCCGTCCGTCTTTGCGGACATAACGCCACCTCCCGCCACCACCAGGCGCCAGAGGAGGAGGAAGAGACCGGCAATCGCCCCAACGATCGCCCTGGGGGAGTGTTCCATCGTCCCCGCTTCTCTTCCTGGAGAGGATCGGGAGTGTATCCCGATCACCCCGGACGTCCCCAGCGCTACAAGGCTGTCTCCCAGGGCAGCTTCCCCTATCCGGAGAACACACCGGGCCGCTGAGCAGCTTGAGCAACCGCCTCCGCTGCTCGCTGCAACGGCCGGACCCGAGGAGCTCCCTCCGCTCCTGCCGCCCGCGGATCCCGCTCCCGTGCAGCCGCGATTGCCGGCGGACCCCGCTCCTGTGCGGCCGCCACTGCCTGCGCAACCGCCTTCGCTGCCTGCTGCAGCTCCAGGGCAGGCGCCCCCACTGCAGCCACCTGCAGCTCCAGGGCAGGCGCCCCCACTGCAGCCACCTGCAGCTCCAGGGCAGGCGCCCCCACTGCAGCCACCTGCAGCTCCCGGGCAGGCGCCCCCACAGCAATTGCCTGCAGCCCCAGTTCCTGATCTCGCCCCAGTTCCTGATCTCGCCCCAGTTCCTGATCTCGCCCCAGTTCCTGATCTCGCCGCAGCCGCTTCCGAGACGCTCCTGTCCCCGCCTGCTACAGCCGCTTCCGAGGCGCCCCCACTGCAGTCACCTGCAGTTCCAGGGCGAGCGCCCCCACGACGGTGGCTTGCAGCGCCCGGGCCGGCGCCCCCACTGCAGCGTCCTGCAGTTCCAGGGCGAGCGCCCCCACGACGGCGGCTTGCAGCGCCCGGGCCGGCGCCCCCACTGCAGCGTCCTGCAGTTCCCGGGCAGGCGCCCCCACGACAGCAGCTTGCAACGCCCGTGCCGGCGCCCCCTCTGCAGCGTCCTGCAGTTCCCGGGCGGGCGCCCCCACGACGGCGGCTTGCCGCGCCTGGGCCGGCGCCCCCACTGCTGCGTCCTGCAGTTCCCGGGCAGGCGCCCCCACGACAGCGGCTTGCAACGCCCGTGCCGGCGCCCCCTCTGCAGCGTCCTGCAGTTCCCGGGCGGGCGCCCCCACGGCAGCGGCTTGCAGCACCTGGGCCGAGGTCCCCACTGCAGCGTCCTGCAGTTTCCGGGCTGATGCCTCCGCAGCCTGACCGTGTTCCTGTCCCGGCGCCCCCGCAGCCTGACCGTGTTCCTGTCCCGGCGGCCCCGCAGCCTGACCGTGTTCCTGTCCCGGCGCCCCCGCAGCCTGACCGTGTTCCTGTCCCGGCGCCCCCGCAGCCTGACCGTGTTCCTGTCCCGGCGCCCCCGCAGCCTGACCGTGTTCCTGTCCCGGCGCCCGCTCCCCCTGCTGCCGCTCCAGAGGCGTCCCCTCCGCCTGCTGCAGCTCCAGAGGCGCCCCCTCCGCCTGCTGCAGCTCCAGAGGCGCCCCCTCCGCCTGCAGCAGCTCCAGAGGCGCCCCCTCCGCCTGCTGCAGCTCCAGAGGCGCCCCCTCCGCCTGCAGCAGCTCCAGAGGCGCCCCCTCCGCCTGCTGCAGCTCCAGAGGCGCCCCCTCCGCCTGCAGCAGCTCCAGAGGCGCCCCCTCCGCCTGCAGCAGCTCCAGTCCCTGTCCTAGTCCCCGAGGTGGTCCTGGACAACTCCATCTTGGCTCCTCCCTCTTCGGAGGTGGAGGAGCTGGAATGGGACCCCTCGGGGACAGAACTTGTAACCCCTTGTCCCTCGCCCCGGCGACATCGACCCCGACCTAGGGTCAGCCTGTCTGTGTCCCGCAGGGGAAGGGGACACAGACGCCGGGCTGGGGTCCCGCCCGCCCTGCCCCCTGGCTCGCCCTCCCTCGCCTGCGCTCTGGCTCGGTTGGCGCCTGCGGGTCCTGGCCCTCCGGGTCGGGCGTCGCCTGCGGGTCCCCCTCCGAGGCCTCGTCGCCCCGCCTCGCTCCCCTCTCCAGAGCCTGGTCGGTCGCCTGCGGGCTCCCCGACGGCGGCTCCTCGGTTGCCTGCGGGGTCCCTACCTCCGGCCCTCCCCCGGACGTCGTCGCCTGCTGCAGCTCCCCCCTCCTCCGGGCCTTCGCCGTGGGCCCCTCCTGCTCCCTCGTCCCCTTCCCCGGTGCTCCCTCCTTCTCCCTCCCTGGCCCCTCCGCGGGTCCCTCGCCCTGCCTCCTCGGCCCCTCCGAGGTCCCCTCCGGCTCCAGCCTCCCGGCCGCCTGCGGCCCCTCCGGCTGCCGCCCGTCGCCCGCTGGGTCTCCCTCGGGCTCCCCTTTGTTCCCCCTCCTTGTCTCCCTATGCCCCTGCCTTTGTCCCGCCTGTCTCTGTCCCTTTGTTTTCTGCTCGTCCCTTCGTTCCGCCCGTCTCTGCTCCTCGTGTTCCTCCTGTCTTTGCTGACCGTCCTCCTCTGTGCCCTCTGTTCACTCCTGGCCCTTGTGTCCCGCCGGTTCCTTGTATGTCCCCTCTCTTTCTCTGTCGGTCCGTGTTTCCCGTCCTCTGTCAGGTTTTGTCCCTGGTCCTGTCTTTGTGCCTGTTCTGTCTCTCTGTTTAATTCCCGGTCTCTTGTTCTTGGTTTTGGGTTTTGTTTTTCAGGTCTTGGTCCCCTCGTCCCGTTCGTCGCCTCCTCCTGGGCGCGCCCGGTGAAGCGCGCCTTTGGGGGGGGGCTCTGTCATGCCCGGCTCGTCCGCTCCTCGTGTGTGCCACGCCCCCTGCCTTCCCACGTGTATTTCCCTGATTGTACCCCGCTGTATCTAATTGCTTTGATTAGTCTTGTCTGGTTTTAAGTCCTGGTCTTACCTGTTAGCGTTGTCCGTCATTGATGTTTCCGGATGTTTGTTAGCGTGAGCTGTTTCCTGGTCCCTGTTTCCCCAGTAAACTCCCGTTTTGCCCCGTATTCGCCTGTCTGCCTGCTCATTGCTCCTTACCCGCACGATCGCCGCGCTCGCTTACCACGACCCGTGACAATTGGCATATTCTCACAGATTTAGCAATGGGTTGTCTAATGATAATTTAATCTCTCCAACAAATCAATGAATCCACTTAAATTTGTAACCTGGAACATTCAAGGAGTTAGTTCACAGGCAAAACGAACAAAAATTATAAACCATGTGGTCAAATTACAAGCAGACATTTGCTTGTTACAGGAAATGCACTTAATAGAATCCGAAATTCAAAAATTGAAAACTATTTTTTTGCAATTTACCCAAAAATATTCATCAGCTTTTAATTTTAAGAAACGAGGTATCAATTTTGATAAGCAAAAGCATTACATTAACCCATAACGCGACAATCACGGATCCTGAAGGGCGATATGTCATTATTAGCACCACAAACAACAAAAACCTCACTATTCCAAACATATATGGAAACAATTCTGATGATCTCAGTTTCTTCCATACTTTTTTCGAATCACTATCCAATTTATCAAACTCTGCAATAATAACTTTAATACAGTTACCAACCCCACTTTAGATAAATCATACACTACTGTTAATCCTAGAAACTGGCACTACACGGAAATATTAAAACAGTATATGGGTGAGTTTGGTCTTGGTGATAGCTGGTGGCTAAAAAATCCTAATATTAGACAATACTCACTCTTCTCTCCACTCCTGTATTGATCTTTTCCTTACTAGTAACTCAATTATTTCTGATATCCTAGAACCCCAAATTCATCCCATTATAATGAGTGATCATACCCCCTGTTTCAATAAATCTAAACATCAACCAACTCAAACAACCCATTGCAGATGGACATTTAATATATCTCTGATTTACGACCCCAACTTCAAGACATTATTCATAAAAGAGTGGACATCCTTCTTGGAAATAAATGACTCCTGAAATCTCATCCACATTATTCTGGGAAACAGCAAAAGTAGTGCAGAGAGGAAAGATCATATCATTTTCATCATACAAAAAAAATATTGAACAAAAAAAAAATCGAAGAATTGAATGACATTTATTCTAAAAATCCCACAGAGCTATTGCAAAAGGAACTAACAGACAGACGCTGACAGTCCCAAAAAATTCTGGACCCTGTGGTGATCCGGCCAGCAGAAACAGAAGCTCGGAGAGGACCCTCAGCGGGCCCGGATCCAGCACTAGCCGGACAATATTTCGCCCTCCAGGGCTTATACTGGAAAGTGCTGGATCAGCCGGCCCTGCGAGTGTTCCCGGAAGCTACCCAGCTCACCGAACAGCTTCAGCGAGAGTTCGCCGGCTTCGCCCTGACTTCCCCGCGGGGTGATTTAAAAAGGTTGGCAGACGATGTCACCACCGTCACCTCCGTGCAGTCGGCTGACACAGCGAGGCTAGTTGTGTGTTCTTTCCCGGGATTGCGCCTGGTTATTGTTGAGATCAGTGCCATGTTGGATCCCATTCCCTGGGTTGCCAGGATCCTAGCAAAGATAAAGCCTGTCCTTAAGGTGTCTCCTCCTGAGCTGTGTAGCCTCCTGCTTTAACTGCCCTGCCGGTTCTGCTCGTGCCTGATCTGCCTGTTCTGCCTGTGCCTGTTCTACCCAGTTGTGCTTGACCTGCTGCCCACAGAGGCTCCTGCAGCACCCCCTGTGGTTTCTAGAGTGATGCCGCCCTGCGGGGCTCCAGTCCCGGCAACTAACGAGCCGCCCACGGCTCCGCCCATGGCCCCTGCTGCGGCTACTGTTGCTCCGCCCAAGGCCCCTGCTGCGGCTGCACCGCCCGAAGGCGCCACCTCCGCCTGCTGCTGCACCGCCCGAGGCTCCTGCTACGGCAGTGCCTTTGCCTGCTGCTCTACCCGAGGCTCCTGCTACAGCGCCACCTCCGCTTGTCCCTGCTTCACTTGAGGTTCCTCTGCCTCCGCCTCCTGCTCCGCCTGCTCCTAATGGGCCGGCTCCACCCAAAGCTCTAGTCCCCCCAGCTCCAGTCCCCCGTCATCGTCTCGTCGGCAGCTTGCGGTCCTACCTCCGACGCCTCGTTGGTCGCCTGCGGGTTCCCCCGCTTTGACTCGTCATTCACCTGTGGGTCACTCCACTGTGGCTCGTCAGTGGACGGCACCTCCACCTGCTGTGGCTGCACCATTGCCTGCTGAGACTTCCCCTCACTCCTTGCCTTCGCCATGATTCCTTCCTGCTCCCTCCTCACCTCCGCTGGTGCTCCCTTCGTCTTCCTCCTCGCCCCTCCGGCTTCCTTTCCGGCCCCTTCGTGTCCCCTCCAGCTCCTGCCTCATGGCCACCTGGGGTCCCTCCGGCTTCAGCCTTTCAGTCGCCTGCAGCCCCTCTGGCTGCTGTCCGTCGCCCGCTGTGGCTCCCTCGGCTTCCCCTTTGTCCACCGACCTTTGTTCTTCCACCCTCTTCCTTTGTCCCACCTATGTCTGCTCCACGTCCCTCTGTGTCTCCTGTGTTTGCTCCTCATCCCTCGGTGTCTCCTCTGTTCGCTCCCGGTCCCTTTATCCCTCCTGTTGGTGTTCCCCCATTGTCTCCTTTCCTGGTCTGCCTGTCTGCGTTCCCTGTGCTCTGTTGGTTTTTGTCGTAGTTTTTGCCCTTGTGCCTGTTTTGTTTTTCGGTCCTCTTCCCTGTGCCCCAGTGATTGTTTTGTCTTGTTTTCCAGGTTCGTCTTGTTCCCAGTCCCGTCCCTCCGTCCAGCCCGCTCATGTGCCACGCCCACCTCCTTACCCTCGTGTGTACCGGCTGTCCTGCGTGCATTCTGATGTCATGTCCTGTATTTAAGTCTGTGTTTAAGTCTGTTTCCCCAGGTCTGTCATTAACGTTGTCAACCTTGTACTCCCTTGTCGGTCTGCTAGAAATAAATTTCGGTCTCCCATATCCTGCTTCCCTGCTCGTGCACCTGGACGTCACACTTGCCACCCGATTTGAAAAACCAAACTCATCGTTAATACATCCAGATCAAACAAGGATAATCAAAGGTAGACATTCATCAAAAAATATACACAGAGTATTTAATTTAATCCATGTCTCAAAACAAAACAAAATTTAAATAATTGTATCCCTAGATAGAAAAGTCATTCAGTAGAGGAAATTGAACATTCCTTATGGAACACTTCTTAAATTTGGTTTTGGACAGCTGTTTCTCCATTGTATAAGGATATTACAGTGATCCCCCTCCTGGTGCTGAAGATGCATTCCAGACCCATCAGCGATAGGTGAAAATTTGCAATATAGAAAGACCATATAAATAAACATTTTTTTTCTTCATATTTTAAGCTTTAAAATACCCCTCCCAACACTGTTTAAACACATGTAAACTTATTTAAGCAACACATATTATATGTAGATGTCGGGCTAAGGATATGACTAACATAATAATAATGTGTAATGTATACGTATGTGATTCCATTTTAACAATGGCTTTATCAGGAGGTGCTGCCACCCTCTTTCCTGTTTGATTAAAGGAAAGTGATGCGGTGGCTCTAATATTCTTTCCATCCTTTTTGATGTATCATACCCTCGATTCATTGAAGCCATAATGGCGAGCGACGTCCAAAGAAAGAAAGTGATACAAAGAAAGTTCTCTCAAAATTATACAAACTAATATCACTGTAGATAAAACAATTTCCCAATCGATGCCTGGGAAAAAGACTTATCATCTACAACAAACAATGAATTCTGGACCCAAATATGCGAGAACACCTTCACGTTGACTAAAAACACTAACCTGCAACTAATTCAATATAAGATAATTCATAGAGTATGCATCACTCAGCACATGATGTATAAAATGGGCTTTCCAGAAATGGACACATGTTTACAGTGTGCATTACGCACCCCAGATACCTACTTTCACTCCCTTTGCCTCTGCCCATCAGGTCAAAATTTCTGGAAAGAAATCTCTAATAGAATCTCCATAATACTAAGCCGCAACATTCCACTAACTCCTCCCATCTGTCTACTTGGAGATCTCTCAGACATAACCCCAGCAATTAAAGATGCAAAACTCATAACTGGTCACCTTAGATATTGCCAGGAAAACTATCCCGTTAAACTGGAAATCCAGACACACAATAAATATCACACAATTGTCAACCCTACTCAAAGACTATATATCAATGGAATTTATTACCTTACAGCACCAAACCCCATACTTCAAAAAAGTTTGGGTCCCATTCACAATCGTACTGACCTTGCCTGTAAACTAAACTCACTGAATGACACACATCAATACACTCTCACACACACACACACACACATATACACACACACACACACACACACACTGACGCTATCACTCTTCAAGGCAATCATACCCCACAAGCTGCACATCATAACTCTCACTACTTCACAGTAAATTCCTAACTATCCCAGTGTTTGTATGGCTTTGTTTAGTCTTGTCCTGTCTTGTCTGTCTACGTCAACATGCACAACCTGTCTTACAATAACATGTCTTGTGTGTCTTACCTGTAATGACTTATTTGTCTATTTGTGTATCGTTATATCATAATAGGGGGAACAGGGGTGGGCTGATTTGGAGTGGCTTCACTTAATGTATTGATCTGCTCTTCAGCTAAATAAAAATAAAGTTGCTCTCCAAAAAGGGAGGGTGGTTGGGTATTATAAATAAAAAAAGAAACGAAATATGCAAACAAGCCGGTTGGCACTCGACTCACTGACAGCGTAATATATACAGGTGCATGTTACCTAAATTAACTTTTCGATGATATTTTAATTTATTGAGATGTATCTGTATATAAAATTTTCATGAATGGATGGGACTTGCTACTCTTCCCAAAAATACAAAAAGTTATATCGTCATATAACACCATCACTATCCAAAAAGTGAAAAATACAGTGTTAATAATATTAGGTCATATTGCCCCCACCCCCTACACAACATAAGAAAATATATTACATGCAAATAAAGAACAAAGGAACTGATAGCATAGCACTAATCATCAGAGTCCATATGTGAATACATCCATCCATCCATCCATCCATTTTCCAAACCACTTATCCTACTGGGTCGCGGGGGGTCCGGAGCCTATCCCGGAAGCAATGGGCACGAGGCAGGGAACAACCCAAGATGGGGGGCCAGCTCATCGCAGGGCACACTCACACACTATTCACTCTCACATGCACACCAACGGGCAATTTAGCAAGTCCAATTAGCCTCAGCATGTTTTTGGACTGTTGGGGGAAACCAGAGTACCCGGAGGAAACCCCACGACGACATGGGGAGAACATGCAAACTCCACACACATGTGACCCAGGTGGAGACTTGAATCCGGGACCCAGAGGTGTGAGGCAACAGTGCTAACCACTGCACATATGTGAATACATTCCATAAAAAAGCAAAGACCAGGCTTTCAGGGAGTGTGCTGTTTTAACATGTTATCTGTTCATGCAGCAATCAAAGATACTTGTGTTATTCTAATAGAATAATGAAATATAACCTGTATTCTGGCACAAGATCAAGGAAACATATTGTATAATACGACACCTGGAATATGGATGACAAATCCATCTGATGGCTGTCTGCAGACAGAATCCCAGGATTCCCTGGATCAGATCTCTGATGATGTTCTCTGTGAATACAACGTGTGATGATGGGTGTTATTCTCTTTGAGACATGTAGTATACATATTTATACAGCAGTATCTTAGTTGCAATTTAATTTTCATCATTGGAGAAAACTCCACTGTACATATGGCTGGATACAGGTGAGTCTAATCAATCCTGCTGTATGTTACTTAAAGCTCACAGAAAGAAATTGTTATATATTCATTTAGACATTTATGTATGCTTTCATGTACATGTGAAATTAGGCTTACAGAAGAGAAATTTGTGGAACAGGGTACAGTAACAAGAAAAGCCGTGAGCCCTGTGATAGACTGGTATCCCATCCAGGGTGTACCCCAGCCGTGAGCCCTGTGATAGACTGGTATCCCATCCAGGGTGTACCCCAGCCGTTAGCCCTGTGATAGCCTGGTATCCCATCCAGGGTGTACCCCAGCCGTTAGCCCTGTGATAGACTGGTATCCCATCCGGGGTGTTCCCCAACCGTGAGCCCTGTGATAGACTGGTATCCCATCCAGGGTGTTCCCCAACCATGAGCCCTGTGATAGACTGGTATCCCATCCAGGGTGTTCCCCAACCGTGAGCCCTGTCATAGACTGGTATCCCATCCAGGGTGTACCCCA
Source organism: Brienomyrus brachyistius (assembly GCF_023856365.1). Lineage (NCBI taxonomy): Eukaryota > Metazoa > Chordata > Actinopteri > Osteoglossiformes > Mormyridae > Brienomyrus > Brienomyrus brachyistius. The sequence goes on from NC_064533.1 coordinate 29,186,666, forward strand.
GCCGTGAGCCCTGTGATATACTGGTATTCAGGGTGTATGTACTGCTGCCCCAGATTGGATCTAGACCCCTCTGAAACCCAGACCAGGATAAGTAGGTGTGAAAAAATTGATAAAACCTACATGTTGCAAATGGATGGTAATAATAATTCAATGAACAAGACAAGAGAGCTGTAATATACATTAATGACAAACATTATACCTTCATGTAGATATAATAATCTTGATTTTTGTGTATGCTTTCCTTCACGTATGTAATTAGGCTTACAGAAGAGAAGTTATTTGTGGAAGAAGGTAACAAGAAAATGAGGTAAAACAGGAAGCTTATTTATTCACTTTAGTTAAATATAAAAACACTTAACTGACCTTTCATCGACAGGTTTACCTCCTTTGCTGAAGTCCTCTGGATGATCCATTGACCTGCTACTCTTAATGAACACATAGCTGGGTACAAGACAGTCTGATCTCTTCTGCTGTATCCTGTTCAAAATGCACAGAAATAATTGGTTATACCTTCATGTAGACATAATAATTTTTATTTTTGTGTATGCTTTCCTTCACGTCTGTAATTAGGCTTACAGAAGAGAAGTTATTTGTGGAAGAAGGTAACAAGAAAATGAGGTAAAACAGGAAGCGTATTTATTCACTTTAGTTAAATATAAAAACACTTAACTGACCTTTCATCGAGAGGTTTACCTCCTTTGCTGAAGTCCTCTGGATGATCCATTGACCTGCTACTCTTAATGAACACATAGCTGGGTACAAGACAGTCTGATCTCTTCTGCTGTATCCTGTTCAAAATGCACAGAAATAATTGGTTATACCTTCATGTAGACATAATAATTTTTATTTTTGTGTATACTTTCCTTCACGTCTGTAATTAGGCTTACAGAAGAGAAGTTATTTGTGGAAGAAGGTAACAAGAAAATAAGGTAAAACAGGAAGCTTATTTATTAATGTTGAGCTTCATGTAAGGTCAGGACAGTGCATTTACTGCGTTTTCTGTACCACATTGCACTTTTGTTCTTGTCATGATTTTGTACTTCTGAGAATACCGTGACCTTCCGTATAATTTTCACCAAAAGCCCAATTTGGACAATAAATGTGTGAGAAAACTCGTCTTATGCTGTTGACATTCAACAATTGATAATATCAGAATACAAGAAGAAATCAGCAAATCCTATATTAACAAAATTAAGTCATTTGCATTTTATCACTCATTACATGATACATTACAGATGTATTTGCCAAGTTGTGAATTTCACTCCACCGTTGGAAAAAGCAAGCATGTAAAACACTGGATTCTTCAAATTTCATCTTTAAAGGTATTAATATGTAGATTAAGAAACATACATATGTATAAACATGTCTGTTCTGTTGCTTCAGTTAATTTTTTAAAATACAAATTACATGGGAATTTTAGTCTAAAATCCATCTATAAAATTATTTTAAATTATTTTGAGCGTGTGTTTTATCCACAAATGCAAACATGTAGAATATGACTGCACTTAAAAATTAACTTAATTATTTTTCAACTTCCTGATGTATAAATGGTGAAGGAATGCAGGGTGATTGTTTGTTGCTATTAATATAATGTAACCTGTAGCTATAGTTTATTTTCCTCCTGCTGTTTTCCTGTTATTTCACTTTTTTACTTTGCACTGTAACTTGTTTGGCCTTTTTTCCTCTTTCTGATTTAAAACGCGTACAAAACCCAGCCTGTTGTAGATTGTCTATGGGGGAAAACCCTCTGACTCTGTTTAATGTTTTTGCACATGAACAATTCCACACACAACACAGGCTTATTGGACAGACTTGGTAGTACAACTTACACACATTGGCCTGTCAACACAAACAGGCTGCTTCTCCAAACAGTGAATCATGTAGTTCAGCTCAGTATACAGATATACAGGATGCAAACTTTGTGAAGAAGTTCAGTTGCTGTGTGGCTGAGCGCTAGAAAGTTCTTTCCCTCATTTACATTCATCTTCTATTCTGCCTATATGAGGTCGCGGGGGTCTGGAGCCTGTCCCTATTTCTCTCTTCATCAATCTCTCTCTGTCTCTCTCTCTCACACATAAGTGGGACGTGGTGAGTGTGAGCGATGGAAGTCATCTGCGACTAAATTGTTTGCTTTTCTCCATGTTGTGTCATTGTGTGTTTGTGTAACATCTCCTTATTTGGTTAGACTGTATTAGCATTTAGCATGTTGCTGGCAAGGATGACGTCCCAGAGAACAGTGAGTTTCGAGAACTTAACACAGCAGCACGGTGTTAAGGTGGAGGCTGGAGTCAGCGTGGAGGAGTGCAGTCTGGCATTAGGGAATGTGGTGAGGCATGAAAACATTCTGTCGGCTTTTAGGATGCAAAATTGATTTGTTTTAGTTCTAAATAGTATTGAAAAGGCAAATGACGTAATTCAAAGAAGTATTGTAATTCAAGGTTTGTTTACATAGAGGCTTCCCCAAAGTACAAAGTAATACTGTCAAATGCTCCTCCTTTTATTCAGTGCAAAAGTATTCATCCCCCATGCCTTTTGTCCTGTTTTGTCACATTACAAGCTGGAATTAAAATGGATTTTTGGGGAGTTAGTACCATTTAATTTACACAGAATACACTTTAATGGTGCAAAATAATTTTTGTGAATAATTAAGATGAAAAAACAGAAATCTTGATTGTGTATAAGTATCCACTCCCATTGCTTTGAAACATCTATATAAAAGCTGGTCCAACCAAATAACTTTCTAAGTCATAATTAGCTGATTAATATCCACCTGTGTGCAATCACAGTGTCACATGGTCTGTCACATGATGTCTGTATAAATCCACCTGTTCTGAAAGGACCCAGACTCTGCAACACTACTAAGCAAACAACCCGAAGTCCAAGGAGCACTCCACACAGGCCAGAGACAATATTGTAGAGAAGTATAGGTTGGGTTAAGATCATAAAAAAAATCCCAAACTTTCTATACCCCACGAAGCACCATTATATCCATTATACCAAACTGGAACAAATATGGCAGCATCACAGACATGACAAGGGAAGGCTGCCCAGCACAACTCTGGGCGAGAAGGACATTAATCAGAGAAGCAACAAAGGCAGCAAAGATGACACTGAAGGAGCTGCAGAGATTCACAGCGGAGATGGGAGTGTCTGTCCATAGGACTGCTTTAAGGCGTACGCTCCTCAGAGCGGGGCTGTGTGGAAGAGGGGCCAGAGGACAGCCGTTACTTAAAGAAAAATAAGAAAACCCGTTTGGAGTTTGACCAACACAATGTGGCAGACTCCACAAATACATGTAAGAAGATACTCTGGTCAGATGAGACTAAAACTGAAGTTTTTGGCCATCTTGGGAAATGCCATGTGTGGTGCAAACCCAACACTTCCCATCACCCTAGGAACACCATTCCCACAGTGAAGCATGGTGCTGGCAGCATCGTACAGTGGGGATGTTGTTCATCTGCAGGGACAGGAAAGCTGGTCAGGACTGAAGGAAAGATGGATGGCACTGCATGGGATAATTCTTGAGGAAAACCTGTTTGAGTTGGCCAGAGATTTGATACTGAGATGAAGGTTCACATTCCAGCAGGACAATAACCCTAAACATACTGCTGAAGCTACACTGGAGCGGTTTAAAGGGAAACATTTAAATGTCTTGGAATGGCCTAGTCAAAGCCCAGACCTTAATCCAATTGAGAATCCGTGGCATAACGTGAAGACTGCTGTACACCAACGCAACCCATCTAACTTGAAGGAGTTGGAGCAGTTTTTGCCTTGAGTAATGGGAAAAAATCCCAGGGGCTAAATGTGCTAAGCTAATAAAGGCATATCCTAAGAGAATTGCAGTTGGAATTGCAGCAAAAGGTGGCTCTACAAAGAATTGAATTTGGGGGGTGAATATCTGTTTTTTCATCTTAATTATTGTTTGTGCCACAATAAAAAAAAAAATACCACCATTAAAGTGGTAGCCATGTTGTGTAAATCAAATGGTGCTAACTCCCAAGAAATCCATTTTAATTCCAGTTTGTAATGTGACAAAACAGTACAAACACCAAAGGGCGTGAATACTTTTGCAAGGCACAGTAAAAGATGAGTGCAGTGCAGTGGAACTGCTGCACTATGGCAAACTGGTTTCCCCATTTAAACAAAATTGCCCTGGGGTGTAAATCACCGCTGGTTGAGCACCTTGTCTCTTTTAGGAGATAAGTGCAGTATATATGGTTCTAAAACAGGAGGTAGATGAGCCTGATTTAGTGTTTGAATTTAAATTAGCTGGGTTCAATTTTGTGATTTTTGTGACATTAGAAAGCACAATTAATGGTTTCAGATGTGGAAGAATGGAACATCTCATCCGTACTTATCCAGGAAAAATAGAACAGACTTTTGTTTATGATGAGTGGGGTAGCCGAGGGGCCGGTGCCCGCTGAGGGTGGCTGTAGTGTGGGTGGTCTCGCTTTGGCCATGGGGCCGTCATGGGTGGGCTTGCTGCAGATGGCTCTGCTATGACTGAACCCATAGGAGGAGAATCTATGGAGTCAGTGCCGACTCTGGATGAGTCTGGTGTGAATAATAAGGCTTCTGAAGCAGAGTTTGGTATGGACACAGCTGATAAGCAGGTAATGTAATATATACATGCCCACCCACCCAGGCCCCCCACCCACACAGGCCCCCCACCCACACACACACGCAAACCTCTCACCTCTCCGTTTCTCCACCATTGCCAGGCAGACTCATTTCAGAGTCAGTGCTCCTCTTCACCAAAGCCAATACCAATGTCCTGCGCATATAAAAACCACAAACTTGGTCCAACACGAAATATCACATGGAGAATTATTAAACAAATAACAGCTTTGTAGCCCCCTTTACTGCAGCGTTAGCGAGGCGCCGGCTGTCGAGCGCTTGTTTTCTGACATAGATTCTGATTTATGAATTTTCTTAGCAACAGTTTTTTCAACTAGTCACGTCAATAGGAGTCAATACAGAGCTCGTAATTCATCAGAGTAAAGAGCACAGAAGTAGTTCTACTAGTTAAAACGACTTACTGTACATAGAGATTTTTGTTTTAACTAAAATGCCATTCGTCTGATAACATCACACATTCACCATATATTTAAATACGCTTTCAGATCAATGAAACTGTCAATATATTACTAAATTCTAAAGAAACACTTCAATAATAATATAATGGATCCCTTTCGGCAATCGTTATAAACAGTCGAACTATTTCCAGATGAGATCATTCTTATTGTTTATTCCACTGTTTTTTTTTTTTAACACATTATGACTTAATTTGGTGATTTAATAGTCATTCGTAAGTACTTACTGCGTGTTCCGTCAATTCTTTCTTAATGTTGCACTCAGTGAATAAAACGGCTACCTGTGGTAAGATAATCTTTGCTTTCGTTTTCACCCTTCACGCTCCTGTTGACAAGTTATGTTGACACAATGTGTGTAAATTGCAGGGACGTCTTTGGTGTTTTTACACTTAAGACGCTCTTGATTGGTTAATGAATAATGCATTATTTCGCAAACCAGTGTGTAGCACATTATTTGAAACTCTGGCCACACTTAACAAATAGTATCTCCCCATTAATATCTCATCCAAAACTGTGTTTTGTAGTAACTTATTTTACTTTGAGGATTCGTATGGGAACTATGCATGGCACTGAATTTTCAACAAAACAAGCCTGCAAATATTTCACAATAAAAGGAACCAGTTACGTCAGGGGCTGAGGATGGGAATATAGTGACCTGTCATGCCCTGCTCATCGGCTCCTCATATGTGCCACGCCCCCTGCTTACCCACGTGTTCTTTCCCGATCGTACCCAGCTGTGTCGGATTATTTTCAATCAGTCCTGTGTATTTCAGTCCGTGTCTTACCTGAGTCCTTTGTCTGTCATTGATGTTACCTGGTGTTTGTAGACTCGTGTTCCTGATTAAACCCTCGTTTTGCCCCGTTTCCCGTCTGCCTGCCTGTTTATGATCGCTTGCGCTGCCGGAGCGATCTTCCGTCCTGCACACCCGTGACAGTGACCAACTAACTAAACCTTTATCACTGACAGTATTTTTAAAACCACAGCTGTTTATCAAACTAAAGTAATAGTAACAATATGTAATATGCAGGCAATTAAACATTCACTGGGATGGAATATCTACCTCTAATAAGTTTCAAGGGTTTGTGAATTGATTCTCACACCTTACGGAAACAAACTAAAAACTATGGAAACATGTGAAATCTATACATCCATCCATCCATCCATTTACCAAACCGCTTATCCTATTGGGTCGCGGGGGGTCCGGAGCCTATCCCGGAATCAATGGGCACGAGGCAGGGAACAACCCAGGATGGGGGGCCAGCCCATCGCAGGGCACACTCACACACCATTCACTCACACATGCACACCTACGGGCAATTCAGCAACTCCAATTAGCCTCAGCATGTTTTTGGACTGTGGGGGGAAACCGGAGTACCCGGAGGAAACCCCACGACGACACGGGGAGAACATGCAATGAAATCTATACATTTACATCTAAATATAAAAGTGTCAACCAAAATGGTAATTATGAATATAAATTATGCACAATTGGTAGTTATGGATTTCAACATAAACACCAATAGTCATTTAAATATTAAATATATTAAATATAAATCACACTATCTTATGCTAACTGTAGTTATGGATGTGTAGAGCTCTCACAATTACTCAATTATTAAAAAGCATCAATTTAAATTTCCCAGAATGATTACTTGGCACTATGGCGGAAGGAAGATAGCGGATAGAAGATGAGGATCTGAATAAAGAGTGAAAGCATCATTTCCCTGGATGCACTTCACATTAAAAGTGAATGAAAGTGTCATCTGTTGGTAAAAAAGAACGAAAAGGTTTGACAGACTCACCCAGTAATGAGAGATTAGCCATAGACACTTGCCATTTAGCCTCTGGGATTAACCTAACCTGCCTTTGTCAACACTTTGCTTTAAATTATTTTGCTTAATTTGCTTTCTATGATTCCTGTATCTGGAAATAGTTGCTGCTAAAAAGAAGGTTAGCCCCATTGCTTAGCCACATCATTTTACATAATACGGTACAAAGAAGCATTTAAAGCTTTTGTGATTATTTAGTTGAAAATAATATATCCAGAATGAATTTATCTAATAAAAGAGTTTTGAGCATAACTTAGTGATGCTTGAGTTGTTCCAGCAAACACAAAGCAAAGCCGACAAATGTATTGCTTGTACTCAATATCGGACATTTCCTTAAGAGGGCGCCATTGTGGCCCAGTGAGTAGCACTGTAGCTTCACAACTCCATTGTTGCTGTTTCAAATCCCAACTCCTGTCCTGACCTGCATAAGTATGTAAGACTGCAATAAAGTTAAGTCAGGATTTATTTCTGGCCTGGTAGCTCTGGACATTGTCTCGTTTTGAGGTGCTCTGTGCCCTGTGTTTGGAGGGTTGGTGTATGTATAAAGGCTTTAAGCCAAACACCTCCGTGGAAATGCAGCGCCGCCCTGCTGATATTAACACTCTGTATCCCTGCTCGTCCCCAGCCTGTGTCACCCGGGGCCCTGCCCGTCGTGTCCCGCCTTCATCACCAAAGCCTGCGTCTGCGGGAGGAGCAGGTGAGGAGCCTCTCTGGGAGCGATCTGGAAAGCCCAAATCCAGAAGAAGGGAACCTTCATTATGTAACAGACATGTGCCGTGGTGACGCACCCCCCCTCCTTTTCCTCTGTCGCCCCCTTCCAGTCAGCCTGTGCGCTGCGGTCAGTCTTCAGCCATCTGCTGTGAGCAGGTGTGTGGGGCCCAGCTGAACTGCGGGCAGCACAACTGTACTTAGGTGTGTCACAGCGGGGGCTGCCAGCCGTGTCAGCGCCGCGCCCAGCAAGGTGAGGTGGGGGCCGGTGGGGGTCTTCTGCTTTCTGTAGGCGTGTGTGTCCTATATGGGTGTTTGTAGGTATTGTTAGAAGGAAGTTGTTAAAATTAGAAAAAAAGACACTACACATGATAATTCAGTAAACATAGTATTAGAAGATTGGTGATGATCCATCCATCCATCCATCCATCTTCGAAGCACTGATCCTGGTCTGGGTTATGGGGGCCTGGAGCCTGTCCCAGGCAGCTCAGGGTACAAGGCCTGGGTATATCCTGGATGGGATGCCAGTCCGTCACAGAGCACATATATGCACACAATCACACGTTACGAGTGGTTTAGAGATTCCAGTTAGTCTACTTGCATGTTCAGGGGGAAGTGGAGTACCCCGAGAGAGCCCACACTACACACGCAAACTCCACACACACAGCGGGGTAGGATTCGATGAAGATGACTGTTGTTTAATCACACACCAAGCTTATTTAGCTTGCAGCTCCAAGTCCTGAACAGTTGGCAGTGTTCCTGTGGGGAATACCTCATATTTCTCCTTGTTGTTCTCTCCTGCTCTCCGCTTCTGGACACTGCAGTCTGCTACTGTGGAGGCCTTTCTCAGGATGTCCTGTGTGGAACCAACCGGGATGGCTTTGACGGCTTTGGCCACTTTTCCTGTCAGAAGCCGTGCAACAAGTAAGATCCGGGCCGAGTCACCTGCTTTTGAGTGATGGTAGTTTGTCATGTGACTTCCTGTTAGACCACTTTAATATTGGTGCTATCAATTTACCATTCAAGCTTAGAGACAACTGAGGTCTGATGTATTGTATTCACTGCCCAATATTGAGGTCTGGTTTACTGTACTCACTGCCCAATACTGAGGTCGGGTTTGCTGCACTCGCCGCCCGATACCGAGGTCGGATTTGCTGCACTCGCCGCCCGATACCGAGGTCGGGTTTGTCGTACTCGCCGCCCGATACCGAGGTCGGGTTTGTCACGCTCGCCGCCCGATACCGAGGTCGGGTTTGCTGCGCTCGCCGCCAGACACCGAGGCTGGGTTTGTCGCGCTCGCCGCCCGATACCGAGGTCCGGTTTGCCGCGCTCGCCGCCCGATACCGAGGTCGGGTTTGCCACGCTCGCCGCCCGATACCGAGGTCGGGTTTGCCACGCTCGCAGCCCGATACCGAGGTCGGGTTTGCCGTACTCGCCGCCCGATACCGAGGTCGGGTTCGCCACATTTTGTCTCTCATCCCCAGATTACTGGACTGTGAGAACCATCAGTGTCAGCAGCCCTGGACACTGCTCGTCTTGCCCCCTGCTGCCCCTGTGGCCAAACAGTGGAATCTGCGTCAATGTCTCCAGCTTCCAGCAGAGGTCAGTATTGCAGTGTTGTACTGACAGTAGTGTCAGCAGGATTAACGTGAGTCAGTAAGTCTTGGGCAGTGAGTACAGTAATTCAGTTTCAGGTTCAATGTTTAATGTTGGTTTGTAAAACGTCAATTCCCATCTCCTTTGGCTGCAGCGTGCAGCGTTTCCTGAGTTGATTTATAGCACGGCCTGGATTAAGGGTTGCAAGGTTGCTGTTTCATTTTTTCTCAAATTGTGTATTATTTTTTTCAAAATTAGTTTTTTTAAATGTATTTTACAACTACACACCAACAATTGAAAATCATTTAGTCTTCTTGATTTACTGCTGACACACTTGACACTCTCAAAAGTTCTCAGGGCAAAAATAATTTTTCTAGCAGAGAATATAGGAAGTGGTATAGCCATAACTAGCCTGTATGCCTAAATAAAACTGCACTTTGTAACCTTAAAATGGAATTTAGAATTTTTTCTCTCTTCTGGTAGCATAATGTCCTCAGTTAGTGCCGTTTCCTTTTAAATACGTGTTGATTTCTTGGGCATTTCCTGTCTTTTACACATACAGTATCTCCATTGTGCTACACGATGGCAAGACACCTGCTGTGGAGCTCAGTAAGATATATGCTTTTGTCAGTGAGTCTCTTATACTTGACAAAGACAAAACTCTCATAGTCTTCAGAGTATGAAAGTTGTGCTCCATCTTCACTGCCTGTGCGCTTGGAACTTTTGTCCCCTTAAAGCAAGGTTCCCCAATTCTGGTCTTCGGGGGCCAGAGTTCAAGACAGATCCAATGCAGATTTCCCTGTTCAGACACACCTGGTAAACCTGTTAACTGCTTAAGGTGTGTTTTTGCAGGGACATCTGCAGACTGTGCTGGATTCTGGCCCTCTGGGACTGGATTTGGGGAACCCTGCCTTAAACCTTCATTATTTTTTTTTTTTGGTTTGGCAATTTACAATAACTTAGTTCTGGGTTCTTTACCTTGTCAATAGTGCTTCCTGTCACACAGCAGCTTTTGGGTGTGTTTCAATTTTTTGTTAGTAATCAAAAGTGACAAGGAGGCACCTCCTCGCAGTACAAGTCAATGGAGACCGATGGAATGTTTCCCCCTCTGGTGGGCGGTGTGACACATTGTGCTCTGTCTCTATCGGCTCATTTCCACCACAGGACTTCGGGGGCCGTTTTAGGGGGACCGGCACCTTTGTGCATGTCCCAGCCACAGGAACCGCTCCTGTTATGCTTTGTATTTTTGGGACAATATTTGTCTTGCAGTTCTAATATGAAGCTGAAAGCTGCTAATGTGAATACAGTACAGGTAATTTTCTAAACATGTACTTTAATGGATATTTATTTGATTTTTATTTGGTTGAGAGAATATTTATTTTGATTTACATTTAAGTAAATTATAGTTTTTTTATTAGTAGGTTGTATTATTGAGAAAGACAGTCATACTTTGTTCAGTAAACCACTGTTTAATAAAGAAAATAAAGGGGCAATTTCTGTGTTGTTTCTTTTACCCTCACTGTACCAAAAACCATGACTTCACAACCGAGGTAAGCATGAACCATGATTTCGTGTACAATTACACCATAACATAGATTTACAGTTGCTGTGGTCGGGTCAAAAGAACTGGATTTACCAAACATGGATATGCCCACATAGTCACTGTTTGGCTGCCTATCTGCCTGTGTATGTGCCCTGTGATGGACCTGCATCCCATCCATGATGTACCCCTGCATTATGCCCTTTATTGCCGGGGATCGGGGCCAGGCCCCCCTGCAACCCTGCCCTGCATAAGAGTTTGGAAGATGGATGTTCATTGTTGTTCAGATTAGCGAAGTTCAAGTTCACAGTGAATGTACAGGTGTGCAGCGTAGGTGATGAACACCTGCTTAGGCTTGATGGATGTGTGTCGCCCTGCAGGACTGCAGCCATCGCCATGGCGAGCAGACTGTCCGACATGCAGCTCGGTGACTCTGTGGACATCGGACAGCTCATCACCAAGAAGGAGGTGAAGCAGGCTCAGTGAGCGTGTCTCATCGCTGACGGTGTCCTCATCCTGGTATCAATATTTTCATATCAGAAAATACGAAAAAAAGATTACAGATGTTGGGTGTGTTTGCTTGTATATGTATTTTATATGTTGTTTACAGTATTGCATAGGTTCATATGTGTTATGGAGTGCTGCTAATCAACTTTTCACCATTGCATCAACAAAGACAATAAAGATCCTTTTTTATTCAGTTCTATTCTGAATGTAATACAATGGCACAAAAGGTCTGCTTCATTTTCAAGTTACATTTAATAGAAGCACATCTGATACATTCATTGAAAGCTGATTATATGTGTGTCATGGACCTGGGTGGTTCTGGTGTGAGGATGAGGCATCATGCAGGTTGAACAGAAAATGTGGACGACCCACTTGCGGCTCACCGGACAAACCGGGTTTATTAACTGAACTAAAAAAAATCTAGAAAACAAAAAGACCAATTACAACAAGGCACAGGCAGGTAACAAAGAACACAGCATAAGACATAAAACCAACATCAATGACACCAGACAGAACAGAACAGGATCAGAAATTTAAATACAAAACTAAACCGGGTAACGACACAACAGGAGTGAGAGACAATTAACCAATCCGGGAAGGGGCAGGACAACGAGCAATCAGGTAAACACAGAAGGGCAGGCAGAAAAACCGGCAACAGCTGAAACTAATGATTAAACTCAGGGAACTCTAACAAAGAAACTAAGAAACAGAATCTACAGTAGGGGAACAACAGATAGGAAAAAACACAAGCATGGGGCATAAAACATGAAGCCAAAACCAAATACAGTACAATTCACAAGACACAGGAATAAGAAAACTCATACAATGAAACACTAGGGAAAAAAATACAAAAACAGAGGAGGTATCACATGTGAGCCAGTCAAACACGATTTACTTTATAATAAATTCATTTGCATGCGAGGCCCAGGTTGGCTGGGTTACGAAGGCAGCAGTTAAGTATTCGACAGCTACAGGGTGTTACAACCGAACAGCCTGTAAACCTGCTTCACTTGCTTGTTTACCCACCCAGATGGAATCATAAAGCCCAATTACCTTTGAGATGTATTAGAACAGCTTCTCTTACTAACAAAAGATTGATGATACCAGATCCAATTTGACATTTTAATAGGTACATTTCGGACTTTAGGCTGAGGCTGTTTCTTCCAATGTATAGTGACCCATTTTGGTTTAATTGACCTGTAAGCCATTTCCACATCAGTCAGTGGTTTGGATCTGTGGGCCTGAAAAATGTTTCTGTATCTTGTGACATTTTCTGTGTGTCTGCATGGGCTCAGGTTACAGTGTGACAAGGACTGTGCTGCTCTGGAGAGAAACAGGTGAGCCAGCTGCCGTTCAGTATGTGCTATGATGATGACTGTATTGATTTCTTTACATTTTGAAGTTAGCTGTCAAAATCCTTTGTGTCCCAGTGCTTATATTACACAGCATAATCATACTGTAATCATGTATTTCTTCATGTATGGCAATTGCCACAGTTCTGTGTTATACACCCCTGTCTCCTGCAAGGCGATTGGCTGAGGTCCTGCAGATCGACCAATCAGCAGATCCTTTCAACATCCGGTCCAGCTCCAAATACAGTGACAGTCTCAAGGATGATGCCAGGTTTTCACCTCCTAATTTTATTTTCTGTGTTCAAACAAAACTTTTTACTTGCTTTTGGGCTGAAATTCCTGAGCAGCTTAGTTATCCACTGTGAGCCAAATGTCACTTTATTGAAAGACTTTTCTGAAAACCTGGAAAATGTATTATGGAGGAGAGCTCTGTTGCCTCACCACTGGGACCAGGTCCCTCCGATGCTCCATGCTTGTAGAATCATGTTCTCCTCATTTCGTCAAGGGGTTTCCTCCAGGTGCTCCTGTTTCTCCCCACATTCGAAAAATACACTGTGGTTAATTGCAGTTACCAAATTGCCTGTGTGTGTGTGTGTGTTTCCATCAGGAAAGAGGCACAGTGGTCACAAGCTGGATGGATGGACACATACTGTAGACATATAAACTTCTTAGAAGCACAACAAAAACATTGCAGAGCTGGAATTTATGACAGGGCTGCTGTTCAGAAATGGCTTGTATCCAAACCCGGTGCACAACCATGCATTTTCTACCATAAAGAGAACAAATCACAGACCCCCGAGCAATAGAATAAAAATGTTTCCATTTAGAGAAAGCCAAGGCCTGGCCCTCAGTAGGTCCCTCACACTGAGAGGTGATTTCCATATTTTTGCTTACCCCTGTATATGACCATATATGAATACACAGGTTTATTTCATTCAAAAGGGTAACTAGATGTAGCTCTGTCCTTTATGTTGTGTCTTATTTTTGCAATACAGAAAAGATTTGAAGTTCGTAAGTGAGGTTGAAGAGGAGATGAAGAACTTAGTGGAGCTTGTGAACAAGGTGAGAAATGCAAACCTGACAGAAGCCACCTTGCTGGAGGATCTGACATCAGGACGCCCCCCCCCCCCAACTCTGTGTGTTACTTTGGATTTATTGAACAAAGGACAAGAGAAGCCACTGCTTCTCCTCCCCCCCCCCCGATCGCCCCCCCCCCTTTAAACCAAGGTCACCGCAGGATCATCCTCGAGCTGGCTGAGGCCTACAGCATCGGCTGTATCAGCTACGACAGCGAGCCCAAGCGCAACGTGGCCATGACGGCCATCAGGTGAGCCAGAGCCTCCTGCTGAACAGATAACCTCAATGGTGGGAGCTAAAGGGGTGGGATGTTATATTCAGCTAACTAATGGCCCAAACATAAATTGTGCTGATAGGTACATGTGTTCTTCCTTCCTTTTTTACTTATTATGTGATGAAAGCCTGAAATGCCGTGATGGAAGGTTCTGATTTTCCATTATAGTGTTCATATGATGAACCGTTTGGTGACCTCGCTGAGATGGGAATTTACAGTTCTCCTGTTGCATGATGGTTCTCCAGTCACTCACGGTAATGTTATACCTTTGCAGAGGGAAGTCAGTCTGACCCAACTCCACCCTGACGGCCCTGATTGAGAGAGAGACGGCCGCCCGAGCTCCACCACCCATCGTTCATGCCAGGCAGCAGGGCGTGAGGTATGTAACCCTAATGAAGGCCTCGCGCTGGTATTGGGGTACCGACCATGTATCCCGACCGAATACCTCGTGCTCATACCGACCGTGAATCCTGACCGAATACCTCACACTCATACCGACCGCGTATCCTGACCGAATACCTCACACTCATACCGACCGCGAATCCCGACCGAATACCTCACACTCATCCCGACCGCGAATCCTGACCGAATACCTCATGCTCATACCGACCGCGTATCCTGACCGAATACCTCATGCTCATACCGACCGCGTATCCTGACCGAATACCTCATGCTCATACCGACCGCGTATCCTGACCGAATACCTCACGCTCATACCGACCGCGTATCCTGACCAAATACCTCACACTCATACCGACCACGAATCCCGACCGAATACCTCACGCTCATACCGACCGCGTATCCTGACCGAATACCTCACACTCATACCGACCGCGTATCCTGACCGAATACCTCACACTCATACCGACCGCGAATCCCGACCGAATACCTCACGCTCATACCGACCGCGTATCCTGACCGAATACCTCACGCTCATACCGACCGCGTATCCTGACTGAAATTTCGCGCTCATACCGACTGCGAATCCTGACTGAATATCTCGCGCTCATAGCGACCGCCCCAGTGGGCACAAACACATGGAATACATGTGGAAACTGCATGTGGAAAAGATTAATTACGCGTAAAAAGCAAGTTTAGTTCACATGGACATTGGCACGTGGAATGTATGTATTGTGTTCAACATAAATTCTGCAAAGTTTACAATATCTACGACATCCTCCATAAAGTAAACATAAAAAGACATAATTCACAAAAATGTTCAATTATAATGCATTTATTTAGATATATTTCAAAACAAACTAAATGAGATGCACATTAAAATTGGGTGTAGTGCATAATACTAACACATGCCACAATATTTGGCACTAAAAAATAAATGAAACACTCGTGACCAGTTAGATGACTGTCTAAATCAAACCATAGCACTCGCTAAAATAATAATTATACCATGTCTGGTCTTCCTTGACGCTTTGGTGCATTTCTTAGTCTGCTGGCAATGAAGCTGTAAACAATGGCTTCTGTAACCCCATGGCTCTTTACCACACTGTCTGTGAATCAGGTGACAAAAAACATTCAGAAGTGTTAACAAATTCAGATGTGTGGACTTCAATCCATCAATTACAAACATTTTGATAAAAAGACACAATAACTTAAGTTATTGTTCAATCACTCACCAATTATTAATTTACAAAGTGCTGTCTTCTCAAAAGATGCTTTCTCCCCTCTCAATCCCTTCATGTTAAATTTACACATAAGCACAATGGTTAAGAATCTAGAAGAAAATAAATATTTTAATCAACATCACAAACGTAGCAGTCTTTAAACACCAATTTCACATGACTGTCTAAATGTGGTGTTCACACTTTGATCTATAAGGTCAGATGAATTAATAAGAATTATTGTATTAATGTTTGACTTTAAATAGTTAGAATATAATACAGGTTTCCTCATATTATAAACAGACATTTTAATCCAAATTTGTCAGAGTTAGAGAAAACATAGAAACTCAAAAGTTCACCTGCCAAAAATCAAGGTAAACAAAATAAATACCATAAAATTGATGTGTGAGCATTTACAGAGTCATATTGCATGGTCAGAATTATCAGGAAAATAAACTTACATGGCTCATATTTCTTTCATAAAAAAAAATAATTGTTTCATATGATGGAATAGCCCGCGACCCAGTAGGATAAGCGGTTTGGAAAATGGATGGATGGATGATGGAATAGTGCGCTGACAATGGCATGAACCAAGCATTTACCTAAAATTTGGGAAATGCTGATGTGTAGTGCATATTGATGCTGAAATTCACATACCTGTTGGTCATTTTTTTTTACCATTTCCCTTGCAGTAGCCCCACCAATTTTCATGCACTTCTTAAACTGAAATAAAGTATAACATAGAGCTTTTGAGGAAACAGGTTTTGTTTTAGTGAATGTTGTGGTATCAATTCCAAAATTATAACATGAAGACCTCTGCATATTTAGTTTAAACATTGTTATTTAAAGATATACGTTTACAATAAATGTAAGTCACCAGATAAGCCTTGGAGCTGCGTATGAACCACTAACTATAATGGCAATCATCTGACTAGATATGTTTTCATTTGCAACATTGCTTATAATATTCACCATTAAATTGTCAAGTAAATAATGAACTGAGCTCATACAATTTTATATCATAGGCTCTGAACTAATAAATTGAATACATTAAATAGTGAATAAATATCGCACAACAAATCATCCGCAATATCAGATTTAGGCTGGGTATAAAAAAATACCTTATGCACCATTAATCCACATTCCACTAGGTATCTATTTGCAACAGCTGTATATCACTCCCACATTGTATTGTCTGTAACATCAGGGTTTCAGAGACGGTGCCTTCACCTTCTATTGGAGGTAAGCGAGATGCTGGCAGACCAGGGTAGGAGGCTTCAAATGGAAGATATAGGAGATGTACCTGAAGTTGTCCAGATGGACAGTCTGGAAGCATTGCATGACTTTGAACAGGAGTTGTAAGATGAAATAAAAAAGAGAGATGGGTAAGACAAAAACATGCATTTTACTCCATGAAGATCAGCATATCATATCTGTGTCAGTGTCATTGCATTTGTGCTTAGATCATACAGTAGTGTCGTAGTTTTTTCTCCTTACCCGCCAAATCAGAAGTCAGAGGTCCGCTTGTGTAGTATCCAGAATTCAGTCTTTATTGCAACAATGAAGTTACAACCAAGGCCGGACACGTAAAGTGTGTCCAGTACTGTTTTACACCAATTTTTATATAAGTTCTTATCATTTAACAATATCTCGTCACTTAAGCATCATCATTCCTTCAACCATTCACAATAATTGTTTTTTCCCTTAATCCACACCCCTAGTTGATAAGTTTGTCCATCATTTCTTTTACCGTTTGGTCTCTCGGCTGAACATAATGGTGGCGCGAACAGCTCCACTTGGTTTTTTAAAAATGCTCAGCCGTGAACTTCTGGTGAACTCAGGCGAATCCCTTCCTTCAGTAGTAAACCTAGGCAGTTTCAGCCTTTTACACATTGTATAACTAAAAGGTTGATAATATATTTGTCCTTTAACATAGTGATAAAATATATCCTAATAAAAGTGAATATTCATAGATTCAGGACTAACATAAAGTAGCTAACAGAAACTCAGACTAACAAAAGGTACAAATACATACTCAGTTGATTACATTGTGTTGATTACATTATGTTTACATTGTAATGATTACATCATGGATATTTGGCATACTTTTTAATAATATCATAATACTTGTATTTTACGTTATATAGTGCTAAATAATATTCCATAGTAGCTAAACTTGGTCACTTTACTTACTTTATTCTGACATTGGAAATTTGTCATTGTGAGATTTTCTGGCAGTAAGTATTTGTGATGGACATTCTTTGAACTGATAGAATAAAAATGAGAACTCAAAAATAAGAATACTTTGAAAACTTAACATGAAAACTTTAGGCCATATCGCCCAGCTCTGTTTAATGTGTAGAGTGAAGTATGTATTAATTACACGAGAAAAACTTCGAAATCCTGGATAATTGGTAACTAGACAGGAAAAAACATAAAGACTAAAAGCGAAAGACTACTGCCAGGACATCAGTTGGCGTACACAAGCATGACTTTCATGACCGCTGCATTATACTGTAATGCTATATCAATAACAGTACAGTACACAAAACATGCCGTATATACAACTTAATTGTAGTTTTCATTACTGTATGTCTGAAAGGCTTCACAACTCTGAATAATCTGACAACGGACAAGAATAATTAAGTAGAATTAACACCGCTTCTGCACTCATCAGCAATGGGTTGGCAACACACGATCTGTACTCTGTCCAAAATTTTATTTTGTCATGTAAGAATATGATAATTTTTAAAGAACATCAACTGGGTAACATTAAAAAAATGCTCTCGGTGGGACAAGCACACATGTGATGCCGTTGGCTGTAAGCCATACTGTTTTACAATATGAATCTCAAAAATGTCATTTTTCTGACTGTTTAATATGTAAAGCAAAGTATTTATCACTCACATGAGCTTCGAGAAACGTCGAAATACTAGTCACTGGATGATAGGAGAAATCCGCGCGAAAGACAGCTTAAAGGTCAGCAGTCGTCGTAAATCCAGGAAAAAAACGTTCAAATTTGGGTGACGTCAGACCCACTGATAGCGTCATAACGCAATTTTTCCTTTCTACATAGTTTATACTCACCGTATTTTTTTCTTAAATACAATACTACACAATCCGTCACTAGATTACAAAAATAAAACAAAAAAAAAATACTGAAATAAAAGTGTAGCTTGTTAGCGTTCCGAACACAGCTGCCGTAAAGTTTACAGAGTTTATCGAGGCTCCGTCTCAGCAGTCTCCTCAGGTCTGTAGAAGCCCGTCAAGACCAAAATGAGGCAATAGTAATATTAGACTTTAACAACAACTAAAACTACATTTTACAAACAGATAGATAGTGGGATCAAAAATTCCACGTGGATTTAGTACATCTGTTCCACATACCTAAAATCACGATGGATCTATGTGGATATCAGGTGAAAATTAGTGGATCCACCACTTCACCAAATAACCACCAAAAATCCACGTGAATAACACTTGCTGTGCCCACTGGGGCGTATCCCGAACAAATACCTCGCGCTCATACCGACCGTGTATCCCGACCGAATACCTCACGCTCATACTGACCGCGTATCTCGACCGAATACCTCACGCTCATACTGACCGCGATTCCCGACCGAATACCTCGCGCTCATACCGACCGCGTATCCCGACCGAATACCTCACGCTCATACTGACCGCGAATCCCGACCGAATACCTCGCGCTCATACCGACCGCGTATCTCGACCAAATACCTCACGCTCATACTGACCGCGAATCCCGACCGAATACCTTGCGCTCATACCGACCGCGTATCTCGACCAAATACCTCGCGCTCATACCAACCGCGTATCCCGAACGAATACCTCGCGCTCATACCGACCGTGTATCTCGACCGAATGCCTCACGCTCATACCGACCGCGTATCCCGACCGAATGCCTCGCGCTCATACCTACCGTGTATCCCGACCGAATACCTCGCGTTCATACCGAACGTGTATGCCCCTACTACCCGTGATGTATCTTCTGCCTGCCCAGCTGCCAGAGATGTCCCCCATGCTTGTCACATCTCTTCTGCCATCAGAAGCAACAGCATCATCTCCCTGCCCAACAATCAACACCCATAACTCCACTGGACCCGCCAGATTTACACCCTGATTTTAACAAACTGGAGCTGGAACTGGAGTGACCCCAGCTGAACATATCGGGGAATGGACAGGACAGGTCGTAACAGTACACTGTAACAGTTTGTTGTAAATTTACAGCATTTGGTACTGTAATTTTCTTTTATGGTATTTTACAGTATTATCCAATGCATTGTGGGCATAAATGATATTCAAACTCCACTTGGATGGAAAATGTAATCTGATAGGTTTGATTGTGAAACAAAATACAGGAAATAGTCTGAGCATCTGCCCAAGCTCGCTGTTTTTGGCTTTCTACATCATTTGGACATAGAATAGATTATTACTGGGCTTCCTATATATTGAAAGCTATTCTTGTTATCATTATCACAATAACCCTATACAGTATTTGTATTGTATTTGCACATGATCAGCTTTGTGTAACTAAGTCTATTATTCAAGCAACTTTACTAATTTCGGATAGACTCAAGGAAACATTGACGTGTTAGTGTCAGTAGCCTGCGCTAGCAACAATATATACTTAATAAACAGTGAAAATTACAGCAATTATCCCATCTGCAGACATAAATTGTGATCCTTCATACTTTAAACTTATCTTCATTACATCTTTATAATGAAGCTAGGTTATTTTAGAATGGGAAATTAATAAATATTTAATCAAACATAATGTTTCAGTCACGGCAAGCTGCTAAAATGATTCTCTTATGCCATAAAAGAATGCTGTTTAGCTCATCACAATTAAGTGAAGGCACTTTAAGGATTTCCAGTGCACAGTTTGAACGCTGACTAATCGATATCCTTGGCCCGGCCACTTCATTTGCAAGCAGTCTACTAGTGGAACATGTTGCACTAGTAAGATTATGCTGCAATTTACATGTTAAATAGTCTGGGCCAAATGTCAGCTAGGTACACTATTTGGGCTCTTTTTGACCTTACTTGTTAACTAGTGAAAGTCAAGAAATGTCACTAGTTAACTACCAAGTACCAAAATGCCCACTATTTACACTAAAGTCTTTTTGACCTTACTGGTTGACTAGTGAAATTCAGAATCAGTCACTAGTTAAATGATCAGAGCCCAAATGTCCACTAGTTGCAATAGTCTTTTTGACTTTACTAGTAAACTACTTACACCCATATTCTCTTACAAGTGAACTAGCTAGGTCTAAAAAAGTCACTACATACTCAAGCACACTAGTTGATGTTTTCATCACACTACTTGATGTTTTCATCTCACTAGTTTGACAATACTGCTCACTAGTCAACGTACACCCAATCAGTTCAACTAGTGATGTACTAAACTGGTGTTATGGTTTTTTTCTTCCCCGTCAATCAGGAGTCAAGAGCGACTTGTGTAGATCTTCAGATTCAGTCTTTATTGCAACAATGAAGTTACAACCAAGGCCGGACACTTACAAGTGTGTCCAATACTGTTTTACGCCAATTTTTATACATTTTCTTATTGTGTAACAATATTTCATCACTTAAGCATCATCATTCCTTCAACCATTCACCATTGTTGTTTTCTCCCTTGATCCACACCCCTAGTTGAGTCAGTCATCTCTTTTATTGTTTGGTGCCTCGGCTGAACACAATGGTGGCGTGACCATCTCTACTTGTTTTTTTTTTTTAAATACCCAGCAGTGAACTTTTGGTGAACTCAGGCGAATCCCTTCCTTCAGTAGCAAACCTTGGCAGTTTCTGCTTGTTGCACATTGTCTGGCTAGAGGATTAATAATATATTTGTCCTTCAACATAGTGATAAGCTGCAGCACTAATAAAGTACATATTCATACATACAAAAGCTAACAAAATAGCTAACAGATACAGAAACTTGTAAGCTAACACAAGGTGCTAATTCATACTTGTTTTTCGTCACATTGTGCACAGCAGTAATTGGTCTGCATTCTCTAAAGATTACAAGGTCACTCTCTACACGGCTTACATCAGCTTCTTAAAGAGTCCTAATGATTACATTCTCTATGTGTTATGAAGTGCTAAATAATATTCCATACTGGCAACATGCCAACTAGTGAAATTTTGACTTTCACTAAATTTACTAGTAACCATTTTGAGCCTCACTAGTTAACTAGTGAGGTCAAAAGAAGCTTTAACTAGTTAACTAGAGTGTGCATTTTGGTTCCCACTAGTTAACGAGTGCAGAAAATTGTATTTCACTAGTTAACTAGCTGCTGAAAAAGAATGAGTTTTTGGTCACCTAGTATGACAAATTGGCAAACTAGTGTAACGAAACGTCCAAGTAGTGCTGAGAAAGACTGAACTAGTGGAGAAAACTTATGTCGATATCAAGGATATTGAATAAATTCTCAAACTGCTTTCCATACTCCTGGGGAAAATTAGGAGGGATCCAGAGGACTAACAGCGACCCCTGTGGGTCATACCAGCGGATGGCCAGGACCGGGGATGAAATGTCTCTTCATGCACATTGATGCAAGATTATCATGCGATTATCAGCAGCTGACATTTAGGATCCTTAAGAATAACAGAGAGCGGCCCCAATGCTGAGTCTCCTGTGTAATTTTTGCACAGAACCAGCCTTCTCAGGTGTGAGGAGTTTGACTTCAGAGCAGAAGCTAGAGAAGCACAGCCTGTATCTGTGACTCCACAGCATGACAACCTATAAAGAGGAGAAAAACTCTTCACACCCTCAGCTCTGTACTCGTAAATAAATTTATTATGGAACTAGGATCTACACACACATATGGTGACCAGATAATCCATGTCAAAGAGGACACTTTCTACAGTGCTAGAATAGGATTTGTACAGTACCATTTCAATTAGAAGGACCATACCCACACACACATACACACTTATTGTTTATAAATAAGGTTGTGAAGTCACAACCACAAATAAGGTTGTGAATATAAGCGGCTGAAATAGATTTCCTCTGCAGGGTGGCAGGGCTCTGCCTTAGGGTGACAAGCTTGGTCACTCGGGAGGGACTCAGAGTAGAGCCACTGCTCCTCCGCATTGAGAGGAGCCAGATGAGGTGGCTCGGGCATCTACTTAGAATGCCTCCTGGACACCTCCCTGGTGAGGTGTTCCAGGCATGTCCCACTGGGAGGAGGCCCCGAGGAAGACCCAGGACATGCTGGAGGGACTATGTCTCCCGGCTAGCCTAGGAACTCCTCATGATTCCCTCAGAGGAGCTGGATGAAGTGGCCGGGGAGAGGGAAGTCTGGATTTCCCTGCTTAGACTGCTGCTCCCTCGACCCGACATGGAAAAGTGGTAGATGATGGATGGATGGATGTTCCTGTATTTATTAACGAGCATTTCGACAAACGCTAAAACTGCAAATACAACTTAGATGCTCATTTCTATCTGAACTCTAGCTTCCAGAGCATTCGAACGATTGTTGTGAACCATACGTAAATGTGCCAACTTTTTCAGGATATGTTTTATTCATGCTGTTCCTTTATAAATCCCAAATCTCTAATCCAAATGTGCCTGCAAATGCTTTCATTCAAAGCCTTTACAAATGAGCTTCCGAGAATTCACTGAATTCTTGCTGTGTGCTGATCAGTCAGTCTCATATAACCATGCATGTGTCACTAATGCTACTTCAAAACGGCTAGAGCAGGGGTGCCCAACCTTCTTCAACTCAAGATCTACTTTTCAAGTGGCCAGTGTGCCAAGATCTATCAGTTCAAATATGGAGGCATATCAATTACTCTTCTACTCTATTATTACTCTAGCTATTGCCTTTCTACGTACATAGTTAACGTCCATCCATCCATTTTCCAAACCGCTTATCCTACTGGGTCGCGGGGGGTCCGGAGCCTATCCTGGAAGCAATGGGCACGAGGCAGGGAACAACCCAGAATGGGGGCCCAGCCCATCGCAGCATAGTTAACATGCACCCAGCAAATCCAAACAAATCCAGTTAATTCTCCAAATTGAAAAAGTGTAAATAAATGCATTTCTCTACCTTAGTGGGACCACTGGCATTGAGAAGATGCAGCTACAGGTAAAAATTGACTGCAGTGCCGCTAACCGACTTTTCAATTCTCACATTTTTTGGCTGCCTATGGCTGATTTAGCAGGGAACTTGGTCTCGTAGCTTTTGCGCATCGTTTTGAAATGCTGTTCCAAATCGCCCTTCTTCGGTAAAGCCACGCTCGCATTGTATATAAGACACATGGACTTCGAATTTGAGTAAACAAAAAAATAATCCTCTTCCCACTCTGAATGAAAATGATGTTTATGATCTTTTGGCTTCTGACATGTTTGCATGCTAAATGTTTACAGTACACGATTAATTGCACACTGAAAATTGGGCACACACGTGGAAGTGCACAGACGCTTGCGACGTACTCCGTGATCAACTGGTTGGGCACCCTTGGGCTAGATGAATCTTTCAATGAAGGAGACAAACCAGTGGAAGCACAAGGAAAAAGAGACGTATTTAGCTAAGCACAGGAGTCTTTCAGTTTTAAAGTACTTTGTAAAACCTGAAATAGCTCAGCGTCTTCCCTGACATGGATCATCTGGTCACCCTACAGTCACAGGCCACTCTGACCGACAGACATACACTGAACAAAAATATAAACGCAACACTTTTGTTTTTGCTCCCATTTTTCATGAGATGGACTTAAAGATCTAAAATGCATTCCAGACACACAATATTACCATTCCTCTCAAACATTTCTCACAAATCAGTCTAAATGTGTGATAGTGAGCACTTCTGCTTTGCTGAGATAATCCATCCCACCTCACAGGTGTGCCACATCAAGATGCTGATCTGACATCATGGGTAGTGCACAGGTGTACCTTATACTGCCCACAATAAAAGGCCACCCTGGAATGTGCAGTTTTGTCTCACAGCAAAATGCCACAGATGCCACAAGCATTGAGGGAGCGTGCAATTGGCATGCGGACAGCAGGAATGTCAACCAGATCTGTTGCTCGTGCATTGAATGTTCATTTCTCAACCATAAGCCGTCTCCAAAGGCGTTTCAGAGAATATGGCAGTACATCCAACCGGCCTCACAACCGCAGACCACGTGTAACCACACCAGCCCAGGACCTCCACATCCAGCAGGTTCACCTCCAGTTGAGCTTCCCTGAGACGGTTTCTGACAGTTTGTGCAGAAAGTGTTTGGTTATGCAAACCAATTGTTTCAGCAGCTGTCTGAGTGGCTGGTCTCAGACAATCTTGGAGGTGAACCTGCTGGATGTGGAGGTCCTGGGCTGGTGTGGTTACACGTGGTCTGCGGTTGTGAGGCCGGTTGAATGTACTGCCATATTCTCTGAAACGCCTTTGGAGACGGCTTATGGTTGAGAAATGAACATTCAATGCACGAGCAACAGATCTGGTTGACATTCCTGCTGTCCGCATGCCAATTGCACGCTCCCTCAATGCTTGTGGCATCTGTGGCATTTTGCTGTGAGACAAAACTGCACATTCCAGGGTGGCCTTTTATTGTGGGCAGTATAAGGTACACCTGTGCACTACCCATGATGTCAGATCAGCATCTTGATGTGGCACACCTGTGAGGTGGGATGGATTATCTCAGCAAAGCAGAAGTGCTCACTATCACACATTTAGACTGATTTGTGAGAAATGTTTGAGAGGAATGGTAATATTGTGTGTCTGGAATGCATTTTAGATCTTTAAGTCCATCTCATGAAAAATGGGAGCAAAAACAAAAGTGTTGCGTTTATATTTTTGTTCAGTATATAACCACAACAGCTGTGAATAATTATTTCTTATTCACTTTGTAATGCACATTGCTTGCAAGGAAAATTGTGGCTTCTAACCTGAGTTTCTGCAGCTGACATTTAGGATCCTTCAGTACAGCAGAGAGCTGTATCACTCCTGAGTCTCCTGTGTCATTGCCACTCAGATCCAGGTCTCTCAGGTGTGAGGGGTTTGACCTCAGAACTGAAGCCAGAGAAGCACAGCTTGTATCTGTGACTCCACAGTCTGAGAAACTGTAGAGAAAAGGAGAGAAACTCTTCACTCTCTCAGCTCTGGACACACAGTTCAGTGAGGAAAGAGTTTGTTTTGCAATATATTTAAGCAATAGCATATGAGAAGGAGTGGCAAATCGGCAGCTCTGGCAAATCGGCGTGTGATCGGTATTTGTGAACTGTTGTTAACGCGACCCGACTGAGTCGCCGATGCGTCGCAGACGCCCATCAGATATCTAGCAGGGTAAATATCAGGACCTGTCAGTGACACCAAATCCAGTAGGTGTGAAAGGTGGTTAGACTGGAAATGAGTGTGGCGATGAGCCACAGCCAATGAAAGCACAAGACACGGGGTGAAATACAAGGCGAAATCCGAGGGAGGAATTTAGGAAAGTGTTAAAAGTTCACCTTTTGTTTATGAACTGTACTTAGTTAATCTCTCTCTATCTCTCTCACTCTCTCCCTCTCTCTCTCGCACACACGCACAAACACACACACATACGCAAGTGTGCAAGGGTCATCTTGTGGAGAATTATCTTCCTGAAACTAAACTGAGATAAGTAACTTGTATATATAAAACAGAAGGAATGACACATGAGCTTAATGCTTAGTCCTAAATGACACGCTAATGTCCCTTTCTTGTCATTTCAGCAATTATACTGTATTATGTACTTTCTGTTTTTGAAGAATAGTTATTGGAAATTGCGAAGGTAGGGTTTGATTGATTTAATCAATGAGGTGTATTTGCATTAGGATTCACTAACCAAGTACCATGCATGTCAGCATTTATTGTGCCCAACCAGGCGTTCTGTGCCTGAGGCGACAATGATGGTTCAAAGTTCAACCTCAGCACGGCAATTATAATAAATGTATTTATACTTACACAAATTGTAGTTCTATTTGGAAATTGACAATTAATTAATACATTAACATATAATACCAACAGGTATGAATTATTATTTCTTATCAATTTTCTATGTATGTTGATTACAAGGACTTACATGTCTGACCACGCACCTGAGTATCTGCAGCTGACATTTAGGATCCTCCAATACAGCAGAGAGCTGTATCACTCCTGAGTCTCTTATGTTATTGTAGCTCAGATCCAACTCTCTCAGTTCTGAGGGGTTTGACCTCAGAGCTGAAGCCAGAGAAGCACAGCCTGCATCTGTGACTGTACAGCCTGACAGCCTGTAAAGAAAAGGAGAGAAACTCTTCAGTTTCTCAGCTCTGGACACACACTCTGTTCAGAGAGGAAAGTATTTATTTTTAAATCAAATAGCTAATTTACTACTAATTATGGAAAACTTCATTCATTTTATCACAGAGTTAGACGACGTATATAACTATCCCAGTTTAAACATTGTTATACAAATATCCTTGCAAGAAACAAGTCTACTAACCTGAGTATTTGCAGCTGACATTTAGGATCCTCCAGTACAGCAGAGAGCTGTATCACTCCTGAGTCTCCTGTGTTATTGTGGCTCAGATCCAGCTCTCTCAGGTGTGAGGGGTTTGACCTCAGAGCTGAAGCCAGAGATGCACAGCCTATATCTGTGACTGTACAGCCTGACAGCCTGTGAAGAGAAGGAGAGAAACTCTACACTCTCTCAGCTCTGGACCCATAAATCACTTCGTTAACACCATCATGACAGCACCTCTCTAGGATCTACGCACACGTGTCACTCTGACTGACTGACAGGTGTCTGTGTGTCTCTGCCTGCTACAGTCTGAGTGACGCTTCTGTCCTTCTTTTGTCTTTCTGTTTGTTTGGGTCGGTTTCCCTCTCCTGTTGTTCCCTTTTAGAGACCACCCACTGCCATACACCCCCCTCTTACTCTCAGACCCCCCTGGCATGGAATGAGGACTCCGCCAGCCGTCTCTCACAGTCACTGCCAGTTACTCCCGTCTTCCGACTTCAGCCGCACTGTTATTCAGTAAATACAGGCTCTGCAGTGCTGATGCTCGTACACCCACTGCTGCCTAGTTTATAGCTCAACCTCAACACAGCATATATGATAAAATGTATATTTTAACAAATTGCCAATTTCCAATCAAAGCTATAATGAATTAATCCATTATTTTGACATATAATCATAATAGCTTTGAATAATTCTTTTGTTCACTTACTTATACTCAATGTTTTCAAGATAAAATTGTACCTCCTAACCTGAGTTTCTGCAGCTGACATTTAGGATCCTCCAGTAGAGCAGAGAGCTGTATCACTCCTGAGTTTCCTGTGTTATTGTAGCTCAGATCCAGCTCTCTCAGGTGTGAGGGGTTTGACCTCAGAGCTGAAGCCAGAGAAGCACAGCCTGTATCTGTGACTATACAGTCTGACAGCCTGTAAAGAGAAGGAGAGAAACTCTTCACTCTCTCAGCTCTGTACACATACTCAGTTTAGTGAGGAAAGTGTTTGCATTGCAATACATTTATTCTTAAACAACTATTTTATTATTACTAAAATAAACACTTCATTCATACCAAATGGTTACTATGGCTATATACAATTACCTATTATACTAACCTAAGTTTCTGCAGCTGACATTTAGGATCCTCCAGTAGAGCAGAGAGCTGTATCACTCCTGAGTCTCCCGTTTTATTGTGGCTCAGA
This sequence comes from Brienomyrus brachyistius, assembly GCF_023856365.1. Classification (NCBI taxonomy): domain Eukaryota; kingdom Metazoa; phylum Chordata; class Actinopteri; order Osteoglossiformes; family Mormyridae; genus Brienomyrus; species Brienomyrus brachyistius. The sequence goes on from NC_064533.1 coordinate 29,214,936, forward strand.
TCCAGCTCCCTCAGGTGTGAGGGGTTTGACCTCAGAGCTGAAGCCAGAGAAGCACAGCCTGTATCTGTGACTCTATAGCCTGACAACCTGTAAAGAGAAGGAGAAAAACTCTCCACTCTCAGCTCTGGACAGAAAACTCAGTTCAATGAGGAAAACATCTGCATCGCAATATATGTATTGTTTAAATAGCTAATTTACTGGTGTGAGCTGAACCATTTACAGCTAAACATCACAAAGACAAAGGAACTGGTTGTGGACTTTAGGAAGCAGGCTCCTCTTTCCACCCCTGTCACCATCAGAGGAACATATGTTGAGGTGGTTGAGGATTACAGATACCTGGGGGTTCACATTGACAGTAAGCTGGACTGGTCCAAGAACACAGATACTGTTTTCAAGAAAGGGCAGAGCCGGCTTTACCTACTAAGGAGGCTCAGATCTTTCAATGTTTGTAGGAAAATGCTGACTATGTTCTATCACTCTGTGGTGGAGAGCGCAGTGTTTTTTGCAGCTGTGTGCTGGGGCAATGGGGTGAAGGCAGCTGATGCCAACAGGCTGAACAAGCTGATTAAAAAGGCTGGTTCTGTCCTGGGGGTCAGACTGGAGAACCTGGCGGAGGTGTCTGAGAGGAGAATGCTGAAAAAGCTTCTCAGCATCATGGACAACCCCTCCCACCCCATGCACGCAGACATGATGGGTCATCAGAGCTCCCACAGCAAAAGACTAATTGCCTCCAAATGCAGAACCGAACGCCACAGGAAATCCTTTCTACCGGTGGCAATAAGACTGTATAACTCTTCCTCATTCTGTAGATGACTTTTTCAGAATCTGTCATTAAGACTCATTTGGATCGGGCAATATTACTCCTCTGTGTGTTATCGAATGTTTGTTTTATCCATCATCACATGCTGCTATTGCAATTATTCAAGGCACAAACACTTAGTCACTTTTCATTACACATGCACTAATAATCTGTTATTTTATTATGTTTGTTATAGCTTAGTTATAGTTTTTTCTTTTTTAACTTTTTACAGAGTATGAGTATTTATGTGTATTTATATAGTTACAACACAGTATCACTCATAGCTATTTTGCACTATTATTTTCTTCACCTTACCTTTACTCCTATAGTTGCACTGAGCATGTAAAGGACAAAAGAATTTCCCTCGGGATAAATAAAGTTTTTTCTTATCTTCTTATCTTATCTTACTATTAATAATGAAACGGTTACATCATTTAGCAGATAGTTGCAATTAATGTGTAGAATAATTTCATGCTGTTTAAACATCAATATACAAATATTCTTGTAAGGCAACAATGTGACTCCTAACCTGAGTTTCTGCAGCTGACATGTAGGATCCTCCAGTACAGCAGAGAGCTGTATCACTCCTGAGTCTCCTGTGTCATTGCTGCTCAGATCCAGCTCTCTCAGGTGTGAGGGGTTTGACCTCAGAGCTGAAGCCAGAGAAGTACAGCCTGTATCTGTGACTGTACAGCTTGACAACCTGTGAAGAGAAGGAGAGAAACTCTTCATTGTCTCACCTCTGAACTCATAAATCAGTTCATTAAGGAAACACCATCATGACAACACCTCTCTGGGATCTACACACACGTGTCACTCTAACAGACAGGTGTATGTGTGTCTCTGCCTGCTACAGCCTGAGTGACGCGTCTCTCCTTTTGTTTTTATGTTTGTTTGGGTTGGTTTCCCCCCTCCCGTTGTTCCCTTTTAGAGACCACCCACTTTGACCCCAGAGCTGAAGCCAGAGATGCACAGCCTGTATCTGTGACTGTACAGCCTGACAGCCTGTGAAGAGAAGGAGAGAAACTCTTCACTCTCTCAGCTCTGGACCCATAAATCACTTCGTTAACACCATCATGACAGCACCTCTCTGGGATCTACGCACACGTGTCACTCTGACTGACAGACAGGTGTCTGTGTGTCTCTGCCTGCTACAGTCTGAGTGACGCTTCTGTCCTTCTCTCAGATCCCCCTGGCATGGAATGAGGACTCCGCCAGCCGTCTCTCACAGTCACTGTCAGTTACTCCCGTCTCCTGACTTCAGCCGCACTGTTATTCAGTAAATACAGGCTCTGCAGTGCTGATGCTCGTACACCCACTGCTGCCTAGTTTATACCTCAACCTCAGCAAAGCATGTAATATATCCATTTGTATTAAAATAAATTGTCAATTTACAGTTGAAGTTACAAATTTTTAATGCATTATTTTAACATATAATTACAACAGCTGTGAATAGTTCATTTACTTATACACAATGTTTGCAAGATAAAATTGTGGCTCCTAACCTGAGTTTCTCCAGCTGACATGTAGGATCCTTCAGTACAGCAGAGAGCTGTATCACTCCTGAGTCTCCTGTGTTATTGTCACTCAGATCCAGCTCTCTCAGGTGTGAGGGGTTTGACCTCAGAGCTGAAGCCAGAGAAGCACAGCCTGTATCTGTGACTCCACAACCTGACAGCCTGTAAAGAGAAAAAGAGAAACTCTTCACTCTCTCACCTCTGGACCCATAAATCAGTTCATTAAGGAAACACCATCATGACAGCACCTCTCTGGGATCTACACACACGTGTCACTCTGACTGACAGACAGGTGTCTGTGTGTCTCTGCCTGCTACAGTCTGAGTGATGCTTCTGTCCTTCTTTTGTCTTTCTGTTTGTTTGGGTCGGTTTTCCCCCTTCTGTTGTTCCCTTTTAGAGACCACGCACTGCCATACACCCCCCTCTTACTCTCAGACCCCCCTGGCATGGAATGAGGACTCCGCCAGCCGTCTCTCACAGTCACTGCCAGTTACTCCCGTCTCCCAACTTCAGCTGCACTGTTATTCAGTAAATACAGGCTCTGCAGTGCTGATGCTCGTACACCCACTGCTGCCTAGTTTATAGCTCAACCTCAACACAGCATATATGATAAAATGTATATTTTAACAAATTGCCAATTTCCAATCGAAGCTACAATGAATTAATCCATTATTTTGACATATAATCATAATAGCTTTGAATAATTCTTTTGTTCACTTAATTATACCCAACATTTGCAAGATAAAATTGTGCCTCCTAACCTGAGTATCTGCAGCTGACATTTAGCATCCTTCAGTACAGCAGAGAGCTGTATCACTGCTGAGTCTCCTGTGTTATTGTAGGTCAGATCCAGCTCTCTCAGGTGTGAGGGGTTTGACCTCAGAGATGAAGCCAGAGAAGCACAGCCTGTATCTATGACTCCACTGCATGACAACCTGTAATGAGAAGGAGAGAAACTCTTCACTCTCTCAGCTCTGGACACACAGCTCAGTTTAAGGTAAGATAGATCTTTGTCACTATTACAAAAACAGTGAAAAACAGTTTAGCAGCTCTGTTTGGCAGCATAAGTTAAAGTAATAAATAAGAAAAAAGAAGAACAGACAAAAAGAAACAGCCATCCTCTTACAGTATGAGTGTTTGAGTACAATATGTCAGTCCGAGGTAGTGTGTGTTTAATGACCTGTCCTAAGCATACTGTCAGGCTGTATGCGGGACGCAGAGCAGAGACAGAGGAGTGGCAGTCAGGAAATCGGGAAACACGGGGTTTAATGAAACGGGCAGGCAAGCAAACAAGCAGTAACATTACTTTGACCGGACTGGGGAAACAAACTGAAATACAGACTAAATACATATGACTAATAACAGCAACAAGAAACAGCTGATCATACGAGGATTCCACATGGGGTTAACAAGGGGGCGTGGAACACGGAAGGAGCAGACGATCGGGACAGGACACATAGACTTGCATAGAAGACAGTCATCCGGGGGCAGGATATTGTTTCACAGAAACAGTCATTCAGGGGGTGGGGTATGAGCACATTTGACTGCCTGTGGGTAAAAGTTTTTATTCAGTCTCTTTGTTCTTGCTCTGATTGACCTGTAGCGTCTGCTGGAGGGGAGGGGTGAGAAAAGGTAGTGCCCAGGGTGTGAGGAGTCTTTGATGATGTTACTGGCTCTCCGGTGGAGTCTGTCAGTGTAATTATCCTTGAGTGAGGAAAATATCCTATTTAGTGAGGAAAGTGTTTGTATTACAATATATTTATTTTTAGCTGAATTTGCAGAATTTCTTTCAGACCTGGATATATCAACTGAAAAAGCAATAATTGTGGGGGATTTTAATGTTCATGTAGATAATGAACAAAATCCCCTGACAATAGCCTTTACTAATATACTAGACTCTATGGATATCATTCAAAATGTAATTGGGCCCACCCATAACTGTGATCATACCCTTCATTTAATCCTATCGTTTGGTCTTGATATAGATAAAATAACTCTACTGCCTTAGACCAGTATTATCTCTGACCATCATCTTATTAAGTTCAATATTTACCTTAGTCAAAATATTAACTCCCCGACTCACTTCTAAGCCAAACGTACAATCATGTCAAATACAGCTAGTAACTTTATTGATAATCTCCCTGAGCTATCATTTTTGACAAAAGTAATGTTGAATCCCGCTGAACTTGATAGCATTACGGATTGTCTAGCATCTACGCTTAGTTCCACCTTTGATAAAATTGTTCTGTTAAAAATAAAAAATATCAGAGAAAATGAAACTGCTCCTTGGTATAATGACGGGGTGTCATGGTGGTGCAGTGGTTAGCACTGTTGCCTCACACCTCTGGGACCCAGGTTCGAGTCTCCACCTGGGTCACACGTGTGTGGAGTTTGCATGTTCTCCCCATGTCGTTGTGACGTTTCCTCCGGGTACTCCGGTTTCCCCCCACAGTCCAAAGACATGCTGAGGCTAATTGGAGTTACTAAATTGCCCATAGGTGTGCATGTGTGAGTGAATGGTGCGTGAGTGTGCCCTGCGATGGGCTGGCCCCCCATCCTGGGTTGTTCCCTGCCTCGTGCCCATTGCTTCCGGGATAGGCTCCGGACCCCCCGCGACCCAGTAGGATAAGCGGTTTGGAAAATGGATGGATAATCAACTACAACATGAAACAGCTGGTAACACAGGGATTCCACACAAGGTAGCGAGGGGGCGTGGCACACGGGAGGATGGTACGAGCAGGGCATGACACCTGTAATACATGTTGCTTCCAAGGAAACAGTCTGACTACTAACCTAAGTTTTTGCAGCTGACATGTAGGATCCTTCAGTACAGCAGAGAGCTGTATCACTCCTGAGTCTCCTGTGTCATTGTCACTCAGATCCAGCTCTCTCAGGTGTGAGGGGTTTGACCTCAGAGCTGAAGCCAGAGAAGCACAGCCTGTATCTGTGACTATACAGTCTGACAACCTGTAAAGAGAAGGAGAAAAACTCTTCACTCTCTCAGCTCTGGACACACACTCAGTTTAGTGAGGAAAGTGTTGCAATATATATTGCAATATATTGCAATATATTTACCGTTAAACAGCTAATTTAATATTACTGAAATATTTAAACAGTTCATTCATACCAAATTGTCACTATAACTGTACTTTTATACATCTTGTAATACATGTTGCTTGCAAGGAAACACTCTAACTCCTAACCTGAGTTTCTGCAGCTGACATTTAGGATCCTTCAGTACAGCAGAGAGCTGTATCACTCCTGAGTCTCCTGTGTTATTGTAGCTCAGATCCAGCTCCCTCAGGTGTGAGGGGTTTGACCTCAGAGCTGAAGCCAGAGAAGCACAGCCTGCATCTGTGACTCTACAGCCTGACAGCCTGTAAAGAGAAAGAGATAAACTCTTCACTCTTTCAGCTCTGGATCCATAAATCAGTTCATTAAGGAAACACCATCATGACAGCACCTCTCTGGGATCTACACACACGGGTCACTCTGACTGACAGACAGGTGTCTGTGTGTCTCTGCCTGCTACAGCGTGAGTGATGCTTCTGTCCTTCTTTTGTCTTTCTGTTTGTTTGGGTCGGTTTCCTCCCTCCTGTTGTTCCCTTTTAGAGACCACCCACTGCCATACACCCCCCTCTTATTCTCAGACCCCCCTGGCATGGAGTGAGGACTCCGCCAGCCGTCTCTCACAGTCACTGCCAGTTACTCCTATCTCCACCCATCCATCCATATTCCAAACCACTTATCCTATTGGGTCGCGGGGGGTCCGGAGCCTATCCCGGAATCAATGGGCACGAGGCAGGGAACAACCCAGGATGGGGGGCCAGCCCATCGCAGGGCACACTCACACACCATTCACTCACACATGCACACCTATGGGCAATTCAGCAACTCCAATTAGCCTCAGCATGTTTTTTTTTGGACTGTGGGGGGAAACCGGAGTACCCGGAGGAAACCCCACGACGACATGGGGAGAACATGCAAACTCCGCACACATGTGACCCAGGAGGAGACTCGAACCCGGGTCCCAGAGGTGTGAGGCGACAGTGCTAACCACTGCACCACCATGCCGCCCCCTACTCCTATCTCCTGATGGCAATTTCCAATTTAAGCCACAATGAATGAATCCATTAGTTTTCCATATAATACCAACAGCTGTGATTAAATATTTTGTATTCACTTTTTTATATAAGGTAGTTGCAAGGAAACAGTCTGATTACTAACCTGAGTTTCTCCAGCTGACATTTAGGATCCTTCAGTAGAGCAGAGAGCTGTATCACTCCTGAGTCTCCTGTGTTATTGTCACTCAGATCCAGCTCTCTCAGGTGTGAGGGATTTGACTTCAGAGCAGAAGCCAGAGAAGTACAGCCTGTATCTGTGACTCCACAGTCTGACAGCCTGTAAAGAGAAGGAGAGAAACTCTTCACTCTCTCAGCTCTGGACACACACTCAGTTTAGTGAGGAAAGTGTTTGCATTGCAATATATTTATTGTTAAACAGCTAATTTAATATCACTGAAATACTTAATCAGTTCATTCATAGCAAACTATCACTATGACTGCTGGGTTCCCACAGATCCTTAAAAAGTCTTATTTTAGAATTGCCGAATTTAAGGTCATAAAATGTCTTAAAAAGTATTTTTTTTCTGGCATGTAGTCTTAAATTAAACCCCATCACATATGGTTTAATATTTAATAAAATCATGAATGTTTATGGAGTCATATGACCTTTGAGCTTGCAAGCCTTGTTTATTATTGCCATGATAACCACACGAGTTCTGGCTTGCGTAACACAGAGATATTAAAATACTGTGCTCTGCTGATCTAGGATATTTTGATATCTATGGTTGGTAAAGGTGTGTATATATGTATATAGCCTGCGTAAGCTCATTTTTATTTTGCGGGTTTGGTATAAACTAGCGGACGTTAGCATTGCAGTTCGTGTCAGTACTATCCATTGTCAATATGGGGAAGTGTAAATTTAATGAGAATTGGTGAGACAATGATAAATATGCAGGTTGGCTGCAACGCTCTACAGACTCACATGGTTTTAAATGCTCGTAGTGCAAGAAGACCTATAAATTGGGTCGTATGGGTATTCAAGCAGTTGAGACACATCGTGCATCAGAGAAACACAAACACTATGAGTCTTCAAAGAAGACTTCACTACCCATCCAGCTCTACGTTCAATGTGGGCCTAGTCCGCCAGATGCTACTTTGGAAGTCCAAATCACTGCCGAAGTTACAGCTTTGGAAGTATCATGTTCAACATCTTTTTCTGGGTTTTCAACAAGAGCAACACTTACAGTAAGGCCGAGGTGCTTTGGTCTCTATACATGGTGAGCCAACATCATTCATACAAAGCCAATAGTGAAATACACACAGTGTTTCAATCGATGTTCCTGGATTCAGACATAGTAAAGTCACATGCGGGAGGGATAAGACCGCGTATATATGTAGGTTCGGTATTGCACCGTTCGTCCAACATGAGCTGAGGTCAGCTGTGAATGACGACAGCTTTGTAACTATGTTTGATGAAAGTATAAACAAATCAATTAAATCAAAAAGACCTTCATCTGAAACACTGGACCATTACTGAGATTGGAATATTTGTGGAATTGTGTTACTATGGATCACAGTTTAAGCAGCCTCTAAGTTTGCTATGTGTGACATTAGAAACGTAATTTTTTGATATGGAATACAATTTATTTGAGCTTTAGGGTTTAAATTTATATGCCTCTGTGAAACCACACTCTTCTTCTCAGAATGTGCACAGCGTCACTTGGTGGTAACAAAAGCGGATCTTTTAAAATCGTTGCGCAGTTCATGTATATATGAAGTACATTTACAATGACAAGAGCTATGATTTTTTTTGTTGATCGTGAAAATGGTATTTTTTTTTCTTTTTGAGGTCTTATAAAGGTTTTAAAAAGTCTTAATTTTGATGTTAACATCTGTGCAGCAACCTTGGACTGTACTTTTATACATCCTGTACTGTAATACATGTTACTTGCAAAGAAACAGTCTGACTGCTGACTACTAACCTGAGTTTCTGCAGCTGACATTTAGGATCCACCAGTACAGTAGAGAGCTGTATCGCTCCTGAGGCTCCTGTTTTATTGTTGCTCAGATCCAGCTCTCTCAGGTGTGAGGGGTTTGACGTCAGAGCTGAAGCCAGAGAAGCACAGCCTGTATATGTGACTGTACAGCCTGATAACCTGCAAAGAGAAGGAGAGAAACTCTTTATTCTCCAAGGCTGTATCTGAGGTGCGGGGCAGCATGGCGGTGCAGTGGTTAGCACTGTTGCCTCACACCTCTGGGACCCGGGTTCGAGTCTCTGCCTGGGTCACATGTGTGTGGAGTTTGCATGTTCTCCCCATGTCGTCGTGGGGTTTCCTCCAGGTACTCCGGTTTCCCCCCCACAGTCTAAAAACATGCTGAGGCTAATTGGAGTTATACCCATAGGTATGCATGGATGGATGTTTCTGAGGTGCTACTCAAAGCAAGGGACTAGTAATAGTAATGTCATTTTCATCATATTGCAGTTTTTCCTTTATATTTATGGGTTTTACTGCCTTCTGTCTGGGGTCAACTGTTGAATGCAATCATGGTCTCATAGGGCGTTGGTGATGGTTTTCATATTTGACTTCAAACAGACAGTATAATTTACCTAAATTCATTAGATCAGTGACTTTTGATTGCTGACAATATGGAAAAACTCACCTGAGTGACCTGATTTTACATTTTGGATTCTCCAGCCCAGCAGAGAGGAGATTAACCCCTGAATCCTGCAGGTCATTGTCACTCAGATCCAGCTCCCTCAGACATGATGAGTTTGAGGTGACAGCTGAAGACAGCAGTTCACAGCTGTTCTCAGTAAGGTTACAGCTGTTCAACCTGAAGAGGAAAGCATTTTAAATTGGACATCTCAATACACCCCTGACATTACACATCCTATAAGAATGTATTTTCAGGAATGACATTACACAACCTATAAGGTTCTGCCTTGTCAGGAATGACATTGTACGTCCTATAAGGTTCTCTTTTCAGGAATGAAATTACACATCCATTAAGACCCTCTTTTCAGAAATGACATTACACATCCTAAGTTGCCTTGTCAGGAATGACATTACGTAACCTATAAAACATTCCTGTGAAGTGCCTTGGAGTGACTTAAATTTCCATATTGTGCTACATTTTATACAGCTGTGTACTGTCATTGCATCGTATTGTCTTGTTGTTTACTGCATTACGATTTTGCTCCTTATTTGCACTGTTGTCCACCTGACACTGAAACTGAATACAGCTCAGGCCATGATACGTGACACAATGCTGGTTACATTAACAGATATTTATGTCTGGAGGATTTCCTCATACAGTCAGTTTTATTAAGTTTATTAACAGTTTTATAAAATCATTTCATAAAACAGTGTAATATGTACACTTAATGTTTACATAATTTAATGTTATTGTATTAACAACATCAACAATCTTAAACACTCACATAATCTATCGGTTGTATTTTTTTGAGCTTTCAAAAACCGCAAAGGGCTTGTATATTGTTCTGTCCCACACTGCAAGGACCCGTTTGTAATATTTCAGTCTGTACATGAAATTTTAATAACTTATTACAGTTAATTACTTAAATTATTCTACGTTTTATTTCATTCCTCAAGATGAACAATAATATTTAATTGAATAAAATGCACTGATAATGTATAGGCATTATGCAGACAGTGTAACCCAACACTGTATCAGTGTTGGGTTACACTGAGGAAGTCCCAGGACTCACTGTGCTGTTCTGGACGCCTTGACCACAGGCAGCAGCCTCAGAAGACCTTCATCTGATCTGATGTATTTTTTCAGGTCAAACACATCCAGCTCCCCTTCTGAAGTCAGACCACAAAGACCAGAGCTGACCACTGTGCAGGTGAGAGACTTTCTGTCGAAAGTCTTCCTGATCTCAGGTAACTTTGGACTTCCTCAACTAGAGAGGTGTCATTTAGTTCATTCAGACAGTGAAACAGATTGATTGTCCTTTCTGAGGAGAGATTCTCCTTAATCTTCTCCTTGATGTAGCTGGCCGTTCTTTGTGTGTCATGGGATCTAATTCCTGTATGTGACATAATGCCCTGTAAAAGAGCCTGACATGAGTCCATTGACAGACCAAGCATGAAGCGGAGGTAGAGATCTAAGTGTCCAGTCTTACTCTGTAAAGCTTCATTCACTGCCTCCTTTAGTAGAGCAGTGTGTTTTCGTTGTGAGATAAATTTGGTGAAGCTGAATTTCTGGTTTACATGTTTTAAAAACACATACAAAGCAGCCAAGTACTCCTGAATACTCAAATGTACAAAGCAGTAAACCTTCTCTTGACACAATCCAGTCTCCTCTTTAAATATTTCTGTGCACATTCCAGAGAAGACTGAAGCTTCACTCACATCAATGCCACTTTTTCTCAGATCTTCCTCATAGAAGATAAGATTTCCACTTTGGAGATTCTGGAAAGCCAGCTTCCCTAGTTTCAAAAGGAATTCTTTATTTACCCTTAATGATTCTGAAAAGGGCTCTGCTGCTTGTTTCCTGAGATATTTTTGATTTTTCAAGGAAGTATGAAATATAACAAAACGTGTGTACATCTGAGTAAGAGTTTTGGGGATTTTGTCACTGCCTGCTTCACTAAACAGTCTCTCAAGAACCGTGGCTGAAATCCAGCAGAAGACTGGTATGTGGCACATGATGTACAGGCTCCTTGATGACATCACATGTGAAATAATCCTGCCAGCCAGGTCTTCATCACTGAATCGCTTCCTGAAGTATTCCTCCTTCTGAGGATCATTGAATCCTCGTATCTCTGTTACTTGATGGACGCAGTCAGGAGGGATCTTACTGGTTGCTGCTGGGCGAGAAGTTATCCAGAGGAGAGCAGAGGGAAGCAGATTTCCTTTAATGAGGTTTGTCAGTAACACATCTAATGATGCCGGTTCTGCTATATCAAACCAACTCTCATTGGTCTGGAAATCTAAAGGAAGGCGACACTCATCCAGACCGTCAAAGATGAACAATACTTTGCAATTACAAAGTTGAGCTGGTCCAAGCTCTTTGATTTCTGGGAAGAAGTGGTGAAGTAGTTGTGTCAGACTGTATTCTTTCTCCTTCAGTAGATTTAGATCACGGAAAGGTAGTGGAAATACTAAATGAACATCCTTATTTGCTGATCCTTGAGCCCAGTCAAGAATAAATTTCTGCACAGTGACTGTTTTTCCAATACCAGCCACGCCTCTTGTCAGCACTGTTCTGATCTGTGACTTTTGTCCAGGTTGTGCTTTAAAGATGTCATTACATTTGATCACAGTCTCCTGTGCTGTCGGTCTCGTGGATGATGTCTCAATCCGTCTGACCTCATGCTGATCATTCACACCTCCGGTTCCACCCTCAGTTATATAAAGTTCTGTGTAAATCTGCTTGAGCAGAACTGCTTTTCCTGGCTTAGCTTGTCCTTCAAACACATACTGACACCTCTTTTGCAGTGTTTGTTTTAGTTTTTGCTCAGAAACCATCAATATTTTACCTGCAAAAACAAATTTTCATGATTATATAATTCATGATTAACCCTCTGGGGTTGAGTGCATCATCGACAATGCAGCGTATTTTGCGCGTCTATTTCAGTTTATGTATTGCTGAAATCTTTATATAAGAACATGGGAAAAAATGCTGACTACTGTAAATCTGTCTTCTTTTCAAAATGCCCATTGTTGGAAGTTTCTTACAGTGTGTTTCATGTGATATTAATAAACATTAACATATTTTAACATCACTAACATTATTTCTCTTCTGGCTGGTTTACTATTGTACAATTAAATGTTTTGAAATGTATGATAGAATTTAAATAGAATCTGAGTGTGTCACTGATCTGCTGATATTATGTTAATTGTTTTCTCATATTATTCAGCGTCAATATGTCTGAAATTTAACTGGTGATCAGCCAGCGTCATAATCACCCCTCCAGCCCTGTGCAGTCACAACATGTTGGTCATATAAATAATTCGAAATTCTTACTCTGCTCCAGCCTGTCAGCGAGATCCATCTGACTCATGGTCCTCAGGATGTAGAGTGTGATCTTCAGAGCCCCTTCTCTGCCACAGATCTTCTGCATCTTACCATCACTGTCCAACACACTGTCATCCTCCATCTGAGCCTCACAGCATGCTGGGTAATCCTGACTCAGATATTTCTTAAACATTTTCAGTTGGTCCTTCAGGAATTTCACTGCATTTTGCTCAAGTGACTATGAGGTGAGGTATGATAAGACAAGATAACACAAAAAGAGATTCTTTCATTGTTATTGTATGACAAAACTGAATTATCAGCAGTCCACAGATGCATAAATAAATACACAACATAAGAAAAAAACATCAAAGAAGGTTAATTAATTAAGCGAGCTGATGGTGATATTTAATAAATACATGGAATGGTTTGGGTGCCACTGAGTTGAGGTTTGGGAACTGAAGTGGTGTTCATCTAGCTATCCAAGTAGATATCAGTAACTTTTTGGAGAATAGAAGACATTTTTATTGTGTTACTCATAATTTTCATATGTTCTTATGTTAAATTATATTTTTTTTATTTGAAGAAAATGTGCACTTACAACCCAGATAAATAGCTTTAAACATTTCTTTTGAGTGCTTAAGACTTTTGCACAGTACTGTATATGTGAATAAATGAAATAAAAAACCAAAGATCAGGCTTTCAGGGATGGTATGGTATTAACATGTTATCTGTTCATGCGGCAGTCGAAACTACTTATGTTATTCTAATAGAATAATGAAATATAACCTGTACTGTGGCACAAGGTCAAGGAAGCAGATTGTATAATACAACACCTGGAATATGGATGACAAATCCATCTGATGGCTGTTTGCAGACAGAATCCCAGACTTCCCTGGATCAAATCTATACTGTCGTTCTCTATGAATAAAACGTGTATGGAGATGGGTGTTATTCTCTTTGAGACATGTAGTATACATATTTATACAGCAGTATCTTAGTTGCAATTTTCATTCCACTTTTATCATGGAGGAATACTCTACTGGACACACAGTTGGGTAAAGACAGACTGATCTCTCCGGCTGTATCCTACTCAATACGCACAAACAGAAATGGTTATATCTTCTTAATATTATTGTTTATTGCACATAGAATATTCAGTGCACCCTCAGGATGCATTCATAGAAAGTTCATAAGCAGCCTGTAAGTATACCTTAATGTTAAAGCACTGTATTCACAGTACTTTCAATGAACAAGACATGACAGCTGTATTATTAATAACAAACATTCTAATTATATAATAATATACTGCTTGTTATTAATTGTATATTTAAGCTATTCAGGTATAAGGTGTTAAGGTATACTTAATGGCTGTTTATGAATGTTATACAATACATTATAAAGGCATTATAAAGGTATAGTTAATGTAAAGTGTCTCCCTTCATTTTTATGTATGCTTTCCTATACGTTTGTTATTAGACTTATAGAAGAGAAATATTTTCTGGATAATTTGAACTACTCCCATATTTACATAGTGATATTGAAGGAAAACATTTGCTATATTGAATTAGAAATCAAAAAGGTAATTTCCTTGAAATTCAGTGGAAACTGCTTTTAGTGATCAGAGTTAAAGTAAGTCCATTACATGGATCAAAAAGCTTGGAACAGAATCATCCCTATACAAATACTCTTTAAAGGATTCACTTATAGTAATCAAGTAATCCACTTACAGTGTTCATTTTGGGGTTTTTATACATGACAACATATGGAAAAATTAAACAATAGTAATTCTTTTTTTTATTTTGATAGGTCTACTTTGCCTTGCAGTAACCCATCTGCTTCTGGTTAGTTAACTGCTGCATGCACAGAACACATGACAGGAAAAAGAAAGTAATTTTCTCTCAGTGAAAAATACAGAATCATCAAAGCTTATGATAAATTGCCAAAAACGAGCCAACAAAATGCAGTAGCGAAACCACAACAAGCTATGTTTTATATACAGACTGTATTACAGCAAATTTCAATTATGCAGTTCAGTATGTTTTGTTCAGTATTGTAATTTGGAAAGCAATTTAAACAGCTGTACTGTATTTTGAAAGAGCCAATAAAATTCAGTAAATAGTGATGCTATCCATTTTATTACCCTATACTCATGTAATAGACACACAAATTTCAGTTACATGGTACTCTGCCTGAGACATATAGTAAAGAAAAAAAAATTATAATTTGTATAAGAAGGTAACAAGAAATTGAGGTGAAACAAGAAGCTTATTTATTCACTTTAATTAAATATAAAAGCAATGAACTGACCTTTCATCAAATGGATTATCTCCTTTCCTGAAGTACTGTGGAGGATCCATTGACCTGTTACTCTTCATGGACACACAGCTGGGTACAGGAGAGCCTGATCTCTCCTGCTGTATCCTACTCAAACTGTGCAGAAAGACATAATAATGTATATTTTTGTGTATGTTTTCCATCACGTGTATAATTAGGGTTACAGAAGAGAAGTTATTTGTGGAAGAAGGTAACAAGAAAATTAGGTAAAACAGGAAGCTTACTTAATCACTTTTATTAATTATAAAAGAACTTAACTGACCTTTCATCAAATGGATTATCTCCTTTCCTGAAGCTCTGTGGAGGATCCATTGACCTCTCCGGCTGTATCCTATAACAGGTCACACCAACACATCAATATAATGTAAATAATATGAGAGATTTTGATTTTCTGTAGGTTCCATGTTGTCCCCAAGTCACAGTTAGGCTAAGTGATGTCTTTAAATTGGATATACAGGTGTTTACCCTGTGATAGACTGGTATCCCATCGAGGATGTACCCCAGCCGTGTGACCTGTGATAGGCTGGTATCCCATCCAGGATGTACCCCAGCCGTGTGACCTGTGATAGGCTGGTATCCCATCCAGGATGTACCCCAGCCGTGTGACCTGTGATAGACTGGTATCCCATCCAGGGTGTACCCCAGCCGTGAGCCCTGTGATAGACTGGTATCCCATCCAGGGTGTACCCCAGCCGTGAGCCCTGTGATAGACTGGTATCCCATCCAGGGTGTACCCCAGCCGTGAGCCCTGTGATAGACTGGTATCCCATCCAGGGTGTACCCCAGCCGTGAGCCCTGTGATAGACTGGTATCCCATCCAGGGTGTACCCCAGCCGTGAGCCCTGTGATAGACTGGTATCCCATCCAGGGTGTACCCCAGCCGTGAGCCCTGTGATAGACTGGTATCCCATCCAGGGTGTACCCCAGCCGTGAGCCCTGTGATAGACTGGTATCCCATCCAGGGTGTACCCCAGCCGTGAGCCCTGTGATAGACTGGTATTCAGGGTGTATGTACTGCTGCCCCAGATTGGATCTAGACCCCTCTGAAACCCAGACCAGGATAAGTAGGTGTGAAAAAATTGATAAAACCTACATGTTGCAAATGGATGGTAATAATAATTTTTCTTTATCTGTGAGCCGGGTGTGAAGCCCCTCTGGCCAATCAGAATCAGTAAATATCAAACTACCTACCTGGGAGAACAGAAAACAAGGCCTGGATTTGGAATCAAGCTTCAGATTTGAAGAGCCCTGATTTAAAGCATGTAAAAAGTCAAGCCTGTGATTGACTATGGGGGAAAACCCTTTTACCCTCTTTAATGTTTTTGCACATGAACAATTTCACACACAAGACAGGCTTATTGGACAAACTTGTTAATACAATTTATACACATTGACCAAACAACACAAACAGGCTGCTCCTCCAGAGAGTGAATCATGTAGTTCAGCTCAGTATACAGGTATACAGGATGGAAACGTTGTGAAGAAGTTCAGTTGCTGTGTGGCTGAGCACTAGAAAGTTCTTTCCCTCATTTACATTCATCTTCAATTCTGCCTATATGAGGTCGCGGGGGTCTGGAGCCTGTCCCTATTTCTCTCTTCATCAATCTCTCTCTGTCTCTCTCTCTCACACATAAGTGGGACGTGGTGAGTGTGAGCGCTGGAAGTCATCTGCGACTAAATTGGACTTTACAATTGCTTGCTTTTATTCGGGTTGTATCACACATATGTGTGTTTGTTTATGCAACATCTACTTATTTGGTTTGGTTGTATTAATATTTAGCATTTTGCTGGCAAGGATGACGACCCAGAGAACAGTGAGTTTTGAGAACTTAACACAGCAGCACGGTGTTAAGGTGGAGGCTGGTGTCAGCGTGGAGCAATGCAGTCTGGCAGTAGGGAATGTGGTGAGGCATGAAACCATTCTGTCGGTTTTTAGGATAAAAAATGGATTAGTTTTAGTTTTAAAAAGTATTAAGGCAAATGAGGTAATTCAAAGAAGTATTGTAATTCAAGGTTTGTTTACATTGAGGCTTCCCCAA
The DNA here is from genome assembly GCF_023856365.1 of Brienomyrus brachyistius. Classification (NCBI taxonomy): domain Eukaryota; kingdom Metazoa; phylum Chordata; class Actinopteri; order Osteoglossiformes; family Mormyridae; genus Brienomyrus; species Brienomyrus brachyistius. The sequence continues at coordinate 29,231,674 of NC_064533.1, forward strand.
AGTAGTATAAAGTAATACTGTCAAATGCTCCTCCTTTTATTCAGTGCAAAAGTATTCATCCCCCATGGTGTTTGTCCTGTTTTGTCACATTACAAGCTGGAATTAAAATGGATTTTTGGGGAGTTAGCACCATTTAATTTACACAGAATACACTTTAATGGTGCAAAATAATTTTTGTGAATAATTAAGATGAAAAAACAGAAATCTTGATTGTGTATAAGTATCCACTCCCATTGCTTTGAAACATCTATATAAAAGCTGGTCCAACCAAATAACTTTCTAAGTCATAATTAGCTGATTAATATCCACCTGTGTGCAATCACAGTGTCACATGGTCTGTCACATGATGTCTGTATAAATCCACCTGTTCTGAAAGGACCCAGACTCTGCAACACTACTATGCACACAACCCGAAGACCAAGGAGCACTCCACACAGGCCAGAGACAAAGTTGTAGAGAAGTATAGATTAGGTTTAGATCATAAAAAAAATCCCAAACTTTCTATACCCCACGAAGCACCATTATATCCATTATACCAAACTGGAATGAATATGGCAGCATCACAGACATGACAAGGGAAGGCTGCCCAGCACAACTCTGGGCGAGGAGGACATTAATCAGAGAAGCAACAAAGGCAGCAAAGATGACACTGAAGGAGCTGCAGAGATTCGCAGCGGAGATGGGAGTGTCTGTCCATAGGACTGCTTTAAGGCGTACGCTCCTCAGAGCGGGGCAGTGTGGAAGAGGGGCCAGAGGACAGCCGTTACTTAAAGAAAAATAAGAAAACCCGTTTGGAGTTTGCCCAACACAATGTGGCAGACTCCACAAATACATAGAAGAAGATACTCTGGTCAGATGAGACTAAAACTGAAGTTTTTGGCCATCTTGGGAAATGCCATGTGTGGTGCAAACCCAACACTTCCCATCACCCTATGAACACCATTCCCACAGTGAAGCATGGTGTTGGCAGCATCGTACAGTGGGGATGTTATTCATCTGCAGGGACAGGAAAACTGCTCAGGATCAAAGGTTAGATGCATGGCACTGAATGCAGGATAATTCTTGAGGAAAACCTGTTTGAGTTGGCCAGAGATTTGATACAGGGATGAAGGTTCACATTCCAGCAGGGCAATGACCCTAAACATACTGCTGAAGCTACACTGGAGCGGCTTAAAGGTAAACACTTAAATGTCTTGGAATGGCCTAGTCAAAGCCCAGACCACAATCCAATTGAGAATCCGTGGCATAACGTGAAGACTGCTGTACACCAACGCAACCCATCTAACTTGAAGGAGTTGGAGCAGTTTTTGCCTTGAGGAATCGGCAAAAATCCCAGAGGCTAAATGTGCTAAGTTAATAAAAGCATATCCTAAGAGAATTGCAGCTGGAATTGCAGCAAAAGGTGGCTCTACAAAGAATTGAATTTGGGGGATGAATACCTGTTTTTTCATCTTAATTATTGTTTGTGCCACAATAAAAAAAAAAATACCACCATTAAAGTGGTAGCCATGTTGTGTAAATCAAATGGTGCTAACTCCCAAGAAATCCATTTTAATTCCAGTTTGTAATGTGACAAAACAGTACAAACACCAAAGGGGGTGAATACTTTTGCAAGGCACAGTAAAAGATGGGTGCAGTGCAGTGGAACTGCTGCACTATGGCAAACTGGTTTCCCCATTTAAACAAAATTTCCCTGGGGTGTAAATCACTGCTGGTTGAGCACCTTGTCTCTTTTAGGAGATAAGTGCAGTATATATGGTTCTAAAAGAGGAGGTAGATGAGCCTGATTTAGTGTTTGAATTTAAATTAGCTGGGTTCAATTTTGTGATTTTTGTGACATCAGAAAGCACAATTAAGTGTTTCAGATGTAGAAGAATGGAACATCTCATCCGTACTTATCCAGGAAAAATAGAACAGACTTTTGTTTATGGTGAGTGGGGTAACCGAGGGGCCGGTGCCCGCTGAGGGTGGCTGTAGTGTGGGTGGTCTCGCTTTGGCCATGGGGCCGTCATGGGTGGGCCTGCTGCAGATGGCTCTGCTATGACTGAGCCCATAGGAGGAGAATCTGTGGAGTCAGTGCCGACTCTGGATGAGTCTGGTGTGAATAATAAGGCTTCTGAAGCAGAGTTTGGTATGGACACAGCTGATAAGCAGGTAATGTAATATATACATGCCCACCCACCCAGGCCCCCCACCCACACACACACGCAAACATCTCACCTCTCCGTTTCTCCACCATTCCCAGGCAGACTCATTTCAGAGTCAGTGCTCCTCTTCACCAAAGCCAATACCAATGTCCTGCGCATATAAAAACCACAAACTTGGTCCAACACAAAATATCACATGGAGAATTATTAAACAACATGTTTATAGCCCACTTTACTGCAGCGTTAGCGAGGCGCCGGCTATCGAGAGCTTGTTTTCTGACATCGATTCTGATTTATTAACTTTCTTAGCAACAGTTTTTTCAATGAGTCACGTCAATAGGAGTCAATACAGAGCTCGTAATTCATCAGAGTAAAGAGCACAGAAGTAGTTCTACTAGTTAAAGCGACTTACTGTACATAGCGAGATAAAATGCCATCCGTCTGATAACATCACATACTTACCATATATTTAAATAGGCTTTCAGATTAATGAAACTGTCGATATATTACTAAATTCTAAAGAAACACTTCAATAATAATATAATGGATCCCTTTCGGCAATCGTTATAAACAGTCGAACTACTTTCAGATTAGATCATTCTTATTGTTTTTTCCACTGTTTTTTTTTTTTAACACATTATGACTTAATTTGGTGATTTAATAGTCATTCGTAAGTACTTACTGCGTGTTCCGTCAATTCTTTCTTAATGTTACACTCAGTGAATAAAACGGCTACCTGCGGTAAAATAATCTTTGCTTTCGTTTTCATCCTTCACGCTCCTGTTGACAAGTTATGTTGATACAATGTGTGGAAATTGCAGGGAAGTCTTTGGTGTTCTTACACTTAAGACGCTCTTTATTGGTTAATGAATAACGCATTATTTCGCAAACCAGTGTGTAGCACATTATTTGAAACTCTGGCCACACTTAAATAGTATCTCCCCATTAATATCTCATCCAAAACTGTGTTTTGTAGTAACTTATTTTACTTTGAGGATTCGTATGGGAGCTATGCAAGGCACTGAATTTTCAACAAAAGTTGAAAAGTGTTAAGTTTATATTAAAAACACAATGCAGTAACAAAATTTACCAGGGCAAACGGTAACAGATCAGAAAATAAGCAGGTTTTAAACTAAACAAAGTTAAACTAAACAGAGTGAATCAGAAATAATGCCCTGGTACCTTCTGCAGTATTCGGTAATCAAAGGCCACTATCACTGCTTTTCCACAAAGGAAGTTCTAGGGCTGGTTCAGAGCTGCCATCTAATCTCAAACTAGATCTTAATATTTCACTCTTGGCCAGTAACCCTGGTCCAGGACGGTGTTACGGTCGCTGGTTAAACGGGTGAGCGCACGGGCAGGCAAGCGAGCAGGAAGCAGGCAAGTCAGGGGAAACTGGGGATTTATTAAGGAGCAGGACAGAGCACTAGCACAGAACTCGACAAACATCAATGACGGACCAAGAACTAAGGCAAGACATGGACTGAAATAGGCAAGACAACAGGGTACAGCTGGGTCCAATCAGGGAAGCACACGTGGATAATCAGGGGGGCGTGGCACACACGAGGATCGTACGAGCATGACAGGCAGCACTAATTCTTTGCTGGTCAAGACCCAGCAGCCAGTTATGTCAGGGGGCTGGGGATGGGATTATAGTGACCAACAAAACTAACTAAACCTTTATCACTGACAGTATTTTTAAAACCACAGCTGTTTAGCAAACTAAAGTAATAGTAACAATATGTAATATACAGGCAATTACATGGTCACTGGGATGGAATATCCACCTCTAATAAGTTTCAATGGTTTGTGAACTGATTCTCACACCATACAGAAACAAACTAAAAACTATGGCAATTGGGAACATGTGAAATCTATACATTTAAATCTAAAAATAAAAGTGTCGCCCAAAATGCCAATAATGAATATAAATTATGCACAATTGGTAGTTATGGATTTCAACATAAAAAACGCCAATAGTCATTTAAATATTATTTTGACAAGAGACGAGTCACACTGTCTTATGACAACTGTAGTTATGGATGTGTAGAGCTTTCAAAATTACTCAATTATTAAAAATCATCAATTTAAATTTCCCAGAATGATTACTTGGCATTATGGCGGAAGGAAGACAGCGGATAGAAGATGAGGATCTGAATAAAGAGTGAAAGCATCATTTCTCTGGATGCACTTCACATTAAAAGTGAATGAAAGTGTCATCTGTTGGTAAAAAAGAACTAAAAAGTTTGACAGACTCACCCAGTAATGCAATTTAGTCTCTGAGATTAACCTAGGCTGTCTTTGTCAACACTTTGCTTTAAATTATTTTGCTTAATTTGCTTTCTATGATTCCTGTATCTGGAAATATATTCCCCTCTTCACTTATGTGAATTAATTTCCCCAGGGGGATAGAGGGTGGAACACTGAGAGGAGGCCAAACAAGCTGGACCTTTCCTTAAGAGGGCGCCATTGTGGCCGAGTGAGTAGCACTGTAGCTTCACAACTCCATTGTTGCTGATTCAAATCCCAACTCCTGTCCTGACCTGCATAAGTATGTAAGACTGCAATAAAGTCAAGTCAGGATTTATTTCTGGCCTGGTAGCTCTGGACATTGTCTCGTTTTGAGGTGCTCTGTGCCCAGTGTTTGGAGGGGTGCTGTATGTATAAAGGCTTTAAGCCAAACACCTCCGTGGAAATGCAGCGCCGCCCTGCTGATAATAACACTCTGTATCCCTGCTCGTCCCCAGCCTGTGTCACCCGGGGCCCTGCCCGTCGTGTCCCGCCTTCATCACCAAAGCCTGCGTCTGCGGGAGGAGCAGGTGAGGAGCCTCTCTGGGAGCGATCTGGAAAGCCCAAATCCAGAAGAAGGGAACCTTCATTATGTAACAGACATGTGCCGTGGTGACGCACCCCCCCTCCTTTTCCTCTGTCGCCCCCTTCCAGTCAGCCTGTGCGCTGCGGTCAGGCTTCAGCCATCTGCTGTGAGCAGGTGGGTGGGGCCCAGCTGAACTGCGGGCAGCACAACTGTACTCAGGTGTGTCACAGCGGGGGCTGCCAGCCGTGTCAGCGCCGCGCCCAGCAAGGTGAGGTGGGGGCCAGTGGGGGTCTTCTGCTTTCTGTAGGTGTGTGTGTCCTATACGGGTGTTTGCATGTATCGTTAGAAGGAAGTTGTTAAAATTAGAAAAAAGACACTAAACATGATAATTCAGTAAACATAGTATTAGAACATTGGTGATGATCCATCCATCCATCCATCTTCGAAGCACTGATCCTGGTCTGGGTTATGGGGGCCTGGAGCCTGTCCCAGGCAGCTCAGGGTACAAGGCCTGGGTATATCCTGCATGGGATGCCAGTCCGTCACAGAGCACATATATGCACACAATCACACGTTACGAGTGGTTTAGAGATTCCAGTTAGTCTACTTGCATGTTCAGGGGGAAGTGGAGTACCCCGAGAGAGCCCACACTACACACACAAACTCCACACACACAGCGGGGTAGGATTCGATGAAGATGACTGTTGTTTAATCACACACCAAGCTTATTTAGCTTGCAGCTCCGAGTCCTGAACAGTTGGCAGTGTTCCTGTGGGGAATACCTCATATTTCTCCTTCTTGTTCTCTCCTGCTCTCCGCTTCTGGACACTGCAGTCTGCTACTGTGGAGGCCTTTCTCAGGATGTCCTGTGTGGAACCAACCGGGATGGCTTTGACGGCTTTGGCCACTTTTCCTGTCAGAAGATCCGGGCCGAGTTCTGAGTTGAGGCCGAGTTGATTTCTTGGACATTTCCTGTCTTTTACACATACAGTATCTCTATTGTGCTACACGATGGCAAGACACCTGCTGTGGAGCTCAGTAAGATATGTGCTTTTATCAGTGAGTCTCTTATACTTGACAAAGACGAAACTCTCATAGTCTTCAGAGTATGAAAGTTGTGCTCCATCTTCACTGCCTGTGCGCTTGGAACTTTTGTCCCCTTAAAGCAAGGTTCCCCAATTATGGTCTTCGGGGGCCAGAGTTCAAGACAGATCCAATGCAGATTTCCCTGTTCAGACACACCTGGTAAACCTGTTAACTGCTTAAGGTGTGTTTTTGCAGGGACATCTGCAGACTGTGCTGGATTCTGGCCCTCTGGGACTGGATTTGGGGAACCCTGCCTTAAACCTTCATTATTTTTTTTTTGGTTTGGCAGTTTACAATAACTTAGTTCTGGGTTCTTTACCTTGTCAATAGTGCTTCCTGTCACACAGCAGCTTTTGGGTGTGTTTCAATTTTTTGTTAGTAATCAAAAGTGACAAGGAGGCACCTCCTCGCAGTACAAGTCAATGGAGACCGATGGAATGTTTTCCCCTCTGGTGGGCGGTGTGACACATTGTGCTCTGTCTCTATCGGCTCATTTCCACCGCAGGACTTCGGGGGCCATTTCAGGGGGACCGGCACCTTTGTGCATGTCCCAGCCACAGGAACCGCTCCTGTTATGCTTTGTATTTTTGAGACAATATTTGTCTTGCAGTTCTAACATGAAGCTGAAAGCTGCTAATGTGAATACAGTACAGGTACTTTTCTAAACATGAACTTTAATGGATATTTATTTGATTTTTATTTGGTTGAGAGAATATTTATTTTGATTTACTTTTAAGTAAATGATAGTTTTTTTATTAGTAGGTTGTAGTATTGAGAAAGACAATCATACTTTGTTCAGTAAACCACTGTTTAATAAAGAAAATAAAGGGGCAATTTCTGTGTTGTTTCTTTTACCCTCACTGTACCAAAAACGTACCGAACCATGACTTCACAACCGAGGTAAGCATGAACCATGATTTTGTGTACAATTACACCATAACATAGATTTACAGTTGCTGTGGTCGGGTCAAAAGAACTGGATTTACCAAACATGGATATGCCCACATAGTCACTGTTTGGCTGCCTATCTGCCTGTGTATGTGCCCTGTGATGGACCTGCATCCCATCCATAATGTACCCCTGCATTGTGCCCTTCATTGCCGGGGATCGGGGCCAGGCCCCCCTGCAACCCTGCCCTGCATAAGAGTTTGGAAGATGGATGTTCAGATTAGCGAAGTTCAAGTTCACAGTGAATGTACAGGTGTGCCGCGTAGGTGATGAACACCTGCTTAGGCTTGATGGATGTGTGTCGCCCTGCAGGACTGCAGCCATGGCCATGGCGAGCAGACTGTCCGACATGCAGCTCGGTGACTCTGTGGACATCGGACAGCTCATCACCAAGAAGGAGGTGAAGCAGACTCGGTGAGCGTGTCTCATCGCTGACGGTGTCCTCATCCTGGTATCAATATTTTCACATCAGAAAATACGAAAAAAAGATTACAGATGTTGGGTGTGTTTGCTTGTATGTGTATTTTATATGCTGTTTACAGTATTGCATAGATTCATATGTGTTATGGAGTGCTGCTAATCAACTTTTCACCATTGCATCAACAAAGACAATAAAGATCCTTTTTTATTCAGTTCTATTCTGAATGTAATACAGTAGCACAAAAGGTCTGCTTCATTTTCAAGTTACATTTAATAGAAGCACACCTGATACATTCATTGAAAGCTGATCATATGTGTGTCATGGACCTGGGTGGTTCTGGTGTGAGGATGAGGCATCATGCAGGTTGAACATAAAATGTGGACGACCCACTTGCGGTTCACCGGACAAACCGGGTTTATTAACTGAACTAAAAAAAATCTATAAAACAAAAAGACCAATTACAACAAGGCGCAGGCAGGTAACAAAGAACACAGCATAAGACATAAAACCAACATCAATGACACCAGAAAGAACAGAACAGGATCAGAAACTTAAATACAAAACTAAACCGGGTAACGACACAACAGGAGTGAGAGACAATTAACCAATCCGGGAAGGGGCAGGACAACGAGCAATCAGGTAAACACAGAAGTTCAGGCACAAAAACCGGCAACAGCTGAAACTAATAATTAAACTCAGGGAACTCTAACAAAGAAACTAAGAAACAGAATCTACAGTAGGGGAACAACAGATAGGAAAAAACACAAGCATGGGGCATAAAACATGAAGCCAAAACCAAATACAGTACAATTCACAAGACACAGGAATAAGAAAACTCATACAATGAAACACTAGGGAAAAAAATACAAAAACAGAGGAGGTATCACATGTGAGCCAGTCAAACACGATTTACTTTATAATAAATTCATTTGCATGCGAGGCCCAGGTTGGCTGGGTTATGAAGGCAGCAGTTAAGTATATGACAGCTACAGGGTGTTACAACCGAACAGCCTGTAAACCTGCTTCACTTGCTTGTTTACCCACCCAGATGGAATCATAAAGCCCAATTACCTTTGAGATGTATTAGAACAGCTTCTCTTACTAACAAAAGATTGATGATACCAGATCCAATTTGACATTTTAATAGGTACATTTCGGACTTTAGGCTGAGGCTGTTTCTTCCAATGTATAGTGACCCATTTTGGTTTAATTGACCTGTAAGCCATTTCCACATCAGTCAGTGGTTTGGATCTGTGGGCCTGAAAAATGTTTCTGTATCTTGTGACATTTTCTGTGTGTCTGCATGGGCTCAGGTTACAGTGTGACAAGGACTGTGCTGCTCTGGAGAGAAACAGGTGAGCCAGATGCCGTTCAGTATGTGCTATGATGATGACTGTATTGATTTCTTTACACTTTGAAGTTAGCTGTCAAAATCCTTTGTGTCCCAGTGCTTATATTACACAGCATAATCATACTGTAATCATGTATTTCTTCATGTATGGCAATTGCCACAGTTCTGTGTTATACACCCCTGTCTCCTGCAAGGCGATTGGCTGAGGTCCTGCAGATCGACCAATCAGCAGATCCTTTCAACATCCGGTCCAGCTCCAAATACAGTGACAGTCTCAAGGATGATGCCAGGTTTTCACCTCCTAATTTTCTTTTCTGTGTTCAAACAAAACTTTTTACTTGCTTTTGGGCTGAAATTCCTGAGCAGCTTAGTTATCCACTGTGAGCCAAATGTCATTTTATTGAAAGACTTTTCTGAAAACCTGGAAAATGTATTATGGGGGAGAGCTCTGTTGCCTCACACCACTGGGACCAGGTCCCTCCGATTCTCCATGTGTGTAGAATCTTCATGTTCTCCTCATGTCGTCAAGGGGTTTCCTCCAGGTACTCCTGTTTCTCCCCACATTCGAAAAATACACTGTGGTTAATTGCAGTTACCAAATTGTGTGTGTGTGTGTGTGTGTGTGTGCTGGGATGGTGCCCCATCCCGGGTTGCATGCCAGTTAGTGGTATGTGTCAGCTATAAAGGAGGTCTAACACTCCACCATTTTTAAAGCAACATGAGGCAGCTGATAGTCTGCAGAGGTCAGGGAGTCATTGCCTGCATTCCAGGTATGTTGGTCACATAAACCTTAAACTAATTTAATGTGCTGTTGGGAAGAGCTTCAGAAATCATGGTAATATATATCAAACCTGGAGAAACTCCATCAGGAAAGAGGTACAGTGATCACAAGCTGGATGGATGGACACATACTGTAGACATATAAACTTCTTAGAAGCACAAAAAAACGTTGCAGAGCTGGAATTTATGACAGGGCTGCTGTTCAGAAACGGCTTGTATCCAAACCCGGTGCAAAAGCATGCATAATTCTTCTAAAACAAAATGGCGATTTAAATTTGAAAGTGAAAACAATACATTAAAATTATGCTGTTATTTACTTATCTTTTATTATATGGATAATGGCATAAAAAATTATGGACTCAAGGGTAGGCATCAGGAGAACATAAAGGGCTTTACTGAATCAAAAACAGGAACAGGGAAAGAAACAAGCCCCCAAGGGGTCAACCTGGGGAGACTAGAACTGGGAAGGGCACAGGCAACAGGAGGACTGACGTTATGGAACACAGGACTGGAAAGCGAGGGGCTGACATGATGTAAGTGTGGATGGTTAGAACAATAATATTGGGGATAACAAGCAAGACACAGCTGGGCAGAATTAGGAGGGATCTGGAGGACCAGCAGTGACCCCAGCTGAACATATCGGGGAATGGACAGGACAGGTCGTAACAGTACACTGTAACAGTTTGTTGTAAATTTACAGCATTTGGTACTGTAATTTTCTTTTATGGTATTTTACAGTATTATCCAATGCATTGTGGGCATAAATGATATTCAAATTCCAGTTGGATGGAAAATATAATCTGATAGGTTTGACTGTAAAACAAAATACAGGAAATTGAGCATCTGACCAAGCTCGCTGTTTTTGGCTTTCTACTTCATCTGGACATAGAATACATTATTACTTGGCTACCTATATGTTGAAAGCTATTCTTGTTAACATTATTACAATAACCCTATATTTGTATTGTATTTGCATATGATCAGCTTTGTGTACTTGGTGTTTGTCTATTATTCAAGCAACTTTACTAATTTTGGATAGACTTGTGAAAACGTTGACATATGTTAGTGTCAGTAGCCTGTACAAAATATATGTAATAAACAGTGAAAACTACAGCAATGATCCCATCTGCAGACAGAGAAATTGTGCTCCTTCATACTATAAACTTATCTTCATTTCATCTTTATAATGAAGCTAGGTAATTTTAGAATGGGAAATTAATAAATAAATATTTAATCAAACATAACGTTTCAGTCATGGCAAGCTGCTAAAATGATTCTCTTATGCCATAAGAGAATGCTGTTTAGCTCATCACAATTAAGTGAAGGCACTTTAAGGATTTCCAGTGCACAGTTTGAACACGGACTAATCAAAATCCTTGGCCCGGCCATTTCATTTGCAAGCAGTCCACTAGTGGAACATGTTGCACTAGTAAGATTATGCTGCGGTTTACATGTTAAATAGTCTGTGCCAAATGTCAGCTAGGTACACTCTTTGGGCTCTTTTTGACGTTACTTGTTAACTAGTGAAAATCAAGAAGTGTCAGTAGTTAACTGTCAAGGACCAAAATGCCCGCTATTTACACTAAAGTCTTTTTGATCTTACTGGTTGACAAGTGAAATTCAGAATCAGTCACTAATTAAATGATGAGAGCCCAAATGTCCACTAGTTGCAATAGTTGGGGTCTTTTTGACCTTACTAGTAAACTACTTACACCCATATTTTCTTACAAGTGAACTAGCTAGGTCTAAAACAAGTCACTAAATACTCAGGCACACTAGTTGATGTTTTCGTCACACTACTTGACGTTTTCATCTCACTAGTTTGACAAAACTGCTCACTAGTCAACATATACCCAACCAGTTCAACTAGTGATGTGCTAAACTGGCAACATGTCAACTAGTGAAATTTTGACTAAATATACTAGTAACCATTCACTTTTTAACTAGCTGGTGAAAAAGAATGAGTTTTTGGTCACCTAGTATGACAAATTGACAAACCAGTGTAACGAAATGTCCAAGTAGTGCTGATAAAGACTGAACTAGTGGAGAAAACTTATGTCAATATCAAGGATATTGAATGAATTCTCAAACTGCTTTCCATACTCCTGGGGAGAATTAGGAGGGATCCGGAGGACTAACAGCGACCCCTGTGGGTCATACCAGGGGATGGCCAGGACCGGGGATGATATGTCTCTTCATGCACATTGATGGAAGATTATCATGTGTTTATCAGCAACTGACATTTAGGATCCTTAAGAATAGCAGAGAGCAGCTCCAATGCTGAGTCTCCTGTGTTATTGTAGCTCAGATCCAGCTCCCTCAGGTGTGAGGGGTTTGACCTCAGAGCTGAAGACAGAGAAGCACAGCCTGTATCTGTGACTCTACAGTCTGACAACCTGTAAAGAGAAGGAGAAAAACTCTTCACACCCTCAACTCTGTACCCGTAAATAAATTTATTATGGAACTAGGATCTACACACACAAATGGTGACCAGATATGTCAGAGAGGACACTTTCTACAGTGCTAGGACAGGATTTGTAAAGTACCATTTCATTTACAGTAGAAGGACCACACACACACACACACACACACACACACACACACACACACACACACACACACACACACACACACTTATTGTTTATAAATGTGTGCGTGTGTTCGTACAACACCTCGACGTCCGTGCAAGTAAAATTCCAGATTTATAAAACCTTGCATAAACCACAACACTCATCTCATAGCTTAGAAATCCCGTACATAGTAGAAACATTCGCATGTGGGCGTGCTTCAGACACTGCCCCATCTCCACCCACTACTTACCCTATATTTGCAATGTAAATTATCTACGTATATATGAAAGCCTACATACAACGTTTACTATGTAATTTTAAAGATATTGGAGCGATGAACGAGAAGGAGCTGAAAAGGAATTCCTCAGAATGTGAAGTGCAGACTATATCGTGTCCGAAGTAGAGAAACGCCAAATCCTTTTATTTGGTAATAAGTCTGCTAGTGAAAACAAAAAACAAAAAACGGCAAAATGCAGCGGAATGGCTTTCAACATATAGATAGCTGAGTAATAAGAATTTTTAAAAAATGGTCGGATTTAAAATCTGTTGAACCGGCGTTCTTCCTGTCTGTAAGGTTGGTAAAACTGGGGTAATGTACTTGTGGGTGCATAAGTGATGGTACATGCAAATACTTTGACTTTTCTGTACCGTAGGCTACATGTCTAACTTTGTCTAACCGTAGGCAGTGGCCGAAGGCGGGGACCTTGGCGGTCTGATCCTCGGCTGCAGAAGCTAGCTCTAGGGACATGGAATGTCACTTCTCTGGAGGGGAATGAGCCTCAGCTGGTGCACGAGGTTGTGAGGTTCCGACTAGATATAGTCGGGCTCACCTCGACGAACCAGTCTCCTTCAGGGGGCTTCATCAGACTGTGACCTTCGACTCTCACTGGAGCAGTCCGCAGCCGAGTGTGAAGCGGCTGAGATGAAAATCAGCACCTCCAAATCCGAGACCATGTTCCTCAGCTAGAAAAGGGTGGAAATGCTCTCTCTGGGTCGGGGAGGGGGTCCTTCCCCAAGTGGAGGAGTTTAAGTATCTCAGGGTCTTGTTCACGAGTGAGGGAAGGATGGAGCGGGAGGTGAACAGGCAGATCGGATGCGGGCGCTGCATTGGTCTATCATAGTGAAGAAAGAGCTGAGCCAAAATGAAAAGCTCTCGATTTACCAGTCGATCTACGTTCCTACCCTCACCTATGGTCATGAGCTGTGGGTAGTGACTGAAAGAGCGACGTCATGAATACAAGCGGCCAAAATGGGTTTCCTCCGCAGGGTGGCTGGGCTCAACCTTAGAGATAAGCTTGGTCACTTGGGAGGGACTCAGAGTAGAGCCACTGCTCCTCTGCATTGAGATGAGCCAGGTGAGGTGGCTCGGGCATCTGGTCAGGATGTCTCCTGGACACCTCATTGGTGAGGTGTTCCAAGCATGCCCCACTGGGAGGAGGTCCCGGGGAAGACCCAGGACATGCTGAAGAGACTGTGTCTCCCAGCTGGCCTGGGAACGCCTTGGGATTCCCTCAAAGCAGCTGGACGAAGTGGCCGGGGAGAGAGAAGTCTGGGTATCCCTGATTAGACTGCTGCCCCTGTGACCCGACCTGGAAAAGTGGTAGATGATGGATGGATGTTCCTGTATTTATTAACGAGCATTTCGACAAACACTAAAATTGCAAATACAACTTAGATGCTCATTTCTATCTGAACTCCAGCTTCCAGAGCGTTTGAACGATTGTTGTGAACCATTCGTAAATGTGCCAACTTTTTCAAGATATGTTTTATTCATGCTGTTCCTTTATAAATCCCAAATCTCTAATTCAAATGTGCGTGCAAATGCTTTCGTTCAAAGCCTTTATAAATGAGCTTCCGAGAATTCACGAAATTCTTGCTGTATGCTGATCAGTCAGTCTCATATAACCATGCATGTGTCACTAATGTTACTGTGAAATGGCTCCAACCTTCTTCAACTCAAGATCTACTTTTAAAGTGGTCAGTGTGCCGAGATCTACCAGTTCAAATATGAAGCCATAGCTATTACTCTATTAGTCTATTATTACTCTAGCTATTGCTTTTCTACATAGCTAACATGCACACAGCAAATCCAAACAAATCCAGTTAATTCTTCAAATTGAAAAAGTGCAAATAAATGCATTTCTCTACCTTAGTGGGACCACTGGCATTGAGAAGATGCAGCTACAGGTAAAAATTGACTGCAGTGCCGCTAACCGACTTTTCAATTCTCACATTTTTTGGCTGCCTATGGCTGATTTAGCAGGGAACTCGGTCTCGTAGCTTTTGCGCATCGTTTTGAAATGCTGTTCCAAATCGCCCTTCTTCGGTAAAGCCACGCTCGCATTGTATATAAGACACATGGACTTCGAATCTGAGTAAACAAAAAAATAATCCTCTTCCCACTCTGAATGAAAATATGTTTATGTTCTTTTGCCTTCTGACATGTTTGCATGCTAAATGTTTACAGTGCATGATTAGTTTCACACTGAAAAATGTGCACACTCGTGGAAGTGCACAGACGTTTGCGACGTACTCCACGATCGACTGGTCGGGCACCCCTGGGCTAGATCAATCTTTAAATCAAGAAGACAAACCAGTCGAAGCACAAGGAAAACAGACGTATTTAGCTATGCACAGGAGCCTTTCACTTTTAAAGTACTTTGTAAAACCTGAAGTAGCTCAGTGTCCTTCCTGACATGGATCTGGTCACCCTACAGTAACGGGCCACTCTGACCGACAGAAAGGCCTGTTTGTGTCTGCCTGTTACAGCCTCAGTAACGCTTCTGTCCTTTTGTCTTTCTGTTTGGTCCCCATCCAGTTGTTCCATTTTAGTCCCTCCGCTGCCATTTACCCCCCCCCCCCCCCCCCCACCACCCCCCACTCTCAGATGCCCCTGGTATGGAATAAGACTCTGCCAGCCATCACTCACAGTCTATAACACAGTGTATTCATATTTAAACACATTTCCAGTTGAAGGTATGATTAATTATTACTTTATTTTATTATACATTATTTTATTATACATTATTTTAACATATAACCACAACAGCTGTGAATAATTATTTCTTATTCACTTTATAATGCACAAGGAAAATTATGGCTTCTAACCTGAGTTTCCGCAGCTGACATTTAGGATCCTCCAGTACAGCAGAGAGCTGCATCACTCCTGAGTCTCCTGTGTCATTGCCACTCAGATCCAGCTCTCTCAGGTGTGAGGGGTTTGACCTCAGAGCTGAAGCCAGAGAAGCACAGCCTGTATCTGTGACTCTACAGTCTGACAACCTATAAAGAGAAGGAGAGAAACTCTTCACTCTCTCAGCTCTGGACACACAGTTCAATGTGGAAAGAGTTTGTTTTGCAATATATTTAAGCAATAGCATATGAGAAGGAGTGGCAAATCGGCAGCTCTGGCAAATCGGCATGCGATCGGTATTTGTGAACTGTTGTTAACGCGACCCGACTGAGTCGCCGATGCGTCGCAGACGCCCATCAGATATCTAGCAGGGTAAATATCAGGACCTGTCAGTGACACCAAATCCAGTAGGTGTGAAAGGTGGTTAGACTGGAAATGAGTGTGGCGATGAGCCACAGCCAATGAAAGCGCAAGACACGGGGTAAGGCGAAATCCGAGGGAGGAATTTAGGAAAGTGTTAAAAGTTCACCTTTTGTTTATGAACTGTACTTAATTAATCTCTCTCTATCTCTCTCTCGCACACATGCACAAACACACACACACACACACACACAGGGTTTACCTATCCTTATGGGGCCCGCTCATTCACTTCTATGGGAAAAATGCTAACGCTAACTATGACAACCTTAACCCCCACCCTGCCCTAACCACAACCATGAGTAACCAAGCAAAATACAAGAGTTTTTGCATTTTTAGTTTTTTCATAGCAGTCACTGATTTTTATAAAATAGAGTTTTCCCCATAAGGATAGGTATACCCGCTCGCACACACACAAACACGCACACACAGGTGTGCAACCGTCATCTTGGAGAGAAGTATCTTCCTGAAACTAAACTGAGATAAGTAACCTGTATATATAAAACAAAAGGAATGACACATGAGCTTAATGCTTAGTCCTAAATAACACGCTAATGGCCCTTTTTTGTCATTTTGGAAATTATACTGTATTATGTACTTTCTGTTTTTGAAGAATAGTTATTGGAAATTGTGAAAGCAGGTTTTGATTGATTTAATCAATGAGGTGTATTTGCATTAGGATTCACTAATCAAGTATGGGGCGCCGTTTGTAAAGGTAGCAAACATTTTTGCACTTGCCACTTTCTTAACATTTAGTGCAATTTTCTGACATTTAGCTAGAAGTCAATGGTGTTGTGGATCATAAGGTTTTTTTGCTGTGTAGATTATGTTCAAAATTGTTTATCATATGTAAATATAAATGGTATGTCTATATATAAATATTAAATGTAAATGTTAAATATAAATGTTAAATATAAAACTTAAATGTAAATGTAAATATAAATGTTACATATAAAACTTAAATATAAATATAAATGTCAAATATAAATGTTAAATGTAAACCTTAAATGTTAAATGTAAAACTTAAATGTTAAACATAAATGCTAAATGTTAAATTTAAATGTTAAATGTTAAATATGAATGTTAAATGTAGACTCTAAATGTTGAGAACGTATGCAAATTAGCTACGACCATCTGCGTAAAAATGGGCGGTACCGACGAGAGCGCGCTAAGTGGTTGCAGGTTAGGGCTGATGCAGGACAATATTGCGAATTCCGCTCATTTAGAGGCTGTAGAACATGCAGTTTTCGCAGGTGTTCGCGCTGCGTTACATGGTATTGCTACACAGCCGGGAGCAACATCATGTACACCTTCCACTGTGGCATCGGGAAGTTATGAATGTATTTTGGGCGGAAGGGGGATCACGGTTATCGGTCACTGTTACGCGTCGCTCTTTCGCATATTGGTCAATACTGACACGCGAACTTGCGATCCTTCATGTAATGTTAGTGATTTTCATCTGACAAACAGAAAATATTGGCAATTTGAGTTGGCAGATGAATATGTGTAGCAATACCATGTAATGCAGCGCGAACACCTGCCAAAACTGCACGTTCTATGGCCTTTAAATGAGCGGAATTCGCCATGTTGTCCTACATCAGCCCTACCCTGCAACAATTTAGCGCGCTCTCGTCGGTACCGGCCATTTTTACGCAGACGGGCGTGGCTAATTTGCATACGTTCTCAACATTTAGAGTCTACATTTAGCATTTAGATTTAACATTTAGCATTCATATTTAAGGGTCCAAAGCACGAAGTGCTATGGAACCTTATTGTTTTTGTTAGGATTTTTTTCTTTTATTTTTATTATTATTATTATTATTATTATTTTTCTTCCCTAAAACAGCTTGCCCAGCCTAAACCGTATATCCTAGACCTACCAAATTTGGCAGCAACATTCCTATTCCTACCCCCTACTCAGGCCGTCCGACCCGTCCGACTCAGCCAGAGGGGGGCGCCGTAGCGCCCCCCAACGCGTTTCGGTCCATATCTCCTGTCCTGTTAGTCCTAGAGTCGAAAATTTTTTTTCTGCTTATACCTACAGCCGTGCCCTACCAAAAAGTCAATGGGACTATGAAGCTCCGCCTACTTAGATTTTTTGCTAATTTGCATAATTTGCAAATCCTACTTTTTCCTTAAAGTCCTACCCTGTCCTACCAAATCAGACAAATGAGGTGTCAAACGAATCAGAACTCAGCTGATCAATAATTACTCAAAAAATTTGCCTAACGTACAGCCATCAGCCACACCCAAACAATGTCCAAATTTGTCCAGTTTTGGTCTGACTGCTATAACTTCGCCCTGCTTTGTCCTACCTCTACCAAACTTGAAATCCTACCTCCCTGCCCCATTCTGGGGACACCCTCCAAGGCGGGCCGCATTTCGTCAATAGGGGGCGCTACAACTAAAAACTGCCAATATCTCCTGACTGCCTCAGCCAATCTAAGTGAAATTTGGCACATATGTACTAGGACCCAGGCTGAGGTCAGACAAGTACAATGGCAGTCATAAGTCCTAAAATTGTGGCCGCCATCAGCCAATCAATATCAAGCAGCCGTTTGACAAGCTTAACGATGTCCAATCCGAACCAAATTTGGCTCGTACGTTTGTCCTCTGACCCTCTGCCCCCCCGTAAAGGAAACCTCATTCGGCCAGATGGGGGCGCCATAGCGCCCCCATCTGCATTTCTGGCTATTTCTCCAGAACTGTCGAGCCTACAGTTGAAATTCATTGCTAGACCAATTCACTATGTCATGCCAAATCAAACAACATATAGCACTTGGTTCTCCATCATTGCGTTTTTCCATCATTTATATTGGTCTGATAACATGACATTTCGTTAACCTCCTAGGATTTTCACCCAACCTACATAAATCTGGTGTCATTCCACTCAGGAGACAGTCCTTGTAAATATTTAGAAAAAAAAACTGAAACTTTCGGTAAGATACGGCTAGCAGACACACCCTTACTGTACTGGTGCCACACCCACTTCAATCAGACAGCTGTATCTCAGGCCTGCCTCAGCCAATCACTACCAAATTTATGTCACTACTGTAGAGCTATACCATAGAGATACTCTCCAAATTTCACGTCGATCGGTCAAACGGGGGAGGTACGGCCACCGTTTATATATGTGCAAGACCCAGCTAAGCTAATTTAGCTAAAATTAGTTTCCAGATCAGGTAGGAAGCTCTCTCCCTATCTCACCTTTTTTTACCCCAAGCAGTGTCTGGCTCACTGGGCTAAGACTGAGTGCTTGTAATCAAAAGGTGG
This sequence comes from Brienomyrus brachyistius, assembly GCF_023856365.1. NCBI lineage: Eukaryota > Metazoa > Chordata > Actinopteri > Osteoglossiformes > Mormyridae > Brienomyrus > Brienomyrus brachyistius. Next base: position 29,250,615 of record NC_064533.1, read on the forward strand.
CCGGTTCGAATCCAGCTTCAGTAGGTACTTGAGCTAGGCGTCCCAACGGGAGCCTGCTGGTGTCAGTCAGTCCTCCTGCTCTCTGCCGTCCTACCTGTCCGATTGTCCTACGCTTTGGACCCTTCAGTCACTGCCTGCAGTTACTAGTTATATTTAAGTTTTGTTTAACATTTATATTTACATTTAACATATTTAACATTTATATTTAATATTTATATATAGACATACCATTTATATTTACATATGACAAGCAATTTTGAACATAATCTACACAGCAAAAAAAACTGATGATCCACAACACCATTGACTTCTAGCTAAATGTCAGAAAATTGCACTAAATCTTGAAAAAGTGGCAAATACAAAAATGTTTGCTACCTTCATAAATGGCGCTTCATAATCAAGTACCATGCACATCAGCATTTATTGTGCCCAACCAGGCGTTCTGTGCCTTAGGCGCCAATGCTGGTTCATAGTTCAACCTTGGCACGGCATTTATAATAAATGTATTTATACATACACAAATTGCCAATTTCCAAATGGTACTACAATTAAGTAATCCATTAACATATAATACCAACAGATGTGAGTAATTATTTCTTATTCAATTTGCTATCTATGCTGCTTACAAGGAAACAGTCTGACCACTTACTTGAGTTTCTGCAGCTGACATGTAGGATCCTCCAGTACAGCAGAGAGCTGTATCACTCCTGAATCTCCTGTGTTATTCTCACTCAGATCCAGCTCTCTCAGGTGTGAGGGGTTTGACCTCAGAGCTGAAGCCAGAGAAGTACAGCCTGTATCTGTGACTGTACAGCCTGAAAAGCTATAAAGAGAAGGAGAGAAACTCTTCACTCTCTCAGCTCTGGACACACACTCGGTTCAAAAGAGGAAAGTATTTATATCACAAAACATTTACTTTTAATCAAATAGCTAATTTACAACCAATTATGGAAAAGTTCATTCATTTTATGACAGAGGTAGACGACGTATATAACTACCCCAGTTTAAACATTATTATTCACATTTGCTTACACATAGTCTGACTCCTAACCTGAATTTCTGTAGCTGACATTTAGGATCCTTCAATACAGCAGAGAGCTGTATCACTCCTGAGTCTCCTGTGTTATTTCGGCTCAGATCCAGCTCTCTCAGGTGTGAGGGGTTTGACCTCAGAGCTGAAGCCAGAGAAGTACAGCCTGTATCTGTGACTGTACAGCCTGACAGCCTGTGAAGAGAAGGAGAGAAACTCTTCACTCTCTCAGCTCTGGACCCATAAATCACACCATCATAACAGCACCTCTCTGGGATCTACACACACGGGTCACTCTGACTGACAGACAGGTGTCTGTGTGTCTCTGCCTGCTACAGCGTGAGTGACGCTTCTGTCCTTCTTTTGTCTTTCTGTTTGTCTGGTTTGGTTTCCCCCCTCCTGTTGTTCCCTTTTAGAGACCACCCACTGCCATACACCCCCCTCTTACTCTCAGACCCCCCTGGCATGGAGTGAGGACTCCGCCAGCCGTCTCTCACAGTCACTGCCAGTTACTCCCTTCTCCCGACTTCAGCCGCACTGTTAGTCAGTAAATACAGGCTCTGCAGTGCTGATGCTCGTACACCCACTGCTGCCTGGTTTATAGCTCAACCCCAGCACACTAGTTATAATAAAATGTATATTTTGACAAATTGCCAATTTCCAAATGAAGCTACAATGAATTAATCCATTATTTTAACATATCATAATAGCTGTGAATAGCTTGTTCACTTACTTACAAACAATATTTTCAAGATAAAATTGTGGTTCCTAACCTGAGTTTCTGCAGCTGACATTTAGGATCCTCCAGTACAGCAGAGAGCTGTATCACTCCTGAGTCTCCTGTGTTATTGTGGCTCAGATCCAGCTCTCTCAGGTGTGAGGGGTTTGACCTCAGAGCTGAAGCCAGAGAAGCACAGCCTGTATCTGTGACTCTACAGTCTGACAACCTGTAAAGAGAAGGAGAGAAACTCTTCACTCTCTCAGCTCTGGACACACAAGTCAGTTCAGAGGGGAAACTGTCTGCATTGCAATATATTTATTGTTAAACAAACAACTATTTTATTATTACTAAAATAAACACTTCATTCATACCAAATGGTGACTATAGCTATACACAATTGCCTTTTATACTAACCTGAGTATCTGCAGCTGAAATTTAGGATCCTCCAGTACAGCAGAGAGCTGTATCACTCCTGAGACTCCTGTGTTACTGTAGCTCAGATCCAGCTCTCTCAGGTGTGAGGGGTTTGACCACAGTGCTGAAGCCAGAGAAGCACAGCCTGTATCTGTGACTCCACAGTCTGACAACCTGTAAAGAGAAGGAGAGAAACTCTTCACTCTCAGCTCTGGACACAAAGCTCAGTTCAATTAGGAAATATCTGCATTGGAATATATTTATTGTTCATCCATCCAGACATTTTCCAAACCCCTTATCCTTCTGGGTCGAGGGGGGTCCAGAGCCTATCCCGGAAGCTATGGGCATGAGGCAGGGAACAACGCAGGACGGGTGGCCAGTCATCGCAGATATTTATTGTTAAATAGCTAATTTACTATTAATAATGAAATGGTTATGTCATCCAGTAGATAGTTGCAATGAATGTATAGAATAGTTTCATGCTGTTTAAACATCAATATACAAATACTCTTGTAAGGAAACAATCTGACTATTCACCTGAGTTTCTGCAGCTGACATGTAGGATCCTTCAGTACAGCAGAGAGCTGTATCACTCCTGAGTCTCCTGTGTTATTGTCACTCAGATCCAGCTCTCTCAGGTGTGAGGGGTTTGACTTCAGAGCTGAAGCCAGAGATGCACAGCCTGTATCTGTGACTTTACAGTCTGACAGCCTGTAAAGAGAAGGAGAGAAACTCTTCACTCTCTCAGCTCTGGACTCATAAATCAGTTCATTAAGGAAACACCATCATGACAGCACCTCTCTGGGATCTACACACACGTGTCACTCTGACTGACAGACAGGTGTCTGTGTGTCTCTGCCTGCTACAGTCTGAGTGACGCTTCTGTCCTTCTTTTGTTTTTATTTTTCTTTGGATTCAGTTTCCCCCTCCTGCTTTTTAGAGACCACCCACTGCCATACAGCCCCCTCTTAATCTCAAACCCCTCTGGCATGGAGTGAGGACTCCGCCAGCCGTCTCTCACTGTCCCTGCCAGTTACTCCCATCTCCCAGTTATTCAATAAATACAGGCTCTGCAGTGCTGATGCTCGTACACCCATTGCTGCCTGGTTTATAGCTCAACCTCAGCAAAGTATGTATAATAAATCCATTTGTATTAAAATAAATTGTCAATTTACTGTTGAAGCTACAATTAATTAATGCATTATTTTATGATATAATCACAACAGCTGTGAATAATTAACTATTATTCACTTACTTATACACAATGTTTGCAAAATAAAATTGTAGCTCCTAACCTGAGTTTCTCCAGCTGACATTTAGGATCCTTTAGTACAGCAGAGAGCTGTATCACTGCTGAGTCTCCTGTGTTATTGTAGCTCAGATCCAGCTCTCTCAGGTGTGAGGGGTTTGACCTCAGAACTGAAGCCAGAGAAGCACAGCCTGTATCTGTGACTCCACAGCCTGACAACCTGTAAAGAGGAGAGAAACTCTTCACTCTTAGCTCTCGACACAAAGCTCAGTTCAATTAGGAAATATCTGCATTGGAATATATTTATTGTTAAATAGCTATTTTACTATCAAAAATCAAACATTCAACTCATTTAACAGATTGTTGCAACAAATGTATATAATTTCATGTTGTTTAAAGTTGTTGTACAAATATTCTTGCAAGGAAATAGTCTGATTACTAACCCAAGTTTCTCCAGCTGACATTTAGGATCCCTCAGTATAGCAGAGAGCTGTATCACTCCTGAGTCTCCTGTGTCATTGTCACTCAGATCCAGCTCTCTCAGGTGTGAGGGGTTTGACCTCAGAGCTGAAGCCAGAGAAGTACAGCCTGTATCTGTGACTGTACAGCTTGACAGCCTGTAAAGAGAAGGAGAGAAACTCTTCACTCTCTCACCTCTGGACACATCAGTTTAAGATAAGATAGATCTTTGTCACTATTACAAAAACAGTGAAAAACAGTTTAGCAGCTCTGTTTGGCAGCATAAGTTAAAAGTAATAAGAAAAAAAGAACAGCTGTCCTCTTACAGTATGAGTGTTTGATTACAATATGTCAGTCCGAGGTAGTGTGTGCTTAATGACCTGCCCTAAGGTAGTGCCGTGTCGTATGCAGGACGCAGAGTGGAGACAGAGGAGCGGCAGTCACGAAAATCGGGGGACCAAGGGGTTTAATGAAAAGGGCAGGCAAGCAAACTAGCAGTGACATTACAATGACTGGACTGGGGAAACAAACTGAAATACAGACTAAATACATATGACTAATGACAGCAACAAGAAACAGCTGATCATACGAGGATTCCACACGGGGTTAACGAGGGGGCGTGGAACACGGAAGGAGCGGACGATCGGGACAGGACACATAGACTTGCATAGAAGACAGTCATCCAGGCAGATATTGTTTCACAGACACAGTCATTCAGGGGTGGGGTATGAACACATTTGACTGCCTGTGGGTAAAAGTTTTTATTCAGTCTCTTTGTTCTTGCTCTGATTGACCTGTAGCGTCTGCCAGAGGGGAGGGGGGAGAAAAGGTAGTATCCAGGGTGTGAGGAGTCTTTAATGATGTTACTGGCTCTCCGGTGGAGTCTGTCAGTGTAAATATCCTTGAGTGAGGAAAATATCCTATTTAGTGAGGAAAGTGTTTGTATTACAATATATTTATTTTTAGCTGAATTTGCAGAATTCCTTTCAGACCTGGATATTTCAACTGAAAGAGCAATAATTGTGGGGGATTTTAATGTTCATGTAGATAACGAACAAGATCCCCTGACAATAGCTTTTACTAATATACTAGACTCTATGGGTATCATTCAAAATGTAATTGGGCCCACCCATAACTGTGATCATACCCTTCATTTAATCCTATCGTTTGGTCTTGATATAGATAACATAACTCTACTGCCTTAGACCAGTATTATCTCTGACCATCATCTCATTAAGTTCAATATTTACCTTAGTCAAAATATTAACTCCCCGACTCACTTCAAAGCCAAACGTACAATCACACCAAATACAGCTAGTAACTTTATTGATAATCTCCCTGAGCTATCATTTTTGACAAAAGTAATGTCGAATCCCGCTGAACTTGATAGCATTATGGATTGTTTAGCATCTACGCTTAGTTCCACCTTAGATAAAATTGCTCCGTTAAAATTAAAAAAGATCACAGAAAATAAAACTGCTCCTTGGTATAATGACCACCTGCGTAATTTAAAACAAGATACTCGTAAATTAGAACATAAGTGGCGACAAAATAAATTAGTGGTGTTTGAACTAGCATGGAAAGAGGCTATGGGTACTGTAGCTGTAAAAAGGCTGTTAGTGCCGCCAAATCAGAGCATCTGTTCTAGTTAATTGAAATGAACAAAAACAATCCTAGATTCCTATTTAATATGGTGTCCAAGCTGACTAATAACCAGACAACTATTCAAAGTGTGTCCATGTTATTTTCCAGTGACAACTTTATGCAATTTTTTTTTATCAAAAAATATGTTCAATTAGACAGAATATCTTGAATATTCCAATAACTACAGTTTCTTGCTTTGACATAACCTGTGCTAATGCTGCAACCGCCCTATTTGAATCATTTACCTTGGTTGACTAATCAGAACTGACGTCCTTAATCTTATCTTCAAATTCATCTACTTGTACTGTATGCTACACCTTGTTCCAACAAAATTATTCAAAGAGATGATCGGTGTCACGCCCGGCTCGTACGATCCTCGTGTGTGCCACGCCCCCCTGATTATCCACGTGTGCTTCCCCGATCGTACGCAGCTGTACCTTGTTGTTTTGTCTATTTCAGTCCCTGTCTTACCTTAGTTCAGCGTCCGTCATTGATGTTAGTCTACGTCTGATGTTTCCGGGTCCCCGTACCCAAATAAATCCCCGGTTTCCCCGTTTTCTGCCTGCCTTGCCTGCTTCCTGCCTGTGCGCATTACCCGCGCTCACCGAAACGTGACAGAATGACGGACCATAAGAAAGAAGCAGCTTCCGTGACTGAGGAGGACTACCGCAATCACGTTGACCAGCTGCTATTCTGGATAGCCCAGCCCGGCATCCGGGAGGATCCCCCAGCATGGGACCTCGTTAGCCGGAGCTGGGATATCCTGGATCGGCTATCCCTGGAGGAGGACGCACACCTAGCAGAGGAGGTGCGTGGGTAGGCGGGTAGCCGAGCTCCGGAGGGAGCGCTACGTCGCGACCAGCGAACCGGGGACTATCCTCCTGCTGTCCGTCTTTACGGACCTAGCACTGCCTCCCGCCAAAGCCGTGCGCCGGAGGAGGAGAAGGAAGAGACCGGCGCTCGACCCAACGATCGCCCTGGGGGGTGTGCACCCTCGTCCCCGCGTTTCTTCCCAGAAGTGATCGGGAAGTAGGTCCCCAGCGCTGCTAAGTTCCCGAGCAGGCGTTCCCTCTGCCTGCAGTTCCCGAGCAGGCGCTCCCTCTGCCTGCAGTTCCCGAGCAGGCGCTCCCTCTGCCTGCAGTTCCCGAGCAGGCGCTCCCTCTGCCTGCGGACCCCGCTCCCGTGCAGCCGCTCCCTCTGCCTGCGGACCCCGCGCCCACGCCTGAGGCGCTCCCTCCGCCTCTAAGGACTGTACCCCCTGTAACTCCTGATCCTGACCCCACTCCTGTCCTTTCTGCCCTAGTCCCCGAGGAGGTCCTGGGCAGTCCAACCGCCACTCCTCCCTCCTTGGAGGTAGAGGAGCTGGAATGGGACCCCTATGGGACCCTCCTGATGACCCCTCTGCCCTCACCCCGGCGAGCTGGACCCCGGCCAAGGACTCACATGTCTGTGTCCCGCAAGGGGAGAGGACACAGACATAGGGCTGGGGTCCCTCCCACCCTGCCCCCTGGCTCGCTCTCCCTCGCCTGCACTGGGGCTCGGTTGGCGCCTGCAGGTCCTGAGCCGCCAGGTCGGCTGTCGCCTGCGGGTCCCCCTCCACAGCCTTGTCGCCCTGCCTCACTCCATCCTCCAGATCCTTGTCAGTCGCCTGCGGGCTCCCCGGACGTGGCTCCTCCGTCGCCTGCGGTTCCCCTCACTTTGGCGCGTCGGAGGACGTCGCCGCCTGCTGTGGCTCCCCCCCTCTCCTTGCCCTCGCCTGGGTCCCCTCCAACTCCTTCGTCCCCTTCCCTGAGTCTCCCTCTACCTCCCTCCTCGGTCCCTCCTTCTGTCCCTCGCCCTGTCTCCTCGGCCCCTCCGAGGTCCACTCCAGCATCCCGGCCGCCTGCGGCCCCTGCGACGGCCACCCGTCCTGTTCCCTGTCCCTCGTTGATGGTTTTTTTTCTTGTTTTCCAGGTCCTGGTTTCCCCTCGTCTTGTACGTCGCCTCCCGGAGAGCGCGCCTTTGGGGGGGTTCTGTCACGCCCAGCTCGTACGATCCTCATGTGTGCCACGCCCCCCTGATTATCCATGTGTGCTTCCCCGATCGTACCCAGCTGTACCTTGTTGTTTTGTCTATTTCAGTCCCTGTCTTACCTTAGTTCATTGTCTGTCATTGATGTTAGTCTACGTCTGATGTTTCCGGGTCCCCGTACCCAAATAAATCCCCGTTTTCTGCCTGTCTTGCCTGCTTCCTGCCTGTGCGCATTACCCGCGCTCACTGAAACGTGACAATCGGCTTGAACATGTTGGAGGCATAAGGGGAGTGACACTCTCTTGGTTTAAATCTTACCTCTCTGACCACTATCAGTATGTCAATTTAAATAGTGATTCCTCAGAACATGTCATGGTTAGACATGAAGTGCCACAAGGCTCAATTCTAGGTCCCCTATTTTTGCTATACATGCTACCTTTAGGCACAATTATTCCTAACCATAGAGTTAGCTTTCATTGCTTTGCAGATGATACACAACTATATACTGTACGGTTTCAAAGGAAGCAAATCAAGTTGCTTGAATGGCCCAGTCAATCACCTGACCTAAATCCCATAGAAAATCTATGGAGAAAACTGAAGATCAACGTTCATAAAAGAGGCCCAAGGAACCTTCAAGATTTAAAGACCGTTTGTGTGGAAGAATGGGCCAAAATCACTCCTGAGCGATGCAGACGACTGGTCTCTCCATACAAGAGGCATCTAGAAGCTGTAATCACCAACAAAAGCTTTTCTAAAAAGTATTAAATACAGTGTTTTCAATACTTATTCCCTGTGTCATTTCACTTTATTTATTATGACTCAACTTGTATACTTAAATGTTCTGATTTCTTTGCATGAATTCAATATTTGGCTTGATGGCAACATCTGGTGGAGATTATGTGTCAATAGCCCACTTAGAAATCCCCTTACTGATAAAAATGCTAATGTGTCAAATACTTATTTTCCCCGCTGTATATATCGGCTAAACCAGAAGATAGACAGCAACTTCAGAGAATGGAAGAATGTTCAATTAACATCAAAAAGTGGATGTCAGACAACTTCTTAACTTAACGAAACACTTAACTTTGAAATTTCTCAAGTTGATTCACTCCCCCCCTCTCCTTCAGCATAAGCACACGTACGCAAAATTCGGTCAAATTTTTAGACCCCCCCCCCCCCTCCCCCCTTCCGTACGTACGTACTAAAAGTATGGCCCCTTATGTGAGTGACCTCATTTGCAACTACATTCCGAATCGTACACTTAGATCACAAGATGCAGGTCTTCTATCCATACCCAGAATAAAGAACGTTACTTTTGGGGGGAGAGCATCTGCTCATAAAGCACCACAGTTATGGAATAAACTTCCTATTAGTGTTCGGAACTCAGAAACAATCTCTGCTTTTAAGTCAAGGCTTAAGACTTACCTCTTTAGTCAATCTGTTGGATATTAAAATCCCCTTTTCTAAAGTGAATGGGAGATCTGGGGGTTCATGGTCATTTGAGATTAAAGGTGAAAGGGGGAATTGGTGCTGTCGTCCTGCCGCTCTCACCAATCATTTAAGTTGTTGACGGTAGTTTGGCTTGACGTGAACTTAAATACACTAATCAACTACAACAGGAAACAGCTGGTAACACAGGGATTCCACACAAGGTAACGAGGGGGTGTGGCACACGGGAGGATCGTACGAGCAGGGCATGACACCTGTAATACATGTTGCTTCCAAAGAAACTACTGACTACTAACCTGAGTTTCTGCAGCTGACATTTAGGATCCTTCAGTACAGCAGAAAGCTGTATCACTCCTGAGTCTCCTGTGTCATTGCCACTCAGATCCAGCTCTCTCAGGTGTGAAGGGTTTGCCCTCAGAGCTGAAGCCAGAGAAGCACAGCCTGTATCTGTGACTCTACAGTCTGACAACCTGTAAAGAGAAGGAAAGAAACTCTTCACTCTCTCAGCTCTGGACACACACTCAGTTTAGTGAGGAAAGTGTTTGCATTGGAATATATTTATCGTTAAACAGCTAATTTAATATCACTGAAATATTTAAACAGTTAATTCATACCAAACTTTCACTATGACTCTACTTTTATACATCCTGTAATGAATGTTGCTTGCAAAGAAACAGTCTGACTACTGACTACTAACCTGAGTATCTGCAGCTGACATGTAGGATCCTCCAGTACAGCAGAGAGCTGTATCACTCCTGAGTCTCCTGTGTTACTGTAGCTCAGATCCAGCTCTCTCAGTTGTGAGGGGTTTGACCTCAGAGCTGAAGCCAGAGAAGTACAGCCTGTATCTGTGACTGTACAGCCTGACAACCTGTGAAGAGAAAGAGAGAAACTCTTCACTCTCAGCTCTCGTTCCATAAATCAGTTCATTAAGGAAACACCATCATGACAGCACCTCTCTGGGATCTACACACACGTGTCACTCTGACTGACAGACAGGTGTCTGTGTGTCTCTGCCTGCTACAGCGTGAGTGACGCTTCTGTCCTTCTTTTGTTTTTATTTTTCTTTGGATTCAGTTTCCCCCTCCTGTTTTTTAGAGACCACCCACTGCCATACAGCCCCCTCTAACTCTCAGACCCCTCTGGCATGGAGTGAGGACTCCGCCAGCCGTCTCTCACAGTCACTGCCAGTTACTCCCAACTTCAGCCGCACTGTTAGTCAGTAAATACAGGCTCTGCAGTGCTGATGCTCGTACATCCACTGCTGCCTGGTTTATATATCAACCTCAGCAAAGCATGTATAATAAATCCATTTGTATTAAAATAAATTGTCAATTTACAGTTGAAGCTTCAATTAATTAATGCATTATTTTAACATATAATACCAACAGCTGTGAATCATTATTTTTTATTCACATTTTTATGTATGGTACAGTACTTGCAAGGAAACAGTCTGATTACTAACCTGAGTATCTGCAGCTGACATTTAGGATCCTCCAGTAGAGCAGAGAGTTGTATCACTCCTGAGTCTCCTGTGTTATTGTCACTCAGATCCAGCTCTCTCAGGTGTGAGGGGTTTGACCTCAGAGCTGAAGCCAGAGAAGTACAGCCTGTATCTGTGACTCTACAGTCTGACAGCCTGTAAAGAAAAGGAGAGAAACTCTTCACTCTCTCAGCTCTGGACACACACTCAGTTTAGTGAGGAAAGTGTTTGCATTGCAATATATTTATTGTTAAACAGCTAATTTAATATCACTGAAATACTTAATCAGTTCATTCATAGCAAACTATCACTATGACTGCTGGGTTCCCACAGATCCTTAAAAAGTCTTATTTTAGAATTGCCAAATTTAAGGTCATAAAATGACTTAAAAAGTATCATTTTTTTCTGGCATGTAGTCTTAAATTAAACCCCATCACATATAGTTTAATATTTAATAAAATCATGAATGTTTATGGAATCATATGACCTCCAGGCTTGTATGATTCACTGTTTAAACAGCCTCGAAGTTTGTGTGTGACCTTAGAAACGGAATATTTTGATATGGAATATAATTTATTTGAGCTTTATGGTTTAAATGTATATGCCTCTGTGAAAACACACTCCTCTTCTCACAATGTGCACAGCGTCACTTGCTGGTAACAAAAGCAGATCTTTTAGAATCGTTGTGCAGTTCATGTATATATGAAGTACATTTACAATGACAAGAGCTATGGTTTTTTTGTTGGTCGTGAAAATTATTTTTTTTCTTTTTGAGGTCTTAGAAAGGTTTTAAAAAGTCTTCATTTTGATGTTAAAATCTGTGCAGCAATCCTGGACTGTACTTTTATACATCCTGTACTGTAATACATGTTGCTTGCAAAGAAACAGTCTGACTACTGACTACTAACCTGAGTATCTGCAGCTGACATTTAGGATCCACCAGTACAGCAGAGAGCTCTATCACTCCTGAGGCTCCTGTTTTATTGTTGCTCAGATCCAGCTCTCTCAGGTGTGAGGGGTTTGACGTCAGAGATGAAGCCAAAGAAGCACAGCCTGTATATGTGACTCTACAGCCTGATAACCTGCAAAGAGAAGGAGAGAAACTCTTTATTCTCCAAGACTATTTCTGAGGTGTTACTCGAAGCAAGCGACTCTAAAAATAGGGATGTTATTTTCATCGTATTGCAGTTTTTCCTTTATATTTATGGGTTTTACTGCCTTCTGTCTGGGGTCAACTGTTGAATGCAGTCATGGTCTCATAGGGCGTTGGTGATGGTTTTCATATTTGACTTCAAACAGACAGTATAATTTACCTAAATTCATTAGATCAGTGACTTTGATTGCTGATAATGTGTAAAAACTCACTTGAGTGAACTGATTTTACATTTTGGATTCTCCAGCCCAGCAGAGAGCAGATTAACCCCTGAATCCTGCAGGTCATTGTCACTCAGATCCAGCTCCCTCAGACATGATGAGTTTGAGCTGACAGCTGAAGACAGCAGTTCACAGCTATTTTCAGTAAGGTTACAGCTGTTCAACCTGAAGAGGAAAGCATGTTACAGTATATTAGACATCTCAAAACACCCCTGACATTACACTACTACAAGAATATCTTTTCTGGAATGACATTACACAACCTATAAGGTTCTGCCTTGCCAGAAATGACATTACACATCCTATAAGAATGTCTTTTCAGGAATGACATTACACATCCTATAAGAATGTCTTTTCAGGAATGACATTACACATCCTATAAGGTTCTGCCTTGTCAGAAATGACATTACACATCCTATAAGAATGTCTTTTCAGGAATGACATTACACATCCTATAAGAATGTCTTTTCAGGAATGACATTACACATCCTATAAGGTTCTGCCTTGTCAGAAATGATATTACACATCCTATAAGAATGTCTTTTCATGAATGACATTACACATCCTATAAGAATGTCTTTCAGGAATGACATTACACATCCTATTAGAATGTCTTTTCAGGAATGAAATTACACATCCTATAAGAATGTCCTTTCAAGAATGACATTATGCATCCTGTAAGGTTCTGCCTTGTCAGGAATGACATTGCACATCATATAAGGCTCTCTTTTCAGGAATGAAATTACACATCTATTAAGACCCTATTTTCAGGAATGACATTACACATCCTATAAGAATGTCTTTTCAGGAATGACATTACACAACCTATAAGACATTCCTGTCAAGTGCCTTGGAGTGACTTCCATATTGTGCTGTATTTTATACAGCTGTGTACTGTCATTGCATCGTATTGTCTTGTTGTTTACTGCACTATGATTTTGCCCCTTATGTGCACTGTTGTCCACCTGACACTGAAACTGAATACAGCTCAGGCCAAGATACGCAACACAATGCTGGTTACATTAACAGATATTTATGTCTGGAGGATTTCCTCATACAGTCAGTTTTATTTATTAAGTTTATTAACAGTTTTATAAAATCATTTCATAAAACAGTGTAATATATACACTTAATGTTTACATCATTTAATGTTATTGTATTAACAACGTCAACAATCTTAAACACTCACATAATCTATCGATTGTATTTTTTTGAGCTTTCAAAAACCGCAAAGGGCTTGTATATTGTTCTGTCCCACACTGCACCTGTTTGTAATATTTCAGTCTGCACATGAAATTTTAATAACTTATTACAGTTAATTACATGAATTATTCTACATTTTATTTCATTCCTCAAGATGAACAATAATATTTAACTGAATAAAATGCATTGATAATGTATAGGCATTATGCAGACAGTGTAACCCAACACTGTATCAGTGTTGGGTTACACTGAGGAAGTCCCAGGACTCACTGTGCTGTTCTGGACGCCTTGACCACAGGCAGCAGCCTCAGAAGACCTTCATCTGATCTGATGTATTTTTTCAGGTCAAACACATCCAGCTCCCCTTCTGAAGTCAGCAGCACAAAGACCAGAGCTGACCACTGTGCAGGTGAGAGACTTTCTGTCGAAAGTCTTCCTGACCTCAGGTAACTTTGGACTTCATCTACTAGAGAGTTGTTATTTAGTTCATTCAGACAGTGAAACAGATTGATTGTCCTTTCTGAGGAGAGATTCTCCCTAATCTTCTCCTTGATGTAGCTGGCCATTCTTTGTGTGTCATGGGATCTAATTCCTGTATGTGACATAATGCCCTGTAAAAGAGCCTGACATGAGTCCATTGACAGACCAAGCAGGAAGCGGAGGTAGAGATCTAAGTGTCCAGTCTTACTCTGTAAAGCTTCATTCACTGCCTCCTTTAGTAGAGCAGTGTGTTTTCGTTGTGAGATAAATTTGGTGAAGCTGAATTTCTGATTTTCATGTTTTAAAAACACATACAAAGCAGCCAGGTACTCCTGAATACTCAAATGTACAAAGCAGTAAACCTTCTCTTGACACAATCCAGTCTCCTCTTTAAACATTTCTGTGCACATTCCAGAGAAGACTGAAGCTTCACTCACATCAATGCCACTTTTTCTCAGATCGTCCTCATAGAAGATAAGATTTCCATTTTGGAGATTCTGGAAAGCCAACTTCCCCAGTTTCAAAAGGAATTCTTTGTCTGCTCTTAATGTTTCTGAAAAGGGCTCTGCTGCTTGTTTTCTGAGATATTTCTGATTTTTCAAGGATGTATGAAAGATGACAAAATGTGTGTACATCTGAGTAAGAGTTTTGGGGATTTTTTCACCGCCTGCTTCACTAAGCAACCTCTCAAGAACCGTGGCTGAAATCCAGCAGAAGACTGGTATGTGGCACATGATGTACAGGCTTCTTGATGACCTCACATGTGAGATAATCCTGTTAGCCAGGTCTTCATCACTGAATCGCTTCCTGAAGTACTCCTCCTTCTGAGGATCATTGAATCCTCGTATCTCCGTTACTTGATGGACACAGTCAAGGTGGATCTGACTGGCTGCTGCTGGGCGAGAAGTTATCCAAAGGAGAGCAGAGGGAAGCAGATTTCCTTTAATGAAGTTTGTCAGTAACACATCTAATGATGTTGGCTTTGTTACATCAAACCAACTCTCTTTGGCCTGGAAATCTAAAGGAAGGCGACACTCATCCAGACCATCAAAGATGAACAATACTTTGCAATTACAAAGTTGACCAGGTCCAAGCTCTTTGATTTCTGGGAAGAAGTGGTGAAGTAGGTCTATCAAACTGTATTTTTTCTCCTTCAGTAGATTCAGATCACGGAAAGGTAGTGGAAATACAAAATGAACATCCTTATTTGCTGATCCTTGAGCCCAGTCAAGAATAAATTTCTTCACAGTGACTGTTTTTCCAATACCAGCCACGCCTCTTGTCAGCACTGTTCTGATTCGTTTCTTTCGTCCAGGTTGTGCTTTAAAGATGTCATTACATTTGATCACAGTCTCCTGTGCTGTAGGTTTCTTGGATGATGTTTCAATCTGTCTGACCTCATGCTGATCATTCACACCTCCGGTTCCACCTTCAGTTATATAGAGTTCTGTGTAAATCTGATTCAGTAAGACTGAATTTCCAAGCTTTGCCTGTCCTTCAGACACATACTGAAACCTCTTCTGCAGTGTTTGTTTTAGTTTATGCTGAGAAACCATCCTTGTTTCACCTGTACAAACAAATGTTTCATGATTATATATTTCATGATTAACCCTCTGGGGTCGAGTGCATCGTCAATGATACAGTGTATTTTTCACGTCTGTTTCAGTTTGTGTATCACTGAAATCTATGTAGAAACATGAAAAAACGCAGACTAAATCTGTCTTCTTTTTAAAACGCCCATTGTCGGAAATTCCTTTCAGTGTGTTTCATGTGATATTAATAAACATTAACATATTTTAACATCACTAACATTATTTCTCTTCTAGCTGGTTTAATATTGTACAATTAAATGTTTTGAAATCATTCTCTAACTGAGGGTGTCACTGATCTGCTGATATTATGCTCATTCCTCAAATATTCAGCATCAGTATGGTTGAGATTTAACTGGTGATCAGCCAGTGTCATAATCACCCCTCCAGCCCTGTGCAGTCACAACATATTAGACATATAAATAATCCAAAATTCTTACTCTGCTCTAGCCTGTCAGCGAGATCCATCTGACTCATGGTCCTCAGGATGTAGAGTGTGATCTTCAGAGCCCCTTCTCTGCCACAGATCTTCTGCATCTTACCATCACTGTCCAACACACTGTCATCCTCCATCTGAGCCTCACAGCATGCTGGGTAATCCTGACTCAGATATTTCTTAAACATTTTCAGTTCGGCCTTCAGGAATTTCACTGCATTTTCCTCAAGTGACTATGAGGTGAGGTATAATAAGACAGGATAAAACAAGAGGAGATTCTTTCATTGTCATTGTATGAAAAAACTGAATTATCAGAAGTCCCACAGATGCATAAATAAATACACAATATAAGAAAAAAACATCAAAGAAGGTTAATTAATTAAGCGAGCTGATGGTGAAATTTAATAAATACATGGAATGGTTTTGGTGCCACTGAGTTGAGGTTTGGGAACTGAAGTGGTGTTCATCTAGCTATCCAAGTAGATATCAGTAACTTTTTGGAGAACAGAAGACATTTTTTCTAGTTTTTATTGTGTTACTCATAATTTTCATATGTTCTTATGTTAAATTATATATTTTTTTATTTGAAGAAAATGTGCACTTACTACCCAGATAAATAGCTTTAAACATTCCTTTTGAGTGCCTAAGACTTTTGCACAGTACTGTATATGTTAATAAATGAAATAAAAAACCAAAGATCAGGCTTTCAGGGATGGTATGGTATTAACATGTTATCTGTTCATGCGGCAGTCGAAACTACTTATGTTATTCTAATAGAATAATGAAATATAACCTGTACTGTGGCACAAGGTCAAGGAAGCAGATTGTATAATACGACACCTGGAATATGGATGACAAATCCATCTGATGGCTGTTTGCAGACAGAATCCCAGACTTCCCTGGATCAAATCTATACTGTCGTTCTCTATGAATAAAACGTGTATGGAGATGGGTGTTATTCTCTTTGAGACATGTAGTATGCATATTTATACAGCAGTATCTTAGTTGCAATTTTCATTCCACTTTTATCATGGAAGAATACTCCACTGGACACACAGTTGGTTAAAGACAGACTGATCTCTCCGGCTGTATCCTACTCAATACGCACAAAAAGAAATGGTTATATCTTCTTAATATTATTGTTCATTGCACATAGAATGTTCAGTGCACCCTCAGGATGCATTCATAGAATGTTCATAAGCAGCCTGTAAGTATACCTTAATGTTAAAGCACTGTATTCACAGTACTTTCAATGAACAAGACATGACAGCTGTATTATTAATAACAAACATTCTAATTATATAATAATATACTGCTTGTTATTAATTGTACATTTAAGCTGTTCAGGTATGTTAGGGTGTTACGGTACACAAAATGGCTGCGTATAAATGTTATACAAATATATTTTAAAGGCATTAAAAAGGTATAGTTAATTCATTTTTATGTATGCTTTCCTATACGTGTGTACTTAGGCTTATAGAAGAGAAATATTTTCTGGATAATTTGAACTACTTCCATAATTACATAGTGATATTGAAGGAAAACATTTGCTATAATGAATTAGAAATCAAAAAAGTAATTTCCTTAAAATACAAACTGCTTTTACTGATCAGAGTTAAAGTGATCAACTGCTTACATGGATCAAAAAACTTGGGATAGAATCATTCCTATACAAATGCTGTTTAAATGATTCACTTGTAGTAATCAAGTCATTTGCATACAGTGTTCATTTTGGGGTTTTTATACATGACAACATATGGAAAAATTAAACAATAGTAATTCTTTTTTTTTTTTTGATAGGTCTGCTTTGCCTTGCAGTAACCCATCTGCTTCTGGCTAGCTAACTGCTGCATGCACAGAACACGACAGGAAAAAAAAAGTAATTTTCTCTCAGTGAAAAATACAGACTCATCAAAGCTTATGATAAATTGTCAAAAACAAGCCAACAAAATGCAGCAGCGGAACCACAATAAGCTATGTTTTATATACAGACTGTATTACAGCAAATTTCAATTATGCAGTTCAGTATGTTTTGTTCAGTATTGTAATTTGTAAAGCATTTTTAACAGCTGTACTGTATTTTGAAAGAGCCAATAAAATTCAGTAAATAGTGATGCTATCCATTTTAGTACCCTATACTCATGTAATAAATACACAAATTTCAGTTACATGGTACTCTGCCTGAGACATCCTGTCACGGGAGACAAGGCAGCGATCGCGAGCAGAGCGGCGATCGTGCGGAAGGAGCAGGCAGGCAAGCGGGATACGGGGAAAACGGGGTTTTAATCAGGATAAGCGGGTCAGGGAACACTGGACGGCAACAGACATCAGGAAACATCAATGACAGACAAAGCAAACTGGGGAGACCAGGACTTAAATACACCAGACTGAATGACAGCAAACGGAAACAGCTGGGTACAATTCGGGAAACACACGTGGGTAAGCAGGGGGCGTGGCACACAGGAGGAGCGGACGAGCCGGGCGTGACACATACAGTTAAGAAAAAAAATGATGAGGATTAATAATTTGTGTAAGAAGGTATCAAGAAAATGAGGTGCCCCAAGAACCTTATTTATTCATTTTAATTGAATTTAAAAGCACTTAACTGACCTTTCATAAAATGGATTATCTCCTTTCCTGAAGCTCTCTGGAGGATCCATTGACCTGTTACTCTTCATGGACACACAGCTGGGTACAGGAGAGCCTGATTTCTTCTGCTGTATCCTACTCAAACTGTGCAGAAAGACATAATAATGTATATTTTTGTGTATGCTTTCCATCACGTGTATCATTAGGGTTACAGAAGAGAAGTTATTTGTGGAAGAAGGTAAGAAAATGAGGTAAAACAAGAAGCTTATTTAATCACTTTTATTAATTATAAAAGCACTTAACTGACCTTTCATCAAATGGATTATCTCCTTTCCTGAAGCTCTGTGGAGGATCCATTGACCTCTCCGGCTGTATCCTATAACAGGCCACACCAGCACATGAATATAATGTAATTAATATGAGAGACTTTGATTTTCTGTAGGTTCCATGTTCTCCCTATGTCACAGTTAGGCTAAGTGATGTCTCTAAATTGGACAAAGACTATGAGTATGTGAGTGAGTGTATGATATACAGGTGTATGCCATGTGATAGACTGGTATCCCATCCTTTATCTGTGAGCCGGGTGTGAAGCCCCTCTGGCCAATTAGAATCAGTAAATATCAAACTACCTACCTGGGAGAACAGAAAACAAGGCCTGGATTTGGAATCAAGCTTCAGATTTGAAGAGCCCTGATTTAAAGCATGTATAAAGTCAAGCCTGTGATTGTCTATGGGGGAAAACCCTTTTACCCTCTTCAATGTTTTTGCACATGAACAATTTCACACACAAGACAGGCTTATTGGACAAACTTGTTAATACAATTTATACACATTGACCAAACAACACAAACAGGCTGCTCCTCCAGAGAGTGAATCATGTAGTTCAGCTCAGTATACAGGTATACAGGATGGAAACGTTGTGAAGAAGTTCAGTTGCTGTGTGGCTGAGCACTAGAAAGTTCTTTCCCTTATTTACATTCATCTTCAATTCTGCCTATATGAGGTCGCGGGGGTCTGGAGCCTGTCCCTATTTCTCTCTTCATCAATCTCTCTCTGTCTCTCTCTCTCACACATAAGTGGGACGTGGTGAGTGTGAGCGCTGGAAGTCATCTGCGACTAAATTGGATTTTTCAATTGCTTGCTTTTATTCAGGTTGTATCACACATATGTGTGTTTTTGTATGCAAAATCTACTTATTTGGTTTGGTTGTATTAATATTTAGCATTTTGCTGGCAAATATGACGACCCAGAGAACAGTGAGTTTTGAGAACTTAACATAGCAGCACGGTGTTAAGGTGGAGGCTGGTGTCAGCATAGAGCAGTGCAGTCTGGCAGTAGGGAATGTGGTGAGGCATGAAAACATTCTGTCGGTTTTTAGGATAAAAAATGGATTAGTTTTAGTTTTAAAAAGTATTAAGGCAAATGACGTAATTCAAAGAAGTATTGTAATTCAAGGTTTGTTTACATTGAGGCTTCCCCAAAGTAGTATAAAGTAATACTGTCAAATGCTCCTCCTTTTATTCAGTGCAAAAGTATTCATCCCCCATGGTGTTTGTCCTGTTTTGTCACATTACAAGCTGGAATTAAAATGGATTTTTGGGGAGTTAGCTCCATTTAATTTACACAGAATACACTTTAATGGTGCAAAATAATTTTTATTGTGACACAAACATTAATTAAGATGAAAAAACAGAAATCTTGATTGTGTATAAGTATCCACTCCCATTGCTTTGAAACATCTATATAAGAGCTGGTCCAACCAAATAACTTTCTAAGTCATAATTAGCTGATTAATATCCACCTGTGTGCAATCACAGTGTCACATGGTCTGTCACATGATGTCTGTATAAATCCACCTGTTCTGGAAGGACCCAGACTCTGCAACACTACTAAGCAAACAACCCGAAGACCAAGGAGCACTCCACACAGGCCAGAGACAATATTGTAGAGAAGTATAGATTAGGTTTAGATCATGAAAAAAAAATCCCAAACTTTCTATACCCCACGAAGCACCATTATATCCATTATATCAAACTGGAACAAATATGGCAGCATCACAGACATGACAAGGGAAGGCTGCCCAGCACAACTCGGCGAGGAGGACATTAATCAGAGAAGCAACAAAGGCAGCAAAGATGACACTGAAGGAGCTGCAGAGATTCACAGCGGAGATGGGAGTGTCTGTCCATAGGACTGCTTTAAGGCATACGCTCCTCACATTCCAACAGGACAATAACCCTAAACAAACTGCTAAAGCTACACTGAGTGGTCTCAGATTATTGGTGCTGAGTTTGTGCTGAATAGAAGCACATGTAACACTTTAAATAAATGTTTTTTAGATAGGTGAAATATTTTAAAATGTCAAGGCATATCAGACTACCCCGACAGTGGCTGAGAGGCCTCAGACTCCGGAGTGTTAAAGTAGTAGCCATGTAGTGTAAATCAAATGGTGTTAACTCCCCAGAAATCCATTTTAATTCCAATTTGTAATGTGACAAAACAGGACAAACACCAAAGGGGATGAATACTTTTGCAAGGCACTGTACTGTAAAATATGAGTGTCAGGGTTCGCCGGGTGAGCGGGTGAGTGCACGGGCAGGCAAGCGGGCAGGAAGCAGGCAAGCAGGCGGAATTCGGGGTAAATGGGGGATTTATTAGGGAGTAGGACAGAACAGACCAAAAGACTAGTACTAACGCTAACCAACATCAATGACGGACCAAAACTAAGGCAAGACATGGACTCAAATAGACAAGATTGGGCGAAAATAATCGGACACAGCTGGGCAGGATCAGGGAAGCACACGTGGATAATCAGGGGGCGTGGCACACACGAGGATTGGACGAGCTGGGCATGACAATGAGTATAGTGCAAATGAAATGTTGCATTATGGCAAACTGGTTTCTCAAATTTAAAAAATGTCCCTGGACTGTACATCACATCCTGGATGGGATACCAGTCTATCACAGGGCACCAGGTTGGGATACACCATGGATGGGATACCAGTCTATCACAGGGCACCAGGTTGGGATACACCATGGATGGGATACCAGTCTATCACAGAGCACCAAGTTGGGATACACCATGGATGGGATACCAGTCTATCACAGGGCACCAGATTGGGATACACCATGGATGGGATACCAGTCTATCACAGGGCACCAGGTTGGGATACACCATGGATGGGATACCAGTCTATCACAGGGCACCAGGATGGGATACATCCTGGATGGGACATCAGTCTATCAAAGGGCACACATTGATATGCTGGTGTGGACTCATAGTCTTTGTCCAATTTAGAGATATCAATTAGCCTAACTGTGACATGGAGAGAATATTTAAAAAGCAAATCATTGGCACTTAAAAAATGCTTTGAAAGATACACAAGCTGCTGAGAATTTTTTTGCATACCGTAAAAGTAAAAGGATGAAATAACAGCATAATTAAATGAGATAAGTATCCAGTTGAACGAGAATCTTTCTTTTTTTTTACCCAAAATACTGCTTTGAAGAAGCTAACTGAAATGGTCACAGAGCTCAAGAAAGAAGTAAAGGACATCACAGAAGAAGGTTTTCTGAGATCCTCTTCCACACAGACTGTCGCATCACTACTCTTTGCAATAATCCTGTGTAAGATTTAAAGGAACTAGAGGAAACAGAAGAATGACAACCCTTGATTGCCAGTATGATCAAGCTGAATATATTTTGTCTGCACCTACCATCACTGTTTTGGGTTGAACCTGGCAATAAATCAGTTGTTCAAGAGTTCAGCTCCTCTCATTCCATCTGAATCTCACTAACGTGAACCGTTTTGCAGTTCCTGGAGGGGCATCATTACAAGTTTGGGTCCAAACCTGCTTTCCTGTGTCTTGACAAATGAGCTCAGTAAATTGGGCTGGCAGAATAGTCAAGGATGGCAGCAAAATAAAGCACACATTTAAAGGCATAGCACTGCAAATATGCAGGTTTGGTGACTGAATTTATATCTGAAATATTAATGACTGATACAAACTTAATTGGGTTATTCTTAAATGACTTCTGATTTGGGTTAATGAAAGACTGTACTGCTGACAGATACACTTTTATACATAAGGAAATGACATTGTTTTAGTACACATTACGGACATGGTGGCTTCCCTAATAAATCCCTCATTCCCTAATTCTTCAGCTCCTTCTCCTGCTTCCCTGGTCTATGCTCCATACTTGGTATGATAATTTTTTGATCATGCGAAAACATTTTACTCTGTGGATTATGCCCTATTATTAAAAAGACTGGATAGTATAGGAATCTCTGGTCAGTCATTGACTTGGTTTTCAAATTATCTCGCCTCGCCAATAGGGTTCAATGTGTAACTTTGATCACCATCTTTTTCAGCCTCTCTATGCATCACCAGCTGTTCCTCAGGGCTCAATACTTGGCCCCACTGTTATATTCCAAATATTGTTAATTTTTCTCCTATTCAATTATATTTTGCTGATACAGTTCTGTATGCCTCTGGTCCTTCTGTTGATCCAGTAATAAAATCGTTTTCCAGTAATAGCTTTCTGGAAGTAGAGCAGGCATTTACTAACCTCAGTCTATCATTAAATGCTGTTAAGACTAAAGTTACAATGTTTGGTCGGAAAGGAATTTCACTCATATCCTTTTTTCTCACCATATCACCGTGTTACAGTCTATGATGAAGGCAAAACTTGGCTTTTTATATAAGAACGAGTCCTCATTTACCTCGGCTGCCAAACATTTGATTGTTCAAACGACCATACTTCCCTTACTTGATTATGGGGACACAATTTATAGAATGGCAGGCAAAATAACACTTAAGGAACAATGTAATCTATCATTCTGTAATCTATCATTTGTTACAAATGCCCCCTTTAACATACACCATTGCCTTCTGTGTTCTTTAGTCAAGTTGCACTCTTTGCAGACTCATAATAACATTAATTGGTTTACGTTTATCGATAAAACTCTTCTCGGCTACTTCACCCCCTTACCTAACTCAGTTACTACAGACAATCTCCTATAATTCTCGGTCTTCTTCTTGTACTAGAATAAAGCCATCTAAACCTAACACTTTCTCTGGCCTGTTATCATTACAATCTGCTGCTGTCAATGACTGGAATTCATTACAGGAATCTTTGAAACTGGATAAATTTATTTCTGTCATTGCCTTCAAAAGCTTACTTATGGACATTTTTAATGACACTTGTAAATGTTCTAATTCTGTTTAATCTTTCTCTTAAGGGTTTTATTTAATTTTTTTTCATTATTTTTTAATTTATTTTTTTTTATTTTTGTTTTGTTTTACAAGTGCTTTCTGGCACTTGACAGGCTGTCCTTGTAAATAAGAAACTGTTCTTAATGCTTTGCCTGGTAAAATAAAAGTTAATGAGTGAAAGTTGGGTTCTGTGTTTGGTCCCGGGTCCTTACTGTGTGGAGTTTGCGTGGGTTTCCATTATGGCTGCAACGATTCATTGAGTAACTCAAGTAACTCGATTACAAAAAATCCTCGATGCAAATTCTTTGCTTCGATGCTTCATGTAATCCGCATGACTATGTACTGCTTAGTGGTCACATGTTTCACTCGGAGGAAGACAGGGAAAATAGCGAGGAAAGTCAGAGGAAAAGATGAAAAATGTCTAAAGTTTGGGACCATTTCAAACAAAATAAAAGCGAAAATACTGTACAGTGTGTCCATTGTAAATCTGAATTAGCTTAGCACAATAGCACAATGTTAATGATTTAACATCTCAACAGAAAGCACCAAGTCTATGCATCCAGTCCACAGAGCGGAACCAGTATACAAAGTAAGCGCGAGCGCTTCACTCACACCTAGACCTGTGATAGAAATGTATTTATGGGCATGTGTGTCAATAAAAAAAGTGTAACAAGATTCAGCCCAAGCAGGCCCTATCAATAAAAACACTGATAACACAACAGCAGTGAAAATGATGCTGTCGTAATTTAATTAACATGGAGCTGGAGCCTGTCTATACACTAACAGCAAAGAGACGGTTCCGTTACAGAGATGGTGAACTCAGGTGGAGTGACGGAAAACAGCAGCAGTGCTTGTAATCGCTACTAAACCTTCACTGGTAAAGAGCTAACTCTTTAGTTGACGGGATTCAAATACTTAATAATGAGCAAACATAGTTGCTACTTAAAATAAAAGATGCATCACAATTCATTAATGATGAACAAACATGAGCTAAATATTTCACTTGTATGACAGTTACTCTAGTAGTATGTGAGTGCACTTGGCACTGGCTGATACACCACATATATTGTACTTGACATACTATAGTCAACTCCTTCTGAATGAAAAAACTGTCACCACCAGATGCTGGGTATTCATGGCGATAACAGTCACCCCATGATGATAACAGTCACCCAATGGCGATATCAACCTCCCCATGGCGATAACAGCCACCCAATGGTGATATCATCCACCCCATGATGATAACAGCCACCCCATGTTGATGACAGCCAGCCCATGGCGATAACAGCCAGCCCATGGCGATAACAGCCACCCCATGATGATAACAGCCACCCCATGGTGAAAATAGTTGCAATCATAAAATCTGCTGGCTATCATTACAAATTCAACTGTAATATGTTACCCAGTCAATATCTGTTTTGGTTCCAAAAATATATGTAGTTTAAGCTTTTTTTAAATAGCAACATTTCTCCCAGCAATAGGTTTATTTGCACCTAAAATTCAGCAATATTATAGTTTGTCTATTGCAAAGTTATTCGAGGTCTTACAATATTATGAATTACATACATTTAATTTTAGACAACCAATATCATAGCTGACAACTGTAAATTGTGACAAAACACAAACAACAAAAGTATGACAAAAACAGAAAAGAGTTAAATAGTACCAAGATAATACTACAATGTCATTACACCAGTCTCTGTGTATAGCACCGACAAAAAAAAAGTAACTGCATGCAAGTACATACCCATCCATATTCAGAAACCACTATTCAGAATCACGGGGAATACCCAGGATGTGGCACCAAGCCACCACAGGGCACATACACACACCATTCACACCTACAGACAAAATTGCAACCCAAGGTACCTGAAGGAACTCCCACAACAACACAGGGAGAACATGCAAACTTCACACATAATTTATGGAACCCTAATGGAGACTTAAACCCTGATTCCAGAGGTGCTACCCACTGCACCACTATGCCAAGGCGAAAGTCAATATCAAACTATTTATTCTAATGACGAATTTTTTAGGACAAAACAACCCTCCTTCATTATAACCCTTAAAAGGACTGACATAGGCATCCAATAAGCACCAAACCAACCACATACCAGAAACACGAGGAGGTCTGATGCTGGACTATAAGGTACAAACATAGTGGTGATTTATTCAATGCTAAAGACACGAGAGGATCAGATAGGGTTCACATAGAACACAGGCAAACACACATGCAACAACAAGAGATACAACAAGTATTAACAATAACAATTACAAACATGCAAATCCCACTGGTGCTACAATGCTGATCTCATGATTGTTCATCACTAATGATCATCATGATGTATGACAGAGCTGCAGACGAGTGTGGGGCAGCAGAGTGAGAACAATGCTGCCCTGCTCTACGAAGAACCCCGGACCCATGCAGCGTGCTCTGAAGCCACCCCTGCCAGCCCAGCGGGCACCATGGCAGACACCGACCGTTCACCAAGGGCACCCCACTTAGCAGTGAGTACGACCAACAGAGGCATGAAGTAACAGGCATGCAGTAACTCTGGACATCAATGCTAATAACACTAGTTTATAGACATGTAATTATGAATCTGAATGATTTTAAGCCATC
Organism: Brienomyrus brachyistius; assembly: GCF_023856365.1. Classification (NCBI taxonomy): domain Eukaryota; kingdom Metazoa; phylum Chordata; class Actinopteri; order Osteoglossiformes; family Mormyridae; genus Brienomyrus; species Brienomyrus brachyistius. Next base: position 29,276,584 of record NC_064533.1, read on the forward strand.
TCACATACAGAAGTCGACCAATATGTACCCTTTCAGCTCATTGAAACAATGCCTCATTTCATCTTAAAAGTGATTCAATTAAAAGCAATTGTCTTATATATATATATATATATATATATATATATATGCCTTTAGTATATGATAGAGTGAACCAAAAAATTGTGAAAAGAAATGATTTGTTGTTTATTTTTTAACTTTTATTCTCATCCTCTCTCCTCATGTTATTCTGTTTCTTTTCTTCTCTCTTCCCCTGTCTCCCGACTGGTCTACCTCCTACTGTGACGTTTGTGTATACTGTACGTATGGTCGGGTTGATGGCCAGTTTTTTGCTGATACTTGTGACTAGTGACATGGTCCATTGTAACAGCAATAAAGGGTTCTCATCATCATCATCATCATCATTTTTCAAAGATATGCTAAAATAGTATGGACAGATTTGTTGGTACCAGAGACTATTCATCTTTGCATTATAGTCATGTTTATGTGTTTAATCAGCCATTCATCAGCCATTCAGCCTATTGTTACGTCCACATGTATGCGGGTGTGTATGTGTATCCATCTTTCTATTCAGATCCCGTTAAGCAAGTCTGCCGATCCGGTTCAACCTTTTCCATTTCTCTCCACGAACTCAGTGCCAAAACTGGATGAACTGGTTGTTGTCACCTCCTTGTTTCCCGCCTCTCCACTCAAGGAGCACTCTGCTCTGGATTTTTCTCTTGCTGTTTGCTACCTTTGTCTTTGCTTGCGCTTGTTGTGTTTGATTTCCCAATACGAACTATTTTAGCCTTCGGTATACTCTCTTTTGGATTTTGTTTTGGTTGTTATACTCTTGTATTTGTTTACCAGCTATTTTAACCTCCTTTCTGATTAACGACTATTCTTTGGATTACAGTTTTGATTTGGGTGCCCTGTATAAATATTTTGTATATAAAATATACTGTATATGCAAGGGTTATAGGGAGTGCCTGCCATTTGTTTTCTACGTGAAAAACATTTTGTCTATGTTTTGTGGTTAGTAAGAGTTAGGTTAGCAATTGTCTTTTCATTTTACTTTAAGTTAGGGAAGTTTTTGTTGGTACGCAATTAAGTAGTTCACTGGTTTTGGTAATTGTGTTGGCCTTTGTCACTCCTAAAGTTCACCCTTGTGTTTCACATATCCCATATTTCCAAAATATATATCTCTTTATATCATCGCCCTGGGTGTTAATCATTTCCTGACCTCCATATTCTTTTCCTCCCTATCCCCTTTTCCTCATTCCGTGTTCTTATTGCTGCTTACACCCTGACCGTAGACCGGGACGTAACACTATTTAAAGGGAAAGAATGCGCTTCTGTGTTGTTGGGTATCATTGTGTCCCCACACTGAACATGGACCAGAGAAAGCAAAGGAGAGAGCTGTCTGAGGAGCTCAGAAAGAAGATTATAGGTAACAGTGTTATAGGTTATAAGGTATAAACAGGTAAAGGCTATAAGTCCATCACCAAGCAGCTTCATGTTCCTGTGACCACAGCTGCCAATATTATTAAAAAGTATAAGGTTCATGGGAGTGTAGCCAACCTCCCATTTTCATTTGTTTAATTATATAAAAATACTCAAAATATGAGTTTTTTCCTGCTCATTAACAATGTAAACCTAAAACCAATTTAATGCGTGGTATCTGTTTTCCAAATCTATAAAGTGTCAACACTAATCAATTACTGTCTCTCAGCCCCACGTTAGAAATCTTACGGCAAATCTGTATTATTCCATTATAAACCTAAAGGAGCGTTGGGGTAGACTATTACAAGGTTATAAAAAATGTAAATGTGCGCGCAGACTTCCGTCGAATTGGAAATCTCACACTAGCTATGAAACCCTAACATTGTATTTTTAAGAGCACGTTGGAACATTGTTAAATAAGAATAATCAAATTCATCTGAAACATGAACCGTGACTCGGTTATTCACACTCCGTCGTGATTTATCCCTTCTATGTAATATGCCTGTAGGGTATATTTGCTGTTTACCCCACATGTAGATATATACTGTTTAAAACCACACAAACAATTTTACTGATTAAAAGTTATACATTAATTATTTTAAATATTGACATGACAGAATCTGTAACAACAAGCCTAAAAGTTATGCTGGACTGTGTAACGCAAATAATTAGAAAAAATGTGCTCCCTGACACGCACGTTAGTTTATGTAGCCTAATAATTTAAATATTCTTAATAAATTTTCGATTAACGACTTTCCGATCTTAAACCAATGTCCCCACAATGTATGTGCTGTCTAGGTAGTAAGGAAAAAGTAAAGAAGTAGTTTAGCTAGTTAAAGCGATTTGGGGAGATTTTCGTTTTAATTGAAATAGCATTCGCGTGGTAACATACGATATTCACCACATATATAAAATACCTTTCGGATTAATGAAACAATCTATGTTTGTTACAAAGAAACGTCGTATAAATAATATCCTGGATCCATCTCGGTAATCATTATTATCAGCTGAACTACAAAAATAACTCATATATGAGGTTATTCTTGTTTATTATCCCATTTTTCTCAACACATTATATGATTAATACGTTGATTTAATAGACATTAATAATTACTTACTGCGTGTTAGTCGATTCTTTGCGAAAGTTACACTAGCCTACTGAGAAGAAAATATTTACTTTCGTTTTCACCTTCGATTCACCTGGTAATACTTGTTTATACGTGTTATAAGGGGTGAGAATTACACACACGTTTTTGTAATAAATAGATACTTTTGTAATAAATAGTACGTCAGATCAACCCCCATATTAAAATAAAGCTGGAGTATCCAGTTACATCAAACCATCCATCCATCCATTTTCCAAACCGCTTATCCTATTCGGTCGCGGGGGGTCCGGAGCCTATCCCGGAAGCAATGGGCACGAGGCAGGGAACAACCCAGGACAGGGGGCCAGCCCATCGCAGGGCACACTCACACACCATTCACTCTCACACGCACACCTACGGGCAATTTAGCAAGTCCAATTAGCCTCAGCATGTTTTTGGACTGTGGGGGGACACGGGAGTACCAGGAGGAAACGATGACATGGGGAGAACATGCAAACTCCACACACATGTGACCCAGGCAGAGACTCGAACCTGGGTCCCAGAGGTGTGAGGCAACAGTGCTAACCACTGCACCACCATGCCACCCCTACATCAAACCACACATTACGGAATTCGCCATGTTATTTTCCAATATAACAATCATTTCTGCGACAATTAATAACATATATCAACGAAGCATTATATCCGGTGTACTATTTTTCTTTGTATTCCCTTTCGTAAATGTTCCTACCATAAACTGCGTTTGAATAAGAAAAGTAAGTTTTCTGTAGAACAGAGTCCACAGTACAGATCGGGAACACCTCAACTATGGAAATGGCTAGATTTATCCCTTATGGAAATTCACTATGGTTTCCCATGGTTTTCATGAAGTAACCTATAGTTTTACTATGGTACCTCATGGTACTTTGGTACTACCCATAGTACTAGCATGGTTTATCCATAGCACTTCATGGTAGCTGTGGTACTATCATAGTTTACATATATTATTACTGTATTAGGGTTGCCACCATTGATTTGCGAAAACACTCTAAGCTTTTTTTTTTTTTTTTTGGGGGGGGGGGGGGGGTGATTAGACAATTTTTGCAAATATGCTGATGGTCCCAGAGTGTCAACGGTCCGACGTATAATTCTTCGATCTTACAATGACGATTCCTGTACGTTAAAAATAGTAAAATAGTCTGTATTTTAAGATTCACTGGCAGGCAAGCATAGCACCGCATGAGATACAATACATTGGGATGCTGCCAGGATGCATGCATTTTTTGCGTGTTTTATGTGTATCAAGTATACATAAGTTGGACAGAATCGTAGTGAATAACAATTCCATACAATAAATGTTCAATGCATGTATGCATGATACATACAGTAGCTTTAGCTATTTCATTTTAGGGTTAGCACCATTGTTAAAGTTTTTATGGTAAATAGGATTATTACTGAGCAAACTTTATTGAATTACATTAGCCAAATATATAACTCCGCTTTACAATGCATATAGGCTACGAATTTGTCTTTTTTTTACTTTATATTTAAACTACAATACAAAACGCTCGACTTATGATATTTTCAAGTTCCAATGAGGTAATCGGAACCCTGTACTGTTAATAGAGGTAGGAATCTCTATTGCCACTTGTACCTATATTTGTCCTGACGTCTGTCTGAGGTTCGCGGGTTAAGTGGACGGGCAGGTGGGCAGGAAGGATCAGGCAGGCGAAAGTTGGGACAAACTGGGTTTTATTAGGGGGAAGACAACTACGGGAGAACGGGACATCGCAAAGATCATTAACATGATCGAGCTGGATCAGCCTCCTGAGATCCTCAGGAGTCGCCTGGAGGAGAGGTGGGCGAGAACGCGGCGAAGTCGTGCTGCAGCTGCTCGGCGAGCTGGTCCTCCTCTGGGGAGCCCTGTGCGGCCGGCTCGTCCATCACCCTCCAATAAAGTCCCTGGATGGTGAAGTATTGATTAGCGATGGCCGCGAGTGTAGCCGGAGCCACCAGCGGAGGCGTAGCGGTTGCAGCTGGCAGAGGCGAAGGGAGCGCCACGGGCTGGGCGGCTGCAGGCGGCGGGACGGGCGTGGCCCCTTTAAGTCTCCGAGGCACCCGCGGGATAGCGTCCCGTACCGCGCCGGCCCCCTTATTGACCAGTCGCTCGGGCCGGAAACAATACCGCTCGAGGGGCGGCGGTCGCTCCCCGGTAAGCGGCACCGACTCTCTGAGGAGGAGGGGTTCTTCCTCCTCGATGTCCGTCGGGAGCCATACCTCGGCGAGGGCACAGGCTCCTAGGCTGACCGTCGGCTCTTCGGGCTTCCTCCTTCTCCTCTTCTTTTCCCTCTTGTTTGGGTCGGTCATTCTGTTATGGTGAAGACGGGCAGGTAGGCAGGCTGGAGGTAAGGAAGGACGATGCAGGTAGACAAAAGACGGGGAAAACTGGGGATTTATTGGGGAAACGACGAGGGACATGGCAACAGGAACACAACTTCAATGACCAACAAGAAACCAGGGTAAGACACGGACTGAAATAGACAAGACTGGGCGAAAATAATAGGACATAGCTGGGCAAGATTGGGAAAGCACACGTGGATAATCAGGGGGCGAGGCACACACAAGGATCGGACGAGCTGGGCATGACACCAGTAAGTGGTCATTCAAGGCTGTGCCATTATATTTAGCAGAAGAGTCGAATACCACCCTGATTTTCTCTGGTTTTCTAGGGTGTTAAACTCCTTGGTGAGGAATATACCACTTGTTACCTGTTCGGGGTTGTTCTTCAGCTCTCTCTGCGTCCTTATCCTTAAAGATTCCTTCAATAAATGTGACATAATCATCCTTAAATTTGGGATTTTTCTCTAGTTTCCTCTTCAAGTGATTTAATCATAGTAGAGCTAGCTGCTTATTTTCTGGCAGATGTGGACGTCTCTTAAAGGGGAGGAGCATCTCTAGGTGGCCTTCTGCATTACGACATATCCTCTCGTTCAACAATTGCATAAATTGCATGTCATCTTGGGATATGCTCTTTTCCCCTTGACTAGTATTTTGGAAGTCTGACTCAAGAGCCTTAATAATAGTGGCTGGTGTCAATGATGGAATTTCCTTGACTGATACAGTCGAACCTCGTTACTACGTACAAGACGGGATATCAAAAACATGTATGTTATAAGCATAGAACGTTGTAACCACATAGTGCAAGACGGATGAAATAACTCACGAAATACCCATGTAAATGATAAAACTTTAATAGAACAGACCCTTAAATTGACTACAAAACAAACGAAAACATTATTACTTGTTAAATAATTCAACGAAGCTCATTTGGATCCTTGAAATTTTCCTTAAATTACTCACGATTACTTAGTACCGGCCGGCGATAAACGGCAACGAAAATACACAACGGCTGGTCAAAATGGATTTTTAAAATAAACATTCGCATCCAAATTGCCATTTGGCCTGAAAATATTAATGAAATATTGGTCAAATTAAATAATAAAATCCTTTACTTCCATTATTATTCTGAATTCACAATTACAGGCATGACCGGTATTTCACAAGGTTTAATAAACAAAGACTACGCACACAACACTTAACAAGCCATTACTACGCAGTCCAGTAACGATCGGTCAATGCAACTCATTTAACGCGGGAAGTTACAACGCAATAGACAAATGTGCATTGTCGGGCGAAGATCAGGTAGATACAGGTAGATGTAGCGACACAAGTTATGTTGGGCGGGGAGAGCGCTGTACATTGTAATGATGGTTAGTTTTCGTATTTTCTCTAGAAATTTGGATGTTGTATTGAAGTTTACGCTGTAAGGGTGTACGCTGTAAACAATGGCTGCTATTGGAATAATACATAGGCTAAAAACGGGAATTAGAAACCTGTACGTTGAAAAGGTGAAAACGTTGTATCCGGGGTACGTAGTAACAAGGTTCGACTGTATGTGGTGGCACAGACCTGTCACTTCAGTTGACTTCGCCACGTTCAATAAGTTACCAACAATACTCCATCCAAGATCAGTTTTGACGGCAATTAGTTCATCTTCACCCCCGGTGATAACATCTCACGGTGCTAGTGCTCTCTCAGTGCACAATCATAGCCTATCAGGATTCCAACCTCACAATCCTTTAACTCTGGTATCTCCCTGGCTATCCTGTTTAAATGTTCTCACCTCTTGGCAGTTTCTGGCATAGGGATGTGAGAACATTCCAGTGGGATGAACTCTCTGGTGTAGGCAGGTGGCAAATTGATAAAGTCATGTGAGGAAAACCCCTTGAGTCTAAGACCACTAACTCGATTACTCTGAACAATGGAATCTTTTCCCATCATAGTGGTAAGCATCAGCTTAATAGGACTAGGACTGCTCCCATTCTTTCACATACCTCTTGGTCTACAAAGGTAATACTGCTCTGTGTATCCAGCAGGACATACACTAAAACCTCTACATTAGGCGTGCTGGTTAAGGAAACCTATACTGGCACTATCATGGAGGTGCTCCCTCTGTGTCCTCTATTCACACTGCAGGAAAGAGAAGATGTGTTTCTTTCAGCCAGTAAGGCCTGAAAAGGTGGATCTACTATCACAGATCTATCTCCATGAAGTGATGTTGGATGATGTTTTCTACATACCCTACAAGTAGCTTTGCTTCTACAAAGCTTTTGCTTCTTTTTGCATTATGTCCTCTTGTAAGACAACCAAAACACAAGTTATTCTCTATTATAAACTTTCTTTTGCTCTCCAAAGGTTTATCAGCGAACATCTGACACCTGTGAATGGAATGGTTTTCCGCACAACATGTACATACAATTAAGTTTGGAGGGGTTGGTGAGACGTTAGCACTTTTAAATTGGCCTGAATCCTTGGAGCTGTCCTCCACAGTGCTATATGGTTTAGTCATTGTACTTGAATTATCTGATGCTTTCACATTTGTGACGAATGAGTTAACCTTGGGACGCTTTATGTCTCGGGATGACATATTCAGGTGACTTCAAGGCGTGGAAGAATGTTACAGGATTGCACGCTATTTCAGCTTCTTGTGCTATAAAGTTGGAAAACTCCTCGAAGTTAGGGTATTCCTCCATTTGCCGCAACCTCTTTGTGACATGCCGATTCCATCTCGACGTCACCCAATCAGGGAGCTTTTGGAGCAACCTTTGATTCTCCTCACAGTCGTTTAACACCTGAAGCCCTTTTACATGTGCCATAGCACTGCTGCAAGACAACAGAAAGTCCCTAAATTGCCTCAATTTGAACGATTCTCATTAGCCAATCCTGGGCCAGTTATTCAGTTTTTCTCTGAATGCATGCTTTATTACAAAAGGATGGCCATAACGAGCATTCAAAGCCTCCCATGCTCTATCATAGGCTTCGTAATCAGTTCTGTAAAAGTTTCCCTCTAGTACTGATCGTGCTTCACCACCAATATATTTCTGTCAATAGAATGTTCTGTCAGCTGGATTTGTACACCGCTGTTCTATCAACGCCTAAAAATTTACACTCCACTCTAAAAACTTAAGTGGGTCCCCTACAAAAACTGAAGGCTCTGGTGCAGGAAGTCTACTTATTTTATTACTAAATCCATTTTCAATAAACAATGTCCTTAGGACATTTACAATTGGTGTCGGTCGATATGTCTTGTCAATGTCGGAACAATCGTGAAACATTCTGCTATATTTGTGGCAAATATACGATTGCGCCTCATAGATGTTCAATGACTGATCTTGTACAGCACTTCTGCTGTAAAATCTGTGATCAAGACAAGTTTTGGGCACCTCACATCTGTCGTGCAACATGTACTGTGCTGTCTGTCTGAGAGCTTGACTCAGAGGCACTCGTAAGACAATGCGATTTGCTTTCCCGAAGCAAAACATTGACTAAACTGAACTGCCATGCTGCTGAAGTTGATCATCTAAACTCACAGGGTACTATTTCTTTTTACTCCTTTGTTTGAGCTGTGTTGTCTTTGGTTTGCATACCCTACAGGTGGAACAAATGAACAAGTTAATTTCAGTTTAATATTCATCCATCCATTTTCCAAACCGCTTATCCTACTGGGTCGCAGGGGGTCCGGAGCCTATCCCGGAAGCAATGGGCACGAGGCAGGGAACAACCCAGGATGGGGTGCCAGCCCATCGCAGGGCACACTCACACACCATTCACTCTCACATGCACACCTATGGGCAATTTAGCAACTCCAGTTAGCCTCATGTTTTTTGACTGTGGGGGGAAACCGGAGTACCCGGAGGAAACCCCACGACGACATGAGGAGAACATGCAAACTCCACACACATGTGACCCACGCGGAGACTCGAACCCGGGTCCCAGAGGTGTGAGGTAACAGTGCTAACACTGCACCACCATGCTGCCCCAGTTTAATATTCAGTTTGACATCAATGCTGCTTTATCTGATACAATTTAGCAGATGCTTTTGTCCACAGTGACATACAAGTGAGGCAAATAGCACATTACAAACATTCACGCTGTTGGAGTTCACTAGGCAGCACAGCCTACTGCAGCTAGGCTACGCTTCCAATGAACACCCAGGTAAAAGTGTAAGTCTCGTTTGGCTCTCAACGGAGGCGGTCGCACTTCTTACCCTCTCCCTCCCCTTATCTTCCCTGCTTCGCTCCTCTCGTCTCGTCTAGTCTACTGTCTTATACTGTGTCTGTGAAGAGACTCTCTCAGCCCTGCTCTCCAAACTACGGAAAATTATGGATTTAATCAGCTGGTCTCTCAACGCAATTGACACCATCTTCTCGACGAGAAGCCTAGGGTCGGGGGAACCTGACTGTCCTGCAGGAACGTATGCAGCTGGCTACACGATGGACGGATGGGAGCGGTGGAGGGTCGTGTGCCTGGCAGCTCTTTCCGTGGAGGACATTGAAGACAATCTACTTATTCGGAACCATGATTACAGGTATTATGCTGATTGGATTAGGCATTGCCCTGGTTTATCAAAGATTGAAGAAGACGGTGACAGCCTCTCAAAAGCCCCACTAGGCTGGCCGGAATGATTGATGGAGTGGGCAGAGCTGTTAGCACTCAGACTGTGCAGACTGTGCAAACTGGATAACATCGTGGAGAAGCTAACAGCTTTGCAAAAATTATTGGATGGCGGAGATCAGCGTGGACATTAGAGGAGCTGGAAATTTCAGCTCCTCGCATGGAAACCCAAACAACCTTATTCTATCAAGTATTTGGCTCCCCCATATCAGCACTGGCCTTGGCCAAGGCTGCTGCTGGAACTAACAACTCCCCCAGAAGAACAAGGCAGTGAGACTCTCTTGCATTCCTCTCCCCCAATCCCAAGGACTTACCCTCCCCCCATCCCACGCCTCCGCCGCTTCATACCCCCAGCGTGAACAGGCGGGTCTGACCAGCGCCGTTTCTATGGCAGCAGGACCGGATGGCTGTCTGTCTCTGCTGGGTCACCTCCACACCCCCTTTCCCCTACCCGTTGCAAGTCGTGTCATTTTTATGTAAGGTGTACTGCCCATGTGCTTATGTTGCTGAGGTGTTTTTTTCGGTTCCCACAATGTACTCCCTACTGGAGTGCATTCTGGGGGGTGTTTTTTTATTCTCCTCCTCTCCCACCATGTTATCTTGTTTCTATTCTTCTCACTTCCCCTGTCTCCCGGCCGGTCTTCCCCCTACTGTGATGTCTGTGTATATGTAAGGTCGGTTGATGGCCTGCTCTTCACCGGTACTTGTGACTGGTGCCATGGTATATTGCATCAGCAATAAAGGGCTTTTCCAATCCAATCCAATCCAAGTAATTATTGGTGCAGGAGCTACACAAAAACTCATCAAAACAACAACTTAATACGACTATTCAAAGACCAGAAATGCAACATAAGAGCATTCAGAAAAGTAAAGGGGCACCAAACATCTTCAGTTTGTGCAGGAAGTAGAACCTCTGGAGTGCAGGCTTGGTCTCTGTGTTGGAGTGGAAGGACCAGGATAGATCATCGGTGATGTTCCGAGGAATTAAAAACTTCTGACTCTCCATTCTATCAATGTATATGGTGGTATGCAAACCCCCTTGCAATTTTCTAAAGTCCACAATCCCCTCCACGGTTTTGCTGATGCTGAGGTAAAGTACTATCCTCACACCACTATGATAAGGCATTTGTAATGTGCACGAATAAACACTCAGGGCACGCAATCTCCAATGTGGTTTTCTTTTACTCGACTTCCCCAAAAACTAACACACACCTCCCAATTCCCATCATACACTTCACCTCTCCTACGGTAAGCACAGTACGACATAACAGCACTGATCTCCTCTGTGAAGGCTCTCTGAATGCCATTGGTGATGAGGACCAGAGTGAATGTGTCATCAGCAAATTTAACAGTAACACTGGAGCTATGTTTGGCTATACAGTCATCTGTGGCCAGGGGATACAACAGGGGGCCACGTATACACCTCTGTGTTGGACCAGTGGTCAGGAATTGCATAGAGCATGCTCACATAGGCGTTGCTCCTGCCCAGGCGTGTTGGAGAAGTGTACATTGCCATAGCAAGGTCATCATCTGTGCATCTATTTGAGTGTTTGGCACATTGGAATGGGTTCAAGATGGCAGTAAGAAAAGATGGGTGATTTGACTAAACGTTCAAGGCACTTCATGACAGGTGTCTGTGCCATAGGATGGTACTCAGTCAGGCTGGAAACATCAACTCTCTTGAGCAAGGGAATAATGGTGGTTTCTTTTAAACAAGATCACTGACCAACTCTGATTGAAAATGTCAGTGAAGACCCCGACTAGCTGGACGGTGGATTCTCTGAGGACTTGGCCATGTATGCTGTCAGGGCCCAGTGCATTGCCTGTGCTGACTCTTATAAAAGCTCTGCACACTTCAGCCTCTGCTAGGATGAGTGAGGAACAGGCCTGGGTTACAGGCAGTTTCTCAGCAGTGTAGTGTACTCCTGTAGTATCAATAACTACTCATCTACGACAATCAGGTGTGTACAGCTGTACTCAGTAAGTTTAAACAGGTGAGTATTGCTCTACTCAGTAGAGACCTGTATGGGTCCTCTGCTGATGTCAACTGAAATCCAAACCACATTATTGTGAAAATAGGAGAAAAAGTCAGTTTTGAGGTAGAATTTTCTAGAAGTATTAGTGGGCAGCTCTGTTGCATCAAGTCTCTAAGGTTCGAATCTGGCTCCTGCCCTGTGTTGGCTGTAGTTTGTATGTTCCGATGTTCCGCCTGTGTTGTTAGTATTTTGTGCCACATGGCACCTGTTCAGTGTGAGATCAGTATTCACGTTACTCTGGTGTGTGTGTTTCTGCATTCCAAGCAAAAAGCAAGATATGCTGCCTGTGATGCCCCTGCTACCTGTGATGTCACTCCTACCTGCCCGGCTGCCAGTGATGTCCCCCTTGCATGTGACGACTCTCCGGCCTAGATGCACCACCCTCTATGACCTCCCTGCTCAGACATCAACATCCATAACTCCTCTGGATCTTCTGCATTTAAACTCTGATTGTAACAGATTGGAGCATATATATATCAGGATTATATTAATCTGACTTCCTCTGCCAGCGCAAAGTGGATGGGCTCCCCCTTTGAGTCTTGTTCCTCCCAAGGTTCCTTCCTAGGGAGTTCTTCCTTGCGTCTGTCGCCTATGTCTTGCTCTCTGAAGCCACTGGACTGGGATAATGTAAAGCACTTTGAGAGAAAGTAATGCTGTGGAAATGCACTATATACAAATAAAACTGAATTTAACTGACATTTGAAATTACTCCCCAAGTCACAAACACACAGCTCAGTTCAACTAGGAAAATGATTCTAATACAATAATAAAAAAAAAAAAAAATAATTTATATTTCAAAGCAAAAAATACATAAAAATTACTTTAGAAAATGTATTTTATCTTTTATTTACTTTATCTTTTATTAAAAATGTCATGACATGAGAAATGAAGGACTCAAGGGCAAGCATCACTCCAGGACAGGGCAGACAAGTAGAGGGACAATGGAGACAGGGATGGAAACATAGAAGGGAGCCACAGGCCAGGGCAAAACACAGGCAGGACAGGGTATTGGGACAGGGATCAAAGCGTGAGGGAACAGGGAACATCCGGGAAGTCTCCCAGACCCTGGGGTGGAAGTACCACAGGACCTGAGGGGTCAGCTGGACCAGAACAGGAAGGTACATTGGTGTCACATTTCCCCTTGGCCTTTGCAGGAGAGCAGCCTAAGCAGGCAGTATCAAGTGAATGGGGGTCTGGGTGGCTGGCATGGATAGTGTGCCCCCGTCATCACCTCTGGGAGATTTGGCTGGCCCCTCCCTTGGGTCCTAGCTGACATCGGTGGCTGCACAGGAACCTAGGATCAGGCCATCATTGACTTCAGTCGGAGGGTCACAGTCTAATCTTCCTGCATGGCTGTGACCTGGGGCATGGATATTGCCACAGCAGCAACCAGGGAGTCGGACATCAGCACGGCAATGATTGGGGAGTTGGGTGTCGGCTCTTTCCTGTGGGTCCAGTAAGGTAGGTACTCTCCAAGGGGAGGTGCTGAAGAGCTACCTGAAAGAGATGAGGAGCCTACCGATTGGGAACCAGGAGGCTGTGAGGAGGCCACTAAGGTGACAACAGGAGATGAGGTGGCTGCAGGCAGAGCTGGAGATGATGCAGACGCCAATGAGAAGGCATGAGACAAGGCGGGAGCTGAGGGGGTGGTAGAAAAGGAGGCAGAAGCTCTCAGCGCCACAGGTAAGAAGAGTGCAGTGGGGGCACCTGGAGCTGAGCCAGGCTCAGCCAGGGCCAAACGCTGCTATGGTTCCCTGTGGGACAACAGGCAAGAAACAGCAGCCCAGAGCTAGTCATTGGCATGGTTTCACCTGTTTCGTATGCAGGTGGGATGGCTTACTTTGGGTTAGAGTCGGCTGGCACAGCTGCTGTGGACTTGGGTGATGCGGCTGTTCTTGGGCCAGGAGCCTAGGACTCAGATGGGCCAAGGGCCAGAAATGTGAGTCAAGCAGCCCTCTCTGGGCCAGCAGCCTGGAGCACCTCTGGGGTGGGGTCCCAGAGAAGCGGAAAGGCTTCCCCAGGGCCAGGATCTAGAGACTTGAGTGGAGCAATGGCCCCTTCTGAAGCAGGATTCTGGAGGTACAGAGTCTGATGAGGAGGGCTCAGGCTGCACGGGGCGAGAGCTGTGGAGACCTGTGGAAAGACTACAGGCTGAACTGCGGAGAGTCGAGCAACTTCATAATGTGGGGGAAGTGGCAAGTCTTTCAAGGTCAAAGATGCATCAAAGACATTGAATGTAAGATTATTGTGTGATTATCTGTAGCTGACATTTAGGATCCTTCAATACAACAGAGAGCTGCTCCAATCCTGAGTCTCCTGTGTTATTTTTCCTCAGCACCAGCTCTCTCAGGTGTGAGGGGTTTGACCTCAGAGATGAAGCCAGAAAAGCACAGCCTTTATCTGTGACTCTACAGCCTGACAACCTGTAAAGAGAATGAGAGAAACTCTTCACTCTCTCAGCTCTGGACACACAGCTTAGTTCAATGAGGAAAGTATCTGAATTAAAATATATTTACTGTTAAATAGCAAAATTACTACTACTTAATGAAACAGTTATCTCATCTAATATAAAGTTGCAACGAATATGTAAAATAATTTCATGCCTCAGCTCTGTACCCATTACTCAATTCATTAAAGAACTGGGATTTGCAGACATACTGTATGGTCACCAGATTATCCACGTCAGTAAGAGGATTCTTTCAGCTATGTCAGGATTTGTGAAGTACCATTTCAATTAAAAGCACCTGGGACTCATTTATAAAAAAAAAAAATGTATGTACGAAAACTCAACATTCCTCCGAAAAGTAAAAGTCAGATTTATAAATTAGTTGTCATTGGTGACACACCACAGCACACAGTCCACAACAGCAAAATGTGTTCTCTGCATTTAACCCATACAGTATGTGACAATGTGACATAGCAGGGGACAGCTAATTCAGTGCCCGGGGAGCAGTACTTGGGGGTGGTACCTTGTTCAGGGTACCTCAGTGGTGCTTTACTGGTCGGGTATTTGATCCTGCAATCTTTCAATTACGACTGGGCTTCCCTAACCATTAAGCCACCACTGCCCACCGTCCTAAAAATCGTGCATAAACAATGATACTCATCATACATTAATGAATCCAGTGTTGGGCATTTCAGATTTCTATCAACCAGTTAATCATAAAGAGTCTGTCACAGAGTACTCAACTGTTTAGTAGAAACAAAATCTTGGTCAGGATTTGTAGCCTATGGACCTGAAATGCCCAACACCACATAAAGCCCATGTATCACAGAGACATTAACAAATTCTACCACAAACTGGCAGAACTGCTGTAGCAGAGACCTGCAGACTCCAAAAGACCAGAGCTTCCTCAGGAAGTAGAGATGACCTAATCCCTTTTCTACAAGGCCTCTGTGTTCACAGTCCACTCCAGCCTGTTATCCAGGTGCACACCTAGGTACCCTGTGTTAATTTATGTTGCACCTTGGTCGGAGAGAAACATTGTTTTGTTTTTAACTGTGTACTCTATTAACTGTGTATGGTTAAAAATGACATTAGAAACCTACTTGACTTGACTTGATGTGTGCACGATTAAGACATCGCTCCATTTCTATCCACTTCTTACCCTACATTGTCAATGCAAATTAGCCACATGTATATAAAAACACACACACTAGGTTTGCAAAGCCATTTCAGAGAAAATTGAGCTACGAACAAGAGGGGGAAAAGGAATTTCTCAGATTGTGTATTTTAATATGTATTAGCTGTTACATCGGGGCATAGAAGGAGGCGAGGGCAGGGATAGGGGCTCCAAAAAATGACTTAATTAAATTAAACAGAAGCAGGACCAAACCAAACAGGCCACAAGGGGTCAAAACAGGAAGAAGAGTATCAGGCAGGGCATGAGTATGGGGACCACACTCAAGCACAAGCAGGAAGTGACATCAATGACAGGACTGGGAAGCACAGGACGATTTAGTCAAGACTGATGGGGTAGTAAATGAGAGGCAGCTGGAGGGATTCACACATGGGTTGAAATGAGAGGCAAGACAAAACAAACAACAGGTGTGGCAGAGAAGGACAGGGCATGACAAAGAAAGGAATGTGCAGACTTTATATTGTCCAAAACCCCTATATTGGGAACCCCAAACCATTGTATCTGGAAATACATGTGCCGGTGTGACAAAAAAAGCTAAATGGCAGCGTGTCTACAGCTGTTACTGCAGTCAGTTTAACAAGCCAGACAAAGACAGAAATAAGAAAAAATGCCTGGATTTAAAATCAGTTGAACTAGCGTTCCTCTTCTCTATATGCTTGGTAAAACAGGGGTAATGTATTTGTGAATGCACACATGCTGTTGCCTATACTTAATTTGACTTTTCAGTAAACTACATATCTAACTTGGATTCCACGCAATAAATATGCTGCCATATATTTAATGGCATTATATTTAATTAGGCGGCGGCATGGTGGTGCAGTGGTTATCACTGTTGCCTCACACCTCTGGGGCCCGGGTTCGAGTCTCCGCCTGGGTGTGGAGTTTGCATGTCTCCCCATGTCGTCGTGGGGTTTCCTCCGGGTACTCCGATTTCCCCCCACAGTCCAAGAACATGCTGAAGCTAACTGGAGTTGATAAATTGCCTGTAGGTGAGCATGTGTGAGTGATTGGTGTGTGAGTCTGCCGTGCGATGGGCTGGCCCCCCATCCTGGGTTGTTCCCGGCCTCGTGCCCATTGCTTCCGGGATAAGCTCCGGACCCCCCGCGACCCACTAGGATAAGTGGTTTGGAAAATGGATGGATGGATATTTAATTAGATTAAGATTAGAAAAAGAACAGTGCTCCATATGAGTCGTAGATCACATATAATAAGAATGTTTCTGTATTTATATACATTGTTTGTAAAGTAATATTGTGTTTATTAACCTGAGTTTCTGCAGCTGACATTTAGGATCCTTCAGTACAGCAGAGAGCTGTATCACTCCTGAGTCTCCTGTGTTATTGTAGCTCAGATCCAGCTCTCTCAGGTGTGAGGGGTTTGACATCAGAGCTGAAGCCAGAGAAGCACAGCCTGTATCTGTGATTCCACAGTCTGACAGCCTGTAAAGAGAAGGAGAGAAACTCTTCACTCTCAGTGCTGGACACACAGGTCAGTTGAGTTAGAAAAGTGTTTAAATTACAAACATTTTTTTTAAACAAAAAACCTAATTTGCAACTATTCATGAAAATTTCATTTTGTCATATTTAAGAAACATATAATATTATCTCAGTTTAAACATTATTATACACGTTTGCTTGCACATAGTCTGACTGCTAACCTGAATTTCTCCAGCTGACATTTAGGATGCTTCAGTACAGCAGAGAGCTGTATCACTCCTGAGTCTCCTGTGTTACTGTAGCTCAGATCCAGCTCTCTCAGGTGTGAGGGGTTTGACCTCAGAGCTGAAGCCAGAGAAGCACAGCCTGTACTTGTGACTCTACAGCCTGACAGCCTGTAAAGAGAAGGAGAGAAACTCTTCACGCTCAGCTCTGGACACACAGCTCAGTTGAGTGAGGAAAATATTTGTATTACAATATATTTATTCTTAAACAAACAGCAAACTCACTGGACCTGAAATAATTAAACAGTCCGTTCATACCAAATACTCTCTATGGCTTTACATAATTACGTTTTATACTTCCTGTAATACATGTTGCTTGCAAGGAAACAGTCTGACTACTAACCTGAGTTTCTGCAGCTGACATTTGGGATCCATCAGTATAGCAGAGAGCTGTATCACTCCTGAGTCTCCTGTCTTATTGTGGCTCAGATCCAGCTCTCTCAGGTGTGAGGGGTTTGACCTCAGAGCCAAAGCCAGAGAAGAACAAGCATTATCTCTGACTCTACAGCCTGACATTCTGTAAAGGGCATGAGAGAATCCCTTCAATTTTCTCAGATCTGGACCCATAAATCAGTTCATTAAGGAAACACCATCATGACAGCACCTCTCTGGGATCTACACACACGTGTCACTCTGACTGACAGACAGGTGTCTGTGTGTCTCTGCCTGCTACAGCGTGAGTGACGCTTCTGTCCTTCTTTTGCCTTTCTGTTTGTTTGGGTCGGTTTCCCCCCTCCCGTTGTTCCCTTTTAGAGACCACCCACTGCCATACACCCCCCTCTTACTCTCAGACCCCCCTGTCATGAAGTGAGGACTCCGCCAGCCGTCTCTCACAGTCACTGCCATTTACTCCCGTCTCCCGACTTCAGCCGCACTGTTATTCAGTAAATACAGGCTCTGCAGTGCTGATGCTCGTACACCCACTGCTGCCTGGTTTATAGCTAAACTCCAGCACAGACTTCATAATAAAATATTACTATATTTTAACAAATTCCCAGTTACAACTACAATTAATTAATGAAACTGCCAATTTCCAGTTGAAGCTGTAATTAATAACCCCATTGTTTTAACAAGTACTGTAATGCCCACAGATGTGAATAATTATTTCTTATTCAATTGTGGCTCCTAACCTGAGTATCTGCAGCTGACATTTAGGATCCTTCAGTACAGCAGAGAGCTGTATCACTCCTGAGTCTCCTGTGTTATTGTAGCTCAGATCCAGCTCTCTCAGGTGTGAGGGGTTTGACCTCAGAGCTGAAGCCAGAGAAGCACAGCCTGCATCTGTGACTCTACAGCCTGACAGCCTGTAAAGAGAAGGAGAGAAACTCTTCAGTCTCTCAGCTCTGGACAAACAGTTCGGTTTAGTGAGAAAAGTATTCGCACTGGAACACGTTTATTATTTAATAGCTAATTTACTATTAATAATGAAACAGTTGTCATCTAACATATAGTTGAAATAAATACATAGACCAATTTCATGCTGCTTATACATTGTTATACCAATATTCATCCAAAGAAACAGTCTGACTACTAACCTGAGTATCTGCAGCTGACATTTAGGATCCTTCAGTACAGCAGAGAGCTGTATCACTCCTGAATCTCGTGTTTTATTGTCACTCAGATCCAGCTCTCTCAGGTGTGAGGGGTTTGACCTCAGAGCTGAAGCCAGAAAAGCACAGCCTGCATCTGTAACTCTACAACCTGACAGGCTGTAATGAGAAGGAGAGAAACTCTTCAGTCTCAGTGCTGGACACACAGCTCATTTCAGTGAGGAATGTATGTACATTAAAAATATTTATTGTTAAATAGCTAAATGACTATTAACAATAAAACAGTTCTCTCATCTAACATATAGTTGAAATAAATACATAGAACAATTTCATGCTGATTATACATTGTTATACCAATATTCATCCAAAGAAACAGTCTGACTACTAACCTGAGTATCTGCAGCTGACATTTAGGATCCTCCAGTACAGCAGAGAGCTGTATCACTCCTGAGTCTCCTGTCTTATTGTGGCTCAGATCCAGCTCTCTCAGGTGTGAGGGGTTTGACATCAGGGCTAAAGCCAGAGAAGTACAGCCTGCATCTGTAACTTTACAGCCTGACAGCCTGTGAAGAGAAGGAGAGAAACTCTTCAATATCAGCTCTGGACAAACGCTCAGATCAGAGATTAAAGTATTTATATCACAAATATTTATTTTTAATGAAATTGATCATTTACTACTAATTATGAAACAGTTAATTTTATCACAGAGTTAGAAAAAATGTATATAATTATTTCAATTTAAACAATGTTATTCACGTTTGCTTGCACATAGTCTGACTACTAACCCGAATTTCTCCAGCTGACATATAGGATCCTTCAGTACAGCAGAGAGCTGTATCACTCCTGCATTTCTTGTTTTATTGTGGCTCAGATCCAGCTCTCTCAGGTGTGAGGGGTTTGACCTCAGAGCTGAAGCCAGAGAAGCACAGCCTTTTTCTGTGACTCTACAGCCTGACAGCCTGTAAAGAGAAGGAGAGAAACTCTTCACTCTCTTAGCTCTGGACACACAGCTTAGTTCAATGAGGAAAGTATCTGAATGAAAACATATTTACTGTTAAATAGCAAAATTACTACTAGTTATACTACGGGACCGTTGAATGCTTGAATCTGATTGGCTGACGAACGTTCTGAGGTGTGCAATTATTTTCAGGGAAACGCACGGCGAACGTAGTTCCAGGCAGCTCTCTTGACCGCATTACAGTTCCATATCACTTCGCATAGTTAACTGTAATAACGGAAATTAGCATACAGTACCTATACAGCACACAGGACTAACAAAAACAACAACATGACAGACGATTTTCCGAAAGCAAATTTTAATATTTACGGTGAATATGAAACTTTCAACAACTGGGCTGCAGCAGTATTAGTTAGCCTAGTGTACCAACTTAAAGGCTACACATGACATTTCTCACTAGCGAGGTAATAACAGCGCTGCATCTTAAAGCAGACTTACAGTTTAGAGACGGTGCTTCAGAACACTGTTGAGGGACACACAGAGGTAGCCTAATTCATACAAGCTCTCTCTCTGTTTCTCTGTCTCTCTCGCTCTCTTTCTAATAACTTCATTATTAACTGCATTAGTCTGCTATCAACGGCTCAAGCCTCCATTGCCAGCTTTAAAATGACGTTTTGGAACTAGCAAAAGAGTCGTTGGATGAGATGCGGAAGAAATAATCCTACTCACAATAGCGATTTAAGTAGAAAAACCGGACGAATCCCTTGAAATATATCATCTGATCGATGTCTTGAGGTGTGGCAACCGTAGTATAAGCGGAATAATTGACTCCGGACCGTTGAATTATTAGAAAATAATGCACACCCGAGGTGTAACGGCCACTCCGCTTCGCGTCGTGGCCGCATTACCACCTCGGGTGTGCATTATTTTCTAATAATTCAACGGCCCGTCGTCAATTATTCCTTACTTAATGAAACAGTTATCTCATCTAATATAAAGTTGCAACGAATATGTAAAATAATTTCATGCTGTTTAAACATTTTATTATACAGTTTTTCTTACAAGGAAACAGTCTGACTACTAACCTGAGTATCTGCAGCTGACATTTAGGATCCTTCAGTACAGCAGAGAGCTGTATCACTCCTGAGTCTCCTGTGTTATTGTAGCTCAGATCCAGCTCTCTCATGTGTGAGAGGTATGACCTCAGAGCTGAAGCCAGAGAAGCACAGCCTGTATCTGTGACTCTACAGCCTGACAACCTGAAAAGAGAAGGAGAGAAACTCTTCACGCTCTCAGCTCTGGTCACACAGCTCAATTCAGAAAGGAAAGTATTTATATTATATGCATTTATGTTTAATGAAATAGCTAATTTACTACTACTGTAATTATGAAACTGTTCATTCATTTCATCAGACAGTTAGAAGAAGTGTATATATAAACATTGCTATACAGTTTTTCTTGCAAGGAAACAATCTGACTCCTAACCTGAATTTCTGCAGCTGACATTTAGGATCCTCCAGTACAGCAGAGAGCTGTATCACTCCTGAGTCTCCTGTGTTACTGTAGCTCAGATTCAGCTCTCTCAGGTGTGAGGGGTTTGACCTCAGAGCTGAAGCCAGAGAAGCACAGCCTGTATCTGTGACTCTACAGAATGACAACCTGTAAAGAGAAGGAGAGAAACTCTTCACTCTCAGGTCTGGACCCATAAATCAGTTCATTAAGGAAACACCATCATGACAGCACCTCTCTGGGATCTACACACACGTGTCACTCTGACTGACAGACAGGTGTCTGTGTGTCTCTGCCTGCTACAGCCTGAGTGACGCTTCTATCATTCTTTTGTCTTTCTGTTTGTCTGGTTCAGTTTCTCCCCTCCTGTTGTTCCCTTTTAGAGACCACCCACTGCCATACACCCCCCTCTTACTCTCAGACCCTCTGGCATGGAGTGAGGACTCGCCAGCCGTCTCTCACAGTCCCTGCCAGTTACTCCTGTCTCCTGACTTCAGCTGCACTGTTATTCAATAAATACAGCCTTTGCAGTACTGATGTACATACACCCACTGCTGCCTGGTTCATAGCTAAACTCCAGCACAGACTTCATAATAAAATGTTACTATATTTGAACAAATTCCCAGTTACAACTACAATTAATTAATGCAACTCCCAATTTCGAGTTGAAGCTGCAATTAATGACCCCATTATTTTAACAAGTACTGTAATGCCCACAGATGTGAATATCCATCCATCCATTTTCCAAACCACTTATCCTACTGGGTCGTGGGGGGTCCGGAGCCTAACCCAAATGCAATGGGCACGAGGCAGGGAACAACCCAGGATGGGGGGCCAGCCCATCGCAGGGCACAATCACACACCATTCATTCACGCATGCACACCTACGGGCAATTTTAGCAACTCCAATTAGCCTTAGCATGTTTTTGGACTGTGGGGGGAAACCGGAGTACCCAGAGGAAACCCCACGACGACATGGGGAGAACATGCAAACTCCGCACACATGTGACCCAGTCGGAGACTCGAACCCGGGTCCCAGAGGTGTGAGGCAACAGTGCTAACCACTGCACCACCATGCCACCCCCCAGATGTGAATAATTATTTCTTATTCAATTGTGGCTCCTAACCTGAGTATCTGCAGCTGACATGTAGGATCCTTCATAACAGCAGAGAGCTGTATAACTCCTGAGTCTCCTGTGTTATTGTAGCTCAGATCCAGCTCTCTCAGGTGTGAGGGGTTTGACCTCAGAGCTGAAGCCAGAGAAGCACAGCCTGTATCTGTGACTCTACAGCTTGACAGCCTGTAAAGAGGAGAGAAACTTTTTATTCTCCAGTACTGTTACCGAGGTGTTACCCAAAGCAAGGGACTCTAAAAAGAGAGTCGTCGTTTTCATCATATGGCATTTGTTCCTTCATATTTATATTTAGGGGTTTTACTACCTTCTGTGTTCATCTCTCATATGAGGAAAAATGCATTTATGATCTTATAATGTTTTTCTGATGCTTTTCATGCCTAACATGAAAAATAGAGTACTGCTCACATCAGTAATCAATCAGACACATAAAGCAATCAAAATCATCTGGTATTTTTTAATCTAAGCATAATTTACCTAAATTCATTAGATTAGTGACTTTTGACCGCTAACAGTATGGAAAAACTCACCTGAGTGACCTGATTTTACATTTTGGATTCTCCAGCCCAGCAGAGAGCAGATTAACCCCTGAATCCTGCAGGTCATTGTCACTCATATCCAGCTCCATCAGACATGATGAGTTTGAACTGACAGCTGAAGACAGCAGTTCACAGCTGTTCTCAGTAAGGTTACAGCTGCTCAACCTGAAGAGGAAAGCATGTTATATTAGACATCTCCACACACCCCTGACATTACACATCCTACACATCTCCCTTTCCAGGCACCTTAGGGTGACTAAAATTCCTATATTACTCTGTATTTTGTATTTCATTGTATTGGCATTGAATTATGTTGTCTTTGTCTTGTACTGCACTATGGTTTTGTCCCTATTGTCCCCCCGATACTGAAACTCAATGCCGCTCATGCCATGATACATGAAACAATGCTGGTTACATTAATAGATCTTTATGCCTGGGGGCATGGCATGATTGTGCAGTAGTTAGCACTGTCGTCTCTAGTGCCTGGGTTGAAGTCTCCGCCATGGTTCCATGTGTATGTAGTTTGTATGTTCTCCTTGTGTCATTGTGGGGTTTTCTTTGGGTAGTCTGCCCCCCCCCCCCCCACCAAGTCCAAAAACATGCAGAGGCTAATTGGAGTTGATAAATTGTTCATAGGTGTTCATGTGTGAGTGAATGATGTGTGAGTGAATGATGTGTGAGTGAATGATGTGTGAGTGTGCCCTGTGATGGGTTGGCACCCCATTTTGTTGTTCCCTGTCTTGCATCTATAGGCTCCGGTCCCCCCGTAACCCTGAATAGGACAAGCGGTTTCAGAAAATGAATGGATGGATTTCCTTATACATTCAGTTTAGAATAATATGTACACTGTTTACTTAATGCTATTATATAAACAAAAATAGCAAAAATAAGGGAACGCTTATGTATTTCTCAGTTTTCAAAACCCAAAAAATTTCTATATTGTTCTGTCCCACACTGCAAAAAAAACTGTCTGTAACGTTTCAGTTTTGTAGATTCTTTTATTTCATTAGAAATTTCATAAAATTAATAAAATTATCTTGTATTTTAAGTGATTCCTGAGGATAAACGATGGTATTTACTTGAGTAAGATTTAGTTATACTCTACAGGTATTATACAGACAGTGTAACCCAACAAGTGACCCAGGACTCACTGTGCTGTTCTGGATGCCTTGACCACAGGCAGCAGCCTCAGAAGACCTTCATCTGATCTGATGTATTTTTTCAGGTCAAACACATCCAGCTCCCCTTCTGAAGTCAGCAGCACAAAGACCAGAGCTGACCACTGTGCAGGTGAGAGACTTTCTGTCGTAAGTCTTCCTGATCTCAGGTAACTTTGGACTTCCTCAGCCAGAGAGGTGTCATTTAGTTCATTCAGACAGTGAAACAGATTGATTGTCCTTTCTGAGGAGAGATTCTCCCTAATCTTCTCCTTAATGTAGCTGGCCGTTCTTTGTGTGTCATGGGATATAATTCCTGTATGTGACAGAATGCCCTGTAAAAGAGCCTGACATGAGTCCATTGACAGACCAAGCAGGAAGCGGAGGTAGAGATCTAAGTGTCCAGTCTTACTCTGTAAAGCTTCATTCACTACCTCCTTTAGTAGAGCAGTGTGTTTTCGTTGTGAGATAAATTTGGTGAAGCTGAATTTCTGGTTTACATGTTTAAAAAACACATACAAAGCAGCCAAGTACTCTTGAATAATCAAATGTACAAAGCAGTAAACCTTCTCTTGACACAATCCAGTCTCCTCTTTAAATATTTCTGTGCACATTCCAGAGAAGACTGAAGCTTCACTCACATCAATGCCACTTTTTCTCAGATCTTCCTCATAGAAGATAAGATTTCCACTTTGGAGATTCTGGAAAGCCAGCTTCCCCAGTTTCAAAAGGAATTCTTTATTTACTCTTAATGATTCTGAAAAGGGCTCTGCTGCTTGTTTCCTGAGATATTTTTGATTTTTCAAGGAAGTATGAAATATAACAAAACGTGTGTACATCTGAGTAAGAGTTTTGGGGATTTCGTCACTGCCTGCTTCACTAAACAGTCTCTCAAGAACCGTGGCTGAAATCCAGCAGAAGACTGGTATGTGGCACATGATGTACAGGCTCCTTGATGACATCACATGTGAAATAATCCTGCCAGCCAGGTCTTCATCACTGAATCGCTTCCTGAAGTATTCCTCCTTCTGAGGATCATTGAATCCTCGTATCTCTGTTACTTGATGGACGCAGTCAGGAGGGATCTTACTGGTTGCTGCTGGGCGAGAAGTTATCCAGAGGAGAGCAGAGGGAAGCAGATTTCCTTTAATGAGGTTTGTCAGTAACACATCTAATGATGCCGGTTCTGCTATATCAAACCAACTCTCATTGGCCTGGAAATCTAAAGGAAGGCGACACTCATCCAGACCGTCAAAGATGAGCAATACTTTGCAATTACAAAGTTGAGCTGGTCCAAGCTCTTTGATTTCTGGGAAGAAGTGGTGAAGTAGTTGTGTCAGACTGTATTCTTTCTCCTTCAGTAGATTCAGATCACGGAAAGGTAGTGAAAATACTAAATGAACATCCTTATTTGCTGATCCTTGAGCCCAGTCAAGAATAAATTTCTGCACAGTGACTGTTTTTCCGATACCAGCCACGCCTCTTGTCAGCACTGTTCTGATCTGTGACTTTCGTCCAGGTTGTGCTTTAAAGATGTCATTACATTTGATCACAGTCTCCTGTGCTGTAGGTTTCTTGGATGATGTTTCAATCTGTCTGACCTCATGCTGATCATTCACACCTCCAGTTCCACCCTCAGTTATATAGAGTTCTGTGTAAATCTGCTTGAGCAGAACTGATTTTCCTGGCTTAGCCTGTCCTTCAAACACATACTGAAACCTCTTCTGCAGTGTTTGTTTTAGTTTTTTCTCAGAAACCATCAACATTTTACCTGCAAAAACAAATTTTCATGGTTATATAATTCATGATTAAACACATGCTTCCGTACCATGTATGTTGTATGTAGCTCTAATAAACATTAAAACATTTTAATATCACACTGATTATTTCTGGTAAATATAATGTCAAGTAATTTAATTTCAAAATATATGATATTGTCGGGGGCAGCATGGTGGTGCAGTGGTTAGCACTGTTGCCTCACACCTCTGGGACCCAGGTTCAAGCCTCCGCCTGGGTTACATGTGTGTGGAGTTTGCATGTTCTCCCCATGTCGTCATGGGGTTTCCTCCGGGTACCCCGGTTTCCCCCCACAGTCCAAAAACATTCTGAGGCTAATTGGAGTTGCTAAATTGCCTGTAGGAATGCATGTGTGTGAGTGAATGGTGTGTAAGTGTGCCCTGCGATGGGCTGACCCCCCATCCTGGGTTGTTTCCTGCCTCATGCCCATTGCTTCCAGGATAGGCTCCGGACCCCCTCAACACAGTAGGATAAGCAGTTTGGAAAATGGATGGATGATATTGCCACAAGATAAGCTTTAAACAAAATCCGATAGTATCATTCTGTGAGTGCGTATGTATAAGTCTGTTTTGGGATTTTAAGATTCCACTTGATGAATCAGGGTGTCGCAAAACTGCTGAGTTTACATTCAATGTTCCCTCATATTCAGCATTGACCATGTTAAAAACTGGTGATCTGGCAACGTCATAATAATACAAAACAAAGACTATAAACCTATACAGTTACAACATGATGGACACATAAACAATCAAAAGCTCTTACTCTGTTCCAGCACATCAGCAAGATCCATCTTAAATGCAAAATAAGAATAAAACTGTAAACAAGAACCGACAGAACAGCACTCATCATCAGTATCTATGGAAGTTTTTATTGGACTTTATTATTTGTAACACAAAGACAATCCAGAAATACGTACCATGATCATCAATACACAAACACACATTTTTTATGTTTTGCGTAAAATTATATCCACAAAAAGAAGGAGCAATATATACAAACAGATTTTGTATATTTGTGGAACTAAGGCCTTATCCACACGTACACTGGTATGTTTAACATTTTCCTCCTCTGTTATTAAAAAAAATCTCTGTCCACATCCATCCATCCATTTTCCAAACCACTTATCCTACTGGGTCGCAGGGGGGGGGTCCGGAGCCCATCCCTCTGTCCACATGAAAACACTAAAACGTGCTGTCAAGAGTCTGCCAAACCAACAGGTGGCGATATAACTCTAACCGTAAAGCCATATTGGCTTATCCGAAACCTTATTACCCGTTCTGCTACGCTAAAAATAGGCAATGGTAACAGCAAAAGGCACACACTCTAACATTACAAGGCAAAAACTCTGTTTTTCATGGAGTTTTACAAAAGCTCCATTTTCAGTGTGGTATGAAATTTTAACAAAAATTGACAAATAAATAGGAGCAAAGTCACAAATGTTCCCCAAATAGACAGGAAGTGATCCACAAATGTGCAAAATGTTTCACGTGTACAAATTGATCTGTGTTTTTGTGGATTTTATTTTTACAAAACACAAATAAAAAACACATACAGTATTTGTTGATAGTGAAATATTTGTGGATCATGGAACATATTTGTGGATTGTCTTCTGTGGGTCCAATGAAACCTTCCATAAGTATCCATATTTGAATACATTCAATTAAAAAAGCAAAAGTTCAGGGAGCATGCTGTTTTACCATGTTGTCTGTTTGTGCAGCAACTGCACCAAAACTTCTTATGCTATTCTAATAGAATAATGAAATATAACTTGTATTCTGGTACAAGAAGAAGGAAGCAGACTGTATAATACGACACCTGGAATGTGGATGACAAATCCATCTGATGGCTGTTTGCAGACAGAATCCCAGGCTTCCCTCGATCAAATCTATACTGTCGTTCTCTATGAATAAAACGGGTATGGAGATGGGTGTTATTCTCTTTGAGACATGTAGTATGCATATTTATACAGCAGTATCTTAGTTGCACTTTACATTCATCTTTCATCATTGGCAAAAACCCCACTGGACAGAGCTGGATACAGTTGAGTCTAATCTCTTCTGCTGTATCCTACTCAATGTGCACAGAGAAAAATGGTTATATCTTTATTTAGACATAATAAGCTATATTTGATAAAACTTTCATGAACTGCTCCTTCATAATGCATTCATTATGCATTCATAGAACATTCACTGCACTTTCATAATGCATTCATGGAACATGAACTAAGAATAACACCCTCAACGTGTTAGAGCACTACATTCATAATACTTTCAATGAAAAAGACATAACAGCTGTAATATTAATCACAAGCATTATACAGTGGAATCCGCTTATAGTGATCATGGTTATAGTGAGCAACTACTTATATGGATCAAAAAGCTCGGGACAGAATCATTCCTGTAGATACTGTTTAAATATTTCACTTATAGTAATTGTCATGCCCGGCTCGTCCACTCCTGGTGTGTGCCACGCCCCCTGATTACCCACGTGTGCTTCCCTGATCGTCTCCAGCTTTGTCCGATTCCTTTGATTAGTCTTGGTGTATTTAAGTCCTGGTCTGACCTGTTTCTCCTGTCCGTCATTGTGGTTAGGTGATGGTGTGTGCCCGTTCCTGTCGTCCGATCTGTTTCCCGATTAAACCCGAAGTTTTACCCTAATTTCCGCCTGCCTTGCTCGTTCCTGACCCGCCTACTCGCACGATCACTCCCCTGCCAAGAGTGATCGTGACAGTAATCAAGTAGTCTGCATAAAGTGTTCATTTTGGAGGATTTATACATGACAGCATATGGAAATTTTTTTTCTTTGTTTTACTTTACTTTGATAATACTACTTTGCCTTGCAGTAACCTATCTGCTTTTGGTTAGCTACCTGCTGTGTGCACTGAACATATGACGGAAAAATAATTCACTTTAATTAAATATAAAAGTATTAAATTGGATATACAGGTGTATACCCTATGATAAACTGGTATCCCATCCAGGACGTACCCCTGTCTTGTGCCCTGTGATAGACTGGTATCCCATCCAGGATGTACCCTTGTCTAGTGCCCTGTGATACACTGGTATCCCACCCAGGATGTACCCCTGTCTTGTGCCCTGTGATAGACTGGTATCCCATTCAGGATGTACTCCAGCTTTGTGCCCTGTGATAGACTGGAATCCCATCCAGGATGTACCCCTGTCTTGTGCCCTGTGATAGACCGGTATCCCATTCAGGGTGTACCCCAGCCTTGTGCCCTGTGATAGACTGGAATCCCATTCAGGATGTACCCCTGTCTTCTGCCCTGTGATAGACTGGTATCCCAACCAGGATGTACCCCTGTCTTCTGCCCTGTGATAGACTGGTATCCCAACCAGGATATACCCCTGTCTTGTGCCCTGTGATAGACTGGTATCCCATCCAGGATGTACCCCTGTCTTCTGCCCTGTGATAGACTGGTATCCCAACCAGGATGTACCCCTGTCTTGTGCCCTGTGATAGACGAGTATCCCATCCAGGGTGTACCCCAGCTGTGTGCCCTCTGATAGACTGGTATCCCTTTCAGGGTGTACCCCAGCCTTGTGCCCTGTGATAGACTAGTATCCCATCCAGGATGTACCCCTGTCTTGTACCCTGTGATAGACTGGTATCCCATTCAGGATGTACCCCTGTCTTGTGCCCTGTGATAGACTGGTATCCCATCCAGGATGTACCCCAGCCTCGTGCCCTGTGATAGACTGGTATCCCATTCAGGATGTACCCCTGTCTTTTGCCCTGTGATAGACTGGTATCCCATCCAGGGTGTACCCCAGCTGTGCGCCCTCTGATAGACTGGTATCCCATTCAGGGTGTACCCCAGCCTTTTGCCCTGTGATAGACTGATATCCCATCTAGGATGTACCCCTGTCTTGTGCCCTGTGATAGACTGGTATCCCATCTAGGATGTACCCCTGTCGTGTGCCCTGTGATAGACTGGTATCCCATCCAGGGTGTACCCCAGCTGTGTGCCCTCTGATAGACTGGTATCCCATCCAGGGTGTACCCCAGCCTTGTGCCCTGTGATAGACTGGTATCCCATTCAGGATGTAACCCTGTCTTGTGCCCTATGATAGACTGGTATCCCATTCAGGGTATACCCCAGTCTTGTGCCCTGTGATAGACTGGTATCCCATCCAGGATGTACCCCTATCTTGTGCCCTGTGATAGACTGGTATCCCATTCCGGATGTACCCCAGCCTCGAGCCCTGTGATAGAGTGGTATCCCATTCAGGATGTACCCCTGCCTTTTGCCCTGTGATAGACTGGTATCTCATCCAGGGTGTACCCCAGCTGTGCGCCCTCTGATAGATTGGTATCCCTTTCAGGGTCTACCCCTGTCTTGTGCCCTGTGATAGACTGGTATCCCATGCAGGGTGTATCCCTGTCTTGTGTCCTGTGATAGACTGGTATTCCATCCAGGATGTACCCCTGTCTTGTGCCCTGTGATAGACTGGTATCCCATCCAGGATGTACCCCTGTCTTGTGCCCTGTGATAGAGTGGTATCCCATTCAGGATGTACCCCTGCCTTTTGCCCTGTGATAGACTGGTATCCCATCCAGGGTGTACCCAGGGTAACAAACCTGGTCTGACCTGTTTCTCCTGTCCGTCATTGTGGTTAGGTGATGGTGTGTGCCCGTTCCTGTCGTCCGATCTGTTTCCCGATTAAACCCGAAGTTTTACCCTAATTTCCGCCTGCCTTGCTCGTTCCTGACCCGCCTACTCGCACGATCACTCCCCTGCCAAGAGTGATCGTGACAGTAATCAAGTAGTCTGCATAAAGTGTTCATTTTGGAGGATTTATACATGACAGCATATGGAAAAATTTAATTACGGTAATTCTTTTTTCTTTGTTTTACTTTACTTTGATAATACTACTTTGCCTTGCAGTAACCCATCTGCTTTTGGTTAGCTACCTGCTGTGTGCACTGAACACATGACAGAAGAATAATTCACTTTAATTAAATATAAAAGTATTAAACTGACCTTTTGTCAAATGGAATATCTCCTTTCTTCAAGAAAAGTGGAGGATCCATTGACCTGTTACTCTTCATAGACACACAGCTGGGTATAGGAGAGCCTGATTTCTCCATCTGTATCCTAATCATTGAGCACAGAAATTAATCATTATATATAGACATAATAAGCTTCATTTTTATGCATTCATTCCTATATATGTAATTTGGATTGTGAACGAGAAATCATTTGTGGAAGAGTGTAATAAGAAAAGGAGTGACAACAGAAAGCTTTTTTGTTCACTTTAATTAAATAAAAAAGTATTGAACTGACCTTTTGTCAAATGGAATATCTCCTGTGTTCAAGTGAATTGGAGGATCCATTGACCTGTTACTCTTCATAGACACACAGCTGGGTAAAGGAGAGCCTGATCTCTCCATCTGTATCCTATAAAAGGCCACATCAGCACATCAATCTGCTGAAAATTAATATAAGACTATGATTTTCTGTAACTTCCATGTTCTCCCCATGTCACAGTTAGGCTAAGTCATGTCTCTAAATTAGATATACAGGTGTATACCCTATGATAAACTGGTATCCCATCCAGGACGTACCACTGTCTTGTGCCCTGTGATAGACTGGTATCCCATCCAGGATGTACCCTTGTCTAGTGCCCTGTGATACACTGGTATCCCACCCAGGATGTACCCCTGTCTTGTGCCCTGTGATAGACTGGTATCCCATTCAGGATGTACTCCAGCTTTGTGCCCTGTGATAGACTGGAATCCCATCCAGGATGTACCCCTGTCTTGTGCCCTGTGATAGACCGGTAACCCATTCAGGGTGTACCCCAGCCTTGTGCCCTGTGATAGACTGGAATCCCATTCAGGATGTACCCCTGTCTTCTGCCCTGTGATAGACTGGTATCCCAACCAGAATGTACCCCTGTCTTCTGCCCTGTGATAGACTGGTATCCCAACCAGGATATACCCCTGTCTTGTACCCTGTGATAGACTGGTATCCCATCCAGGATGTACCCCTGTCATCTGCCCTGTGATAGACTGGTATCCCAACCAGGATGTACCCCTGTCTTGTGCCCTGTGATAGACGAGTATCCCATCCAGGGTGTACCCCAGCTGTGTGCCCTCTGATAGACTGGTATCCCATCCAGGGTGTACCCCAGCTGTGCACCCTCTGATAGACTGGTATCCCTTTCAGGGTGTACCCCAGCCTTTTGCCCTGTGATAGACTGATATCCCATCCAGGATGTACCCCTGTCTTGTGCCCTGTGATAGACTGGTATCCCATTCAGGATGTACCCCTGTCGTGTGCCCTGTGATAGACTGGTATCCCATCCAGGGTGTACCCCAGCTGTGTGCCCTCTGATAGACTGGCATCCCATTCAGGGTGTACCCCAGCCTTGTCCCCTGTGATAGACTGGTATCCCATTCAGGATGTACTCCAGCTTTGTGCCCTGTGATAGACTGGAATCCCATCCAGGATGTACCCCTGTCTTGTGCCCTGTGATAGACCGGTAACCCATTCAGGGTGTACCCCAGCCTTGTCCCCTGTGATAGACTGGTATCCCATTCAGGATGTAACCCTGTCTTTTGCCCTATGATAGACTGATATCCCATCCAGGATGAACCCCAGTCTTGTGCCCTGTGATAGACTAGTATCCCATCCAGGACATACCCCTGTCTTCTGCCCTGTGATAGACTGGTATCCCATCCAGGATGTACCCCTGTCTTGTGCCCTGTGATAGACTGGTATCCCATGCAGGACGTACCCCTGTCTTGTGCCCTGTCATAGACCGGTATCCCATTCAGGGTGTACCCCAGCCTTGTGCCCTGTGATAGACTGATATCACATCCAGGACATACCCCTGTCTTGTGCCCTGTGATAGACCGGTATCCCATTCAGGGTGTACCCCAGCCTTGTGCCCTGTGATAGACTGGAATCCCATTCAGGATGTACCCCTGTCTTGTGCCCTATGTTAGACTGATATCCCATCCAGGATGTACCCCAGTCTTGTGCCCTGTAATAGACTGGTATCCCATCCAGGACATACCCCTGTCTTGTGCCCTGTGATAGACTGGTATACCATCCAGGATGTACCCCTGTCTTGTGCCCTGTGATAGACCGGTATCCCATCCAGGATGTACCCCTGTGTTGTGCCCTGTGATAGACTGGTATCCCATTCAGGATGTACTCCTGTCTTGTGCCCTGTGATAGACTGGTATCCCATCCAGGATGTACCCCTGTCTTGTGCCCTGTGATAGACTGGTATCCCATCCAGGATGTACCCCTGTTTTGTGCCCTGTGATAGACTGGTATCCCATCCAGGATGTACCCCTGTCTTGTGCCCTGTGATAGACTGGTATCCCATCCAGGATGTACCCCTGTCTTGTGCCCTGTGATAGACTGGCATCCCATTCAGGGTGTACCCCAGCCTTGTGCCCTGTGATAGACTGGTATCCCATCCAGGATATACCCCTGTCTTGTGCCCTGTGATAGACTGGTATCCCATCCAGGATGTACCCCTGTCTTGTGCCCTGTGATAGACTG
Organism: Brienomyrus brachyistius; assembly: GCF_023856365.1. NCBI lineage: Eukaryota > Metazoa > Chordata > Actinopteri > Osteoglossiformes > Mormyridae > Brienomyrus > Brienomyrus brachyistius. The sequence continues at coordinate 29,309,742 of NC_064533.1, forward strand.
GTATCCCATCCAGGATGTACCCCTGTGTTGTGCCCTGTGATAGACTGGTATTCCATCCAGGATGTACTCCTGTCTTGTGTCCTGTGATAGACTGGTATCCCATCCAGGATGTACCCCTGTTTTGTGCCCTGTGATAGACTGGTATCCCATCCAGGATGTACCCCTGTCTTGTGCCCTGTGATAGACTGGTATCCCATCCAGGATGTACCCCTGTCTTGCGCCCTGTGATAGACTGGTATCCCATCCAGGATGTATCCCTGTCTTGTGCCCTGTGATAGACTGGCATCCCATTCAGGGTGTACCCCAGCCTTGTGCCCTGTGATAGACTGGTATCCCATCCAGGATATACCCCTGTCTTGTGCCCTGTGATAGACTGGTATCCCATCCAGGATGTACCCCTGTCTTGTGCCCTGTGATAGACTGGTATCCCATCCAGGATGTACCCCTGTCTTGTGCCCTGTGATAGACTGGTATCCCATCCAGGATGTACTCCTGTCTTGTGCCCTGTGATAGACTGGTATCCCATCCAGGATGTACCCCTGTCTTGTGCCCTGTGATAGACTGGTATCCCATCCAGGATGTACCCCTGTTTTGTGCCCTGTGATAGACTGGTATCCCATCCAGGATGTACCCCTGTTTTGTGCCCTGTGATAGACTGGTATCCCATCCAGGATGTACCCCTGTCTTGTGCCCTGTGATAGACTGGTATCCCATCCAGGATGTACCCCTGTCTTGTGCCCTGTGATAGACTGGTGTCCCATCCAGGATGTACCCCTGTCTTGTGCCCTGTGATAGACTGGTATCCCATCCAGGATGTACCCCTGTCTTGTGCCCTGTGATAGACTGGTATCCCATCCAGGATGTACCCCTGTCTTGTGCCCTGTGATAGACTGGTGTCCCATCCAGGGGATCCATCTGATTCTGATCCAGTTAAGTCTGATTGTTGCACGTGCTTCCTTTTGCTTGATGATTATTTATCAGTTCTCTTGCGTTTTTATTGTTTTTTCCTTTTTCTTTTTGTTTCTTGTGTACTTAACGGGAGGAGTCAAAGCTTAAGATGGTGTAAAAACAAATCACCAATCCGAAATTTTTTAGATATCTTTTGTTGTCTTTTGCCCAACCCTCTCGACACTTTACCTTTCAACAATATTTTGTTTGTTATGTTTTATAGTTACTGATTATAGTCTCCATACTGACTATTTCAGGCATCTGTGTATCATTGCGGGGGCGTCATGTCTCTGTCTGGGTTACATGTTTGTGGAGTTTGCATGTTCTCCCCATGTTGTCGTGGGTTTTCCTCCGGGTACTCCGGTTTCCTCCCACAGTCCAAAGACATGCTGAGGCTGATTGGAGTTGCTAAATTGCCCATAGGTGTGCATGTGTGAGTGACTGATGTGTGAGTGTGCCCTGCGATGGACTGGCCCCCCATCCTGGGTTGTTCCCTGGCTTATGCCCATTGCTTCCGGAATAGGCTCCAGACTCCCTGCGACCGAGAAGGATAAGTGGTTTGGAAAATGGATGGATGCGTGTATCATTGCACTGGTGGGTGACCAAAGATTGGGTATCACTGAGCCAAGTATCAGTCAATGAATGAACTGAATGAAGAATCACTCAGTGAACAAGCTCAACAAATCACTACAGTGACTGAAAAGATCAGTGAATGAATTGTTCCTGAATAACAGTAGTCTATTGGACAGTCATCAGTACCATCTGCACTCAGTAGCCACTCAGTGCAGTGCACACGAAATACTGAACGCAAACATTGTCAATAAGTTCACTTGCTGTGTGGCTGAGCATAAGAACATTCCTTCATTCATACATTCAACTTCTATACCCTATGTACTGGGGGGTTGGAGCCTATCATTCTCTCTCTCTCTCTCTCTAAGTACACGCATAAGTGGATGTTTCAAATGTTTATTTTTCTCTGTTGTGTCATTATATATGCCCTGGCTTTGGTAATTCTTCGGTTACACTGAATAATTTACATACAGGTAATACTTTGCTGTGTTGGAGTTTGATTTTGCTAAATGTTTTTAGTCTAGGTGTTAAGCCATAGAGGAGAGTGTTATACAAGTGGTAAAAGCTGATGACCTGCAATGGAAGATTATTCGGGGGATTGTTGTGGTCACTTCTCTTACTTCCATTTCAAACCCAGTGGTTAACAAAGATTGTCCTTTTTGCTCCCTCAGCATGTTTCAGGTTATCACCCTCATTTTCAGTCCTGTAGAATTTATTTGAATCCTTTAGAGAGTCTTTCTTTAGATAGGTTTTTATTCCAGTTTTTTAATATGCTGTAAAATATCAAGTGTTAGCTGATTCATTTTATTATTGGACAGGTGAAAATGGCAATACTATATGTTAACAGACAAAACAGGATAGCACCAATTTCAGACCATTATACGATAATTATTTTCAGAAGGTTGGTGAAATTTGAGGATGGTTGATTTAAATTTTTACAAACATTTCCAAATACATGGTGTATGTATTGTATGTAGTGTGTTCAGGAGCGGTCTGTACAGTGATTAATGAAGACCTCATGTTAAAATTTAAATTGTTTTCTTTTATTCTTTTATATGACTGTCATTCCTGAAGGGCGGAGCACACGTACTGTGCAGAAATCAACTCTTCACCCATGCCACTCTATAAAAATCTCACTCACCCATGTGTCCACAGCGAATTATTGTTGTCTCTGATGCACTCTACTGAGCAATTCTCTAAACCTGTCTCTCATCTCTTGTGTGACTCCGACCCTGCTTGTTCTTGCCCTGCATGCTCCTGCCTGACCATCCTGCCTGGTGTGCCTGTTCCCTGTCTCCTGGATCTTCATAGGACTGACCTTCTCAGGTATCTGGCTGCCTGGAATTCCAGTCTCTTGATTTGGTTTCTGTCTGCCTGGATTGTTAAGTAAAGCCCTCTGTATCAAGCATCTGGGTCCTCTGTTGTTTCTGTCTCCTGTTTGTGTGGTTTATTTCAAATTCTCTCTCTCTCTCGCTCGGTCTCTCTCTCTCTCTCTCTCTCTCTCTCTCTCTCTCTCACACACACACACACACACACACACACACACACACACACACACACACACACACACACATCCACTCACCTCTGGGTTTCTCCATCATCCATTTCAGAGTCAGTGCTCCTCCTCACCAAAGCCAAGATGAAATACAAAACTCCTGTGCAGAAAAACAAACATGGTCTAATGCAAAACAACAAATGGCAAATTATTAAACAAGTTAAAGGTTTAGTAACCTCTTTTACTCCACCCTAAGTGTGAAGAGCCTGCTGTTGAGAGCTTGTTTTTTGTCGTCAATTCTAATTTATTGATTTTCTTAGCAATAGCTCCATAACCCGTCTATATGCCACCTCAGTAGGTGTCACTACAGAGCTTTCAGTAACACTTTAGTTGAGGGGATACAAATACTTAGTTACTACTGAAGTACAAATAATGAGCAAACATAGTTGCTACTTAAAAGATGTGTCACAATTCATTAATGATGAATAAATATGACCTCAGTATTTCATTTGCACAAGAGAGACATTTTCTCTAGTAGTATGTGACTGCACTTGGCACTGGCTGATACACCACATATATTGCACTTGACATACTATAGTCAACTCCTTCTGAATGAAAAAACTATCACCACCAGATGCTGGGTATTCATGGTGATAACAGTCACCCCATGATGATAACAGTCACCCAATGGCAAAAATAGTTGCAATCATAAAATCTGCTGGGTAGCATTATAAATTTAACTGTAATATGTTACCCAGTCAATTTCTGTTTTGGTTCCAAAAAATATATGTAGTTTAGGTTTTTTTAAATAGCGACATTTCTCCCAGCAATAGACTTATTTGCACCTAAAATTCAGTAATATTACAGTTTGCCTATCGCAAAGTTATTCATGGTCTTACAGTATTATGAATTATATACATTTCATTTTAGACAACCAATATCATAGCTGACAGCTATACTAAAATATGGAAAAAAACAGAAAAGAGTTAAGTAGTACCAGGATAATACTACTGTACAATGTCATTACACCAGTTGCTGTGTATAGCACTAACAAAAAAAAGAAGTAACTATTGTGGATCACGGGGGGTGCAGAACCTATGGGCAGAACTCAGGGAATAACCCAGGATGGGGCACCAACCCATCGCAGGGCACACACACACACACACACCATTCACACCTACAGGCAATTAGCCTCAGCATGTTTTTGGACTGTGGGGGAGAAACCCGAGGTACCTGAAGGAAATCCAACAACAACAAGAGAGAACATGCAAACCCCACACATACCTAATGGAGACTTGAACCCTGATTCCAGAGGTGCTACCTACTGCACCACTATGCCAAGGCGCAAGTCAATATCAAACTATTTATTCTAATGACAAATTTTTTGCATCATGTAGACTACCGTTTAAGGACAAAACAACACTCTTTCATTATAACCTTTAAAAGGACTCACATAGGCACCCAATAAGTACCAAACCAACCACATACCGAAAACAAAAGGAGGTCTGATGCTGGACTATAAGGTACAAATATTTTATTAATTTATTCAATGCTAAAGACACGAGATAAACAGACAGGGCTCATGTAAGACACGGGCAAACTCACATGCAATAACAGGAGATACAAGAATTAACAATAACAGTTACAAACATGCAAATCCCACCGTTCATTCACCATTAATGATCGTCATGATGTATCTTTCATCTCAAGCAGTGACTATATTTGTTGCTGTGTCCATTAATTAATACTATAAACCGTTATGAACTATGAAAAAAAACTGCTTAGGGTAACGAGGCATATTTCACCATGGTGGCCTTTTTCGCCGTGTTTTAAAATCTGTCTAAGGTTATTCTAAAGCAAAGATAACTCAGTGGTACATTTTCTCTGTGTTATTATTAGTTAGGCCACTGTGTTGTTTTGTTTACCAGTGTATAACTGAGCTATTTTGTGACATAAATACATTTTTATTTGCACTATCAATTTTGATGGTGGCGTAAGTTTTTATGACACAAGACTCCATCCAAGTAAAATAGTTAAAATGATATCGTGATTTCTTGAACAACAAAAAATCTAATTTGTTAAGCCTTACGGCAGTTTCCAAATACATTAAATGTCCGCAGCCACTGCTGGCAGCTGTTGTTTAGTTTCCTTTTAAATGAATTACTTAACAACTGTGTTGCTTAGTGCCCATTTTCACTACGCCGTTATTGTTGGACTTTGAACTTATGGTGACTTCATTAAAAGAGCCTCCTTGTCTTTCACCACTACCACCATGCCTCGGCCTGCTAGGTATTGCTAGAAGTGGGATGCCAGAAGCAGCCCCACTGGCACGGTTGGAGCAGTTGCTTCTCAACATCATCGATTTGAGGGGGGCTGTGGAGCGTTGGAGGGGAATAACCAGTGGTGGCCAATTCACTGGTACTGTGGGAGGGGAAGGCACTGGACACGCCACTGCCCAGAAGCCCACGACAGAGCTGCTGGCAGACGAGTGGGGGACAGCGGAGTGAGAACAATGCTGCCCTGCCCTACAAAGAACCTCAGACCCGTGCAGTGTGCTCTGAAGCCACCCCTGCCAGCCCAGTGGGCACCATGACAGACTCCAACCGCTCACCAAGGGCACCCCACTTGTCAGCTGTAAGTACGACAGTAACAGACATACAGTAACTCTGGATATCAAAGCTGATAACTCTAGTTTATACACATGTAATTATGTATCTGAATGATTTTAAGTCATCTCACATTCAGCCATTCAACTCATTTAAAGGGAAAGAACACGCTACTGTGTTGTTTGGTATCATTGTGTGCATCACACTGAACATGGACTAGAGAAAGCAAAGGAGAGAGCTGTCTGAGGAGCTCAGAAAGAAGATTATAGGTAACAGTGTTAAAGGTAAAGGATATAAATCCATCACCAAGCAGCTCCATGTTCCTGTGACCATAGTAATAATAATAATAATAATAATAATAATAATAATAATAATAATACCATTATTATTAAAAAGTATAAGGTTCATGACTGTAGCCAACCTCCCAGGACGTGGACGCAAGAGGAAATGCAACCCCAGGTTGATCAGAAGGATAGTGTGGATGGTAGAAAAAGAGCCAAAGAAACCATCCAAAACCATTAAAGCTGAGCTCCAAGGTCAAAGTACGTCACCTTCTGATTGTACCATCCGTCACATTCTCAAGAATAATGGGCTCCATGGAAAAACAGCGAGGAGGGCTCCACTACTGACAGAAAAACATAAAAAAGCCAGGTGGAATTCGCCAAAATGCATGTTGACAAGCTCCAACGTTTCTCGGAGAATGTCCTTTGGACTGATGAGACAAAACTGGAGCTTTTTAGCCAGTCACATCAGCTCTATGTTTACAGAAGTTGTAAAGGAAATGAACACCATACCTACTGTGACACATGGAGGGGGCTTGGTTTTGGTTTGGGGCTGCTTTGATGCATCTGGCACAATCTGTGCAGGACACAATGAAATCTCAAGACTACCAAGCCATCCTGGAGTGAAACATACGGCCCAGTATCAGAAAGCTCAGCCCCAGTCACAGGTCATGGGTCCTCCTACAGGATTATGACCCAAAACATACAGCTAAAGCACTCAAGAATGGCTGAGAAAAAACATTGGACTATTCTTAAATGGCCCTCCATGAGCCCAGATCTTAATCCCATTAAACATCTATGGAATGATCTGGAAATTGCAGTGTGGAGACACCACCCTTTGTTCAGGAAGAGTGAGCCAAACTACCTGTTGGCAAATGCAGAGTCTCACTGTGAAGTACAGAGATCACATGTACTTTGCAGTGATTGCTGCAAAAGGCGGTGCCACAAAATATTGTTTAGGGTATCATGCACCTTTTTTGTCCATGCCATTTACATTTGTTTAATTATATAGAATATTCAACTGAATTGATAATCAAAAGCAAAGTATGATTTATGTTAAACATGGAATAAACCAGGGGTGCCCAATATATTGATCGCGATCTACTGGTCGATCGCAAAGGTAGTCAGGGTAGATCGTATGGCATAAAAAACAGAGGATCGACGACGCGATCAACCGCGCCAGCTACTGGGAAACCCCAGCAAGCGGCTGAGTCGCCTCCAATTAGCCTCCAATTTAGTTCTACTAAACTTAAGAAAGGGTATAAAAATGAATGGGGGAGCTGGACCAAGTAAGAAGCCAAAAACCTACCATCTCCATACAGAATGAAAGGAGGAGATTTTTCACAATGTCATATTCGAAGTGCATTTCCCTCATCTGTCAGTCTACCGTTGCTATTCCGAAGACGGGAAATGTGTAGCGGCGTTTTCGGACTGTTCATAAAAACTACATTAACTTCCCTCCGAAAACCGAGCTGAGAAAGAGAAAGGTGAAGGAACTAAAATCCCAATTCAGTTCAAAAATACTTTATTTAGCCCAAAGGGAAATTAATAATAATAATAATAATAATTATTATTATTATTATTATTATTATTATTATTATTATTATTGTTGTTGTTGTTTTTATACATAAATATATGTTTTGCATTTTTACAGTAGGTAGATCATTTTGACTTGGTGATTTATAAGTAGCTCGCAAGCTGACAAAGTGAGGGAGCCCTGCTGCACATAATAAAGGATGCCATTAAACTTTTGTCAGTTTCACGTTATTTCACAGATAGTTGTATTTTTTTTTTGTGGAAGGGTACCAACGAATTTGTCAAAGTCTGCACGTTTACCAGACTACAATATATTAGTTCCTTAAACATATGTTTGTATATAGGTTACTGTAAATGAGTTTGCTAAATTGTACCTTTCAAGTTGACAACATTAATTATAACTTAAGTAATAAAGTTGCTGGAACTATTTTGTCACAAATTGAGTAACATTAATTATAACTTTATTAAGCTTCTGCAACTCTTTCGTCACCAAGTTGAGTAACATTAATTATTACTTACTGTAAGTTACTGCAACTCTTTGTCACAAGCTTGAGCAGCCGGTTGTCTTTATTAAGGTTTCTCAACTTTAATTTTTTACTCATTGTCATTTTGACCCAATTGCAAAAGTTATGATATAATTCAATGCACAAATGTATAGTGTAAAGTGAAAATGAAAATCAATCCATAGTTTAATCAATGTTTTTCAACGATGATTCATTTTACAAAATCAATACTTAATTTGATTTAATTTTAACGTTAATTGAAACAAGATCTCAATTCACCCATGTTGTCGTAATTCGCATAGGTTAGGTTTAAGTTTTATAATAGATTTTAATTATACGATATACATTTACTAATTGAAGCAAAAAATCTGTATTAAACGTAGAAAAGGACAGCAGCAGAATCCAGAATGAGTGCAACTGCGACTGCGTCGGGACAAGTATAGGTACGAGTGACAATATAAATTCCTACCTCTATTAATGTAGTAAGTTTGCAAAATTGGAATTCTGCAGATTTGCATCTTTTCCCCCAAGGGTGGCAATCATAGGGACTTGCCGCTTCCAGTGAGTAGCCTGACCATGCAGATATTAGGCTATATTCTTATAGAGGCAACAGGGTTTCCAACATTTACGCATTTGGCGCGAAACTCACGCTTTCAGTCTCTCACCCCCACGCAAAAAACAATCTTACGGCAAATCTATATTATTCCGTTATAAACCTAAAATTAGATACACCAGTTTGCAAACCCTACAGACTATTTACAAGGTAATTATAAATTCTTACATGTAAATGTGCGTGCAGACTTGCGTCGAATTGGAAATCTCACACTATATCCATCCGGACAAAGTCGGCAACCCTAACACTTTATTTTACAGTCTTAAATGATAATAGAAATGAAATTCTTCAGAAAAACGAACCATGACTCGGTTATTAACACTCCGTCGTGATTTATCCCTTATATGTACTATGCTTATAGGGTAGATTTGTTGTTTACCCCGCATGTACTCATACTGTTTAAAACCATTCAAGCAATTTAATTGTTTAAACGTTATACATTAATTATTTTAAATATCGACAAGACAGAATCAGTAACATGACAAAATTATGCTGGACTGATTAAAACAAATTATTGAAACGCACGTTAGCTTATGTAATAATTTAAATATTGTTAATACATTTTAGGTTGACGGCATTCCGATCTTGTGTGCTGTCTGGGGAAAAGTAAAGTACTTTAGCTAGTTACTGTAAAGCGACTTTGTGAGATTTTCGTTTTAATTAAAATGGCATATCCGCATTGTAACATACCATATCCACAACATATATAAAAAGCTTTCGGATTAATGGAACAATCGATGTATATTACAAAGAAACGTCGTATTAATAATATGATAGATCCATAACGGTAATCATTATTTCCAGCTGAACTGCAATAATAACTTATACACGAGACACGAGGTTATTCTTCATTATTATCCAACTTTTCTCAACACATTATATGATTAATACGTTGATTTAACAGACATTCATAATTACTTACTGCGTCTTTAGTCGATTCTTTGTGAAAGTTACACTAGCCTACTGGGTTTAGAAGAAAATCTTTACTTTCGTTTTCACCTTCGACTTATCTGTTTTGCTGTAGAACAGTGTCACAGTACAGATCGGGAACACCTCAACTATGTAAGGGGTTAGATTTATATGGGGCTATTACTGTAGCAAAATTATTTGCAATTGTGTATGGAGAGTTGTGTAACTGTGTGCGTAATCCAATTTGTATATGTATTAGAGTCAGCACCTGTCCTCCTCAACATTTTGTGTCCGCCCTCCGCATCCCACCCCATTCCAATTTGGCCAGCCAATTCTTCCTGTTTTGCAAGTCCGTAGTGTATTTCGCTACCTCCTCGGACTCCCCCGGGAAGAAAACAGTGAGAAAGGGCTTAGCGTTCGGCTCAGAGACTAAAACTCTCAGATCATGGGTTTGAGGCTGGCCAGAAATCACTCTTAAATGTTTTGTCCGATTATTGGTTTTCTGCTTTCCCTGATGTTTATTAGTCAACTGTTTTCTTTCTTGTGCCCGCTTGTGTACAGTTCGCACCTGCTTGTAATTTTCCGTCATGTTAGTGTGACGCTCTTTTCTTGACTGGGGTTCGTTAGGCTTCGAGGTTTATTTAGCAATAAGGCCAGAGACTGTATATGGATGTATATGTATATATATATATATATATATATATATATATATATATATATATATATATATATATATATATATATATATTTTTACTCCCCTGATCTAAAATAACAAGAACATATATAGCTCCGCTCAGCGCTACGCATTTCCCGCTGCTTTTCTTCTCCCCTCTCCCGCGCCAACTCTCTCCTTTTATTTCCTCCGTCACCTCATCTCACCCCCGCGCTCCATCCGCGAGCCCCAACAAAGCAGACCCTCTTCCCCCTCAACACCAAATTACTCTTACATTAGTATCATAGTGTTGTACTAGTATTGCACTATGTAAAGTTAAGGTTCCGTAGTTTATCGTGTCTTGACTATGTGTTGTTAGTTCATTTCACCTGTTGCTTGCTTGTTGCCCTGTGCCTCAGTTAATTTGATTGATTGTTCATGTTCTACAGTACACCTGCCCCCTCCTTAGCCGGGTTGTCTGTGTTTTTAAGTGCCTGCTCTGCTCCGTTCTGTAGTCTGTCGTGGTCTTGAGTGCTTGTTACTATATGTGCTTTCCTTGCCTACCTCCTCCCTGTGTTCTCTTACTACTTTAGTTGTTAGTTCGTGATTTAGTTTATTATTAGCTGTTTTCTGTTTTGTTTATATGTATTTTTTTACCCTTCTGCTCTTTTTTTTGTTTGTTTTGGAGCTTTTCCCCTGGTGTATTACGGTTCCCACCTTTGATTTGTGAAAATCTGGGACACTCTGACTTTTTTGAGGGGCGGAGGAGGTGATGGCTAAACCATTTTTGCAAATATACTTTGTTAAAGAATCTCTGTTGCCACTCGTACCTATTTGTCCTGACGCAGACGCCGTTGCACTCATTCTTGACTCCTTTGACTGCTGCTGTCCCTTTCCACGTGACAGATTTTTTTGCTTTAATTAATAAATATATATTGTCTAATTATCTACTACAAAACCTAACCCTAATATGTCCGAAGGTATACTCCCTTTAGTAACGAAAACATAATTATACCTATTATAATAAATTATAAAGAGCCTGGACAACCTGTATTTTCTCATCCCGTTTTTGTCATGCCCAGCTCCTCCGATCCTCGTGTGTGCCACGCCCCCTCATCATCCACGTGTGCTTCCCCGATTGTGCCCAGCTGTTCCGTTACTTCGATTTGTCTCTTCTATATCAGTCCACGTCTTGCCCTGTCTGATGTCGGTCATTGTTGCAATGTGCGTCGCTATACCCGCCCCCAGCCCTAATAAACCCTCGTTTGCCCGTATTCTGCCTACCTGCCTCGTCCTTCGCCGCTTCCAGCCTGCCCGTCCTACGTGGAACCTGAGTTTTGTTGCCTATTATAAAGTCCCTGCTGACCCTCAATGAATGCTCTAAACTTATCAGGCATGATCATTTAAAGTTTTAAAAATCGTCTGTTTATTAATTTATTTTGATTTATGCAATTTTTTCATGATTTTCAGTGCTGCTTTTCCTTCATATTTCGCTGAAATTTTGGATGGACACAAAACATGAGTGGCAGAGACCTGGGAGGTGGAGGTATCCCACAAAACAGTCATTTCATGGCTGAGTTTCTTTTGTTCCTAAATGCTAACACTTCAATAATACCACTTATATTTGTCCATGGAATATATAAATTGGAGAGAGGTAAGGAGCCTGCACTGATACAGTGTCTTGCTGCACCCACTACACAATAAATCATCTCAGGGATGAGAATCTGAGTGCATCCATGGGGCAGGTGATACCTCAGCACTACACTAGCCCGAATGGACCAGTGTGAGGTTTTTTCCAGTCACTGGAGTGCCAATCCTGCCACCAACCCCCAGATTTTTCCCTGTAAGTCTGTAATGTCTGATTGGTGAGCAAGTGAAAGCAAGAAAGGTCTTTGGAAGAAATCCATAACCAGCACTTCTTCCAAAAACTCGATCATAAATTTAACAGTGTCTGAGCTTTCCAGATTCTCGGGAATGCTGACCACCCACAGACTGGATCTCTTCAACTGATTTTCAAGGCCGTCTGATTTCCCTTTCAATAATGTTTAGACCATCTTCCACCCCAGAAATGCGTTCATCATGTGACTCGTAGTAGGACTTCTTTTGTGTTCACCAGAGACGAGGCGTCTTCAAGTTCCCTTTTAAAGGCAGATTTCACCACTTGTGTCACCTCTTGTAACTTAAGTCCAGTACCAGGTGTTACGCACTTGGACAAGATCAAATAATTCCAGTCAAGCATAGGGTTCTTTTCCAATAACGTGATGATTTTTTACTTCACCGAAAACACTGAAACACAAGCACATAAAACACTTGTTAACCGGGACTGTATGCGGCGATCCTTGTCGAGTGCTCTGCATGACGCATGCGTTCTTTTCAACCCCACTCGCGCTCATTCCAATTTTACATAAATAATTACTTTTAAACATTTGTATCGATTTACAAATAATCGAAACAACAACTAATTAACACACAGATAAACACATTCGTTTTTCTACATGTACATTAAACAAACAATGATCCAACAGTTTACTTCCCACAATACGCACACTAATAATGTTCGCGCGGGCTCGTACAACTGTATGGGCTGAGTAGTTACCGGTTTTCCCTTACTGATATTCATTAATATTTCTGTAGTACTCATTCGTAACTGCTCTTATCGCCTCATATTTGTCCTAAAACAGTTACGTGAGTATCATACAGTAAGTTTCACTTTCCCCCTTCTTTTGAATAATTTCGCACACCTGAAACACAAGCACATAAAAAAACTCGATAAACGGGACTGTATGCGATGATCCTTGTCAAGTGCTCTGAATAACGCATGCGCTCTTTGCACTCCACTAAGTGGACCCCCACCCCCTCCGCGAGCTGCTCAAAGTGCCTGTGTGCTCTCCACTCCTGTTACCCTGCCTGCCCGAGTCGCACCACAGTTGTCCCTGCTCTAAACCCATCAGCCACGCAATACATTACAATCCTGTCTGAAACATAACACTATTACAAAGAGATGAACAGTGCAAAAAAATAACATCGAACACCATATTAGCATATTGCAAACTAACAAGGGTTCCACACAAGCAACAACGTCATAGCTGTGGCCTCAGCTTTCTTGCTCAAGGCTTTACTGTCTTTTTCACCGGTTTTACTTCAGTGCATTTTATTTGCCATTTTGGTGCCCAGAAACATCATGAGTTATACACAACTTTGAATAATGAATTACAAATAAAGAGAGTAACAATCGGGAGTCTCAGTATTACCCCTAACCTAAATCTGAATACTGTGTATTACTTCTAACCTAATTTTGAATAGTATTAGCTACATGTAAATTCATTTATTTGTAGTAAGAAGAAGTAGGAAGAAGGCAGGAGTGGCCTATTCGTGTCAGGCAAAGGAAGGTCATTGCACATATTTCTGTTGTACTGTATGCAATACAGGTGTGGTTTCACTGGCATTTTTGAGGTGGGGCAGTTGCAGGAATGAAGAGGTGAGGCTTTTTTCCATAATCGTTTAGTGGACTGAATGCTCACTGAAGCTTCAACATGCTGTAATACAGGTTAGACGCACAGTGTAAGGCTTCAGCTATACTTTTCTGACATCTAGTGGCTATTCTGGGAAGCATGCTTTGAAAGGGATGAATGTGTCGATTCTGCTGAGTTGCTGTCATGTCACAGGAAAAGAATAGGTCAGCCCTAATGGAACACCATAATACCAATAAAACTGACAATCATCGCAGTTTAAGAGGTATCAGAGGCAGGATTACTGTGTTTATTTCACCCACTTTTACCCAAGCTACGAGATTTTAGAATTATTTTTTCTTGTACAGTAACTGCAAGCCTGGGCACTGCAACCATGAGAGGCTGCTTCCTCCATTAGCCACTTTCTCCAGCTGCTGTATAGTGATGCATTGGTCAGGCGGCAATAAATTGGCCAGAAAGGGTAAACTCCCTTCATTTAGATGAACAGCACTCTGTGTAGTTGCTGGTAGAGCAGCTTGCTATGAGAGCAGGGAGGAAAGGCCTCAGCCTTCCTTAGTCAATGGCTGAGAGGTGATCTCAGCCTGCCAGGACACAAATGGTAGCAGTAAATCACAGGGTAAATCCCTGCTTGTAGACCAATAATGATTAGTGCTGTAAGTGAGACATCACCCATCGTCACTTCTCTCTGGTGCCTTGGTGCTAAGGCCCGTTTTCGCAGCTCTCCATGCTTCCTCTCCGGGGCATCTGCTCAGGCGTCATGTAGTAACACCTCAAGCTGAAGCTCATTCGTCACTGACAACACATAAGTTCTGTGGTCCAGGCAACCTCATTTTCATTCTGCAGTATCTCTCTACAGTGAGTAGCTGGTCTTGTTTCAGTGTGTAGCAGATAGTCTTTGCCTGGCATTGGTCTGTAGTTAATCTATTGTAGCTGGTCTGTGATGTCTACCATCAGCAGCTCTTTACCCATAACCTGTGTGCCAGCATTGCTAGAGACTGGTAGCCAGTTTAAGTCATAAATTTATTATGGAGTCAAACTGCTGCAAGCCCAAGTAACAAGTGAACACACAGTAACCCTAGAAGCAATGTCTATAGAGACATCACATTGCATCAGTTCAATTCAATATAATTTTATAACGTGCCTTTCACCACAAAGTTGCTTCCAGGCACTTACTGTACCATGGGTGTGTTCAATACATTCCTATATCATTCGTACAAAATGATTCTAAAAAAGGATAACTGTATGACAAAGAAATTAATGTAAGAAAGAATGTTAGATGACAACAGACAAGGGGAACCAAAAACTACCAATTAGGGAGAAAGAAACTTCCAGGTAAATTGATTCCCTGCCAGAACCATGGAGAGCATCCCCACGTATACAGGAAACACACAGCTGCCATCTACTCCTCCCACAGAGCTCCAGCAAGCCAATCTGCTAAGAGTTTAGGCCCTAATTATAGGGAATTCCAACAACTTGGATGACATCACATTCCCATAATCCTTTTTGGAGATTCCCAACTGGCTTTCTTGGAATGAAACTTGGACACCGCACAAACTTTCCTGGTCAAATCTCAGGATTTCTTGGCCTTCCCAGAACACTTCATTTCTATTACCATGTTCATATTGAGAAATTGACAGGGAGTCAATAGCAAGACCTGCTGCCTTAAGGTCAAGCCACATGGTTTGGAACTGTAACTTTTCTGGTTCTTTCTGTGTCTCTGCCCTTCCCATAACGTTTTGAGGATTCCCAGGGTACTTTTCACTTGAAGACCACAGAACATTACAAAGGTGGAAACTCAGTGGGAGCCTGTGACATCTCAGTGTACCCAAATATCAGGTGTGATAGAGAATAGCCTTAATCCCACCCTGGTTCATTCATAAACATTGTAAACATTGCCTTCGGTGAGCATAAAACAGTTCCACTATAGCAGTATTTCTCCCCCAGTGCTCGGGAACCCTCAAGCAGTCCACGTCTTTGTTCCCTCCCAGCCTCCGACACACCTGACTGGGTTCAGAAACACAGCACTACAGGGCACTCTTTTAAAACTCAAATCTTCATAACCTTGGCAATATCCTCATATGTGGGTAAAATTCTAATAATGGACTTGTACTTTTTGTTAGTACTTTTTGTGAGAACATTTGCACGAGTACCAAGATGTACATTTTTCTCTCCTTTGAAGTGGGCCTGCATTGTTTATGACAATAGATTCAAATTGGCTGTTAATCAGCTCTAATTACAGCAGTGGATAAGGGACAGTGGACAAGTCTGTACTAACGCAAGATCTAGGTTGTCTTTGTACATCTGCAATTATTAGATGCAACCTGTTGATGGAGCTGCTGAGCAACTCCACCATGATACAGAGGCTCAGATGATTTAGTTAACTGCCTGAATCTCAGGTCTTCCCTTGATATATGTCACTGGCCGCTTGCAGGAACAGGAACACCAGCGTTGGGTCAGTAGGTTACCGTATGGTTTGAAAGGTGCATGTAGAAGGAGGATACTGCTTAGTACAATTAAGCAAGCAGTGAGAGGTTCAGTGGATTGGGGCTCTATACCTGTCATCAGAAGGTTGCCAGTTCAAATCCCATGATGAACAAAACAATTTATCATTGTGTCCTTGAGCGAGGACCTTAACCCTAATTGTTTCTGATGTGTTAGTTTTAATCTGATCATGTGCTCTGACTCTGAAACTTGGTCTTGCCCGTGCACTTCATATGGGGGTTAGATATATCATATGTCATATGTGAAAATTACTTTTTGCCATGGGAGGGAATCAATAAGGTTTTATTATTCTAGAATATCCCATAAAAAAATATTTGCTGCATGATAATTGTCAGTTTACATCCTGCATAGTCATAAACACGCACATACACACAGGTTTGTAATTACAGTATATCTTTGTGGGGACTTTCCATTCATTTCTATGAAGAAAACTCTAATACCAACATGACAACCTTAGCCTCTACCCAGCCCTAACCTTAACCAGAAGTAACCATACAAAATACAAGACTTTTGACATTTGTACCTTTTTGATTGCATTCACAGGTCTTTGTGGGGCCCTGAAGAATGGTACCCAAATGCAATGCAAGATTTTTAGCGTTTATACTTTTTTGATTGCAGTCACAGATTTTAGTAATATTGTGGTTATCAAAATGGCAACCTGAAAAATGTCCCCCATTTCCTCCATTTGGCAGAAAAATTGGTGGCTCAGGGTCAGGTTCATCTTGCCTAAACTCTTCAGATACAGGCAAGTTACAATTTTGTGCCAGATTATGCAACACGCTACATGCGTGAACAATGCGACACTCTTTTTGCGGACTGTATAGCGGCTGTTTATCGATTTTATACATCTCGACGTGGAAACGGATCTACCCAACATTTTCGTACGTATGCATGTTGTTATATATGAGGCTCCAGGGTGAGTTAGTTTATGAGGACTGCCTGTCAGCGAGGGAAGTCATGCTCCACACGCCCTGCAGGTGTCGTCGCTGCGCTTTGGGCGCCATCCTCAATCATAAGTCACTGATCTCCACTCTGCAGCTAAAAAACAAATATATTATAAAAAACAAGAACCCAGTTTAAACAATGATGAAGACCAGAGCATCACACATTATCAATTCGAGACTGTAGCGCAGTATTCAACGGCATTATTACCTTTTTGCTGGTGGTGAGTTTGCTGAAGAATTCCCATTATTGGATGAGAATATTGTTATCAAGACAGACACAGCGTTGTATTGACTCTCGTCTTATACACTGAATAATGCGGTGCTTTTGCGCTGAAAGTCATAAATTTTAAAAAATGCAAACTCCGTTTTATGCAAACGCCAGCAGTACATCACTGAAGTGGCGATGTTAGCCTCAGATAATAACGATGTTAAGTCAGCATTCCAGTAAAGGGCTGTTCTTTGCTGGAGTTTTTCATACCGTTTACACCTGGAACGTTTATTTAGCACCAAAGTCATTCTGCGTAACAAATATTACTTCAGTAACAAGCAATTTATGGTAAATGAAATTAAACTATTGTTAGTTTTTGCTCTTAACAAGGTATGTTTTACACACAAAGAAACCTATCAATGGCAACCATGAAATATGTCAGAAATATTCGTCATTATTTACATAATGAGATACTAATAAATGAGATTCTTTAACAACATTGTCTTTTGCATTATGTAGAATTTATATGAATAATGTGTTGAAATGTACAACAAATATGTAAAGTAAAACAAAGCTAGACTAAAAAAATGTATCAGGAAAATTTGTTAAAGAAAATTCACATCAAGTAGTGCCGGGAAGAAGCTTCAATGAGTGCAAAATATTTGTTCTTGGTAGTAACTTGAATTAATGCTACTTAACCAATGGGGGGCAGTGTAACACTAAGATCTAGGTGAAAATGTGCCGATTGTTAAGACGCTGGATAATTTCTTCGGACTGGTGAATGATTAATACCGTTAAGCAGAAAAACGGCAACTTAAATATTATAGTACAGAAAAAAACAGGCTATTAGACTAGAGGATGCTAAACGGAAATATGTGGATTATTCCATAATTTCAGATCTGTTTCTTGTAGCATTTGAACGTTTTACTTGAGATTGCATTTTACTCTGGGAAAATATGAGAATTGGTGTCTATATTTTACTGACGTGTGTGAAGACTTTAAATTGTTAACCATGTGCATTGTTACAGAAATTAATTTTACAGATACCAACAAGTTGGTGTACTGAAAGGACTAAACCAAGAAATGCGTTTAGAAGCTGGTAGAATTAGAGACTACTGTGTATGTCTGTGTGTGTGTGTGTGCGTGTGTGTGTGTGTGTGTGTGTGTGGATTAGGGTTATATTAGTTTGGTTACTTTTGGTTAAGGTTAGGGCTGGGTAAGGGTTAAGGTCTTCATCTTGTGATTAGTGATTTCCCAATAGAAATCTGTGTGTGTGTTTGTGTTTGCATGTGTATGTGTGTGTGGTCAAGTATGTATTACAGTTTGTGGATCAAATATGCCCACAATGTGATAAAAATCTATTATTTTGATCTAGTGGGGGACATTTCCTTGGTTATCTTGTATTTGTTATATACTGTTCCTTTATTTGTTATGCTGTTACTTTATTTATTCCCGTTATGTATTACACAGTTGGGCGTCATCTCATCCATATACACCTTTCAGTTCACCCCCCCCCCCCCCCCCCCCCCGTTCTTGCACTGTCTTGAACTGTGTAGCCCCCAGCCGTGTCTGTGTGTCACACCATGGTCTTGGGGACACGTTATTTCCTGCCACTGCATGCCTGTACAGTGAGACTATGACAGAAAAGCCCACTTGACTTGAGAAGCACCCTAAGCTGCTTCTGACGCACAAGCAGGTGCACATACGGAAAATCAGTATGTAGCCCCTATGGGTTTAACAGCAGAGCTATTGCCAGTGGGGGCCTGTTCATTTTTCTGTTCTCTGAGTCTGTTTGAGAGGAGAATAGAATAGTGCAGGGGCATTGCCAGGACCTTAAGGCATCAGGGGCTTATCCCAGAGGCTTAATCTGTCCAAGGGACAACATATTAAATTCTCTCTCTCTCTCTCTCTCTCTCTCTCTCTCACACACACACACACACACTCTCTCTCTCTCTGAAGTTATGATGATTGTATCACTACAAAGGTTTTGGGAAATGCAGCCCTGGACTTGGACTGCTGTGATGCATGGAACTCTCAAACTGGGAGCCTGGTATTAAAAACATGTGAGCCAAACGAATCTCATTCAGATGCACTTGATGATGACTGGGGTAGTTTAGTCTGTAAGGGATGTGTGACAGTGTCCAGAATGTTGTGGGTTGGGGGGTGGGGGGTGGTCCCAATAATAAGATTTAAAACTTTAATATGGGACAGATTGCATCCCATGTTAGTTAAAAACGGGACACGACATTTTATTTTTCAATATGGGATGATGCTGTAAAATATGGGATGGATGGCAGGTTTAAAATAAAACAAATTAACCATTAGTTGAGGCCCCTTTTTCAGCAGAGGCTCCAGAACATCAGCCTGGGGAAGCCTGTGCATTTAAGCTGCCCTGTCCTGACCCCAAAACTTGCTGTCACTCATATTTGTGCCTGGGAGTCTCATTGAGACAGATGGGACATGCGAAAACCACCCAGGTACCCAACAGCAATGAATACAACAACTGCAAGATCAGAGCAGAAGATTCTGCTGAACAGACATCTGAGGAGGGAGTATTCGGAAGACGACGAGGACATGATCCGTTTATCAAAGGCCTGAGTAGGTTCACCAAATAAGGGAGGCAAATCTGGCAGACCAATGAGGCGTTATCTGAGAGTGATCCAAAGCGATACCCATAAATCCTCCTGAGGCATCCACCAACCAGCAACGAGAGTCCTTATAGATGACATCATTGTCACAATGAGATGCCATGTTTGGGGAGGTAAGGTGGGATAGAATGCAGACGAAATGGACCCCGAATCACACCGGCCCACTCACACTGTCAGGGTGTCTGCCCTTGGATCTTTAGTCTATTGGACAGGCAGTGGCCCCACACATCTGCGTGGGGCCCCCAAACCCCAAAACTAAAGTACAGATGGTTGGTGGATTTGAAGTGGGGGAGGAACAAAACCAAACAGACGACAACTACAAAGGCTGAAATGCAGAAGAGCCATGTGCTGCAGGTACCACAAGATGGAGCCTCAAGCAAATCTTGCTGCTCATTGTCTATATAGAGACTAATGGGTTTTAATGAAGTCCTTAAGGACAACCCCATCCATGTCAGGTGACACGACTGTGACATGATGTATGAAATGAATGAAAGATGACATGCCACTCTCAAGGGTCCTGACCATACCCAGGCGTCTATGAGAAACCAGGCCACCCTGTCATGGAATGGAGACACCAGCCATGACCTGATCCTTCACTGGTTCACCTGTGTTTTGGCCTTGGGCTTGAAATTCCCCTGTTTGCGCCCAGTTTTAACTAAGACCTCCATCTCTTTACCCTTGGGAGTTTTACCATCAGAAGATGCTCCCAATGAAGTAACCTCATCCCGGGTTTCCTTTAATTACAGCCTGCCACACTGTGACTAATGCTGTTAATGTTCATCTAATTTAATATTTTATATAAGTGAAGTGAATCGTTATGTGATTTTTGTGCTGCTTCTTTATGACAATCTTAAATTTTTATTTGTGTCATCACTCTAACAGGAAAATTAATGCTATTTGCTGGAAGCCACAATATTCCCTGTTGTTTAGTCAAGGGCGTCTGTCATGAGCATCTACATGGAGCGAACTGGCAGCAAAGATATTCAGTGGGACTCTTCTTTGAATTTGTTTTGAACAGCCTCCACGAAGGACTGCTTTGATGACTTTGTAATGCCGTGTTCCTGAGAACGCAGTCGCTTACTGCTTTATTTAAGAAAAGGTTGCAAGTAATTGCTATGAAATTTCATCAGAATTGAAGCAGCGTAAAAGAACAGAGGCGGTAAAGAAAAATGTAAAAGCCATTTAAATTTGAGTTTAGATGTATTGCACAGTTTGAAATGACTTAATGTCAAAAAATATATATTCATATCTTTAAGAATTTAAGCTATATATTTTTTTTGTTTGTAAACTCCCACACAATTTATATGATTCAATTATGGAAAATGTTAATTAGCCAAATGTCTTCACATACTCGGTTTGTTTATATATATATATATTAATTTGTAGACTTTTTAAAGTTGTTTTTCCAGGTTAACCTTTTGTCCAACAATGCCGTCCACATAGTATATAAAAGCACTAGCAAGTTATCAACATGGTAACTATTAAAGCATAATAATGGGCTTTAGTAATATCAGTAACAGTCGTGGTGGATATCAAACTTTTTTACAACTCAAATGAAATACTGTATACATCTTAAAGTCTGGAATTGGTAAACAAAATTTAATTATACTATAAAATTATGTTTCTGAAAGCGTGTCACACCTGAATTTGGCAATTTTCTTCATTTTTCTGCAGAGAATCCACCCGTTTGCGCTTCTCTTTAAATCCACAGCGTTTCTACATGATTGAGCTCCAGACTCCGACTGAGCACTTCCAGTAAATTGATCTTATTCTTCTTTCAGCCATTGCTTGTCGACTTGCCTCTGTGATTCCGGTCACTGTGGTGCCAAAATGTGAAATTCTTTTTCAAATTCTATATTTTGCAGGTGGCAGCAGGTTTTTATTCCATGGACTGTTTCCTTGGTGATATTCCTTTTCCTTCTATGTCCTGGCTACAGTTCCGGTCCCATTAAAGGGGAACATCCCCTTTACATGATACTGGGTGATGGACTAGGCTCACTTTGCATTTGCATGTATATTTTGGAATTAAAGCCTGTGTGTGTGTGTGTGTGTGTGTGTGTGCGTGTGTGTGTGTGTGTGTGTGTGTGTGTGTGTGTGTGTGTGTGTGCGTGCATTTCAGAGTCATGTATATATTGCATTTTGACGTTGTGGGGACCACCTTTTCTGTCCCCACAAAGGGGAAGCTCAGTTCTATAAAGATCTGCGACTGCAATAAAAAAGGTAAAAATGTAAAAAGTCTTGTATTTTGTTTGATTGCTTATGTTTAAGGGTAGGGATGGGTGGGGGTTAAGGTCATTGTAGGGATTAGGGATTTTCGAATAGAAATATACTGGCATCCCATACTCAGGGTGTCCCCCCCAGCCTTGTGTCCGGTGCTGCCTGGAATAGGCTCCAGCCCCCCATGACCCTGACCAGGGCCAAGCTGTTGGAAGGTGGATCTGTGGATGAATTAAAGCCAAAATCCCAAATTTTCCATTTGGTTTTACAAGATGAGACGTGTATCATGCAGGTATCAAAGCTGCAAACAAGTTGAAAGGATATTTAGATTTTTAACAGTTTCAACAAAACAATATTTCATTGTAACTTTTGCAACTTGATATATAAGAATTATATATAAAGTGTACAGAATAATTATCTGACCTTACATAACTGGCAGTCACGTAACATGTTGTGGCCATTTAAAGAAATTATCTTTGGGTGTCCCAAATCACATATCTGGTTGATTCGTGCAATCCAAGATATAGAGGTTTGTTTACGGAATGATCCCCCAACACCACCACCACTAAATTCAGGCATTCCTGGGTAATGACAATTTAGATAAAATATTGGAAAATGAAATAAATAACCCATGGATAAAATTCCTGTGAAAGGTATGGGGAATGGCTATTAATGAATATGATTTAGGTGCGATGGTTAAGATATTCAGATGGTGAGTCTATTACCCACGATATCAGCCTAAGAGACTGGGCAAGGGATTCCCAGAATTGTATTACAAAAGGAATTACAGCCCTTTGTAGAACAATGGACGAGGATTAGTTACTACTGTAAATGTTCAGGTTTGAAAAGAAAATAATAATTTGGTTAATAAAGATTTTTATAGATACCTTGAAGTGCACCTTTAATAATGATATTAGAAAAGGGAACAGAAGTATTAAAAACACAGCGATAAAAGTATTTATGGAGGCGTACCAGTCAACCATGGGTACAGGCATCATATCTAGGCTATACAAGCCTTATGGAACCCAAGACACACCCACCACGGACTATATAAGGGAAATTTTGCAAAATAACTGTAAAATTACAAGGGATGGATGGTTTAAAATTAGCAAATTTTACCAATTATACAGGCAGGAATTCAGAGGCATGGAGAGAATTCTGTTGGAAGAACATTATGTTCTTTTTTCTGTTGTTGCTCCAGCAGAGAAAATGCACCAGTCAGGAGAAAACACAGAGAGTTGGGAGATCATGTGAAAATTAAAAAAGTACCGACTGACATATATTTTGAGATTGTCCTCAAATCAGACAATTCTGAATAGGGATACTTGACACGTTGAAGGAAATATTTGAAAGGAATTTACCATTTACGTCTGATACCATTTACGTACCTTGGTAAAATGGATGTGAACCTGAGTGAAAGTGAAAGATATCCGTTAGGTATTCTACTGTCAGCAAGCGGAAGGACCTCAGCAATAAAGTGGCTCCCCTCTCATTTACCAGCAAAGAATGATTGGATCGATATAGTAAACGATATATATGTAATGGAAACATTCTCCCTACAGCTACAGATGTCTAAATTTGCTTACTGTCTAAAATATATTAAACCATTGAGGTCTGATTTTGTAGAAATATAAAATTATTGAATGTTCTGGTGTTGATTTTATAAATGTAATGACCTGTCCTCTGATGCTGCCTGACGTGTTTAAATTTTGATGATGATTCTTATTATTATTATTACTATTTTGCAGTTTTATGTATGACTGTCTTCCCTATCTTGTATAAATAGTTGGGTTTTTTTGTTACTAATATTTTAGTGGAAAAAAAAAAACAGGAACGCACACACACACACACACACACACACACACACACAAACATACTGTGGCCATCCATGTATTTTAATATATCCTCATTAATTTTTACACAGCAATTTGTGCAACGTTGTGTCTTTTCATGTAACTTGTTTTAATTTGAAACATTTTCTATGGTTTGTTTTTGCACTTAGGGGAAGGCTAAAGGAATCAATATGACAAGCATCATCCAATTCAAAATCTCACTAGTTACTAGCCTCGTGTCACATTCAAACCCAAGATCAGACCTGTCAGTTAAGCCCCTCTGTTTGAAACTAGTGTAGCAGCTGAAACGAGTCACATCCAGTTCATCCCGGCCAGGTGACTAGCAACCTGATGCAGGTGTGACCATCTTCATGAGCCACCTCCAGTTGATTTTAATGCATGATCACCCCACACCTGCAATCAATATATTGCAGCTTGTTCAGGCCGAGGCTTCCTGGCTTGAGTTTTGGTTTTCCTGCTCAAGCTTGTTGGTCCTGTCAGGATGGAGAATTCAGAGGCAGGTCAGCTGAAGGGTCTTAAAGAGCGATATTTCCCAAATCGGTCCTCAGGGACCCCCAGACAGTCTGCATTTTTGAGGGAGCAAAAATGTGAACTGTCTGGCAGGGAGGTGGGAGGAAGCAATAACATGAACTGTCTGGGTGGGGGGGGGGGGTCACTGATGACCGGGTTGAGAAACACGGCTATAAAGCACCGACAGGTATTTCAGGACACACTCTTTAGCCTGGGACAGTGTACCATGCTCAAGCCCCCATAGCAATGACAAGACCACCTCTCCTATGTATTGAAAACCCTGGTTGGCTTAGTGAGTGAGGGACTTCCTGTCCCTCCCACATCTATTGCATACTGTAGGTATAATACTGTCTCCTGATTTTCTGGGTGAATGTCTTTACCATATCCATTTACATGAGTAGATATTTTCAATATCTCAGACTCCAAAAATGTGAGAGCGTGGTTTCTCAGTAAGGCAGTCGGACAGCAGGCTGAAAATAAGCGCTATATTTAAACCAATCGCACTCACCGTCGTTTCTGAGATGTCCTTGGAACCTAAATGCTTTTCCAGAAGTTTCCTGCCATAAGTTTTTCTTTTATCTTACATTTAGCCTTCTGTGTTCCCAGTGCTGAATGCCTTTATTTTATGTCCTGTGAAAATAAATCTTTTTATTTCAGAGCTTTCTTTGTTGTCGACTTTGTTTTTTGTAGTACTGACTTCTCAAACTCTGAGAATATTTTAAACATATTTTCAACTTTATTTCTTTAAAAACCCCAAATAAAAATCAATATCTCCATTCTTGATTGCACCATACCCACAATTTTATCTTAAAAATCTTCTTAAAGTATCTATTCATTATAGTTTTCTTACAATTTTTACATTTTGATGATACTAGAGAGTTAAGCCAGGGATGCCAACTCTCACACACCTGGCGTAACGCTCGTGCTTTCAGACTCTTACGCTCACACAAATCTTACAGCAAATCTATATTATTCCATTCTAAGCCTAAAATTAGTTACATCAAAAGCGTTGGGGAAGTTTGCAAACCCTACAGACTATTTACAATAATAAAACTGCTACGGACATGTACATGTGAGTGCAGACTAGTTTCGAAAAGCAGACAATGACTACTGCTCAAATATGCAACTATGCTATTCTAAGAAATATTTTTCAAATACAGTACCAGACTTAGACCATTTACATGTTAACTGATGTAATGAATTCTTGTGGTTTGGCAATTCAGCTGTGACCAACCTTCAGTGTTCATAAATTCACAGGAAGACTATTTGCAAAGAATATAAATTCTTTGGCAGTACAAGGCACAGAAATGTTTCAAAATAACAAAATCCCTTTTCTTCAGAAACTATCAAAGTTGCTGTTTTGTGTGAATTACAATGTCCTTTGGATATTAAGGAAAGTTCTTGCATTTCCCTTTAAATATATCAGGAAAAAAAGACAGACTTTAAACCATGCTCCCGGTCTATCTGTGATCTCTGGAGAAAAGAGTTACATTCGAGTTACGTTATCTTTCGCTGAGAAGATTAGCCACATCAAACAATTCTCTGACATGGTGTAAATTTCCAGCTCAAAACAGGTTTAATGTTAATGAAACTGTGTGGTTTTTTTTTTAATTAAACAAATGTATTGAAAGACATTTAAAAAATTGACATTGAAATTAATTTTAAGAAGAACAGCCCCCTATGGCCGTTCTTGTATAGAGCATCCATACAGTTTGTCCAGTACATTTTACAACTTAGCTGTGTGTTTGAACACCAGCAGCCCTGTAATGCACGGGTTTACCCGGCCTGAAGCACAGGGGCCTCTGCTAAAATGGGGCCTCCAACTACCCTTTATTAACCAAATTTTAATCCGTCAGCAGTCAGCAACTACACAATGGCAGAGAGGCAGTAGGGTGGCCTCTGACAGCTCCGCCCAGGGCAATCTGATGTGACTCTGATGAACACGCTTGCTGCCCTTCTTCTCCCTGGGCAGTGAACATTCACATAGGCACCTTGGCATCACAAGCAGGGATGGATTACGGACCGGAGCCGCTGCCCAGGGGCCCTTGGGGTGCAGGGGGCCTGTGGGGCCCCTAGCCCAAAACAATTTGCAATGCTTATCAACAATGTATTTTCGTTTGTCTATTTTAGAGGGCCTACATTCTTTGATCCTCTGCCTACAAGGGCCCCTGATCCTATAGGGAGGGCGTTTGGCTGCCAAGGGCCCTTGAATTGTGGTGGTTGTGGTGGTGGTGCTGGTGGTGGTGGTGGGGGTGGGGGGGGCCCTCGCGAACGTTTTGCCCAGGGGCCTACACGACCCATAATCCGTCCCTGATCACAAGTCCACCTCCACTTCCCTTTGTCTTACTAATATTAAGGCGCAGCAAATTTTCACTGTACCATGTGACCAAGTCCCGCATGAAGCTTCTGCATTCTCATTCATCTCCAGCGTCAGTGAACCTGTCATCAGTGGCACAGAATCAGGTTGCTAGAAACAATGAAAGACAACATTACGATCAATAATATTAGCAGTACCCACTATGGTTAGAGAAGAATATGTGCTTTCAGTTTCTAGAAGGCTTAACAAAACTGGTCTTAGTACCAGGTTGAAATATAAGGCATTTACATTAACATTTATTGTATTTGGCAGACGCCTTTAGCCAGAGCGACTTACATAAGTGCTTAGAAGTTTCATCAGTACAAGGCAAATAGCACTGGCTGGTAAGTAAGCAATAATATTTGGTTTCAGAAAACAGAGGTGAGAAGGTAAAAGAAAATCTAAAGAGTATAAGAGTCAAGATTTGAGATAGAGGACCCGATGACACGAGAAACAAGGTTCAGGAAGCCATCCTTCATTTCCAGGAGCGGAGCAGCTGGTGTAAGTCAGAATGAACCAGTCTGCATCACCTAGACATCTTCAGATGTCATGGAGATCTTTTGAAGATACTAGTGAAGAATGATCAAAGTCAACAGATTAATCCATCTGCTTGAAAGGCAAAGATTGTACAGTAAAGTGACCACAGTCCAGATAACTGTGAGATCAGGGCAAAAGAGGAAAAGAGAAGACAAAGGTGTGTGGAAGGACAAGCAACAGAAATGAGGGATGGGGCAAGAAGGTAAAGGACCTGAGGAAGAAAGCCGCCAATAATTTGAGTTATAGACCAGGTAGGCAGTAAAGTAACCGTGCTTTATATATAACGTAGTCATACAAGCTTTTATTTCTGCTGAAATGAAGATACCAGAAAATATCAAAGTGAAACATTTTAATGCACCTATCAATGTTCAGGCCAGGTATATTTTATATGATCATTCAAGCTCCATTTTGAGCTACCCAGCTCCGTTGGTACTGTTTTGAAAATATGAGTCTTGTAATAATTTGGTGGAATGTTGCATGGTCACTTTTATGAGCCCATTAAAGGTAACTGTTAAATCTGAGGCGGGAGCAGCTTGCAAACCAGGGACTCAACATGAAGAGCATATCAGTATCGGGGGGGGGGAATCATCAAAAGCCACATCCGAGGAGAAGATCCACATAAAGCCTTTATAATGCTTTTCTGTTTCTTTTTCATCTCAAAAGAAGAGAACCTCACTAATTAATTTACCTCACAAATGTTTACGAGAGTCACCATAACTATGTTTAACAGTCCAACCTATTGTAAATTTCATCTGAAACCAGTACAACTTAACACCTGATTTCAAATTAATTCAAATGACAGCTGAACCTGCCATCGTGATCTGGACACGCCTAGTATTCTGGTAGCCGACAATGCATTGTACTGGAATTTCCATTTGAGGACTTTTACTGTACAGACAAACTGATTATTTATATAATACATTTTTTTTCAGGAAATTGTGCCATCTGGCAGATTGGAAATCTACAGTAAACTAACTGAGATAGGTTTACATAGTTTAAAATCAAATTGATAAGGTGTACTGGTTGCAAGAGTAGAGTTGGGCATCCACCAGGAACTAACAATTCCATGTAGCAGGTTCTATTTTTTTTAAATACCATGCTATCCATCCATCCATCCATCCATCCATCCATCCATCCATCCATCCATTCATTTAAGTATATTCCTTTGATTGAAATGGGCAACTTGTACAACTGATTAAAAAAGGAAGACGCATTAGGTCAATTTTCAGCATGTACAGGTTCCGAAGGGCAGCATTTTGCATATTTTTTTCCCTTTACGGTACTTTGTACACACGCCCTAAGTGTTCTTCGCTACTTTCGCGGAGAGAGGCGCTAAAGAGATCTTTTCACTCGGCCTCGTATAATTTGCAATATATTAACCGTGGCAAAGGTTCCCCCCCTCGACAATCGCTTCACTTGTCAGCGCTCCCGGTGCATGGCGCCCGCTGTCCGGGGGGTAATTTGACGACGCTCCCTCTTTAACCCTCTTGGTTTTGACCGTGCCTTTCTGCAACCCGCGCCTGCGCCACTGTCACAGCCGCACTGAGCTCCAGCGCCCGCCCGCCTGCCCGGCTCCATCCTCCGCACTCTGCCCCTTTCCGAGCCGCTACTCTATCTGTCTAACAGCGCAACTCACACCCAAAGGGGGGTGTTTGGAGCTGGGAGGAAGTTCAGAACTAGGGCCCCGGACAGAGACAGCCATTGCCACTGTGATCGCTGCAAACATCCCGGAGACAGCAGCCTGCATTGCAGCCATGGAAAGAAAGGTAAGGAGTTGGCGCCGACATCGCATTGCACAGCCTTACGACTCATCATCCCCGTTTATATAACAGTCGCCTCTGCGATGCAAATTATTTTCTAGCCCACCATTAAGAGTGAGTGCCGCTCGGCCCAGCCCACTCTGGCATCGCCGGGCACTTTTTCGCTTCCATCTACTTTGTCCGTCTGTTGAAGCTGCGGTCAGAGAAATGGGACGATATTCAATATTAAATATTTCAATGCACACTAGAATATGCACCAGATATATGCTTTTATTTGTTTTGCATAAAAATAATTCATTCTAAGAACTGAAAAACATACAATAACGGGAACATTGGGTTGTTTTCTAATGTCTGCGGTATTTTCTGTGCAAATGGAAATATTAAAATACTCGCATCACCCACCTCTTTCGCTCTTAACCCCTAGTTGCCCCCTGCACAGCCCTTTTTGCCGTTTTGCACAGCGCTCCAGACAAAGAGTCTTATTAACCCCGGCTAGACACTTGATGAGTTGCAATCAGCTCCCCTTGCAAACACACAGAGACACACACACACACAGGCTCCATCTGTTTTTCTGTTTCCTAAATGACGGGGAGGTACCTGTGCTGTCATCTTGCCCTAAATACAGCGCAAGTGATCAGGAGTGCAGCAGCCGATAAACAGGTTGCCGTACCACAATGCATGATGGGCTCTTTGCCTAAGAAGATTACACAGTATAATTACTGCCGACGTACAAACTGATCGCAGTAAAGGCACCAGGAGCCCAGGTTTCTCTCACTGCTTAACTTTTAAAAATAAGGATAATTTTAGTGTCAGGGCTCTGGTGCTGGATTATGCCATATTGAAAGACTGTATATTAATGAATCAGCGGCATATACCGTCAGAAGGAATGGCCGGGTGCGTTCCGTGTGGTCTTTATGAAAACACTGCTGGTTGCAGTGGGTAGATCTTATCCATAGCTCTGTGGGGATGCGGTGGAGGACCTCAGAGAGGTTGGTGTTTTGTTCTACAAGGCTTTCGGAATTGGGAGGAGAAAAAAAAAAACACCATTCGTTCATTTTCACCAGCCCAGGACATGGCTGGAAGGTGTTCAGGGCAGAGCATTTGGGCGTTTGCCTCTGTGATATGATCTGTAAGTTTGGGGAGAAAGAACTCAGAGATGAGTGCTGTTTTACATGTAAATACAGCCTCCATTAAAGCAGATTCTTCAACGTCCAAGTACCTTTAGGGTTTTTGGAAGGTTGGCTTGATATATCGAGTTACTCACCTTCGTCTGATATGGACCTTGTCCAGTTGTGGGATTAAGAAACCCAGGGATTATAGTTGACTGACTAAATGTTTATTTTAAGGCTGAATTAGAAGGTTTTGGAAACAGTTTGGCATCAGGAAAACAGTGACTACAGTCGGATTTTCTCTGTTCATTAGATTAGTTCTAAATATTTCCGTGGACAACAGTTTCGAGTATGAAATATATATTTGATTTTTATTGCCAAGTAACATTGCTTTGAACAATCTGGCTACCTAAACAACTTTTATGTTGTTTGAGTAATATTTGTCATATTTCATTGTTTTGTACTAAAATAAAGTTGATGTGTAAAGTTGATGTTGCACTTGGCCATAGTGTGAGTATGCTCTGTGATGGACTGGCATCCCATTCTGGGCGCCCCCTGCCTTGTGGCCTGTAATGGACTGGCATCCCGTCCAGGGTGTCCCCTGCCCTGTGATGGGCTGCCATCCAGTCTAAGATGTCCCCTGCTTTATGCCCTGTCATGGACTGGCATCCCGTCCAGGGTGTCCCCTGCCCTGTGATGGGCTGCCATCCAGTCTAAGATGTCCCCTGCCTTATGCCCTGTCATGGACTGGCATCCCGTCCAGGGTGTCTCCTGCCTTGTGTCCTTGGTCTTTATAAGGACCATGGTAGGGTTTCAATTTTCATTTAGAGCTGCATGATACTAGGAAAAAAATCAAATATCGCAGTGTGATTTTTTTTCTGCAATAAATATTGAGATATTTAACTAAAAGAAAAAAAGAGTTGGAAATTCACCCAAAATAAAGTACATTATTATCTACCGATATAGTCTATTACAGTTCTACGGTATTCCACCATATTTTGGATCTTGGATCTCTTGGGAATTTTTTTTGGGCTGCTTTTGAAAATACTGTTAAAATACCCTGCACCACGGTATAATGTATGGACAGCATAACAATATGAAAAATTAGATACTGCTCAAGCCTCATTTCAGTCCAGCTGAGTGTAGTCCTTGCAGTGTTACAGTTGCATAACATAACGTTACACATTCCGCAGGTCTAACATACATCCAATCATGGACCATATATCAGTATTGATACCGGAGTCCATGGTTATAGTGAATGAAGTTAACATTGTCAGCGTTCTTTCCTTTTCAGGAGTTTCTTCTCTCCTCTGACTTCCTGGCATTTTTTTACATTCAAATTATTTGCGACTATAACATGTGACCTGTTATGTCTGTCATTTATATATCTGTAAAGGGCTCTAGGGCAGCTGTGTTGAGTTGGCAGCGATGTTAGTAGAATCTTAAGGTCTGTTAATGCAGACTGTTACTAAAGCATCATGTCTGGGTGTTCAGGAACAGAAACACAGCCTCACATCTGCAAGCTGGATGTTTCTGACATTATCGTAATATGTTACACATTGTCCAATATTGTAGTCAGGAAAGAGGGCTTCAGTCAGCCTGTTTTTTCAATACGATCATGTTGCATCGCATCTAATTATCTGAACAGTGTTACTAGGTGCTGGGACTTTGCCATTGTAATATTAATGTACTGGTATTTAGCCTTTCATTCGTTCTCCATACCCACTTGGTGTCCATCCTAGGCAGCTCAGGGCAGAGGAGATGCTGGATGGGACACACACACTGGGAAATGTAGGGATGCCAGTTTACCTAACGGCAAGCATTTGGACTGTGGGAGGAAGCCCACACAAACACGTGGAGAACATACAAATCCCGCACATGCGGAGGACCAGGAATCAAACGCACCACCCTGGAGGTGTGAGGATATAGAGGTGGCCGCTGAGGCACCCTGCTGCCTTCGTATCCCCATCGTATCCACATCATATCCTGACATTTTATGAAACACCCTCCCCCAGCATCTGTCCCCTTTAAGGCAGCTTTTCAGTCAGTTACTTGCGATAACCGCCCTGTAATACCTGCTCTTGCGAATCGTTGCTTAAGCACTCCGATGGTGCATTTTCCATAAGCCACTTAGAGCAGCATCAAGCATGATTCCCTTGCCAGTAGCTGGAAGTACTAGTTTAAAGCGGCATAAAAACGTTTCAGGATGAGATTCTGTGACGGTAACATTTTTGCCTTTTTTTGTGGTATTTTTTATTTCTGTAGAAAAGGGAGGCGATTATGAGAGACTCCGTGGGGGGGATGAAATTGTACCTTCAGACTCGAAACTCTGTGAATGTTGAGGAATGGATTTTGTTGATTAATACTGACGTTACTGAGGCATGACAGTTAGACTTTTGGCATTTTTTATTTATTTAGTAGATCCTTTTATCTAAAAAAAGGGTTAGCAACCAAACATCCTAATGGACCACACACCGCCCCCCAGTAAGACCCAGATGTTTTTGGGTTGCACTCCACATCTGGGATGAGACCCACCTTCCCACAGCTTCTCCTAACCTCTCGCTCTTTCGGTGTAGCTTCCTGTGTGTGTGTCTGTCACCCACCAGTCCCTTGCTGTTTGGCTTTTGCCGTACCATAGTAAGGCCCCCTGCTGTAAATTCGCCACTTGTCCTTCTTCTGGTGGATTTGGTCTGGCCTGGAATATTGATTTTCCATACCATGTTAACGAGAACTTTCCCGGGTTTGGTTTGTACCTGCAGCATGATATACATGTTCCCAAGCCCAGCAGGGGGCGATGGTCCACCCTCTGCTGCTGCTGTTGTATGTGTGTGTGTGTGTGTGTGTGTGTGTGTGTGGTCCAGGTATACATTACATTGAGGGGACTGAATGTCCCACCAAATGTGATAAAAAAAAAAAACCTGTTATTCTGACGTTGTTTGATGTTAATGTTTTAAAAATTTGTGACTGCAATCAAAAAACTAAAAATGCAAAAGACTTGCATTTTTTTGGTTACTTATGGTTAAGGTTAAGGCTGGGTGGGGCTTAAGGTCATCATTGATGGGATTAGAGTTTTTCCCATAGAAATAAATGCACGGTCCCCACAAAGATATGAGTACAGGTGTATGTTTGCGGGTCTGTGTGTGTGTGTGTGTGTGTGTCCATCTCCTCGGGTCTGACTCTCCCTGTTTTTCCTGGGATATGTTGTCTATATTCTGATTGGCCTGTGCGACTGTGCTTTCTCATTGGTTCACGACTGACCAAAAGGAAATAGCTCTAGCAGATTGAAATTTATTATTGAATATATGGAATTTCCATCTATCAGGCGTCTGGTCTTAAATTCAGGCACACAGCGTCAATCCAATGTCAGAATGTGATTTATTTTATCTGGAGCCAGCAGACATTGGGGATTCAGGCTTACTCTTAAATCTGATGCAGCAGAAAACCGTTACCGCTTCATGTAATTTGAACTAGACAGAAAGCGACAAAGGAAATTTAAAAAGTGAATTAAATGTTTGACTACAAATCATAAAAATATTTCTGTCATGTGTATCATTGTATCAGTTTCCAGAGACCATCATTTTAAATATTAGAGATGAACTGGTTTCAAATAAGGTTAGGGTTAATTTTTTTTTTAAATATACTATTTGATCATCTATCTTTATTTGAGAACCAAAAGGCCCTCAGTCTTCATGTAATTCAGCGAAGAGCTTTCATAAAATTTAGTGCACAGAAATGGTACATATTTAAAGACCTGAGAGTGTTTTGGAAATTTGCTTTTCATTAATGAAAATCTTGCATGACTGTGGTGGGATCCCTGTGGTGGGATCCCTATGGTGGGATCCCTATGGTGGGATCCCGCCACTCTGCATGCAGTAAACAGTGGCAGAGCGATCACTTCTGTCGCTTCGGCCTGGGCGTGCTGTGACCCCCGCGATCCGCTTTGCCCGGCTCTGCCGTTTGCTACAGATCCCAGGGGAGCAGATCTGTGCAATTAGACACTTGGCATACGACTGCGAGTAAACACGGCGTGACTGTCTCGGCTCGCCGCGTTAATTGATAATTAGGACTAATATGAATATGAAAGGGTCTCATTAAGTAAACTTTCTGGGGGGTGACGTGTACATTACCATCAGCCCCAGGAAGACTAACGTCACTATGCCCTCCAGTGCTTTGTTTTGATGTTGCTCACATTCATTACTGACTCAGCCGGACACAAATCAGGATTTTCAGCATGTGTTGCTGATATTGCTGGAATCGTCGTCATTAATTTAGTGCATTTTTAGGTCAATCGTAAGTTTAAATGGAAACTTGTATACAGACAATGACATAATACCAGTGGGCCAGACTTGTAGTAAGTGCACTCTGGAATAACTAATAAAGCCACCTAAATGATTAAAGAACCCCCTCGGAATGGGTAGATGGTGAGGAAAAGAAAGAGAAGAAGGTTAGAATAGAGAAGAGAGATGGCAGTTTCGGATGGGAAGAAAGAAATGAAGAATGTACTGAAATTTCAACCCACCCTCCTTTAACACATGCATGTAGACTGTAATAACGGCTAAATTTCCCGAAGGTTCCTCCAAAACGGAAGGCTTTGTGAGAACGCTTATCTGCAGGGTTCCGTTTTTGTATTCTTGGAATAGACGAATCAGCCACTTCTTATGAATGGAACAATTTTGAAGATCGATGGAGATAAAGAGGTTCGGTGGAAAACAGGCAGGAGTTTGAGGTTTTTTTAGAGTGGTAGCTGTCAAACAGGTCGGGAATGGAGGGCTTAAGCTTTGGGGTCTTTGGTGTTTGGGTGGAGTAACGTCTTTGTGGTGCAGTCACTGAGGTGACATCTACAGGGAGAAAGGGGACCGAACCACTTCGATGGGGGAAGGACCCTCCTTCCATCCTTATCCTTCCTAAATCAGAGGAATGCATGAAGCTACCCAGGGACTTTTCATTCTCTCCATGGCACAAACTGAACATACCAGCACTGATGGATACTTCAAGGACACGGGGGTGACCGGCCTGATATACCACCTGCCTTCTAGCTCTCCAGGTCCTCAGACCATTGCGCAGTTTCCCTTTGAGGAAGCAGCTCATTTAAATACTCGGCCGTCTAGTGAAATAAGTAACATTCGGTCATTTTCTTTGTTTAACTTCAACCAGAATCATTTGCACTTCAACTTCTTTACATTATCAGGCTCTATCCAGCTTCCAGCCACTGGCCAGGGTTGTGGGCTGGCATGTATAAAATCTGAGTCATTTAATTTATCCAAAAACGATGTGCATTTTTTGAGAAAGCAGGATTGGACAGTCGCTGGATTAATTGGGGTTAAGGGCCTTGGTCAATGGCTCAGTGCTGAAATGGCTCTGCCAATCTTGGGTTCTGAACCGGCAACCATCTGATCGCAAGCAGAGCCCCAGCCCACTGAGCCTCACACCATCCCTGGCTATTTATTGATTCTGACCAATGGAGCTTGAAATTAAAATTACAAGCACTTGCACAGCTGGAAATCTAGAAGGGCTGTGTGGCTCAGGGCTGCTGCTCATGGGTGCAGTTTTTTTCTCGTCGGAATTTGAAATCGCCCCCTACCCCCCCGCTCTCCATTCGCATACATACCTGCACCTATAGTTGTCTATAGCTTGTCCTCTGCTATTGAGCAGAGATTTAGCTTCTTTTTATGAGTGCGTGGGCGTGCCCTGGAAGGGGAGGGAGGGGGGCGCGGTCTGGCCCCCTCATAACGCTAAGCCCTGCTCGAGCCGTCCACCGCTTTGTGTCCCGGGCTCCTGGCAGGGGGACGCGGACAATGCACTTCCTTATTTGGAGGGCCAGGAATTCGGTAATGGCGAATCGGGGCTTTGCGCTCTGCCAGTCAGGAAATACCCCACGGCCTGCCGCTCCTGAGGAACTGGGCTGGGATGCAGGGCTCTCAGACAATGAGCCAGACACAGAATTCTGCCTCTAGGAACATGTACAGTGCTCCTCATAACCGGCGTCAAATCTAAATCAGCTTTAACCTATGTGAAAATGATCTC
Organism: Brienomyrus brachyistius; assembly: GCF_023856365.1. Taxonomy (NCBI): domain Eukaryota; kingdom Metazoa; phylum Chordata; class Actinopteri; order Osteoglossiformes; family Mormyridae; genus Brienomyrus; species Brienomyrus brachyistius. Next base: position 29,345,993 of record NC_064533.1, read on the forward strand.
AGCCTTTACATCATTTAGGATTGTATGGGTATTTAACTCTATACCAAGGAACAGATGTGACATGTATTAAATCTCCAGAATAGATGTATAAAATCCTTCCATTTTCACGGAGGTGGAATAGCCCAGGACCTGCACTGCATGGTCTGCCTGAGATCCGTCTGCTGCATTACTGTGAAAACGGTAAAGAAGTTGCAGAGTTTAATGTGCTGCATTTCTCAGTAACCTTCAGTGCTGAGCTGCACGAGGAGCATTAGAATCAAAAGCTTTTTAATTTATCTGTCGAAACGGATGTTAGGTGGAGTGTGAAAAGGAAGCATCTGATTAACTGGTCATTTAAGTCGCTTATATATTGTTGTATGCTTTACATGCATGTTGCTGTGTTTGGATAGATGTAAATGTGATTTATGGAGAGAAAGTAATTGATGCGAAGGCTAGGAACCGCTTGTAGCGGGAGTGTGATGTGGAGGTGATGTGGAGGTGATGTGCAGAACTCCCTGACTTCCAGCTCTTCACACTCTGTTTCGGAGCGTTATCCACATGGGAAATAAAAACACCAGATTTCATTTTAACAAGCTGCAAACTGGCAGAGTAAGCGGCCGGACCATGACCAGCCCGCCCCTGTTATTAAGCTTTTTGGGCACATATGAGCGGGCAGGACTGATCTCAGGAAGGAGCGGAAGATCAGAAAAATTGCACAGATGATTTAACCTGGCAATTTAAACTCTCCGGTGTGTTGGGCCGTACTGGAGCATGCTTTAAATATTTATTTTATAATTTTACCCATTTCACATTGTGTTACTCCTGTTTATTGCATGAACTCTCTGCACTGGCATCCTGTACAGAGTGTACCCCACTCCTGCCTCCTATGCTGCCTGGGATAGAGTCCAGCCCCCCTCCCTTCCACATTCCTGACACCAGGAGAGGGATGGATATTTCAGCCACTGTAAAGAGGATGTGATGCTTCGGCTGCACGTGTGTGTATCAGCCTCTCCGGGGCGGCTTTGGGCGTGTGTGACATCGTTCGGGGAGACCTCCGCTGTCTCGGAGGGTCCTGACCGCCACCTCTGAGGCAGACTGTCTGCTTCCTCCAGGGCTGACCCATTTAAACATTAATGCGCTATAGAGAACCTGCACCGACTGGGTCATTTTCACAGCAAAACCAACACTAAGCACATGATTTAACATGATGCATCTTCAGTTAGAACGTTATATTTATATACATATAAATATGTGCGACCTACTATAATATTTTCAGGACATATATTCTTTTTTAGTTATTTATTCTTTTTACCAGCTGTTTTTTGTGAATTCTCCTTATGTGGGGAACTGAGCACGTTCTACTCTGGGTATTTAACCCTGTAACAACAACGCTGTAGTGACCGTAGTAGGTTTTTGATGTCCCATAACTAATTAATGTGAGTAAATTCGGGTATTCCAAGCTTTTTTCGCCCCAGGGTCCGATGGGGGCCTCAATGAACGGTCCACACCCCCCCCCCCCACCCCCCAATCTGCGTGTTCCTCTCAGACTCACGTCATTCTCCTGACTGCATGCATCTGAAAGATTGAGGATGATTTGTTGAACAGAACTGCCGCATTGCAGGAGAGGGGAAAAAAATGGAGAGGCTTTACTGGGGGGGTTCTGCTACGGAGTGCCAGTGGATTCTTTGGCGTCGGATCAGCGCGAGTACCCGGCTGAAACACTGTTTATCTTCAGCGGTGTTGATGCAGCCTTTCAGCGGCGTCTCCGTTGCTGCACTCACTAGACATAATGTTTGGGAGTCTGCAGAATTTGTGTCCCCATTTTGGTTTTACCAAAGTATCCGAAATCACATATCTGCTCTAAATGGAAAACCACTATTGAGACACGGCAAGGCTTTGTTAATTGGTGTACGTTAAGGGATATATCTGCTGAACTTTACAGTCTGCTGTGTCTGGTGCTGCTCTCTTGGTGGAGGACAAGCCCAAATCGATCCGTTCCTCTTGTTGACACCTTCGTCGGCCATGTTGGGAGACAAGAAGCGGTGATTCACATTCTCAGCAGCCTTCAGGCGAAACGATGGCTCAGATCATCGTGGAAAGAGCTTTCAAGGCGTTAAAATTTCTGTGAGGATAGTTCCTCCTGTGAAACCACGCCTCTTTGTTACGATGAATTAGGCACAGACCGAGAAAAGGCCAAAATGAAAACTAAAATCCAATTTCAGCCTCCCGTTCCCGTAAGGGATCCCCGCGGAGGACGATCCCACCCGGCCTGTTATGCCGAAAACAACCATCACTCACAATGGCGATTTTTTTTTTACGCTCCTTTAAAGTTTTGGAATCCAGATCGGATTTTGTGAGCACTGACCCGAGTAAATGAAGAGGAGAGGGGGGCCCACGTTTAGGGGCTGAATCTGAGCGCCCTGTCCCTGGGCCTCTTCCTGTTCAGCCCCACCACTCCCCCCCCCCCCCCCCAACTGTGACCACAGTGCAGGTATGCATGTGTACCTTCAGGATCCCTGCAGGGGTGGCCATCCAGCTCAAACTTAGCTATGACTTAGCGTTTAACAGAATGAGGTTTTTAACTTCGATGGGTTTTTTTCATCATGTAAAGCTGGATGCTTTAGGATTTCGGCTACACAGCCCAGCACCCCATCCTCCATTTGCAAAGCCCCACTTTGGACTGGGGATTTCTGTTCAGAAGGAGAACACTTTTCTGGTCGTGATATTTGTTTTCATTTATTTCTCTTCGAGCTCATTAGGTTGAAACTCTTTTTCCAGATTTTCACCCGGCGGTCAGGAGTGGTTCTGTAGAATAGGAGTCCATATTCCTCACCCCTGCAACCCTGCCCCCCCTGGGCTGCCTCAGATAGACCCCAGGCTCATGGCTGGAAGGATGGAGGGTTTGATGGTACGGATTCGAGGTGGCCAGGCTCTCTGTGGGATTGTTTTCCCCACTAAAGCTGCCCTAAGCACGAGTGCCAGCATTCAGCCTGAATCGGCTGGGGAATCTGAGAGGGAAGGGCTTGGAGTCCGTCAATGCCGCTTTCAGGCTCAGCGGGAGCATTTTCCGATGGAAATAGGTGGGAAAATATGTGAGAGATAATTGCAGTTTTGAAGGGGAACTGGTCCTGAATATGTCACAATGCTTTATTGTTGTCTGTGTGTTTTTTTATTGTGTTGGTTAGGTTACAATCAGTGTTTGAGACAATTAGTGTGTGAGAATTTAATTTATCACGGTCTGCATCTTTAGCGACGTGGGCGCCCCAGATTTAACAAGGCCGATCTCATTTCTGCCCTTTCAAATTACTCTTGGCTGCCCGTTCTCATTCTAGACTATTCACTGCTCCGGCACAGCTTGCCAAATCGCTTCAGGTTTCACTCTGCCATTTGCATTCTCTACCTGCTCTTAAAGAGACAGTATCCATTGTTCCTCGCGTCGCATTTCCTCTGGGTATGCCATGTAAGTGACCTCAGCTGTACTGAATTATTCACTCATTTCATTAATAATTTTTTTTTTTGCTTCAGCAAAAAGTGAAAAGCAAACATGTCTTTCTGAATTTTTTTTAGTAATCACTATGAAATCGATGCTTTAGTCACCAGAAACCCTTTCTAGATTGATAAAAGTTAAGGTGTTAAACGTGAATAATTTATAATTAATTAAAACGGTCGCGGTAGTAATTTTGATCATCTCTCTGTGTGTCTTAGCATATTGGCAGATTCATTCCTGAACACCAATGAACCGTAAATGTTGAGCGATCATCAGAAATCCATCCATCCATCTCCATTAAGCAGCACAGCATCACAGTGAGCCAAAGGGTTTCCCCAGGGGCACCCAGAACGAGATGCCTGTCCGCTCATTTAGAGACACCAGTACAGCTAAACTTTATATCTTATCATTACAGATAAATTATGTTTGTTTCACTGTATAGACCTTAATTCGACTGTATGTAAAGTATTCTGTTTAATGTTTCTTCTGCTTCTGATCTTTAAGCAAATGCACACATAAAACATCCACCCCTCCATTATCCATCTCAGCTTTTACAGCACAGAGCCTTGAGCCTGGAGCAAGATTGAGTCACCCGGCAGGGGACACCCTGGATGGGGTCCCAGTGCATTCCAGGGGACAGGCTCACACACACAATACGCACAGTTTGGGGAGACCAATTAGCCTAACTGTACGTCTTGGTTCAGCGGGCGGAAACTGGAGCAGCAGGAGAACATGACAGCTGTACCCACCCAGCAGGGGGCAGTATTCAGACCCCCAGCCCTGGAAGTACATGGTTTTGTACTTTTCTTGCATTCCTCCTTAGGCTAACCTAGACATTTCAGACTGCCGGTCTGAACTTCTCAGAAAATATCACTAATTAAATGTTAGCATTGAACAGCATGCCGACAACCTTCTCGCCATGAGCAGTCTTTGTTCAGTCTTTGTTTGTGGTTATTTTTTCCATTTATACCAATACCATTCCCACAGAACACCGCGTTCTGATTGGATACGATGCATGAAAGGGAGTTTTTAAATGTTAGGTATTTGGATATAGTGGGGAAAAAATCACTCCATGCAAGTACCGGGGGGAAAAAATAAGAATGAAACATCTCCCTCCAGGAATCCTGAAGCCTCTCAGCCTAATGCATCGCAATTCTGAGCACGCAGTAGGTCCCTTTTCTGACCAATCAAACAAGTCAGCACAACCAAGAGTCTGATAAACTTCCATTAGTTACTCATGGATTTAACCTTTACTACAATAATTTTTTCAACATGTTTTTGTACTCCTGGGAACACGGTATCACTCCGTATTGCACATTCTGTGAGCTTCAACCGTAATGGGACATATCTGCAGTTCACATAATTGTTTTCAGCTTATATTTTTGCCATTTTATGGTGAAATTGATGTTATCTATAAGCCGTAAGTCATTTTCCCGTGACCCTGACCAGGATAAGTGGCTAGAAGATGGATGGATGGAAGTGATTTTGATCTGGGAGCTTGCGTTGTGTGCTCTCCAGCACCCTCTGTTGGAGGAAGGGGGAAGTTGCGAGAGAACGTGATCTGTCTGGAAGACGGTTATGCGACCTGAACACTGCCAGACAGACAATAGAGTCCATGAATAAGTAATGTATATGAATATGGTAATGAATGCGGTTCAGGGAATTCAGCGCGTGGGTTTTACAGCCAGGCCGTTCTGAGGTGCTCATTCCACGCTTTCATACTCCGCTGAAAGTAAAAAAAAAAAAAAAAACACAGTAACCCACAAGGTCATGCTAACTGGTGACAAAGGAATACATTTCGAAGACTGGAAAACAACAGATGGGGTGAGAGAAGCATAAGCGGCAGCGGGAAGACGGCGTGTGGGGACCGGTGGCAGTGACGTATTCCAAGTTTTGACCAAACCCTCAACTTAAACGGTATACAACAATGTTACACAAATATTTTCCCATAGCTGGTAGGCAGCTCACAATCAGAAAGATGGCGGAATTATTTCTGTCCTTTTGAAAATGTTCATTTAAGTCTCCCTATAATCTTGGTGCACTCATCCTGCTCCCCCGTTATCGAGGACAGGATTATCTTCCCTGGAATACAAGCCTGCTGCCCCAGAGACACAGAATGAGAGGGAGAGAGGCAGCATGGGTCTCCGTGGTCTTTCACTAACCACAAAGATCCAGGGCCGTCTCCTGCTGGGCAGGAATGCCCAACGGAGGACCGGTCTCTGCTCCCCCTGCAGGCCTAAGACCTAATTACAGCTGCCTTCCACGGCTTGTCCCTTTGAAGCTGCGCTCTCCCCCCTCTCCTCTTACGGAATGGGATATTACCATTTGGTGTAGTTGGTTTTGGAGAGTGAAGGAGACAGGGGGGATCCGGCAGGGGGGATTTCGACACACGGAGTGCATTTGCCTATGCAAGGCCAGTCCCCTTCTGCTGGCGGTTTTCTCCCACGTGGGACTGGCAGGGTCACTCGTGATGTTTGTACTGCCGCGCTGTTGACTTTAACTGTGTACTGTGATTTGCTGCTTAAATAAACTTAACAAGGGGGAAATGTGCTCTTGTGCACTAATACGCTGTGTTTTCTAGGCAAATTTCATTGCAACTATGACTAAATTATTTAAATGCACTGCTATTATCAGTTACGATTCCATTCTTATATACTAATGCTGTATTAGATTGTATTGCAGTGTGGCCAAGCTGGTATGCTTGTGCCACAGAACCAGGGAATCTCTAGCTCTTTGTGTGTATTTAGGGTTTGTTTCAGGTTTCTTTGAGTCTTTGGTTATTTGTTTATAGCCTGGTCAGATATCCAGTGTTTAAGGTGAGCTGCTGAGCTGCGAGTTTCCCATCAGTATGAGTGTCTTTGCATGTCCTGTGATTGGCTGGCGTCCCATCCAGGGTTGTCATGTGATTGGCTGGTGTCCTGTCAAGGGTGACCCCACCTTATTGTCTGCTCCAATGCTCCGGACAACCCGTAAATTTGACAGGGTAAGTGCCCATTGAAATGGCCGAATGCGTTATATTTCAGCCTAATATGAAATTCAATGCAATTTAATATGAAGCGCAATGCAATTTAAAAAATTCAATTTAAGAGGAAATATAATGCAATATATTTGATATACTTGATGGGAGAAACTAGATTGTTATTATTTCCTTTTGAATATGATTTTTTCCCCACTACAATAGCCACATATATTACAGCAGTTATTGAGTCACAGTAAATTCATTAGGCTGAATGTCAGGTTACTGTGTTATGGGTCGTATTATTCAGATGATAGCTCTCATTCATAGGAACGAGGCCGGTCTCTAAGGATATTTTTACCCATTTAGCTGGAGTGATTTGTCTGAAGTACAGATCTCCAGGGTATGACAGCAGGGCTGCTGGCAGGGACTCAAACCAGCGACCATCGGGATGTGTCGCTACCCTGCTACGCTACTCGCTGTGTGACAGTCGCGTTTCCTGCTCTGTCCGAGCCACTGTTCACCTTCGAGCGACACTACGTTAATTTCCCTTTAAAAATCCACAGAATCTTGAGTTTCTTGATGGGAATGTTAAGGTTAATTAATACATGATTGTTTCATCAACATTCTGCCTTTCACTAAAATAAATGCAACTGAATATAATGCGACTAGTATCAGGTAATATAAAGTCAGATTTGGAACGGTTAATAATAATGAATGGAATGGTTAATAATAAAAAAAATGAATAATTGAAATTAAATCTGATGTATGTAGAACATTGTTCCCGACTTGAGAGTTTGAGTGGGTGGCCAGTGGCGACCTCTGCTGGTGTCTTCCATAAATTGCAGCTTTGAAACCTGCCTCTGAAATATATATTTCCTGAATTTCTCTTCAGTCTTCTTATACCGATTATTTTTTATTTGACCATAAGTGGCAGGTCAGCTGCATATGTATACCTGTTGAGCACATCATGAGTTTCTGGAAGAATTTTTCAGTTCATCTCCTCGACTCCTGTGATTGTGCTGGGCAGCTTCCAGTTCACTTTGTAACATTCGTATTGTATTGTGTTGCCATGGTGACAAACAGCAGCATCATGAGGTGAATGAAAGTTGTCTGTGGTCTGGCCTTTCAGACTCTGGGGTCAGCCGATGGTGCTGATGATGCGTTTACCTCAAGGCAGCTTTGTTGTGGACTACTGCTCCTGCTTCCGGTGTGAGCTCTGTGAGGCATTGTGGGTAGAGAATCAGGTGGCAGGTAACTGCTATGTCGAAATCACTTAGCATTTAGGTCACTACTGCTGAGTGCTACATAGAAACGTCACCTCTGCCCGTTCTCTTGCATTTCCTCCATATAAAGGGATTAGCCAGGTGTCTCGCTTGAATCCTCAGTGGACTCACTGTTTCTTCTGCTTTCAGCTCCAAACCCCCGGTGCCTCGGGACTCTTTTTCCTACTGAGTTCGGCACTTAGACATTCTGACATTCTCCATGGCCACCGCTTTGCTGTAAATGCCTTAATTGGCCCATGACGGGAAAGGTCCAAGCATTCCCAGACCGGAGGTTTGGCGGAAAAGTCCCGGCACAGATTCTCAGAGCACGACATTCCGACGTGAAGGACAATGTCAGCCTCTCACTTCGGACGAATCTTTAATATCCACTGTTAGCCTCATTCACGCAACTACTACAGCACAACTATTAAAACTACGTTTAAAGGCATGTGGATTGTCGTGTTGCTGCATTAAGCACAACCAACCTAGCATAAGTAGATCCTAAATATTGTTCTCCATTTTTGTATAGTGAGTCAAAACTTATATACCCAGTCAGCTTCAGGATTATTACGGGTTAGTGATACTAACCTTCATGTATGATGTTTGCTTTATCATGTGCGCAGAAGAGTCACAGCGCTATCGAATCCTGCAGTGCGGTTTGGTGTCTAGGGGTTCATGTTCGTTTGTCCCACTTTTAGGGCCCTGGGTGATTGGTTGGGAGGAGTCCAGGGTGGCAATCATATTAGGGAAAGTCTCTTTGGCCCTGGCCAGTTTAAGCAGCCCTGCACCTGATTGGCCGGAACAAAGGCCCGCCTACTCGGGTGGTGCTGCCCTTCTCTCTGAGCCCCTGGTCAGAATCTTTGGGATGGACACTACGACCATAACTCCCCACCCAACCCCCCTCCCCCAAATGTTATCCAAGTATTTCTCTCTGTTCCTTTTGTCTTATCAGTTAGTCTGCATCATTTTTTTTTCTTGTCATTTACAGAATTGGGAAGTCAGTGCCACCGAATCTGAATTTTGTTACTTTGTAACAAATATATCAAGTTAGATTTACATAGAAAGAACAACTCAGGTGAATTAAAGTTAGATAGTGAACTTGTAAGGAAAAGCCAAAAAAAATCACCGGAACATGAGCTGTGTTCACCTGTGACATTATATCACATTGTAGCCAAACCATTGTGTAAGTTTGTAAATCGTTATTTATGTCAAATCTGGATCAGTGCTTCAGTTAGAAACATTATGAACCTGCCATAGAAACAGTTGGCATGAGATTCTAACGGAAAATATTTTTAGCCAGGGAAACTTGATAATGCCTGACAATTCCTGGTTGTTTTAGAGTAAAAACTTTGGAAGCATAAGTGTCATCAAACCGGGAGATTTTGGGAGATGCAGGAAAAGGACCATGGCCCCTTTAAGCAGCTTGGCTCCTTTTAGAGACGAGCGCTTTCTGGCGGGCGGCTCGCGACCTGGCGGCTCGTGCTCCTCAGCAACAAACCGTCAAGGAGAACGGCGAACTTCCCCAGCCGGCACACAAACAGCGGGGGGGCGGCAGCCAGTCACACCGTGTGTCCTTATCAGCCAATGGAATGCAACAGCTGCGCATGGGGCCCCGAGGGTGGGCCGGCCGGAACCCCCCTGACAGACCCCCGCCCTCCCCTCCCCTCCCCTTGCGGGGCGAGTGAAAGGCAGCTCAACTCAAAAGTGCAAGAGGCACAGAGAGCGACTTGGCTGGGTTACACATTAAAAACAGTGGAGGAGAGAGAAAGGGAGAGGAAGGGGGGACGGGAGCGAGAGAGCAGGGCACTTTGAAAGGAGGAGGAGGAGAGACCACACTGAGGGGAAGAAAGAGAGGGAGAGGGAGAGACAGAAGGGGGGCAAGGAGGACTGGGGCAGAGAGATACGGGAATACTCAATGGCTACAGAGGAGACGGCCGGGGGTGCCCGCAAAGCCACCAAGAGCAAACTGTTTGAGTTCCTGGTCCATGGAGTGGTGAGTTGGTCCCGTCAGCGCGCGCGTGTGTGTGTGTGTCGGTGTGCACGTGTGTGTCGGTGTGTGCGAGTGGGAGAGCGAGCCCCCGCGAGCCCCCGCGAGCGCCGATAGCTGGGAAAGCCGCGTGAAGGTTATTTCCAGCCTCCAGAATGCCATTTCGCTTCTTTTTAAAGACAAGGGGGAGTGGAGAGGAGCGGAGAACGAGGGAGGGAGCGAAGGAGAGAGGCAGCGATGGGGAGGCTGAGGGAGCAGGAGAGGCAGCCGGATCCCCGGGCGTCTGAGTCTCTGCCGGGACCCGACAGGAGATCCGCACGGTCACTTTGTACAGCTTCAGACCTGACCGGTTCTCAGTGACTCCGGTTCTGGTTCAGAACAGGCTGTACAGGAGCCCACAGGGCCAGTCTGATCAGCATCTGGGGAATTAACTGTCTTTTCCTGATGCATCGCTTTATGTAGGAGCCGGACAGCCTCCCGCTCTCACTGACTGAGTTAAACATAGTGTGTGGGGGGGGGGGGGGGGGATAAACTCAACAGCGTCTCTCTATTTTGGTACAGTTTAAGTTTAGATGATGTTTACCTCATTAGTGACTGGCTGTCTGTGTATGTTTTCATTGATAAACAACTTTTTGGTTAGCCTCTGGGACTGGCTCCTGACCCCCGCAACCCTGGATGGGATAAGTGGTTACAGAAAATGGATGGATGGATGGATGGAAGTTTTTGGTTCAGTTTGAGCACAGTCAGATGTACCACGTTACGGGGGGGCTCAAACTCAAACATTCGGCTGGAATCCAGCAGGATACTAACAGTGTCTGGCTATTTGGCCAGTGAGTTTGGAGTTTAGTTTGTTAGGGAGGTTTCAGCTGAAATGAGGTAAGGTTCACCAGACTGCTGTATCTAGGGCTTTTGGTGAGAGGTGAGGATGTTAATCTAGTAAAAATATGAATATTATTTATTAATAATATTAATATTAATTATTTCATTATTAAATATTCTTAATATTATTAGGAATACAAATATTCTTTTTAAGCATGTTGTGTCATGATTCATGGAGAACTATGTCCACAGCTTTCAGGGAATAATTTGTTTTTTATACCGCACATATTCCTGGTTCCTGGAACATTTCACTGCTTCATGGAGGGTGTAAGTGTATCTCATAGATTTCGACAGTGGGGGTCAGTTCTCTGTTAAGATAACGGCCCTCCCTGGTTGTTGAGGCTCCTCTGCCTCATTTAGCCTTGCTAGGTGTCCTCCCCGTCAGCGGTGCCCCCCCTCCCCCGCGATCAAACACCGCGTCACACTATCCCGCTCTATAAGGACTTCCTGTGACGCCGATCATGCGTAATCTGAATCGAGATCGATTTATTTTTATATAGCGCCTTTCCCCACAGGGGGGATTCGAGTTTGGCCTAGAGGTGAGCGGAGTGTGTGTAAGGCTGGATATCATGCTCATGGATATCACACGCTGTGAGACATATGACTGCGCAGAGATTCGGCATGTCTGTTGCGCTGCCAATAATGAATGCAGTGTCGTTTAAGTTGTGTGTGCTGAAATGCTAAGCCGAGCGCTGTCACTTGTGAGTTTCCTTGGCTCTGCTGGGCCGTGTTCTGGAGGGGCAGGACCCAAATGATTTATGGGAAGATTGTACCGGGTCGGTGCGCTAATTAACCTTGATGAGGCTTTCGCTACTTCCAGGCTGCTTTTCCCCCCATTACTCTTTTTGACTTCCTGTATCTCTGCTGCGGTTCCTCACCTCTGAAGGTGTGGTGACATGGTGATGGTGACAAATGGGTCGGTACCACAGCTGGGCTGCTCCGGAGACCTTAGAGAGCAGAAGCAGTGACTCTGGCATCCAGAGCCGGCAGGTGACCTCGCCGTTCCTCTATGCGGTGTAAACGCCCTTATTCATGGAGCTACTAAGTGACTGTTAATTGGTTCTGAGTTAGCGCACTGTGACCATTCTCCAGATACTCACCCAGAGAACGATTTTGTCATCACTTAATGAGTCATGTCCCCAGTAATGTCCTATTAGAGACAGTGACAAGAAAGCAACCAACTACATCCATGGACATAATGATTCCTGTCATCGTTTTTGAGCAAAAATGCATAGATATAACGGTATTATAGTTACCTTATAAAATAACGTATATATATAAACATCAGGTGAAAGTATTAGCATATTAGCAACCCCGTTTGTCAGCATGGCCATCACCAGGGACCTGCCAGCGGCTAAGGCCAGTGGAGGCTGAGGTGGGCTCCCCAAGTGCCATTTGAGCGCTGTTGCCATGGCAATGGGTGAAACGTGGGGTTTTTTTATGATTACTTTTGCCTATTCTCCCTTGACTTTTGGTAGATTGGACCTGCTTTTCCTTTGTAGTTTATGCCTTTCAAAAGGGGAATTGTGTAGCCTGTTGGCAAGACGACATGTCCAAGTTTGACTGAATTTTTTAAAGAAAATTCTGGGAAGGAGGAATTCAGAAAAAAATGGTTCCTGGTCTCATGTTCCCAGACCTAAAGCTCTCCATACCTGCCGCATCTAACATCCTCCATGCCCACTGCCTCCGTCCTCTGTGCCTGCCACATTCTTCATACTTCCTGCACGCCATGTCCACATCTTCCATGTCTTCCAACCTCTATGGCCTCTGCATCTTTCATGTCCACCCCATCCTACATGCTCACTGTGTCCTCCGTCCTTGATGCCCACCACATTCTCCATCCTCCATGCCCACAGTGTCCCCTATCGTCCATGCCCACCACATCCTCCATACTCCATGTCCCCATATCTTTCTTGCCCACCATGTCCTCTATTTTCCTTGCATACCGCATCTTCCATCTTCCATGTCCACCTCATCTTCCAGCCTTTTTGCTTGCCACATCCTCCATGCCCATTGGGTGCTCCACAGTCCATGACCACCACATCCTCTATGCAAGCTGCATCCTTCATGTTCACTGCATCCTCCATCCTCCATGTCCACTGCATCCTCCATCCTCCATGCCTGTCGCGTCCTCTATGCTCCATGCCTGTCGCGTCCCCCATCCTCTGTGCCCACCATGTCCTCCATCCTCCATGTCCACTGCATCCTCCATCCTCCATGCCTGTCGCGTCCCCCATCCTCTGTGCCCGCCATATCCTCCATCCTCCATGCCCACCGTGTCCTCTATGCTCCATGGCTACCGCGTCCTCTATCCTCCTTGTCGGCTGCGTCCTCCATCCTCCATGCCTGTCGCATCCCCCATCCTCCGTGCCCGCCATATCCTCCATCCTTCATGTCCACTGCATCCTCCATCCTCCATGCCTGTCGCGTCCCCCATCCTCCGTGCCCGCCATATCCTCCATCCTCCATGCCCACCGTGTCCTCTATGCTCCATGCCTACCGCGTCCTCTATCCTCCTTGTCGGCTGCGTCCTCCATCCTTGGCAGATCTCACTATGTGGGCCTGAAGCTGATGATTTGGTAGTGAGCCCGGCCTTCTCTGTCATACTGGCTGGGGTTCACTTTGGCTCTGTTTAGGCATGGTGCTCTATGCTCCATCAGATTGGGAGCAGCACGGCATGGATGACGGGCACTGAGGATTCACACCCCTGCGGTTCTGGGTTTGGTTTCCAGCCCCGCTCTATACAAGTGGAGGCTGCAGGTTCTCCACATGTTCATGTGGGCTTGTTCCAGCACCTCCTGGTTCTGGCTGTTTAGGATGAGTTCTCCTCTCTGCATTTGCCCTCTGATGGCCTTGCCTGCTTGTGTCTATTTCAATCTACTATATAACACACCCATTGCTACTATACCATGCTCTGTGTGGTCTTGCCTAATGGAAACTTTTTTTGTGTGTACGCCCCCCCCCCCCCCCCTTTCTTTTTCATTTTGGTGCATGTACCTTTTTCTCATCCTACTTATTTTACATATCTACCTCCTTCGTATTTTTGCGTACCTCCACCTCATTTTAGTGTACGCAGCTCCTCCTTATTTTTTGGCACGCACCTCCTCCTACTACTTATTTTAGTGTATGCACCTCCTCCTTCTCCTTGTCATTTTACTGTATGCACTCCCTCCTCATTTTAGTGTGCATCTTGTCCTCTTCCTCCACATTTTAGTGCATGCACTTTCTCCTGTAAGCACCTCCTCCTTCTCCTTGCCATTTTACAGTACGCACCTCCTCCTTCTCCTTGCCATTTTACTGTACGCACCTCCTCCTTCTCCTTGCCATTTTACTCTAGGCACCGCCTTCCCTTCCATCTTCCTGTGAAGGCTTTATCTCAGTCTGATATAAAGGTACTGGAGACTCAGTGCTGTTCTATAGTAGGAGACGCCATGTTTGCATATGGATATTCCACTCCATATAGGGAAAGTGCAATTACTTGTTTATTTTATGCTATGATAACCTGTTATTTCCGTCGATTCGCACAGCGTCTATGGTCCCACACCCTATATTTCCCAATATTTCATGTTTCTTGGTTGCGAGCCCCACTGGACTGTGTTATACCAAATATGGAGATGTTGCTGTACAGTTAATCTCGACACATTCCCGCACCGCTGAGAATGGCCGTGCGTCGCACGTGTGGCTTCTAAAAGCTACGCATTGCGATCGCTACCTTTGCGGGTTTTACTGCGGGTGTCCTGGGAAGACAAGAAGAGGAACAAGGGCAGCATTTGATTCCGTGTGGCAGCAATGAAAAGCTGTATTTAAATGTGCTCGGTCTCTTACTCCCCCTCCCCCGCTAATATGCCCCCCCCTTGCAGCCCCATCACCAACCTGATTACCGCGCTCACCTGGGGATGTGGGGGGCGCCGTCAGGCAGGGGAGAGCTCTCTGACAAAAGGCAGACGGTTCGCTTGTTAGGGGTGTCCCCAGCAATGAGCCCCCCCTCCCCCAGTGACACGCTTCGGGGGGTGTGCGGCTCTGCCGCGCCACTCTCAGTAATGGGGTCGAATCTCTCTAATTATCCGTGGTTTAGGAGCCCACCGGGAGCCCGTTTATGAGGGGGGGGCTCATTTTGAAACCAAGCCTTTGTGTTTGGAGTCAGACATAGGCTGCCTTACGTGTATGTGGCCCCTGGTGAGCTTTGTGGGGGTTGGCAGGGGGAGGTGAGTGTGGGTGTGTGTGGGGAGTAGCCCCCTTGACTGACATGTACGAGTGCAACTTGTGGGGGAAGGGGGCACGGGAAAGTACGCAGTACAGTGCGTAGCTTTGTTCTCGGGGCCTGCAGCTCTTAGGGGGCCCTAACATTAGCCCCCCATTCGGATGTGTATTAATGCGCATTCACACGGTAGATCATGGGTGGCACTGTAGCCTCACACCTCCTGGATTCAGGGTTTGGGTCCTGCCTCCACCTTTCTGTCTGCGTGGGTTTTCCAGTTTCCGCCAGCAAGTCTAATAACTTGCAGTTGGGTGTGTTGGCGGCTTTGAGTGACCCGGGGGTGTGTCGGAGTGTGTGAACTGGTCTCCTGGCCCTTTGTGTCCTGGGACCGATTCCAGCCCCTGCATGGGACACATAGTCATAGAAGATGGATGCTATGGAATCAGAATGAGTTTTATTGCCCAAGTAAGGTGACACCTACAAGGAATTTGACTTGACGTTCCGCTCCAGTACAATCAAAACAGTAAACAATAAATCATTAAAGTATTGTCTAATTGGAAGAATATTTTCTTGAATTCCTTAGAATGAGAGATTTTGTGACAAAGGCAGACGACTTTCATTTGAACTTTACTCTAATGTGTCTGGGTGTAAAGGCTGGTAAAATGCTGGAGTGTAGACAGGGAAATGTGTGCACATTTCAGGGTTAATTAGTCATCGGTGTTTGAGCATAGATGCTGTCTATATCAGTTCTTGTTACAGAGCAGGCAAGGGTCTTTCGGAAGAGCTGCAATCAAGAGCCTCAGTCCAGTCCTGCCCAGGTTAGGGGGGGCAAGGGGGCCCCCTCGCTGTTGTAAAAACCCTTGGTTAGCAGTACAGAGATACTGTTATTAAGGGTTATATACTACGACCTGCACCTTCAGTAACATAACTTCACATATATGTGAAGTCACTCGTTTGCCTGTAAAATGAAAAACGAAAAGGATCATCTTGAAAATCATATTTGCATCTGGTCATATTCAGGGCACCGTGTCTTATGACCTCCTGTCAAGTGGCTCACCTCACGCTTGTGTCACACTTTGGGCATGTCTGTGTTATGGGGGGGGTTTGGCTTATCCCTAAGCTGCCGTGCGTTCAGCCAATCCGAAGAGCCGACTGGCACATCAGACATGTGCGTACGTTTTCCAGCACGGTTTGTTTAGGTTCTGCTAGATTCCAGTTCAAACCACCGGAGGTGAAGAGCCAATGTCCCCCCCCCCCTCCCACCCCCACCCCACTCTCTTAAATATTCAATATAATTTTATTTCGGCTGGCAGATTTACATTTTTTTCTGCAGCCATTATGAGCTGGCGAGTCAACCCAGCCTTTATTACCCTGCGAATTTGCACCAACCGGCATGCTCTCCCATGTGGCAGAGGTGATACCCCACGGGAAGCTGGGCTGCTGTGAAGTCACTGCCGTTTCGGACGGAGAGTTACTCTTTTTTTCTCCCAGCGAGTCTTCATTTTTAATCAGCTCACCTGCGGCTTGTGCATTCCGGAAGGTTCCAGGGCTCAGTGCCTTTGCTGTGACATTGCGCCCTCCGTCTGATGGGCATGGATTCCCTCCATATGCTCTGGCCGCCTCCCATCTCGTGGTTAATGAGAGGAGTGTCTGCACCGCGCTTCCCAGCTCTGTCATTAGCTGGGAGGAAAAATACAGACCAGGCCATATGCAGAGCGGCACGGAATCCCAGGGCAATTTACAAAGTTACTGCGAGGTTTATTTCTGATAGATCTCTTACCAAAAAGGCAGCAATGCAAATATTTAGTGGGTGTGATTTTACTAATAATTCCCCATCCTGATATAGTCTGAAGTTCCAAAAAAGTCTATCGGTTTAGAAAATAAATCACTGGAAATCTAAAATAAAAGTGTTATAATAGTATTTTTCACTGTTGCCAGGCATGCTGGGTGATATTCTGTCTCAGTGACGCAGATGTTTTCGCCTCACAGCTCTGGGTTTGAGTGTCATTTCCGGCTCTTCTCTCTTTCATCCAGGGCTTAATGCTGACTCCTAATCTAGTCTGGTGGGGGCAAGTAGATCAGCCCCGGTGTGTGGATGGATGGATGGATGGATGGACGGATGGACGGATGGATAGATGCGTGGATAGCCAGGGAGGGTTAGCCCTTCCCACCCAGCTCCACTAGGCTCCCACAATTGCTGCCTTGTCAGTGCATACCTGCCCCCCACCCCCCACCCCCCGAATTATGGGCTTCCTACAGTCAGACTCCAGCACAGCAAGTCACAAGTGAGGAAGGTGCTCCATGAGAATTTTAAAGCAGGAATATATTTGTATATATGCTGTCAGAACGGCGGCCCGTGAAATCCCACAGTCCACATGTCAGCTGAGCTGTGCCGGATTCTGCTCTCTAACTCGCTGCTTCTAGAAAGTTCCCCCTTGATCTCACTCTGAAGGGTTCTCTGCCCCCCCATCCCACCCAGCGCGACTTCTCCATCCCCAAGACGTCCATGTGTCCCAGACAATCTCCTGCCCTGTGGCATCGCGGCACGATGTCCCAAGTGTACAACCATTTACTGTAATGGAACATCTCCCCCCCATGCCCCCCGCCCCCCCCACAATGTCAGACCAGTGGGAAGGGGGGTTGGGGGTCCGGCATCTGTTGCCTGCAGGAGTGACAGGCACAGGTGTGAAGTGCCTCAGCTGTCCCTCGCCATAAACTGGCAGGTGGGCGTGGGGGGGCAGTGGGATAAAGTGGGCACAAGTGCAAGAAAAAAAATTCAAAGCGGATTTAATTGATGTGATTGGCCAGCAGACCATTTAATTTGTGGGAGGCGTGCTTTCTAATCAATAGTCATGCCTGTATTCATTTCAGCAAGCTTAGCGGTTGTACATGACACTTTAATGAGCTTCACTTATCTGGGTATCTGGGAGGTGTGTGAGGTGCCTATGTGTTCAAATAATGAGGAGAATGGGACCCAACCCCCCCGGGGGCCCCGGGGGATCCTGCGCTGGGCCCTGGTTCACCCTGTCAGTGTGTCACGCCTGCAGTTTTCTGGGTGAGCGAATATCAACGCTCCCTTCTCTCTTGCTCCAGCGCCCAGGAATGCCATCTGGAGCCCGCATGCCCCACCAGGGTGCTCCCATGGGTCCCCCCGGCCCCCCATATGGGGGGAATGCCTCCGTCCGGCCCAGCATGCCCACCCAGGTGATGGAGGCCAACCGGAAGCGACCGGCTCCATCCCAGCAGGTCCAGCAGCAGCAGCAGCCACAACAGCAGCAGCAGCAACAGCAGCAGCAACAGCAGCAACAGTCCGTACAGAACCGGGCCCGCAAGTGAGTCTGACTGGAACCGCCCCCTATTTCCTATTGGCTGATCCAGACGGTGTGTGTTTGTCTCCACCCTCCCCCACCTGCTCCCCAGTCACTGCTCTCCAAGTCTCAGCGGATTCTATTTAAATGTGAGACTTTAACTCAATGGTTCCTCCTGTTCAAATGTCTTTACTCTCTTCTCCTTTTCATTTTCTTAAGAACAATGTCACTTAAGCCCCGTCGAGTCAGTCTACTTGCAGCCACACCGAAGTCAGTCCCGAAAAACTATTTTAATGGAGCTCGACCAATGAGCTCCTTTAAATCAAAAATTACTTTTTATTGGTCAATGAAGGTGGGCAGTAAGAAGGCTCAGCTGGCCAGGTCAGGGCTGTGATTGGCTAAGCCCATGCAGCGGCCTGGTGGAGAATTGAAGGGATAACTGAGGGGTCCTCATCCTCCCCCAGTCCTGCGGTATGGAGCCGCACCATCGATCCCTGAACAAACACTCCCTCCCCCCCAACAAGATGTTAACCAACGCCTGAGAAGCCAATCGATGGCAGCAACTATGCTGGATGCTTCCCCCTGGGGTTGGATAAAGTAACCCTCCAGCAGCTGACCCCAGTGCCCCTCTCCCCCCCCCCCCCCCCCACACACATGCTCACACTCTCGCTTGGAGGATCAGCAAGAGTGGCCTTGGATTGCTGTTGCTCGCGGGTTGACAGGTGCAGGTCGGGTTGATTGCAGTGCTCACATGACAATGGCCATACGATGGCCAATGCCCCATTCTGGTAAGATCTGCATGAACGCGGCTGTTTAAAACAGCAGGAATCTCTTTCGTTTTTCATAACACCGTGGCCTCACATCATCTGGGTTGGACGTTGGCAGTTCTCGCCCAGCTTTTGTGGAGTTTGCATGTTCTCCCTGTGTAGCGTGGGCTTCCTCCTGGTACTCCAATTTCCTCCTGCAGCCCAGAGACATACAGTTAGACTCTAGATCTCTATATTGCCCTTTTGTTGGGGTGTGCCTGGTAATGGACTGGAATCCGGTCCTGGCCATACCCTTCCTCGTACCCTAGGCTTCCTGGGATAGACTCTGGGCTCACTTGTAATTTTTTCTGCTCATCAACATGCTGTTTTATTATCACCTTTGTCTTTTTATTTTTGACTCTGTTCACGTCTTAAATCTCCTTGTGTACCTGTGCAGGGCTGCCTGTGAGCTGCATATTCCTCCATGCCTCCCTGTTTTCTTCACTTCTCCAGTTGTTACACTTTCAAGCTTTTATTTTGAAACGCTGGTGGGGGATTGTGGGTCCTTGTGTCTCTGGGGCAGTGGGTCCCTCACACATCAGCCGCATTTCCTGGGTTCATTGGCTAAGGTGCCTGGATGTGGAAGCCCTTGGTTTTGGTTGTCAGTCTGATGTTGTCGTTCTGTCTGTCCTTTCATCTGTCACCACAGCAGTTAGCCTGGGTGTTTCCCTGTTATTTTATCTTAGTGTAAACATCTCACTACTGCCTTGGATTCACTCACTGTTTACATACTGCAGTGTGGTCAGCTGACATTCTTTTGCGTCCCCAACTAGACTGACTGACCTGTTCCCTTTATTCTCCCAAAATACATGCCGTTTGGGCTCCCTTCTGACCCCCCACCGTATCACTTTTGCCACTAATCGGAGAACCTTCAAATCCCATCAACCCCTAGGAAACCGGTGGGATTCCTCGGAGCCAATGAGATTGCAGTGAGGCAGATGGACATGAGAGATGCCCAATCAGATCCCACACTTGGATCAAAGTAGGAACTCATTCTGCTGCATGTTAGTCTTCCAGAGTGACCCCTCCACACACCCCCACATCACCCCCCCAACCCCCACCCCCAACACCAGCACCCCCTAACTCTAGTCAGTGGCTTGTTCTCACCTGACGTGCCTGTGGTTTGTTAATGTATTGTCTCTCTTGAAGGATCCATGTCCATGTAGAACAGGGGCGGCCAATCTTACCCGCAAAGGGCCGGTTTTCGCTGCAACTCCATAATTAGATTACTAATTAGAGGACTGATTGGCTGAAGAGTTCTCACACCTGGGTGTGAACAGCTGACCTACAGGTTACCCCAAACACCTGCACACACAAGGCGGATAAGATTGGTCACCCCTGATGTAGAAGATAAAGGTTATTACAAGTAGGTTTCTGTGCACAAACCTGAAATAACTTCAGCCTTTTTAAATGACTATATGAATCGGATAGATGCAGGGCCTGTATTCAGTGCTTATATTTTTTTATATTGCAAAGTGATGCATATAATTTTAAATCTTTTTTCAAGGTTCTAGTTAAGATTTCAATTTGTATGATTTTGTTTCTTTTATACAGGAAAAAAAGCTACAAAAAAGTTAGTTTTTATAAATATCTTGCATGTGATCACATGTATGTTCACAGCTCAGTTTTGATGGTGTCTCCTATTATGTTACAAAAACAATAAAAATAGGTTTACTATGAGGCAGCAGAACGGTTCAGTGGGCGGTGCTATGCAGTCACAGCTCCAGGCTTGTGGGTTCGCTTGCTGCCTCCGGTCCTGTGTCTGTAGAGTTCTCCGCATGTCAACTCGCATTTCCTCCAGATGTTCCGCTCTCCTCCCACAACCCACGTTTGGGAAATAGACCTATAGTTCTTCAATAAGTGCTCAGACCTCTGAACCATGAACCTCCTGGAAGGACCCTTGGCAGCGATTTACCGGCATCCAAGGAAGCCTGTGGCACATCGACACGCAGCCCACTCCTCCTGGCCATTATCCCCGGTGGATTTGCATAAGCGACGCTAAAGGGTTTTATCCGCCGGCCTTTTTCATCGATTCTCGGCAGGATTTGTGTCTGCACCTTGGCAGGGCCATTCAAAAACTTTCACTCTTTTAAAATTCGTTTAAGCCCTTCCAGTGTGACTCTACCTTTGTACCAGTAACCATTGTGTTGGGCAGCCAGGGGCCCGGTAGGACGCACTCCAAGGCTGCATCGTGTGCGTGACGGTGCTGGGAAGACGAAGGGGGCTGTGAAAGAGCCAGATATTTCACAGCCTGAGTTGGATGCGTTGGGGGTGCACAAGCCCAACACGCTCCTCAAAACCACCTCCCACAGCAAAGTGAGGAATTCATTACTTAGGAACAGTCTTACCCTCGAAGGCCACGTGGACTTCGTGATGCTGCGCTCCACAGTGCTGTTTTCAGACAAGCGAACATGTGGACCTTTCTGGCACTAATGTCAGAGGTTGGGTTTGCCGTGCTGCTGACAGGCCCTTTGACCCAACTGTAGAGTCCGTCGCCTGCGGTGGCAGCACCGTGATTCAGGAGGAGGCGGAGGGAGGGTTTTAGCATTAGTGGATAAGGAAAAAGAGCAAAGTACATGTAAACGGCAGACAAAAAGCCAGCGCCTGTCTGCTGAAAAAAGGGGGCAGGATCTCTCACCATTCAGCAGAACAGTGATCCCAAATGCAAGGCCAGAGTCACAATGGGTTAGCTTAAGAAAACGAAAGTGAATGTCCTTGAATAGACCGGCAAAATCCCAACTTGAATCCTATTGAGGATCTGTGAAAAGGCTTGGAAATTGCAGACCGGCAAGCAAATCAGCCCCGAAGAATAGACCAAAGAGGATCTGCCAAGAAGAAGGGGCAAAAATTACAACATGTGGCGCTCAAATTCGTTACAGACGAGCTCAGAAAGACTCTGCTGCCTAAGTGTCTTTCACAAAATAATGTTTTTGTCTCTTATCGGGGAACGCAGGCGAAAATGAGTCTCACCCCTCGAAACAACCGATTGAATGCAATTTTAATGTAATAAAAGTTGTGTGGATAATTTTGAGATTTCGCACAGTGGGACTCCGTAGTATTGGTCTACTTTTGCGTGACAGTTTACCAACCCAGAAGATATGGAATTAACTTTTTGATTCGTTTTTTTTTTTTTTTCTTTTGCAAACTGGGGATGGTAGTTTGCGCCTTTGACCGTGAGTTAAGGTGAGCGTTCATACATGCTCCCCAAGCAGCGTGTGAAGGTAAATATAGCACAGCTTTCGGACTGGAAAGCAGCTGATATGACTGGTATTAGACAGCCCCCGTAAACAGGAACGATCCTCTGCAAGCTATAAGCTAGTTAAGCCTTGAGTTTAGCGGGAGCCTTTTAGCAACTGTTTCCCCCACTGGAAGCAAAATCCTCCTTTGTGTGACATGGCCACAGAGCCATCATTGTTAGTGTAGCTGCTGGTGGGAGAGGAGCGCCATATGTGTTATTGTTAACCCACTCAGCTGTGAAATGTGACCATTTGTCAGCAGACCCTGACAGCTGTCACTGGCCCGTTACTCTGCACCAGAGAAATGGTGGGACTGTATAGTTCCATACCGACCTATACAGCTGAGAACATTTCACACTGTTGCCTGGCTTTCCCCTTCCTGTGAGGGCAGGATATGAACACCTTGAGGTGTCCATCTCCTGGAGTGTACTGGGGAGGTGCTAGATCATTCCTATGAAGGCCACAGTACTTTCACGATGTCATAGAAGACGTCAAACCTGGGGTCCTCAGAAAGTTGTCAGATAGATGAAAGAGCTGACGTTTACTAAAACTGTCTGTAGTATGTTAACAAGAAAGGACATTTTAGTGTCGCACACGGAGTAACTTTAAATGCTTAAATAATGTGATTTTTAAGCATTTTTGGAATTCATAGGTAGGCAATTGACCGCTCTGTAAACCATCTATGCGACAACAGCAAAATGAGATCCGTGGGCAAACTTTATTAGCTGGAACTGGAGTAGTCAAAATTTAAAAGGTATGAGAAGATATTCAAGCGCCAGAACGTAAAGCTCTCTTCAAGTTCTGTCATACTTTGGACTCCCAGACCAACTGGTTAGCTTCGATGTGAACATGCCGTCTGATGGTACACAGAAGAAGAACTTTTAGGGAACTGGGGGTCTCACCCTGGGCACCAGCTGACGGTAGCTGTGATGCTGTTCTCACCTTCAAATCACATGATGCATCTTCGAGGAAACGGTTACAGAAAAAATGAACAGAAACCCTGCAGGTTTATGGCCACAAGTCAACTGCGTGACCCTCCTCCTGTGTTTCGTCCTTGTCCCATTAACCTTGAGGTTTGATATTTTGATTGGCTGAGGACATCAACTTACCAAAGTGAATAATCTATATGGGGCTGTATTGGCTTTCACAGACTACAGCTTATTTTTACTGGGTTCCTGCTTTAAGGGTCAAGCTGACTTGCACCCTATCTTCTCTAATACAGGAGAAGTCGTAAATAACTCAGTTTATTGGGCTGTCCTGACTTCTGAAGGATTTCTGGAATGAATAAGTTCCTGGTGACATTTAACTTCACAGCTGACAGTTGTCTGCGTCTTTGGCCACTGCAGTCCGGTCTCCTTGTGTGAAATCCCTTCAGGCTTCACGTGGGTACCTTTCGTGGGAGTACTGTCGCATTTCAGCATGTCTTTATAAATCCCACCTGTCACAGAGTGATGCTCAGTACTGTATCAAAGGCTCCTGTCGCAGGACCTCTGTCAAGGTGTTAGAAGGTCCCGCAGGCCAGTGCCGACGCCGTGCTTATGAATGAACTGGGAATATAATGCTGCAGAAGCCTCCAGATGTATTTCCCCACTCAATTTCTCTCTTTATTTTTTTATTATTATCTCATTAGCAGTTGATTCTAATGCCTGGCTGTTATCCCTGCACAGTACAAGCCAGGGAACACCAAGGGCACTCTGTCTGAGTAGGAGGGGCCTTCAGTGCACCCATCCCCCCCCCCCCCAAAACAAAGCAGTGTCCAGCTGGTGTGGTGCTCTTGGCCGCATGGCACACCTCAGCCACCGTGCATGTAATGCAGCTTCGTATTTCCATGCGAGCTGCGTGTCGTTTGAAATTCACCACTTTGTTCTCTCACCACTCAGGAGAGGATCCATTATCATTTTATATCATTACGTTATTTACGTGACCATTTTAGAGGCACTAGTTATATCACCCGCATGTCTTTGACTGTGGGAGGAAATCGCAGGAGCTAGAGGAAGCCCACACTACACAGGGGGAACACGCAAAAACCACACATGTGCCGCAGAGGTGAGATTCAAACCCCCACAAGCCGAGAGGTGTGAGACCACCTCATGTTGCATTGTTGTAGTACAGCTGTTTGGTCCAACCCCTGCCAAAGATGGGATTTGTTGTTCAGTTAACAGTCCGACATTTCAACCTCCACTACCATCTCACCAGCTCAGACCTCATTCAACTAATTTCATCAAACATTCATACACATGTGGAGATAGGAGGACATGAGGCGGGTGCAAGCAGTGAGCAAAGCCCAGGCAAACGTGCCGGTGAATCCAGATGTTCCACATGGACTTCGTTAAATATGGCACCTGGAGAGTAACTGATATGTCACCTAACAGCGACGCTCAAAAGCTTCTTTGTTTATTATTCAGGTTGTCCTTGGCTGCATAAACCACCGTCAGGCAGACAGATCTCTGACAGTCCGGAGGGATTCCCGGACCATTATCTCTCTTCTTTCACTATTGCACTTCACAGATGACTTGTTGAGATTTTGTCTCTCAACTGGAGCTACAGATGTGGATACAGTTTGGCTTTTGGAACATTTCACGTTAGACTTACGAAAGCCCTTCTACCTTTGTGTTCCTGGTGGATCTCTGGGAAATGGTAAAACCAGAGACGTAGAGGTTACCCATGATAGCGTGTAACTTCCTATATGTGTGTTTACCTACACCTCACTGATTTGTGCCTTGGCCGTAGCGCTTAGCTTTTTCATAAACGTACGGTTCATGTGGACGTGTTTCCTACGATGAAATATCTAACAGTTTAAACTGCCACATTCCAGAGTTTTGTGCAGAGTGCATGAAAATTCAAACGATGCATTATAATGACAAAATAGCACATTTGCACATTGTATAATTCGTCTACTGTTAAGTGGTCAGTGAGTCTTTTGGACAGGGAGAAGCTGGTGTTCATTATTACTAAATGACCACCGTTTTTGGGTCAGGGGTGGGGGGGGGGGAGCCTTCCAGTTCCAGAACACGGGGGCCGTGACATGGTTATTGATGAGGTTGTTTCTGCATCGGGGATTGTTTTCCAGCTCTGGACAAGTGATTCTGGCTAAATTGTCGGAATGTATGATATGGGACAAACGATCGTGAATGATGACCATTTTACAAAGCTGATAACACTGGAGAGCCTCTGGAAAATAGGATTTGTGGGGAGGAATTAGGCACCAGCAGGCACAACAGATCAGGAGAAACCCCTTCAAGGCAGAGAAAGCTGGTGCTGATGGGGGAACGAGCTGGCTGTGGCATGGTGGCACGACTCTGCCGCCCGACAGCGCAGGTCGACCACCTGACGCCTCACCCCCTCTCCTCGAATCAGAGACGCAGGCCCCGCCTCCCCCAGTTACTCACAAACAGCTGGCAACAGTAACTGGATGTGTCCCAGCAATTTAGCAGATGGCCTGTGTAACTCTGCTATCTGTCACCATAGTAACATGCTCTGTTTTTTTTATTTTCTTTCTATCTTTCCCCCCCACCGCAGTGCCAAGAGAAGGAAAATGGCAGACAAGATTCTCCCTCAGAGGGTGAGTCCATTTATTTTTGTCATTTGTCACTGTTTGTTTATGTTTGTTTGTTTGTTCATCTGTCTCTGTTAATGAGGTGGATATTTCGCAGCTTTTTATGGAAGGGTGTTTCAGTTGGATTACAGGGGCAGGCAAGGCGGCGGGGGGGGGTGGACGGGGGGGGGGGGGTTGCAGAGTGTGTGACGAGATTTAAAAAGCATCAAGGGGCCGACAGGGGTGCCTGCCGAAAATGCAAATGGGCGCTTCATCCCCAGTGCTTGGGAAGTTAATTCCGGAAGCTTCCAGATTGTGTGACCACCAGGAAAACATTTAAATCGTTATTTTCGGCTGTGCCCTGTGCTTCCCTGGGATAGGCGCCAGGCTCTTTGTGACCCTCTATGGATAAGCGGATGGAGGGATGAGAGAGTATTTAGGTTTGCGGGAGCTACTGTAGCGATAAGTGCGCCTGATTCGTAGAGAGCGCCTATATTATATCAAACACTCCAGAGCCAAGAGCTCCCATTGTTGTTGTATGACAGATCCAAGCTGTGCGCACAAGGCGTGTTCAGGACTGAGCGGGACTTGTGTTCAATGACATCGTGTCCCTGTGCCCTGTTTCGGGGCCGGTTTCCCTGCTGGCCAGACCTAACACCTGGGATTAACTTTGAGAAGGACATTGTCCTTTGCGGTCTCTGTCTGAAACATAGAATAGAGAATAGGGGTCACCCTATAAGAGGTCATGATAAACAGGACCCAGTCAGACTGACTTCTTATCTGGGCTGTATAAGGCAAGGTGGGCAGCCCAGGGTATCTGATGGTGTTCAGAAGCTTCTGGGGGTGCTGGGTAGAGCTCGCCTTATTTGTACACAGTGTTTAGATGTGTGCCTGTTATCTAAGAGATAATGATCAGGCCACAGAGACCAGGTCTGCTTATATCAGGTAAGAAAACTCAGTCATCATGTGGTCACTGTATTATGGAATGGATCAGTATGGGACACACAGTATATTATAAAGGCAGTGTGTGTGTCAGCTGGTTAGGATGCAGTGTGTGTTATTGGAAGGGACCATTCATCGCTAGGGACCATTCATCGCTTTGAACAAAAGCACCTGGTACATACATGTGTGATTGTTAAATGGGACAGTTGTGGAAATAAGCATACAGTGGTGCCCTTAACGAAGCTTAGTCTGAACCGTCACATTTAGGCAGTGGGCCACTCCAAATAGCTATGGGGTACCTGATGTTCTGTTGCAGGGATGTTGTGAAGGTCGGGTCAGTTGCGGCTGCTTCAACTGCGTGTCTTTGTTTGTCCTGCCAGATCCGCGAGCTGGTCCCAGAATCCCAGGCCTACATGGACCTACTGGCTTTCGAGCGCAAACTAGACCAAACAATCATGAGGAAGCGAGTGGACATTCAGGAGGCCCTGAAGAGACCAATGAAGGTAAACCTGACTACTAGTCTCTGTGGACCAGTTGAGCAACTGTCATGTATCAAAGACACCTTTAGCCTACCATTGGTTCACAGCATGAACCGGGTTTTTTTATAGGTCATCCTTACACAGCCAACAAAATCTAATCAAATCGGGCATGGAGAGCCCCAGAAACCTTATGTGGCCTCATGGGGTATCAACAATCATGACTTGAAAAGGCTGGGTGTGACTTTTCATGAGAACCTCATTAAATATGGCTCCCTGGGAGAGAGGAAGAGAGAGGAAGCTGCAGAGGACTAGACATAGACCATGGCATGTTCACACCAATGACCCCACATACAACCTGCATACCTACCAAAATATATCTCAGTAGTATGTGCTGAATAGCAATTATCGAAAACAAATCCAGAATGATCAGTTGTTTCTTATTTATTTTTGATACAATGTTCGGGCTCCTATTCGAAAAAAAATATTAAAACCATGCTGTACAGAAAACAAGACCTGCTGCCTTCAGTGTCCCACATGTTGTCTGCTTCTATCTACAGCAAAAACGTAAACTGAGGCTGTACATCTCCAACACTTTCAACCCGGCCAAGCCTGATGCAGAAGACTCTGATGGCAGCATTGCATCATGGGAACTGCGAGTAGAGGGCAAACTGCTAGATGATGTGAGTTTTCTTTTGTTTGTTTTTATCCTTTCTTATGTTTAGCGCGTTGATTTGTGAGGCTCTCTGTCATGTTTAGGGCGTCTCCGTTTGCTCATACTTTTCTTAAAACTTATGCTACTTTGGGGGCTGCTATTTTTATATCGTATCCCAAGTATTCATTTCAACCAGCACCTTATTTCAGACCCCTAAGATGCTATATTTTGTAGGCTGACCATTAAACTGGCACCCCATAATACAATCTGGGGGGGTGGCATGAGATTCAACCTGTTACTATAAAGGGTGCACTAGGAGGTAGTCAGTGAAGACCAGCGCAGCTTTGCAGAACCTACTGTGAAGATGTCTGTGAAGCACATGGCGAAGACTATATCAAGTTCTGTGTCAACGACATGGTTCCTGTAAAGTCTGTACTGCTTCCCCAATAATAAGCCCTGGGTCACCACAGACATCAAGGCTCTCCTGATTGGGAAGGAGAAAGTGTTGAGGTTGTGTGACAGAGAGGGTAGACAGAGAGCTGTCGGTCAAGATCAGCAAGGAACTGAGGAAGTTTGAACAGAAGCAGGAGGAAGTTGGAACAGAAGCTCCAGCAGAACATCAGAGAGGTATGGAGGGCCACAAAGTCTATCAGCAGCTACAAGTGCACAGGCTGGTGACAGAGGTTACTGTAGATAATACTCTTCAACGGTTGAGACTGCCCAACTCCGCTGAATCGTCATGGCTGAGAGTCCCCTTCCCCACATCATCCTACTTTATCCGTCCTCTTTCCCATTCTATACCTGCTTCTGCCACCTGCAGTCTCAATTTCTCAAAGGACCAATTGAAGAAAGAACTATGCAGACTCCACTTAGGAAAAGCGGTGTGCCCTGATGGCATCAGTCCCAGTGCGCTCAGGACTTGAACTTCCCAGTTCTGTTGAGTTCTACACAGCATTTTTAAACTGTGCCTCCATTTGAAGAAGGTTCCAATACTGTGGAAAACATCCTGTCTGGCTCTTGTGTCTAAGACGCCATGTTCCAGTGCTCCATTTGATTACAGACCAGTGACATTGACCTCACACAGCACGAAGACCTTCAAGAGACTAGTCCTTGAGATACTCCGCCTCCTGGTTGAGTTGCCACATCAGTTCGCCTACGAGGCCCAGATTGGTGTACATGATGCCATTGTCTACCTGGCACACTGTACCTACTCCCACCTCGACAAGTCAGGAGGTTTTGTGAAAATCATGTCTTTTTTATTTCTCAAACTCCTTCAATATCATCCAGCCAGTCCTTCTTGAAGGTGGAAGCTCCCCTACCAGAATGGACCACGGACTATCTGACCAGATGTCATCAAGATTGTTGTGTCTGTGAAGTTGCCGAGCAGACTGATCAAAATAAAATACGCAGAATACACAGAAATCATTTCTTCCGACGGCCATAAGACTGTACAATCAATCAGCCAGGACATGTGCAATTTTATGTACAACAATACCTACTTACTTATCAGTATCTATTTATTATCTTTCAAGTGCAATACTTATCACCATGATCACCCACCTGCATATTTATCATCTCTAGATGTCGTACGTATTCATTCTTATACCAAGATTGTTGTGTTTTGTTCTGTGTACTGTCTATTTTTGTCGTTACATGTTGTGTAATGTGCAGTCTAACAATATTTCCTTCCGAATAATAAAAGCCTACTGATTCTCATTCTGATTCTCATTCTGATTCTTATTCTGATTCTCATCCTGATTCATACAGTCCTCTTTCAAGATGGTGAGCAAAGCAGTGACTTCTATAAGCACCATCATGGTCACTTGAGACACGGACTGTTCCACTATGAACCTCTCTGTATCTCCCTTGTATCTACTTCAGTTTCTTGTCTCTCTTCTGAAGTATCCACCATTTTGATTCGGTGTCGAAGCCGCTTGTCTCTCTTTGTCTGACTAGAAACGCCCGTTCGCGCTCGAGAGTCACATGAAACCGTATGCAACCCAGCTCGGCCAAAAGCGTTGCAGATAAAATTAGATGTTTCAAAAACACTTGTGGCCTGCTCTCTTGGCCACTGCGAGGTGCCCCTGTGAAAGCTGAGGTCGAGTTTAATCATCCGAACCCACGGAGAAGATTGGCAGGGCTTTGAGGAGGGAGCCGCTGCTTGCTCAGCGCAGACCACAATGATTTCACATTGTGTTTTTTCGTTTGTTTGGCTGTTGGGAAAAGAAGTTGAATCAATGTGTCTATGCAAGGCCCTGAAATAACATTGTCTGGGGGAAAAGCTAATCTGTGTATTTTCTTACTAGAAACTCTTACAAGCTTTTAGTAAGCAGGCAATTTGGCCTTAAAACTTTTACGCCTCCTGTCTTCTAGCTATGAGGTCATTGATGTGCACTTGTCACTTTATGGTTGTTAAAAGCCACCAAAGACTTAAGGGTCTGTAAGCTTTTATCTTTGAGCCTATTGGTGATCATGTGTAGCAGATGTCAATGTGTGAAGTTGAGTATCTTCTGACTTTACAAGCAGTTGCTCCGGGTCTTGAGCAGTGCAGGAGCTCTTTCCATAGTTGCAGTTAGGCCTCCTTATTCAAGACTGGCCCTAAACCTGGCACCAGGTTGTCACCCTGCGCCAGTCGCACAGGCTCAGTCCTGTTCCTCTCACCAAAGTCAGCATTTGTTGTTGTGGAAGAGTAACTGAATTACCTAACAGGCTTCTTTCTCAGTAACAACCGTAATACGAAACAGTGACGTCAAAGTTATGGTTGATAAAGAGTCATTGTCAAATAACGGTTGTAATATTCAGACATACCTCATAATTTGGATTATCTGAATTATGAGTGATGTTAATATTGTGGATTTAATGCCTTCCAGGGTTGGTGTGGAATATCCAGAGTAATTGGATGTAGCCTTGATGCTTACAAGTAACATGATTGTCCCCCCTCTTCCTTAGCCTGGTAAACAGAAGCGGAAGTTCTCCTCCTTCTTTAAGAGCCTGGTGATTGAGCTGGATAAGGACCTGTATGGACCTGACAACCACCTGGTGGAGGTGAGGACACATCCCTCTGTTATTTAAAACTATCCCTCTGTCTCTGTTGTATTCTTGTGATTTTGTTCTATTACTCTTCCCATTATATGTTAATGCTGCTATACAGTTATTTTCTCTTGTATTCATCAATAGCACATTTTCTTAATCTACATCTTGCATTTTGATTAATTCTATTTATTGTTTTGTGTGTCTTCGTCTTGACTGTTTGTCATTCTCCAGTAACCACCAAATCAAATTCCTTGTACTTTTTGTTAATGGCAAATAAGGGATTCAGATGTTCTTTTTTGGTCTTCTGATGATCGTGTAGTTGGGACTGTTAAAGGACTGACTCTGAGAAATGGAATTGTCGATTTTATTCCCAATTTATTGAGTAATAAAGGCTGGATTTTGCTGCTATGAGGGAGAACAAGGAGCTTAAGCAACATGTAACATTCTCCCAACCCCAAACGAAGCGTTTTAGTAACGTTATCCTATTGTTAGAGCACAGCCGAAACATGGCGTATCTCTTCTCCTGGGAACAGAAAGCACAGTCGTAAAAATAAGTGCACGGAGTGTCCTCATATGTTATCTCATTCCACCTCAAAACACCCGGTGTAGAATGCTAAGACACCACTAGAATGAAAAACACCATGCTCCGCGCGGTCCTTCTCGATGCCTCAGCGCAGCTGTCCAGAAAACTTCACGGTCTTCGGCTCCCTCACCGTTCCTCAGTTTGGCAGCACTCAGGTCCTGAAAACTGAGACTGCTGTTTTAAAGACTGTGCAGGCCGATCTCCATTTTTTTTTCTGTCAAGGCCATGTGTTCAGACTGTGGCAAACTTTGGTGTTTTGTGTACGTCTCATACACTCCTGAAAGACTGACCGAAATACTCGAGCCAGATAACTTTCTTAAATTAATGGAGTTTCCTCAGGGAATTTATATATAATGTTGGGGGAAAATGTCATACTTAATGACTAAAAGTAGTTGATGTGAGTGGGAAACAGCCTTCTAGAGAAATACTTGACGTTTTTGTGGCGAAGAAGACCTCTTTTGCAGATGGCTGAGAACAGAGAAATGGCCTGTAAAGGAGTAACAGTCTTTGGAGGACAGATGGTGTCAGTGATTATTAATATTGTCATTCTGCTCTGCCAAAGTGACTTAGATTCTTCATATTTCACTGGAGTGACTCATGTGTGGTACAGTCCCTGAGGCTACTGCAGCAGGCCCTCTCCTGAGACTCGGACCACCTTCCTGCCTGCTAGACGATTTCTGTGTCTGTGTCCCCGGCAGTGGCACCGCACCGCCACCACTCAGGAGACGGACGGCTTCCAGGTCAAGAGGCCCGGAGATGTGAGCGTGCGCTGCACCCTGCTGCTGATGCTCGACTACCAGGTGGGGGCGCCAAAACACCTTTTGTCATTTGCAGTCACCGCTTCGCTTTATCTGCAGTACTGTGGAGCGGGCAGTTATATAAATGCATTTGGAAGGTGGTGAATGGTCCTTACATGTTTATAATTAATGGGATTTTACTGAAATATTTAGTCATTTTATCTATGTACTTTTAATATCTTCAGTAGTGAGGTTACATATTTTGTACTCAAAAGGAGTAATTTACAATATAAAAGAGTATAATATAAAAGAGTATAGTTCTGTAGCCAAGAAACTCAGTGGTCAGGGGCCAGGGAATATTTTCCCAGCAGAATTACGCTCCACACACAATGCAGTTCCAAGTTCGCGGACACTCCCTGGAAGCTGAAGCAGGGCCCTTCAGTGCTGTGGGAGTTTTTTTTTTGTTTTTTTTTAATGAACTAAAATAGCACTCACACTGTAAACTGTTGTGAAGACTGACTTCTGGGATTCGTTTGGCTCCATTTAAAATTATTATATGGAAAAGTTCAGGTACAACCGCAGAGCAGTCTGTCAGGACTCACAAATCCGTTTGTACGCCTGGGTGTTTGTAGGTGGCTTGTTTGGTACCTGGATTCCTTTATAGGTACATCCAGTCACAGATAAGACCCTTTGAACATACAGATAATAGCACTTAATAGTTTAATCTTTCTAAGTAAATGTTTTGAATGGTACCCATTCCTTGTGTTGTTTATTTTTTTTATACACCAAAACTTTAAAAAGCAGGCCAGTTACCATGTGGTCACTACACAGGGGTGTGTCAGTAAACTATTTCTACGGCTTAAACTACCAAATTTAGAGTTAATTAGGGGAAACAGGCTGCATTGGTGACGAAATATTACTATGGATTGAAGCCGCGGTTACATGTGGTCATTACTGTGCTCTGATCAGCCCCCTCAGTTCAAGCTGGACCCTCGCTTGGCACGCCTTCTGGGCATCCACACCCAGACCCGCTCGGTCATCATCCAAGCGCTCTGGCAGTACGTCAAGACCAACAAGCTGCAGGACGCCCACGACAAGGAGTACATCAACTGCGACAAGTACTTTCAGCAAGTAATGAGCCCCAGCTCGCCGGCTCGCTTGCGAACGCACCGTCCCTTTGACCTCCTGGCAAGGTCCTCGCTGCCACACACACTATCCTGTTTCATTACGCAAGATCAATCGGTCTGACTTTTTTCAATAATATTAATTTAAGAAGTTTGAATCTCAGGAATACAGGACTGGCCTGTGGAGTCAGTGAAGTAGTACTTTTGTTATTCCAGATGAAAAGCATCTCGTAGTTCAAGATTAGCTGGCTAAAGGTTTTATGTAGGTCTAAGTTGTCAGCCGGATATGCCATTTAGAAAATTTAAATGAGATTTAATCCTCAACGTCAAGCTGTGAGAAGGAGTCAGGCTGGCAGGACGGTCGGTCGTATGCAGGCCGAACCGACCAAGGCCTTCTTCCTTTTCTTTCTCAGATCTTTGACTGCCCCCGACTAAAGTTCTCGGAGATCCCACAGCGCCTCACCAACCTGCTGCTCCCCCCTGACCCAATCGTCATCAACCACGTCATCAGGTGAGCCTAAGCCCCAGACTTTCGCGACTCTCACATTATCTCCTCTCATCTGTCTCTGTGGCTAAATATCATAACTATAATTTATTAATGACCTCAGAGGCAAAGCGTGGTGCACCAAATTGTAATCTTTTTTTTAAAAAAAAATATTTAGCAGATTCTTTTATCCAAAGTAACCTACCTTTTGTGAGAAAGCAGGGTTAAACAGTCCCTAAACCAACTGGGGGTGAAGGCTTTGCTCAAGGGCCCAACGGGTAAATCAGCCTGCCGATTGTAGGATTGGAGCCTGTGACTTTGCGATCACAGGCACAGCGCCCTAGCCGACTGTACCACACACCACCCCCAGAATTCATTATGTTAGCACTGCTTCCTAAATTGGCACTCCCTGTCTTCACAGTGTGGATCCCAATGACCAGAAGAAAACGGCATGCTACGACATCGACGTAGAGGTGGAGGACCCCCTGAAGGGCCAGATGAGTAGCTTCCTGCTTTCCACAGCCAATCAGCAGGAAATCGCCTCATTGGACAATAAGGTGAACTAATCACAGGCCTTGGGGGATTGAGATTAAGCCAATCAGTTCTATGCAATGATACAAAATATGCATGACAAAGTTAGCATAGTGTCTCAACCTTTCCAACCACACAGCCCAGCTCATCATTCGTCATGTTGGCAGCCCAGGGTAAATTTTGCTAACCTGAGGTGCCCTTATATAGCGGGGAATCCAGCAGCTTGGCTACGTATTTTATTACAATCATTTTTTTTATTCACCCAAAAATAATACTTTACTAAGAATTTGTATTTTTTAATACTAATTCTTTAACTTTTAATACTTCAGGGCTCAGCTTTTGCTTTGAATTTGAATTCAGATTCAGAATATGACAAAACATGACAAATTAAATGGACTGAAGCTGAACACGAATTTTAATAAATAAATCACACAAAAATAAACCTTTTTTGTCATAGCGCGTAACACTAGAAAATGCCAAGTGTACGGCGTGTTGCTAGGTATTTTCTCTGACTGCCTCACTGTTCATTCCAGGGAATGGGTTTGACGTTGCTGGTAGAGTTGTCACCCATCCCATAACGAAAAGTAAAGTGCTGTATCCCATTTTAATATGAGTCTCCCATATTTCATCAGATTGAAAGAGGAAAGCTTAATTGCAGGTTTTTGTCACTGTAAGCCCTTGCATTTGGTACATTCAACTGAATGGGAATGCCTCAAGTGTTGAAATAAATTCAGAGTATTCCCAGTTTAGTTCCAGTGTTCACAGCACACAGCAGCAGTTTGCTGCATCTCTTAGACTTTTAAACTCCAAAAGAATCACGCCACCATCAACGTTCTCGTCCCTTGTTTATCTACAGTATCTCCTTTTTAAAAGATGTTGTGACTCTGCGCTGTCCCTGTCTTCACCGACACTCGAAAATTCCACTGAGGGAGCACCTATCTCTTCCATGACCAAAACAGTAGCATGTGACGTCCTCTGCCAAGTCAACCAACCTTACTGCGTGTTTGTTGGGCATAGGTTGTCAGCTCTTAAAAGACTGTCGTATGGTTGGTTGGAATTGCATTTTTGTGATGCAATAAGCTGCAGTGCGCTATCACGCAATGTTGACTTGTCGACAGTTTATTAACATTTCTCATAATCTTATCGTGTATATTTTATATGACGATAAGGTAATATATACATTGGCCAGCCCTATCCCCTCAGTAAACAGTCGGGTTCGCACCTGTTTGGTGGCCCATTATGGACCAAACTGGGTTCCACTGCGATCCGTGGCCCAGTGGTTGACAAATACTGCCGCAGACGTTATATCACAGGGCCATCTATGCCGTACCGTACATCTTTAGTGGGCATATTTTGTGTAGTTTTACTTTCATACAGTTTGCTTACAACATTTTCCTATTCTGCCTCTCCAGTCATAAAGCTCGACATGAAACTCTCCTTATTTTCTTGAGGCTTTTTTTTCCTGATCTATTCTGATTTATCAATTAGCGTACATAAGTGTTGCCAGCTCTGCCTCATTTTTGTAGCTAGTTTTTTTTTTTTTATCTGACTGATTGCTTGAACCAACTGAAAAGTGACTCCCAGTGACTTTTTCCCCAGATTCATGAGACCATCGAGTCCATCAGTCAGCTCAAGATCCAGAGGGACTTCATGCTCAGCTTCTCCAAGGACCCAAAAGGCTACATCCAAGAGTGGCTGAAGTCCCAGAGCAGGGACCTCAAGGTACAAACAGTTCAGGTGAAGCAGGAGGCGATACTGTTCAGAAAAGGCCTATCAGAGCCAAGGCCATGATGTCTATATAATGAATGGCAGAGGTCATCCAGAAGGGGGCATAGTGTATAAACCTATCAGAGCCACTCAGGTTGGCCTGTGACTGGTTGCAGGTGATGACGGACGTGGTGGGGAACCCAGAGGAGGAGAGGAGGGCAGAGTTTTACCATCAGCCATGGTCCCAAGAAGCTGTTAGCCGCTACTTCTACTGCAAGGTGAGAACATGGAATGTCTGCCATGTTGAAGTCAGGTTCAGAAAGCAGCAGGAAATGCTACAGGATGTTCTGCTCTCACTATTCGCTTTTTTGGTTCAAATACTTGTTTAACTGTGCATGTTCTTCAGTTCTTATGGTCATATATTCTCTTATGGCAGCTAGAGACTGTACCTCTTCCACTCTTTGGGTCTGTCATACAAATGACACTTTTCCTCTCCATAGATCCAGCAGCGGAGACAAGAACTAGAGCAGGCGCTGGCCGTGCGCAACACGTAAACACCTCCCTAAACAAAAAGCAATGCACCTGTCCCTCAGAACAGCATCCAGTCTCTGTCACACACGTTCCTGTCCTGGTGTTTCCTGTAGTAACTTACTGTGACCTGTTCGCTGGCATAATTAAGAGTCTCGCGGGACCTATGATTGGAGTCAGATTTTTGTATCCCAGGGGAATCGAATAGCGAAACTGTAAGGCAATCATCTGTTGGTGTTACAGAGAACAACCCTTTTATACAAACAAACTTCAGCGACGTTCTCTGGAGTTCCAGCAAGTTTGTATCTATGTACTTCCCCACACTCCCTCTTGTTAGTCATGCATGATCAAGACAACGCACACGCTACTTCGTAAAGACCATTGTAATTCACGTGTCTTCATTTAGGAATTCCCCCAAAGCACATGGTCACCCTGTCTGTCTGTAAACTGGAGAATGTGGGACCAGTAATAATCCAGTAGTACTTGAGGGGTGTGGAAATACCAGGAGGGGAGATTGCAGTTTTGCAGAAGCCACAGTGTCAGCATTTAAGCCAGGAGTAGTGATGTTCAGCACACGCGTGTCAGTATTGTTTGAGTTGTGATGGTGCTACAGATTCACGTTTAGTCAGTATTGAGCCTTCTTGTGTTCTGTCGATCAAACCAAGTCCCAAGCTGTGTTTACATCCTTGTTCACGTTTCTTAAGTAACCACATGGGTGTATAGTCTCTATGTGTCACTGTATGACGAGTTTTATATGTGCCATAAAAGCAGTACATATGACACAACGTCCAGCCTTTAGCGGGTGGAAACTGACCATTGTAGACAGACATGGACACCTGGATTGGAAACCATGTCCCGGATGGCCGTGGACAACACAGGAAAGCAGCTTCTCAGCCGTGCACCTGGTTAGCAAGAAGCTTACTCTGAACTTTGGTCTTCTCCTTGGAGTCCAGGGCACCAGGCATGGTCTTCTCTCGGTGCTGCAGGGCTACAGTGTCACAGCGCGCTAAAGAGGACCAGCATATTTGGGTTGGGTGGGGACAGGGTCAGTGGAGTCTCATTCTTTCTGCAGGCAAGACTGGTTATCTTATACGTTTGCTTTCCCAGAGTGTGTGCCTTTCTCCAGTTGAACTCAACCAGTCAGTACCATCATAGAGTCTACTAGGATTGAACTGAACTTCCCGCTAATGGTCTCATTTAGCTCTGAAGCTTTATTTGGGTTCTGGCTCCGCAAGTCCTACATGTTGACCTTGCTGTGGTATTGCTCTGATGTCATCGAGGAGCATGCTTGCTGGATGCCTGCGCTGAGGGTTGTTTGTGCAGCAGGAGGAAGCATGTGACTGTATCACCTAAAGCCTCCATAGAATACCTCAGTTTTCAGTGTTTGGGGCTTTTATTTTTGTGTTTTGTTCTTTTACTTACCAATACAAGTTGCCAGATGTGGAGAAAAAAAAGGAAAAGCACAGGGAAAATCAAAGGGAAATTGGGCTGTTATTGGCATGTTTCACCAGCATCTTTGCAGTCAGAGTTTTCTAAAATAAAATCTTATTGTTGCTTTTTGTTAAGTCCCTTTAAGTTCTGTGTGTCTTATCCATAGTCTAGGGAGGCCAGCTGATCGCATAGTCATCAGCATCCACGAAACAACCAATACTTTTCATGAATGAAGTGGAATTTTGTGGAGGAATGAAGGAAATATTACAGAACGGCAAATGAATCACAGCAGAGGTCTTTGACCATTGTTTTTCATAGTACTGTTAGAATAATGAAGTATCATGACTTAATTGTCACATAACATTAGCAGTGTTAAAGAGAATCTTGCTAATTCAAATCACAGAAGAGACCATTTTGGTAACTGTTAGTCAATAATTTTTTCTCTTTTAAATGTAAATATAAGACATGAAAATTTTTTCCATTAGTGTCCATCTTAATGAAGTGTCATATATTGAAGGCCGCTGATTATTAGCGGTGTGTCACTAATTATGTTTTTCAAAATTTGATAACTGTGTTAGTATCTTTCCCCCATTGATGTACATATAAGAATTGTTTTAATCTCTTCCCTGTCTATAATTAATACCCAGTCGGCTATTACTATAAAACAAAAGTCTGTTTCAAGTTGGACTTTGACACAAACATTTTTGGCATAGCCAAATATCGAGTTCGTACTAAGGTAAAGGGATTTTTATTTTTTTTTTACGTGAAGAATATGTAAATGATGGTTTTGATAAGACAGCTGTCACTGAGCATATGTGTGTTGTGTGACTGTTGTGTGTCCATGTCAGGGATAGGACCGTGTTTGCATTGTAAGACTTTCTAAGGAACAAAGGATGATATTTGCACAGCTGTAAACCTAGAGATGCTGACAAAAATGACACGAGCAGAATTAAATGTAGCTGCAGGTTAGTTCTGCATCCACGTTCAACCACGGGTTGCACTGCATGATGACACTGATATAATATTTACAGACTCGCCTCAGCATGGTCCTGACGTCCGTCGTCACCAAGTCACTGCCATTAAGGTAGCATGCTGACGAGGACCGACACGCCATTTTGGAGAAAGGGGGCTTTTCAAACCACTGTCCAGGCGAGTCTTAAAGACAGCGGCACGTAGCTTATTGCTGAATCACTGAGGGGCACACGTATGTGAAGTTTTTTGCCTTTCACTTTATTATTATTATCGATATTATTATTATTATTTTTACTATTACAAAGTGTCAGGGGAGATGCCTTGACTGTAGCCAGCATCTGTTTGGATGTTATTTCTGTCTAAATTTGCTGTTTTTGTGCAACGATCTTTCACGTGAATGGTGTGTTTGTATTATTAAGACTTAAGAAAATAAGTCTTCAAAAATATAAAAATCTTTGGAGGGGAAAAAATAAACTGAAACCCTCTGCCAATACTGGACAAAGGATTGTAAGCCTATGCATGCCGATTGGACGTGTTTTTATATTTAAAAAAAAAAAAAAAAGTTGAGTAAGCACTCGATCAGGAAGTTGAAATGAAGAAAAATTCTTATCTAACTTCCTTTGTGATAAACAGGCCTTTGGAATGGTATTTTTTTACTGCAACTTGTGAGCAGGTGGTAATTGCACTGGGCTATGCAGAGACTTTCCAAGGAAACTCAGTTTCTTCATTGCTGGTCTACGCAACACCGTTGTACAAATTTTTTCTCTGCAAAGGGATCGGCAGGTGCTCGCGGCGTACTTATGTATTTTAGGAGGAGTCTTGTAGGCCAACATTTTGGAGACAATCACTGTCTGGCAGCCGGAGAGCACCTCGTCTGCAATCTACAAGACACTGTGAGGTCACCACCTGGGAACCCCGATGCCAGCCTTGCCAACCACCATCAGAGCAGCGGCTCCTTGCTGGTTCCGAACCAAGCACAGCCCCAAACACTGTGTCGCCATCCTCCCTGCTTACCACGGGCCCCTTCCTTTGCATGCATCTATCTCCGGGGGCCCAAGGACATGTCAAACGGAGCATCCGACTCCCTCCTTGTTCCGGAGGTCTGTACAATAATAAGACACTGCTGAGGTTTCTCTGAGACCGCCGGGATGTAAATAAAAAGAGCATTTGCCAAAGTTTGTCCCCGTTAGGGAGTTGTACTGGTTTGTTCCTGTGTCCTGTTGAGTGAAGCATGTGTGTTAAAGGTCAGATCAGAAGAGCCTATGTATTACACATTGGCTTTTTCCTAGAAGGGCTTCTACAGCCATAGTCCTGTACTCTTATGTTTTCGTCAGGTTTTTCATTCCAACAAGCCACTGAACTGTCTGATTCTACTAAAACTTCATGGTACCGATTAACTTCTCTCCTTGGTGGTCACAGTGTTAGTGGTCTGTGGAGGGCTGGAGAAGCTACCGGACAGCAGCTTGCTAAGACCAGCTCTGAGAAGGTCTAGTTTATAATGTATTTTATATTTTGTTTTTATATATATATATATACACATACACACACACACACATACATACACACCACTGCTAGGCAATTCTAGTTCTCAAGGACCACAGTCTTGCATGTTAAAGTTCCCTTTTTTTGGGTAGCAAGTTTAAACAGT
This sequence comes from Brienomyrus brachyistius, assembly GCF_023856365.1. NCBI lineage: Eukaryota > Metazoa > Chordata > Actinopteri > Osteoglossiformes > Mormyridae > Brienomyrus > Brienomyrus brachyistius. Next base: position 29,386,480 of record NC_064533.1, read on the forward strand.
GCAAGCTGACACTTGATCAGGAATTGTCATTGCATTTTTAATTTATATATATATATATATATATATATATATATATAAACACATGTAACGTTGTAAGACTGACCAATGTGTCACCGTAATGGGTAAACTAGTTCAGCTGCTTCGACAAATACATGCTTTACAAACAAACCAAAAGTTCGGCCTTCCCTTTCGTGAGAACTGACGTGTTTTTCTGTTTTCGCCTTTTGCTGCCACCCTGACCCACTGTCGCCCAAAGTTGAATCACTGTCTCCTTTTTTTTTTTTTTTTTTTTTACTGGCCTCTGAAGGATGTCTTTGAAGAGATGTATTAAAAATGGAAATTTGATGTCAATGTATGCGATAGTATTTTTATTTCATATAGTCCCTGAACAAGTCAGATGTGCTCTATATACGGAATGTGGCAGCTCTTTGCTTGGCATCCTCACACTTCGGCAGGTTGTGGGTTCGAATTGCATCGCTACTCTGCATCTGTGGAGTTTGATTAGATGGCCAGTTCTCTTCTGAAGAATGTTATTCATGTGACAGACTAGCATCCCATCCAGAGTGGCTCCAGTGTCATTACCTCAGATCGTCCCATGGTTGACCCAATCCAAGAAGTTTGGATGGATGGACAGATATGTATTACACACCATCACATAAGGAACTATGTAGAAAGCAGCACAAAATGATTCACTAAGTCCTTTGTTTTGGCTACACAGATCTCATAATCCTATATGTTCTAGAACAGCGATTCTAGATCCATGGGTCGCGACCCAAATTTGTGCCATCAAGTTCTGAAAGGGTCGCGAGGCAGAGTTGGAATTGTAAGCATTTTAAAACCAGCAAGCTCCTATGCTGATCCACGATCAGACTTCTAAACCAAAATCCTGGAATTAACCTATATAAACGGGTCTTGAGTCTGCAAATTGTTAGTGCAAAACTAGTGAACACAACCAATCCAAGAAGCAAAACCACTGGCACATCCAATAAGACTTGTGCGATTGGCACTGATTGGCATAAATTGCAGAGTGCACTAGATCATAGCATTAATTTAAACCTATACTTGATACAGGGTCTCGACTGAGCTGGCAAGGTAAAAATTGGGCCGTGGCGCAAAAAAGGCTGAGAAGCACTGTTCTAGAACTTTCTATATTGTATTTACAATGTATTTACAAGTTATTGCACGTACCGAACAATGGAGTGTAGGATATGCAGGGGGTGTGTTGCTAGACTTGCTAAATACTACCCACCATGACTCCCCGTCTTGTGTGAAGGGAAAATAATGTGGCTTTTATGTGAAATCTAGCTGAACACAAATGATAAATTGTTATCTGTAAGGTGTTGTCTGCGGTGAAGTGAACAAAGGAGCAACAGTTCAGAACAAACACTTAAAATCAAGGCAAAACATTTAAATGTTCAAAAATGACCAAGAGCAGGGATACTCAAATGTAATGTACAATTGCTGAAATGATCTTGCACAAAAATGCATCGCCTGTTAATATTAACCAGAAATCAATGCAAAACGAGCGTTAATCACATTTTTCATTCAGTACTCCCATCATAATACCCCAAAATGTTACAAGGAGGCTTGTAGGCCAAAACTGTGTAGCAGCCAGAGAGCACCTTTCCCAAGGATATCAGGCTATGAACGCTCACCCCAGGAATCCAGACGTACCAGAAGGCTTCAGAGGAGAAGCACAAGGGGCAGCATTTGTAGGAAGCAAAACCATCTACACCACCGGGGCCAACACACTGAGGCAGCATTGTTACCTTCAGCCCTTACATCACTTCCCATGAAATGGAAAACTAAACAAGTCCCTGCGGCCGTGAGAAAAGAGAGAGACTTTCTCTGCCTATTTGGAAAGCAGACAGAAGCTCTGCGCTGGAGAGCAACATCCCCAGTAAATTCAACTCACATACAGTATTTATTAAGAAAGTTCCAATAACTCGCACACATTTCCTCATATAGATATAGATGAACCGTTTACATTCAACATTTAATATTAAAAAAAATATTAAAGCATAGCTGAAAATAATTTTCTGAACATTGCTCGTTTTGATCCCTGATTGTACTCATATGTAACTGGGCTGACATTAGCAAATGTAACTTAAAATCACTCGGGTTTATGGCACGTAGGATCTTGTACAACCAAACAACCTCAGTTGCAGTTACTCTTCATATACTCGTAGCAATGAGCAGCATTAGCCAAAAAGCATATGTTCTTCATGCCCAGTGAGGCAGCGGCACAGTCAAGGGAATTTTCGCACTGACCTACAAACTGCCCAATGACAGCAGTCAGCATGAATACATTCAGTCACTCTCCTTACGACGCTTTTGACTTAAGATTCCTGGCCCCATAGATGCAAGGCATGGAAGAAGTGCACATTGGAAAAAAATAGAATTAGCACGTAAATCAATGCCTTTCAAAAAAAAAAGTGATATTCTTCTTCCTAAACTGATGTTTATGAGAGACTGATGCTAGACAACGAATCTAGGCCCTCCAAGTTGTTTTATGATTTCCTGATGGGAATTCCCTCAATCATATTTAGATACGAAACATTGCTAATATGATGGGGTAAAAGACTCCTGAGTTCTACAAGAGCAGTAACACCTGACCAATGCATAGGCTAATTACTGCTAGCCTAATCTGTCCAAGAGTACCGCGGTCAGAGCAGTATAAAAAGGGTCCATGTACCCAGCTTCATAGCAGCTAGGTGCTGTTAGCTTGCTCTTGCTCAAAGAGAGCCATGGCCAGGTGCGAGCGAGACGCAAGGCCCTCTAGGTTGCTCAGTATACAACGCTGGTAGATGTCTTCACTGAAGCGAGGGTTGCAGGGCCGGCGCACATGCTTCTGGACTAGTGCCGGCTCCACGGCCCGGAACACATGGAGGCCAGAGTAGCGGATAAAGATATCATAGACGTCCATGCTTTCCAGGAGCTCGTCGTTGTCCAGGATGTCAGTGGTCATCTTGGTGCGAGCAGCCATGTAGTCCACATTGTAGAAGCAGGATTCGTCAAAGACATGCCGGTCAAAGTGGCCGTTGCGCAAAGGGTCAGAGCTGAAGGGGGAGCCTGCGGCAGAGGGCTGCTGCTCGCGATACATAATGGCTGGGTTATACTCCTGGAAGTGAATGGGGAAGAAGACCTGCCAATTATTTATAGCATTCATACGGCAACGGTTCAGGAAGTCACCGTTCACCTCGGTCCAGACGTTCGCCATAAAAAACAGAGTGTCCACTGGGTGCTTCTTGGAAATGATGTCCATGAGCTTGACCTGCGAAGGCACCTCAGTTTTCACACTGATCCATGGGATCTTCACGTCGCTGTACCGCTTTTCAACCTCTCCGATCATTGACTTGACCCCAGCAAAAACGTCTTCCTCCTTGACCCTCTGAGCATCGAACTGGTCGTAGATGAGGAGGAAGGTAAGAAGAACATTGTCGTGTGTGTCCAAGGCATTCATCGCATACGTATCCAGGAAGTTCCCCACATAATCCTGGTTATTAGCGGTGATGGGCAGGATGACTTGAACCCGAGTAGCCTCTGTAACATAAGGCATGGGGATGATCTCTATGGAGCTGAGGGGACGGAGAAGACCCACCCGCTTGGCAATGACCTGGCTGTGGCCTTTCTGGGTGAAAGCTTCCAGGACCAGGTCCAGGGTGTACTCCATGCCGCGCGTGGGGTCGAAGCGGCGGTAGCCATTCAGGAGCCGGTGCATGCGGAAGCGAAGCTGGGGCTGGTAACGCTCGTTCAGGCGTTCCACTGCAGTCTCCAGCACGACACTGATGTCAGCCTTATCCGCGCCCCGCAGCTCACACTTGGGGGCGCCGTTAGTGCATGAGTAAATGTGCTCCTCCGTGAAGTACTCCCAGCTGATGACTTCAAAACGCGTCTTAGGCTGGAACGGCGGATTTATGCCGATTGGCCAGCTGGCTGCGGTTTTACCCTCTGGCGTCAGCTCACTTAAGTTACTGATCTGGACCTGACCAAGGAAAACAGACATTGGGAATGAGATGCTGGGGAATGAGGAATCTTGGGGTGCATTCCCTGAGGGGCTCAACTGTGCTACAATTAAGATCCAGATTACCCAAGAAAAACCACCGTCTCTCCTTAAGTTACTATATTGCCAGTTAGAAACTTTCTCCAAAACACAAGTGCAGAAGTGCTGTTCACATCACTGTCTTAGACCCATAAGAACATTAGAATTTATAAAACATAACATTGACTTTACAGAAATATGTTATCCCTTATTAAAACTAAGCAGTATAACTAGAGAGAAAACCACTGGTACACACACACACACACACAGAGGGACCACTGGTAATTGCTTCAACTTGACAATTAGCTAAAGAACATCTGAAAGTCCCAGTGACACCGGTGTTTGCCTGTGAACTAGACTTGCTAAATTTACAGATGGAAAAGTGAGTGTGACTAGAAGACAGCAGCAATTGCATGTGGCGATTTAGATGCTGGAACGCAAAGCCAGGTTGACACAGGTGCCAAAGGCAATATCAAGATGAGCGGACACTCATTTTAGGTTGCAAAGTAAAAGGAAAGGCAAATACGTAAACAGCACTGACCTGTAGCTGCTGAATCTGCAAGTACGTCTGGTCCAACTCGATCTGGCTGAAATGCTTGTGCAAACGGTACATGAGGTCTGGCTCCGAGACTGGGTGGACCGTAAAGGCGTTCTTAAACTGCAGGCTGTCCTCACGCTCCGGGTCCGCATTCTTCCCCAGCTCGAAGTAGCGGTAACGCATCTCCTGGAGGCGCACAAGGACAGCATGATGTGGGTCACGGTGTTCTCGCACAATGGGCGGAATGCTGTCATAGAGAAAGCCAGCAAGGCCTATAGCAGGTCGCTGTGGTGAGACTATAATGGGGAATGATGGAGGTACGAAGATGCGCAGACACTTCTGAGAGTCGTCAGTCCAGATCAGGCCAGTGTTAGGAGGGTAAAAGGTCGGCTCTGCACCCACCGTGTAGAGTTCAGCAATGGCAGCCCATTGTATATACCACATTCAGACAGGGCCGTGTCCTTTTAACAGACATTACACAACTGGTGTGGTGATGTGTAGAGGAATATAGAATATATGACTCATCTGATTGAGAACAAGGAGGTGACTGCAAGCATCATTTTATGCAAAGTATAGAAACACACTTGCCGATTCACTGAAGCAATTAATTAGAGAACTGCAGGTACCATTTTCAGCATTTCCCACAAAGCCCTACTCCTTAACGGAAGCAGTCAAAATTAAAATTCTCTTTTCTGTGCAGCAATACAAAAGGGGAGGAAAAAAACTAAATGTGAACAGACTAAGATGGCAATCTGGTCCATCCAACAATCTCTGGAACAATAAATGCTATTTTGAATAATGAAAAACAGAATCCCAGACTTGCCTCTCTAAGGCAAACCGACAGAAGAGTCCTAAACAAACTTCAAAATTCAGTCAGTTTTTTTTTAAACACCAATAAAGTTTCATTCCCCTGTAAGCATAAGGTGCCACGCAATTAGGAAAAAAGACTCGAACGGCAAATAATCCTCAGGTTGTGACATTTTAATATTCGTTACCTGGTGCTCTTCCACGCAGTTCAGACCCAAGTAGTCGATGATGCAGCGGCCGAGCCACTCGTCGGGCCTGACGCTCAGGATGTCATTGCGGCAGGTGTCCAGGTGGGGCTGCAAGCGGGCCAGCAGGCTGCGGGAGAGCAGGTAGCCATACCCGCCGTGGCAGTAACGTGCACGCTCCTCCCCGCCGATGAACTCCTCCGGCCGGCCCATGTAGAGGTCCTGGCCGGAGCTCAAGTGGCCCACCAACTCTGCCAGCCGTTCGGCATGCGTGTACGTGTCGTCCTGCGCCAGGTAGAACCAGTCGTAGTCAGTACCATGGTGCTGGTGCAGGTGCCGAACCGTCTCATACATGAGCCAGACGGGCCGGTCGTCGCCGTGGGCAACTACAGTCATGCCGTGCGGCAGCTTGGCACTGCGCAAGCCAGTGAAGAAAAAGGTGCGGTGAGCGTGATGGGCCACAGTACGGTTCACAGCCACCGCCAGCGTGTTGAGGGTGGCGCGGGAAGTCAACACGCCCACCAGGAGGCGCTCTCGGATTCCCAGCTCTGTGTGAATGTAACGGGTCCTGAATGGGAGAGAAGATACAGCTACTAATTCTATAAAACAACATGTTGGCACAGAACCACACAGGAAACTCTACATATGTATGGCTAATAACAATGCCTGTGGCTTATCACACAGCAGAAAACGGCACTGAAATTTTAGCAGTTTAGCAATTTCATCACACCCTTCCAACGGAAAAAACGTTTCTGTTATCAGTGCTTATCTTATTCTCAGCCAAGTAGCAGCAAGATAAGTCTGGCTAATGCAGGACAGAGATGTCCGTTTTATCGAGTTTTAAAAAGTGACACTGTAGAGAAGACTGCACCCGTCCTCCTCCTGCATTAAGGTTTGGATAAAAAGCTGTGTAACAAATACAAAGATGTCAACAGCAGCAGAAGCCAACTGAGGCTCAGTCTACAGAACCACAAATTTTTTAGAAAATTGCACAACCCCACAAGGAAGTTCTGTAAACAGCATTTCTGCATTTCCTGGCACGTGCCTCTGGCTCAACAATGATTATTTTAGTGAGCCTCGAGCACTGCATTGTGCTGTAATGAAACTGCAAAAGAATATCCTCCATGTCATAGCATGCATCATTTAAAATGATCAAGTTTTTAAATCAAGCAAGGTAACATTAGAAAACACTACAAGGTGACACAACAAACAAGTATGAGATAAAATCTACATACACAATGATTTATAGTTCAATATGAATAACTGCCAATTAAACATTAATATGCAAAAAATATTCAAAAATGTATTTCAATACGTGGCACTGACCTATTTTTAAGATTTATAATATACCAGCAATCTAAAGGTTAACCTTGAAAAGGATTTGAAGTATAAATGGTTGATTATTCGAAAAAAATTAACTGGACAATAGCGATGGAGAAATACATGGATTGTCAGAAATATCTTTGTGAAACATTTAAGAGGCCGGCTGAGACTGACCGAAGCAAACAGAGTAACGATACACCGCAAGCGAACATGAGAGACAGAGAGTGAAGCTAAGCGAGAGGCAGGGACACGATCGGGTTTCTTAGCTACTTAGAAGAGCTTCAGCCACGTCGGACCCTTAGCATCCGAAGCATGCAAACGTACAGGCTCACATAGAAGCCCAGCTCCCTGTCAACTCCATACTTTCACATTTTCTTTACTCTGCTCCCAATGCTTTGCCAGACTGAGGAAGTTCTTTGTAGCACAGCCCATGCAGCTCTACTACGTGTCACAGAGGCGGAAGAGCGAATTGGACTCCTTGGCTGCTTCTGTGTTCCCTCTGCATCTCCAACATACTCATATATAGTTTTCATACATTACAGCAGGGGTCTCTGACTCCGGTCCTAGAGAGCTACTATCCAGTAGGTTTTCTGTCCCACTTGGCTGCTGATGAGCTGCACCTGTTCCTGGTATTTACCTGAGAGCAGGTGTGGCTCATCAGAAACCAGGTATGATAGATAACCTACTGGACGGTAGCCCTCCAGGACCGGAGTTGGAGACCCCTGCTTTACAGTATGTGTATTTTATAGAATAAATTTTTGCACAAATTATGTCATTTTTATATTTATATTATATTTTTATATTTCATATTTGATGACAGCTATTATTATCTGTGCAAATAGTCACCTACATCTGTACAGCTCCTTCACCTTCTACATCTGCAATCCTTGTGTTTTATCCTATTACCACGTGTCTTACTGTCTCTACCATTGTACTTTTCGAGCTACTGGATGCCTAAAATGCCTTAATTTCCTTCAGGATTAATAAAGGATCTACCTTACAGCAGTGTTTCTCGACCCAGTTCTCAGGGACCCAGATAGTTCACATTTTTGCTCCCTCCCGGCTCCCAGTAAATGCGAATAAAACAATCAAGAAAAAACCAAAAAGTCTGGAACACTGAAGAAAAGCCGCGCTGGGAGTTGGGAGGGAGCAAAAAATATGGACTGTCTCGGGGTCCCCAAGAACTGGGTTGAGAAACGCTGATTTACAGTAACTGCTAACAGTCTTCAGTGTTAAAAGCCAATATATAATACCATTTAAAGGACCCACTCCCCCCCACCAAGACCCTAACAAGGGTAGGTGGGAAGAAGGATGGATAATATAGCTTATCAGGTGTAATAAAAATAATATATTAAATACTGATGAGTTCACTTGAAAAGCTCTGCCCCCACACTCACCTAAGCACTTTCCTATGTGGCTTGCTAGGGTCCCTCTGGTATGGAATGACGCGAGGCTGGAAATCCTCATTAGCCAAGTCTCTGTGATTGCTCTGGGGGTCACCCTTTGGTCTCCCTGGCACAAGCCCACCATTAGCCAGCTCACTGTTACAGGGTTCCTCGGGCTCCTCCTGGTTCCAGGATACCATAAGCAGACTGAGGCTGCACCCCAGTGAGAGCCCTAGAATGAGGGGAAACGCCGGCCGGAAGAAGGCAAGCAGGGAGTAGACGCGCATGGCACCGAGTAACCGCTGCGTTTAGGGGAAAAAACAGGGAGGCCGTTCCTGGGTGGGTCAAAAAATAAATAAATCAGGGGAGAACTCGTGACAGAAACTGCTATAAACTAAGCACTGCTTATAAATCCCAGTCTCATTGCTGCTGTCAGATCGGTAGGTATCATTTTTCTAGATGCATGTGGGTATTTTGCACGGATGCTGGTACTTTGTTTCTTCCAGAGGCAGTTACATAGAGATTCAGATTTCAGTTCATGCATGCATTAGTTATGCATGTACAAACATAAATCCTAATACATGCATAATAATAAACGATAATGCGGTTACACTGTTAATTATCTACAGGCAGTTTTCACGTTACCGGTAAGATTAATGACGTCTAACAGTGCGCTCATTTCTGCATGATAACAGCACTAAAACAACCATTTCCGAAAAAGAGCAACTACACTCGCAATGTATCTGCTATCATACTAAATCAGCAGTGCCTAACACTGGCATTTACCTCGATTTAACACGTCCGAAGTGTTCAAGCAACTTTCGCGTGAGCAGGGACCACAGGCTTTATTCCCAGGTTCGAGTAAAAGTCATATTCTGCAGTGTCCCAATGACAACTACCAAGCTGACTAAGATGCATATATATTTCAAACAGTCCAGTCCTTAAATTGGTAGCTTAACAGCTACATCTTGTTCGACTTTTTGAGAAAAGAATCGACAGAAATCACTCAGGAAATACCCGACATTGTCATCAAAAGCGATCGTGGAACGTCTTAACTGCAGACTACCCTTCGAAATCGGCCAGTTTTCAAAATAAAAATAGACGCATTTCTTTTGGACCATGATGATGATGATGATGATGATGATGATGATGATGATGATGATGATGATGATGATAAACGTTCGCCTGTTTGAAGAAACGCATTCACATATCTTCCTCCTTTTCAACAAGGAAGAGAGGAAATAAAGAAAAAGAAAATCATGTCCTCATCATGTGCTGAAGACGGGTCTTCGCTGCGGCCGCCCTGTATGCCCCGATCTGTGATGCCGGACTCACGACACTGAAGTGCACCTTCTGATCACTTGGAAAAGGGGGCGATACTTTTCCACCTTCAGCGTCCACGAAGAAAGAAACCATTTAGTTCGCCAGCAATTTCAGAACTGTGTGTGCGTAACCAGGGTCCCGGAGGAAACAGAAATCGCAGACCTATAGTTCCGCAACAAACGGTCCTAGTCGGCTTGGTACATTTGGTCCAAGAACAATTCATTTATTTGATCTTGTTTATGAATGTATAATTTGCTGACGGACAGGCCCAATTATACAGTGGCGTTGGATATATCGCAGGTTTCTAGGCATGACTGTGTATAATACCTTTGAAATCTACACTTATCCACAGAGCATGCTCCAGTAAATAATTCAACTGGTTTCAAATGGGTTTTTGGACAGCTGTACTGGTGTACTGACTGGAGCTGGGAATAGTAGACCAACAGCTGCTCATGCTGGTGCGTTTTCCCAGGCCCTATGATGCACGTCTGCCAGTTTGAATTTCCATTTTAGGTCAGGATTGCTTGTAAACATCATTACATTGGTATGGTGGTGGCTGTCAAATTGCTTTTGCAGTGTCGCAGTAAAAAAAAAAAAAAAAGTACAATGATCACCTTCCAGTTCTCATTATTCTTTCTTCTAAATAAATTTTACATTTTCAAGGTATCTCTCTACTTCCATAGGTATAGGAATAGATGTAGGATAGATGTCCTACGCCTATCATTATAGCCCGAACTTTCTGTACATAGATAATTATCTTTACTGGTTATTCACTATAGATAAAGATAACTTCACATATTTTCCTGTTCAGCCAGATTAATATACATTTCTCTGAAAATGTAAAGCAATTTCATGAATGCAAAGTCTGAATTTTCTCAACCAAGCAGAGCTGAATTACCACTCAGCTATGCTAATTCCCGCGGAGAGAGCACAAGTATTCATTTGATGTTATATATAGCATTTTATTACTATTATTTCAATGTCAATGAAGTACTGCCAAATGAAAGGAACAACTAAAAATGATTAACTACTTTGTAGCTTCCAGAAAATTTGGAAGAACAGTTCCATTTCGCCTATCAATGCCAGGTTTTACGACTGCAAAATGTCTTCATATTAAAAATATTATTAATTAAATGTTGTTATCGGGATATAGGTCATAAGAAAATAAGAATGAAATATTGCAAATGAGGAGGCCATTTCTGAAACTGTTATTCAGTAAAATACGAGCCCTTCACAATGCCGGGAAGCTTGCTCTTATATATGAATGGTAATGTCATGCCTTGCTCGTGCCGATCCTCCTGTGTGCCACACCCCTCCTGCTACCTCTTGTGGAATCCCCGTGTCATAAGCTGTTTCTCGTTGTGTTTCATTAGTTCTGTGTATTTAAGTCCACGTCAGCGTATACTTCCCTAGTCTGATCATTGGCGTCGTTTTGTGTTTTCTGAGTGTGGCACTCCTTAAATCCCGTGTTTACACGATTCCCTTTGCCTGCTTCGTTGCTTCCATGCTCGGATCAGGACAGGTAGCGTGCCCTGTTTCCACGTGTAACCCCATGATCGGCACTCTAAACGCTGAGCTGCTAAAAATAGCTGCCTTCCAGATTTACTTTATATGTGCCTCGTAAAATTTTGTTCAATTACATCAACCCTCAGTCAGCAAATGCGGATCATGGTTATTTAGGATATTCGCTGCTTGTGAGCATACCCTGTAGAACCCGGAATTGCGTGATAATCTGCAGAACTTTCCTTAAAGCAGCAATGAATTGTAGGTGAGACGTTGTTGCTGCATTGAGGAACTTAAGCACACCGAGACCGTTCCATCACAGTGATAGTGTGAGATTTTTAGGCTAGATTAGATAACAAGGATTGATTATTAAAATTGACTGACATTCACGTGCCGTGGCGAAGTGTCCGTAGAAGGGGCGTTCTTGGTTCAGTCAGTACGCACTGTCAGGCAGATAAAATATTTTTCCTGTCTTCCAAATCGTAAAGAAAGACAAGTTGTGAGCCGTTTTCCCCACCAGGAGTTAAGAGGTGGACCCGCTTTCCAGCAGTCAGTGACCAAATAAGGCTGGGCTTTGCATCAGCCGGTAAGTGGGGATTGGGGCGACACACGTGCGACAGTCTGGGGGTTCCGTCCGTTGAAGGTAGGATCCACACGCTCGTTATCAGCAGCACATGTTACACTGTCGCCGGTAACGGTGTCTCATTCTGACTGTAATCAGCGGCGCATGTGTTGCATTGTCGCCGGTAATAATGTACCGCTCAGGCTGCGATCAGTGCACGTGCTACGCTATCGCCGGTAACGGTGTCTCGATTTGGGTAATAATGTTCCCCTCGTCCACACTAGCCTCCTTAAACGGCGCGGTGTGGCTGTATGGCGAATGCACCCCGCCATCCATCAATCAGCCAGAAGGAGAGGGTAGCCGCTTAACGGGTGTCAGCAGTTTTCGCTTTGCCTGGTCCTGACGCAGGGACGGATTATGGGTTGTGTGGGCCCCTGGGCAAAACGTTTGCGAGCCCCCCCACCACCACAACCACCACAATTCAAGGGCCCTTGGCAGCCAAACGGCCTCCCTATAGGGTCAGGGGCCCTTGTAGGCAGAGGATCAAATAATGTAGGCCCTCTAAAATAGACAAACGAAAATACATTGTTGGTAAGCGTTGCAAATTGTTTTGGGCTAGGGGCCCGTGCACCCCAAGGGCCCCTGGGCAGCGGCCCCGCTGGCCCGGTCTGTAATCCGTCCCTGTCCTGACGCTACCTACTTGAGAACAACAATCAAGGTGTGCGAGGCCTACACGGGAATTCCCGGTTGACTCGGTGTGGTAAACGAATCAAACCCTGGTTATTCTAAACGATACCTTTGGTGGCATTGTGGTGGTGCTTTGAGTCTCTGGGCCCCCGGAAGTACGATTAAACACAGGGTTAACCTGACGCGAGGTGGCTTGACAGGCGAAACCGGTTTCATTCAGGATCTCTGACAGGAGGGAGGCGTCTGAGGCGTTCGCAGGTCCGTAATGCAGGGAGTGGCGAAGAAGATGATCGTCATGATGATGAAGCAGCTGTAGCCCTTTCAGGACAGTCCACCTCAAACCGCACTTTTACTAAAGCACTTGATGGAATGTGCATTAATATTTGTTCCAGTATTTTTTTGACAAAACTCTGTCGCTCATTAAAGTGTTTTAGACTGATTTTAACGTGTTTTAAGTAACTTATTTGCTATGATTGTGATGGTAGCGTCTTCAGATTTGCTGAATTACTGGAATAAATGCATAGCAATAAAATGAGAACATGCTGAAGTGAGATTCACTGTTTATTTCAACATGGATGACTAAGTACCCTGTGGGTAAGCTGACTGGACAATAGTGTGAGTACTGGCCTAATATGCTTCAGATTCAACTTACCATTTCTCTCCAGAAATGTCACATTTTAAATATTTTCTCTTTTACCAACCTATGCTGTGTCATTATTTCTTTAAAAAGATGCACTTAAATTCCATCCATCCATTTTCTGTAGCTGCACATGGTTGTGGAGCCAATATGGGAAGCTATGGGGTTATTCCATGCCTTGTGCCAAGTGGGGGTGCCAACCCAGCACGCACTTAAATTGCCCTCTGAAATTCAGTGATTTTTCAGCATTCTCCAGCTAAAATATTAGTCTACTTCATCCTCAATTTTCTCATAGAAATCAACAAAATGTCCCTCTAAAGCTTGAAAAACAATGTTGGTATCAATTTCTGTGGTGTAAGTGACAATGAGGTCCCCACTCATCAGGTCAGGTGATACCCCAGTAGCCATATCTCAAAAACCATTAAAGATAATGACTTACAATTTTGTATCTTTATTTGGTATCAGAATAAAACATTCTGACCTATTACGTCCTAAGCTGGGCTGATTTTTCAGTTTTTTTTCCCAGCTAGTACCTAATTAAGCTAGGTGGCTTGTTAGTATGTACGCTAGTAGTATGGCTGCTTCGGCTTAGTTTGGCTCCTTTGGTTTCAGATGCATGAAGCTGAGAGGGTCCTGGCCTGTTATTCCCCCTCAGGTCGCGTTCTTCCTGGAGCGTAATCCCGGCACTTGTAGCCATGCCAGAAGAAAGCAGCAAAGAAATAGGCGGCCAAGGCACACCAGCGGGCAAAGTAGCGGGATGAGGTGGGCGAGGTGGGGGACAAGCCGGAGAGCCCCATGGACGGGGCAGAGCTCCATGGTGAGGCAGGGACAAAGAGCACCGCTGGTGTCAACGGAGGGCTTCAGTCAATTTTTACAGTTCAGTGTGCAGTTTTTCAGTAGTCATTTTTATCAGTGTGGTGTAGTGTATAGCACTGCCCATGATCAGAAGGTTATAAGTTCAAATCCCGTGGTTGCAAGATTTCACTGTTGGGCCCTTGAGCATGTCCTGTAACCCCAATTGCTCCAGGAGCTGACTGACTCTTCATTCTGAATTGTATATTGCTTGGAATAAAATTCTTTGCTCAGTAAATGTAAATACGTTTCCTCCTCCAGCACAAATGCAGTTTGGTGCATTGGTGACATGGAGTACCCCGTAGTGAGTGATGCCTGTGTGGGAGTACGTCTGGACGGACTGGCATACTTGTGCCCTCTGCTGCCTGGGATAGACCCCATTTCAGCCTCACTCTATATTGGACAAGAGCTTGGAAATTTAATGGATAGATTAAGTGGTTCATGTAAATATTTGCAGCTGAATCTGTCGTCCTCTGGAATTACTTTCAATAGCTAACATGGGTTCACTCATGATTCCACTGTCAACTAAAGCGGTGTATCGGAATCTAGCCAGATACCATGTTTGTTTTGAACACCACTGTTTCTCCATTTGCTGGGGCCTGTATTATGAAGCGGGGTTACTGATTTATCAGGGTAACTTATCGGATTTAAGGTAGCCTGGGCAAAATGTCAGTAAACGAATATGAAGTCCATTTAAACTGTGGTACCTTAAATCTTACCCCAATAAGCCAGTGACCCCGCTTCATAGTACAGGCCACTGGTCTGCCTGCCTTTTGTCTGGCAGTATTCATATTTGGCTATAGTGACACCAGTTCTGCAAAATGCACATGAGGTTGAAAAGAATGTTTAGGTTAATCCGTCTTCTGCGTTTGTGATGCCAGCTGAGGAAAAGCCTGTTATCTGAAGAGGACAGGTGGCACCGAGCTGAGCTGCTTCATCCGCCAATCATGTTTAAGACACCGATCACATGCTGTAGCTCAAGGTGCATACACCGATCAGCCATATGATCAAACCACTGACAGGTGAAGTGAATAACATTCACATTACAGTGGCATCTGTCAAGGGTGCCGTTATATATTAGGCTGGTGAACAGTCAGTTTTAGAAGTTGATGTGTTGAAAGCAGGAGAAACGGGCAAGTGTAAGGATCTGGGCGACTTCGCCAAATTTCGATGGCTAAAGAATTGGGTAAGAGCATCTCCAAAACGACGGGCCTCATGGGGTGTTCCCAGCATGCAGTGGTCAGAATCTACCAAAAGTAGTCTAAGGAAGGCCAACCATTGAACTGGCAATGGGGTCGTGTGTTCCCAAGGCGATGTACGTGAGGAGCGAAGGCTAATGTGTCCAGTCTGATCCTACAGGAGAGCTACTGTAACACAAATTACTGAAAAAGTTAATGCTGGTTACGATAGAAAGGTGTCAGAACAGACTGTGCGTCGCAGCTAGTTGCATATGGAGCTGCATATCTATAATGGGCAGGTGGGTGTAAGAACTGGACCATGTAGCGACGGAAGAAAGTGGTCTGATCTGATGGCTCACATTTTCTGTTGCATGATGTCGGCAGCCGGATGTGTGTGTCATTTATCTGGGGAAGTGATGGCACCAGGAGGAACTATGGGAAGAAGGCAAGCTGATGGAGGCAGAGTGATGCTCTGGGCAACGTTCTGCTGGGAAACCTTGGGTCCTGGCATTCGTGTGGATGTTACTTTAACATGTATCACCTACCCAAACATTGTTACAGACCAAGTACATCCCTTCGTGACACTGGTGTTCTCCAATTGCAGTGGCCTCTTTCTGCAGAATAATGCATCCTGTCACACTGCAAGAATTGTTCATAAATGGTTTGAGGGACCTGAAAAAGAGTTCAAGGTGTTGACTTGGCCTCCAAATTCCCCAGATCTCAATCCAATCAAGTACTTGTGGGATGTGCTGAACAATAAGTCCGATCCATGGAGGCCCCACCTCACAACCTCCAGGACTTAAAGGAGCGACTGTTAAAGGTGTAGTGCCAGAAACCACAGGACACCTTCAGAGGTCTTGAGGAGTCCATGCCTCAGTGGGTCAGAGCTGTTTTGGCGGCAGGAGGGGAATCTACACAATCAGGTAGGTGGCTTTAATGTTATGGCTGGTCAGTGTATATGGATTATGAAATAACTGTGACATATGTATATATTCTGTTACTTTACAATATTTTTTAACTGCAAACATAATCACAATTTAATTCCATAACTGGAGATATGTTTGGTTACTGGTCAATGGAACGGTAACTCGTCTGAAATCGTGCTGAAAGTGTGCCAAAGTCTCTTCTGACCCAGTTTAACATTACTTTTTCTGGCAAGTGTCAAATGAAAACTGTCCCTGCAAAACAGGAAAATCGCTTAATATGTTGACATTTATCTTCCTTAGCTGTCTCACCGACGTTTGCCATTTTACAGTAATCTGTAGTTGGTTCGTGGATATGACCGCAGTTCTTTTGAATGGCACATTCTTAATCACTCTTGCTTAATCTAAGCTTTAACAGAGCTTCTTATAACTGGCTGTCTTTCACGAGCGAATTCAGAATTACACTTCGTTAATTAGATCAGACCCAGGTCATTCTGTTTTCTAACTTGAGAGAGCTTAATCCCAGTGACGCGTCAGTGTGCTGTTATGCTTCAGAATAATCTCTAAGCTCGGGAAGTGGAGATGGTGAACATAATGTTGCATCATGTACATTTTAAAGTATTTTGTTTGTTTTTTTGTTGAACTGCTTTCATGACCAGATGAGTTTCTATTTAATATTGGTCCAGGAAAAACAAGGAATACCTGTAAAGTAATGGGCTTATTAATACTTTATTCAGCATTTATACAGGTATATAGGAAATCTGTAGTTTTTACGTATTTTATTCTCCTGTGAGAGACACACACACACACACACACAAGGGTGTGAGCAAAGCTCAGGATTAGCTTAACGTTCTCCTGTCTGACTGTTTTGCCGTTATGTTTCCTGAAATGTTATGTCACTATCTTTGTTTTTCATTCAGTAATGTACTGGCCATCTGGCACACCGGGCATCTTCCAGGTGGACCAGTGGATTAATGGGGCAGGAAAACTTTATTTTATTTTATTTTTTTTTTGGGGGGGGGTTGTCAAAACTCCAGGGCCAATTTTCAATCCCAGCCCAGCCCTGGTTTCACAAAAAGCACCTCCTGAGTATTGAAATAAAGAAATGATGCTTTGTTTACACAAGTACATTGGCATGCTTCTTTTTATATCTCCCATCTTACTCCCCCCCCCCCCCCCCCCCCCCCCCACACACACACGGTCCACCATTTATTCAACGCCGCTGGAACATTTTGGGAGGGGGTTAGGACCCACATGAAGTAACCGTGTGATCAGGCAGAGAGTCCTACTGCATGCCACCCTGAGTGTTCTTCAGGACTGGGCCGTATAATGTCGGCTCATTGGGACTGAGGGCTCGCCTGCTTTTCTGGGCCCCACTTCCCTTATGACCTGCCCCCCTCCTACGCAGGCATGGCCGGCTTGACACTGGACGAGTTCGAGCTGAGGAAGACGGAGGCGTGGGCCGTGATGGGCGTGCTGGTCTCGCATCCCAGCAGCACAGACGTGCACATCAGCAGCCTGTCCCTTACCTCCCATGGCCAGGAGCTGCTCAGCGCCACCAGCCTGGAGCTCAACTCGGGCCGCCGCTGTGGCCTCATCAGCCTTAACGGCACAGGTGATGTTTCTATTATATGGCCTGTGTGTGTTTGTGTGGATTATGTTTATATTACTTTGTGGGGACCAAATGTCCCCCATGATGTGATTTAAAAACCTGTTGTTTTGATGTTGTGGGGACCATTTTTCAGGTCTCCACTAAAATCTGCGAATGCAATCAAAAAAGTAAAAATGCCAAAAGGCATATTTTGCTTGGTTACCTATGGTTAAGGTTAGGGCTGGGTAGGGGTTAAGGTCATCATGTTGTGATTAGAGTTAGAAATTAATATAGTCCCCACAAAGATATAATTACAGACCTGTGTGTGTGTGTGCTAACAAACTCCGTACATAATGAACCTTTACGGAATTCAGAGGCTTCATCCAAAATGCCGTCTCCTGGCAGGGAAGTCCGTGCTGCTGTCAGCCATCGGCCACCGTGAGCTGCCCGTCCCAGAGCACATCAACATCGTCCACCTGACGCGTGAGATGCCTCCCAGCCAGAAGACGGCGCTACAGTGCGTCATGGAGGTGGATCAGGAGAGGATCCTGTTGGAGAAGGAGGCCGGGCGCCTGGCCCTCGAGGACTGTGAGTGTCCGCTGGCTGTCCTGGCTTTTGGGAAGAGATCGGCACAGGATGAGGTGTCTCACGAAGATATATAATGTCATAACTCAGGGCTAATCAAATCACGGTCCTCAGGGTCCAAGTACTGCTGCTTTTCCAGCCTACCTCTATCTGTGAGCCAGATGTGAAGCTTCTGTGGCCAATCAGTATCAGTAATTAGTAAACTGACTACCTGGGAGAATTGAAAACAAGGCCTGGATTTGGAATCGTGATCCAGATTTGAAGAGCCCTGTCATAGCTAAACCATCCAATGGTTTTCTAACCACTTTTCCTGGTCAGGGTCATGGGGGGCTGGAGCCTATGCCATGCAACACAGGGCACAAGGCTGGGGGACACCATGTATGGTGTGGTATGGTATGTCAGTCCATCACAGGGAGCATACACACACACACACACACACACACAAATTGGTCTTCCTGTCTAAATGGGAACCGTCCATTCATTTCTACGGGAAAAATCCCAATTATGACACCCTTAACCTCTACCCAGCACTGACCTTAACCATAAGTAACCAAGCCAAATACAAGACTTTTGGCATTTTTTACTTTTTTGATTGCATTCATAGATTTTTATAAAACTGAGGTTATCCAAATGGGAACCTCAAAAGATGTCTTCAAAATTAAGGAAGTTTCAGGTTTTACTGCACTTTGGGGACATTTTAGTCCTCAAATGTGATCTATGCAAACACACACACACACAGACAATCATATTACTCATAGGTCTCCCATTTTATTGACTACGGTGATGGACACTTCATTCTGAGGAAAGTCACGGTGTCCCAGCTGTAAATCGGTCGTTAACATTATCTAAAGTATTCCTCCCTGCGCCAGCTGAAGTACCAAACGGTAGGCGGCCAAGGCTGGCGTTAGTCAAGTTCAAGATGAAGATCAAAACTTTATTGATCCCATAGGGGAATTCTGGTGCATCCAACAGTGAGAACATAGTGCACAAGCAATCATACATATAGTGCCAAACACAAAGCGTGAAGTACATACAGTGCAAACTAATAAATGTGGTGCAAACAGACGTTAAAAATACACAGCACTCTGATAGGATATCCTGAATAATAGAATATTGTATGATAACTTAAGTAGTAATAATAATAATAATAATACTTTGGTATGGCTGGTTTCTGGAATGGCTGTGTGATGTGGACTTGGGGGTTAAAAGCAGATGTTCCTTTAGGACAGAGAACCATGAAGCACGAAACTTTATGGGCTCACTTGCCTTATAGGGATAAGGGTGAACTTCAGATGTGGTTAAAAACAGATGTGGGAGGTAATGGTATCTTTAATAGTACAGATGAAGCCACAGGTTTCTAATAATAGGACTTTAATTGCTTACATTTTTACTGCAGGGTAACTATGACCAGTATGCGAAGACCAGGTCAGAACTGGAAGAGAATCAGATGAAAAGGTACAACTGGGAATAGGACCAGATTGCCCACATGAAGGTGAACACCGCCACCTGCTGGACGGTAGTAGGAATTGAAAGTCCCGTTTGTATAGTTAAATGAGCGTGTGGCTGGTCGTAGACCTACTGTACATTGCACGGTTTGGAAACGGCTCTGCCAAGCTGGCCCGGTAGGCGCAGAGCAAGGAGAAGACCTTGCAGAAGATGGTGACGTCGGGCTTTACGGAATGCATAGTGAATGACGAGGTAAATCTCGGACTGCAGTTACAGTCCTTCACGGGGTATGAATACACCCTGATCAGAGGACCCTGTGATCTGAGACCGTATAGATGTGCAATTATATTAACAAATCATAATCCGTCAGCATTCATAATTAAGCTGCTCAGCCAGCCAATCCATGTTCAAAGTGCCAGTGTGACTCCAGAAACCTGAATTGCCGTTAATTGTCGTCATTTCATTTTCCTCCTTGTGGGTAGATCCCGCCTCTGCTTATCATGGTGCAGAATGTGAGCTTTAGATACTCAGCCGACATGGTAAGTTCACCTGGTGTGGTTTCAAGTAGGTATTAACAGGTAAAAATTTAAAATTGGCTCAGGTTAGAATTGATGTCGGAATGTTTTATTCTTTAATGAGGTTTGAGACATGCCATTGGGGTGTCCCCTGACCTGATGAGTGTGGGGACCTCACCTTCATGTCCACAGCATTGACTGTGAAAGTAACTTTGTTATTCCAGCTTTACTTTGGTACCTAGTTTAGTGGGTCTTTTTGTTGGGCTTCTATGACAAAACCAAGGGTGAAATTTAACCAATGTTTTAGCTGGAAACTGCTGAAAATGCATTTATTTCAATTGATAATTTCAATACCATTGTTGAAGGCATCAGTTAGAAAAATGAGTAAGAAATTATTTAAATGTGTTTTGGGCAATTTTTACACTATTTTCCAGTCAATTAGCTTACCTGCTGGTGATGGCATTTATATGGCTACTCAGGCTTTGATTTCTTTGATTCTCTTTTTTTATTTCAGCCATACATATATAAGAATCTGGAGTTTGGTATTGACCTGAACACACGCATCGCCCTTGTGGGCCCAAATGGGGCTGGCCCACACTGCTGAAGTTGCTCATGGGTGAGGTGTGTCTTCAGCTTCCTTCCTGTCACATGACTATATTGAGGTGTGTCTTCAGCTTCCTTCCTGTCACATGACTATATTGAGGTGGTCTTCAGCTTCCTTCCTGTCACATGACTATATTGAGGTGGTCTTCAGCTTCCTTCCTGTCACATGACTATATTGAGGTGAGCTTCAGCTTCCTTCCTGTCACATGACTATATTGAGGTGAGCTTCAGCTTCCTTCCTGTCACATGACTATATTGAGGTGTGTCTTCAGCTTCCTTCCTGTCACATAACTACGGTACCTAGAGCACATAATTGCATTCTCTCTGTATATGATGATGTTGGCCTTAGGAGTTTGTGTGAAACTGCTTGTCATCAGTAATGTGTTACCTCAAACTGCTGTCCTCATTTGTCATGTAGTTGATTTAGTATGCTTTCTCTCTCCCTCCACGCCTGCAATAACAGCTTCTGCCCACAGATGGTATGATCAGGAAACACTCACATGTGAAAATTGGCAGGTATCAACAGGTAGCATTTATCTAACATCAAATCCTGCAACTCACGAGTTCTTTTATTTCTATTAATGTTCCCTAAATGATACACAGAAATATCACCTCCCCTATTAGTCACAATAAAGTTAAGGGATGTATAATATTGAAAATAATAGATATCACCTGAAAACTGTAAACGCATTAAAATGTCAGCAGTTAATATATGTATATATGTTTGTGAGGGCAGTGTGTGGCTCGGTGGGCTAAACCCAGCCTCAGCACGTCCGCAGGTCCTTGAGCAAGGCCCTTAACCCCCAGATCCCTGGGCACCGCAACTGTTGGCTGCCCTCACTTATGGACAGCAAATTGGGGGAGGCGTAAAAAGAGAATTTCCCCAAAGGGATTAATAAGGTAGTATTCATATATTCTTTTCCTTAATCAGTATTTTTATCATGGTGGATTAAATCGTAAGTAGTACTTTAGAATTACCAAAATGTTTAATTTCTAAGATCATTTTGTGTATTAATTTCCCTGATATATGCATTTTTAGGGAGTTTATGTCAGGTACTTTGTGACTGTAAAGAATTTTAAAATCGGTTTCTTCATTCGCGTGAGATAATGGTTCGTTTTGGGGATACTGCCTGTGCTTGAGTTCACGGTTCAGCTTGGGGTTGTCTTCTCGCAGCATCTGACTTAGCAGCTCGAGCTGGACCTGTCTCCTGAAAGGTTACCTGAATTCTGCAAAACTCCAGTGTTGCCCGACGAAGCTGTCGGGCATCTTCAGATCACTCTGACAGCGTGAATCAGATGTAGGGAGTCCAGCTGCTTAGCGAGTCCTCTTAGATGACTGGTGTGGTTAAGAGGGGAATATTGGTAGACGCTTTGATTTGGCAAGTATTAAAATGGAAAACCAAAAGGGATTTTCTGGATCTTTATTTTAATGCTAAAACCTATATGCTCTGTTTGGTAAGTTATTGGCAGTGTAGCCTAACACCTCCAGGGGTGTGATTTCTCAGAATGTCTGTGTGTGTGTCTCTGGCTGTACACGTCTGTTTTATGTTATATGGAGGGACCATTTCAGTTAGCTGTCTGTAGCACTCATGGCACTTTTCAAAGAAATACGAAGAAGCTTAAGCTTGTTCTGCTGCCGCTCTTTCCCCCATGGGGAGAAAGGACTAGATGTGCCTTTTGTCAGGTGAGCCCCATCCGGAGCCTCTCCGACGGTCAGAAGGGCCGGGTCTGCTTCTCCTGGCTGGCATGGCAGTGTCCTCATATGCTCTTCCTGGATGAGCCCACCAACCACTTGGATGTCGAGACCATCGACGCCCTGGCAGATGCCATCAACGACTACGAGGGCGGCAGGATGCTGGTCAGCCACGACTTCTGGCTCATCCAGCAGGTGGGATCGCCCACCCGCGTGTCGGACAGCACAGAGTCACTGAACATGCGCCGAACTCGAAAGTGGGTCTGGGGTTGTATGGCATCTCCCATTCTGGATGTCACACTAGATGTCACCGTCATCAAACCTGTGATCTTGCATCCGTATTTTGTAAATTTCCACTATATATTTGAAGCGGGCCCCGAGGGTGACAGTCCCAGAACCTATTTTAGTGGTTTCAAACCAGCTTGTAGTTAATTCATTATATATGGTACTGCAGAATAATGTTGAGCTAAATAGAGGAAGTACAACCCAAATGTAGCTTCTGGTGCTGAGCAACCCCCATACGGGGGACTTTATTTAAGAGAAGACATAGATTCAGAGGCATAGACAAGGAACAATAACAGGATTAGCAGAAATAGAACTGAGGAGAACTTAAATACACTGACTAATGAGGGGCAAACGAGATACAGCTGGCAGTAGTACACATGAGGGCAGGAACAGGAGGGAAGGCAAATGAGCAACAGATGTAGCTTGTTTAGAGCCACACTGGAGAGCAAACGGGAGGATCAGGCAGATGGAGTGGACTGGGCGTGACTAATACAACTTGCGAATAATCAGAGACAACATCCAATAAGTGTCCTCGTCAGATTCCGTAAAGCGCACAGCATCCTCCTTACTTAACATGCCTCACCGTTGCCATGCTTTACATAAACCATGGTCATGTCAGACTTCTTTTGGCTAATTACCGCTGCCGTTTCATCCTCCCCTCTCCAGGTGGACCAAGAGATCTGGGTCTGCGAGAATCAGACGATCACCAAATGGAATGGAGACATCTTGGCGTACAAGGAGCAGTTAGTCAAAGTTTACCAGGCAGACACACGACATCTAAGCCCTTCACATGTCACTGGCTTTACCTCTGGACTCGTGTTGTACACTTTTATGGACTTTTTTCTTTTTTTCCTGCCCTGAATTAAAGCCATTTCCCATTTTAGCATTTCCTCTGGCTATACTGTCATTCGATTGCCATGATCCTAATTAAATTCTTGTTCTTCCAGTAAAACATCATCAGTGTTTGAACAACAAAATTTTATTTCTCCTTATGACGTTCTGAACACGACACATCACATTGTCTTATCTTGTGGAAAAATCAGCTGAACTATCCTTGTAAAATGTTGCGATGTCACAGGCGAGTGGGCGAGGCAGGCAGGGGAACAAATGGACACAAAGATGATGTAGAGAGACATAATGCTCTTAATGCCTTTAAAAAAGATAGTTGGGTGTTCACACTCATACCTTTCACACATCAGTCACCTCAATGGCGGGACACTTATCAGGTATGCAGGTACCACTTAGGGTGACTGGAAGGGGGCCGGATCAGACTTACTCAATCCCCTAGCGCCATGTGCTACAAAATATACCTTTTTAAAATGTAAATACAATAATGGTTTGTCTGAATAAAAAATATTTTGTATCTAAATGATACTCGGGTTCTGTTTTTTCAGCTGTAAAAAGGGTTGATCTCACCTGGGTGGAGGTTTCTCGCCATATCTAGCATTTTAGCAGCTGTAGTTGGCTGTCTTTAGCCTCCTGAATGAACCTCTTATAGTGTACGCACTGTAGACCATAACTAGAGCCATTTAGAACATGATCCCTCAAAGTATGTAAAGAAATAAAAAAATTAAAGATGGTGAGGAAAGATGTTACACACCATTCTTCTGAAATTCATGGTACATATGTAGCCATGAATATTGTTGACCTGCCTTTGGCTCAGATTGTCTGGGTTCATTAGGAAACGGTTCCTGTGACCAATAACCTGAAAGCTGGCGTGGATGCACTGCCCTGTTCCCTTTTAACCTCTGCAGTGATGCATGCCATCGAAGCATGACTCTTGTCACGTGCTCCAGTTTGCTTCAGCCTGCTAAATGTTCTATTGGGCTGGGACTGGACTTTGGGCCTTTGAACCGGATATTAGTATTTGTTTGGAACAGAATAGGTGTCTTGTCACTTTTGGTAGTGTAGTTCTTGTTGCCGATTCCAAGCAACAGGCAAACCAAACACAAATCACTAGCTATGTGACCATATCAAAACTGACTAATACAACCCTAAATGGGTGGAGACCTCACACCCCACCCCACCCCACCCCCACTCCCCTCCCCATGTTCAAACCAAAATTACACCCTTGTGTGTGACTATCTAGAATGAAGAATTTCTCCTTTCAGTACAGTTGCACAGGTATTAGGGGGAGGAGAGGACGAGTTCACCTCAGACCACACCTGTTTCAGCATAAGGAGGGGAACGTTTTTTCGGAATCCAGCCCTAGTTTCTCCTGAACCTGGGTGCGTCGTGCAATTCTCATCTGTTCATCGCGGCATCCTGAGGCATGTCAGCTCCGTGCGTGTGCAGCCTCCACGGCAGCGCCTTGATCATCTTCTGCGACCGCTGCCGGGAGCTGCTCTGCGAGGACTGCCTGACCAGCGACGAGCACAGGAACCACGGCTTTGTCCGCTTACGGGACGCCTGTAAGGAGCAGATCGTAAGTGCGCTGCTTTACCTGGGTGCCTGTTATACTTCATAACTGGGAATGTAAAAATGCGGTATCGTACTAAATCTTTTATCGTATCAACAAGAAACAATATTACTCTTACGTTATTTTGATTGCTCTTTGTCGCATTAATTGTAACTGCGATCAGTCGTACCAAAGCACGAAAAGAGACTCATTTATTCATTCAGATCGTAGCGTCCTAATTGATTCATAGATGACATCTCTTTCTGTCCATTGTCCAAATGATTAAAGTTTCGGCTAAATTTCAGGAATGCGGAAAACAAAACTATTGGCAATTGTGGCTCTGAGCGTTTTCTCCTTGTGTCCTAGGACGAGGTCACAAAACAAGCCCAAAAGCTGTCGATCAAGTATACAAAAACGAGCGACGTTATCGCACGTGTATCGAAAACGAAGAAATATCATGAGGTAAACATAGATTACATGCATCACCTTTGGTTACCGTTTAGTAGTTGGTATGTCCGCAGTTTCCAAATTCTGCCTGCGTTGTGTTTACAATTATGGTATTGCATTAGCTTAGACAGAGGGTCCACATATGACTGGCTTTTAAAATTATGTAAATATTTAAAAAGATACACGGAGCATGAGAATGTACTCACTTTGTTAAAAAATGACCGAGATCAAGGGCCTAGATTTCGGTATGGATGGCAGGGACATTTCCTTGTCAGTAATGTTGGGATACCTTGTGTGTTTAAGAGGGCGGGGACTATTAATGCCGAAATCAAGCCTTGATTGAGATACATCTGGAAGCTATAACTGTGGGGGAAGTTCAGAGTGTTATTGTTGACACAGGCACAGCATTAAGGCTGAAGTTTAAATGTATTATTTGTGGTATAAAAAGGATGTTTTCACATGATAACCGTGTATTTTTTATCATGGGCAGGAGAAATTTGACAAGGCCACAATGACTGTGAACAATTTGTACGAGGAACTAATAAAACTAATAAAGAAGAACCAGGAGCAGGCACTGCTTCTGATCCGAGGGTTGAAAGAGAGCAGGGGAATGGGGCTGGACAGGTTGGCCTGGGAAGTCGATAAGACCAACCAGAGGGCTGTTAACATCGGCAAAGCTGTGGCTCGGCTTCGACAGAACCTGGAAGGCAACAACGTGTCCACATTATTGGTAAAACTGCTAGCTGGGATACCTACACGCCGAGGGTACACTGTGTCCAACCGTCACACTGTCAGAACAAAGGGTACAGCCCCGGTACCATTTTGATCCTCAGGGTACAAACAACATCATTGTACCCTCAATGGCACAAAATGTTCCTCAGAATCCGTTTCTGTACCTTATATTAGACTGAAAGTCTCTACAGCCAGGGTACAACTGGAAGACGCTTGACCCTTGAGGGTCAGGGACAGATTATGGGTTGTGTGGGCCCCTGGGCAAAACGTTCGCGAGGCCCCCCCCCCACCACCAGCAGAACCGCAACCACCACAATTCAAGGGCCCTTGGCAGCCAAACGCCCTCCCTATAGGGTCAGGGGCCCTTGTAGGCAGAGGATCAAAGAATGTAGGCCCTCTAAAATAGACAAACGAAAATACATTGTTGATAAGCATTGCAAATTGTTTTGGGCTAGGGGCCCCATGGGCCCCCTGCACCCCATGGGCCCCTGGGCAGCGGCCCCGCTGGCCCGGTCTGTAGTCCGTCCCTGTTGAGGGTACTGTCTCAGTGACAAGTAATTATACCCCCAAAAGTGCAAATTGGTACTTTTTTTTCTGACAGTGCAGTCCAAACATTTAAAGAGAAGGCAGGCATGATTAGGGGCAACCATGAGTCCAGTACAGGGTTATGGGGATGATTAACAACTAGGAATGGGGATTTCTGTCAGGTACTCTTCGGATTCAAGTTGAGAAAGGTTCAGCACATACACAAGTTTTAAAATGTAAAACAATAATATGTTTTCCAAATGAAGTGTGAAAACTACTACTGTGATGAGTATGGTTTGTCTGCAGACCTCTCACCTTGTTCTGCTGTTATCTCACAGGAAATCAAAGGACTACAAAGTAGGTATGTGTTAAGTTCTGCTGAAAATTCCTTAAATATAAAAGTGATCAGTTTCATGAGGACCCCCCCCCCCCCCCCCCAAGGATTGTGATCTTAGCTTGGACTCCTTGGTAGGACCCAGACAGATCAGATTTTGGCCATTGGGAATGTGGAAGGGAAGGAGCCCGAGCTATCAGTAACATAAGGTTATCTTCTATGCATATTTTGGCCTTTGGAAGTAAACATCTTTTTTAAGGACGGGAACAGGCACCACCGAATCAGAATCATAATCACTTTATTAATCCCCGTGGGGAAATTCTCTTACATTACAAAAACAAACTCCTGATGAAAATAAAGATTTAGGAAAGTTATATACAGGTGATAGAATAGATTTAGATTGAACTATAGAACAATAAAGTAATTAAAATTAAAATAATACAAGTAATAAAATTAACCAATAAAAATAAAACCTGTAGCGGCAATAATATTAACAGTGGTATAAATAAAACCATAACCATGGGTTATTACAGCAAACTTATACAGCGTATACATGGTTATTGAAGGTGATTCCGCTTATGTTTATGGCTTGAGTGATCAGATATATTAAACAGTTTTATTGCGACCGGCAGGAATGATTTCCTTTGTCTCTCAGTTGTGCAGCGTGGAAGTTTTAGCCTAAGGCAGTAGCAGGGGAAAGCGTCTATCCTTAGTGAAAGAGTTCAAGTAATGTGTTCAGAATTAGGAGCATTAGATTGACAAGCCGCTTCACTCAGCATTGCCCTGATTCCCATACAGGATGGTCTTGCAGCCACGAATGTGCCTTGACATCTTATCCATTGCTGACTGGAGACTCCAGCTCTGATTAAGAGGTTCCAGCACCAACAATATGCATAGAAGATAACCTTATCTAACTGAGAGTTTCAGTGATTGAAGGTTTGTGGGCACTGAGTAGTTATGAAACAGGAGAAAGGTGTGAAACGAGTCTTTTAGATGATGCTTGCAGTATGCTGGCCAATCTACATCCCTGTCTTCACCTATTGTTATTAACAATGAGTAATGACCAAAAAGCACAAGATCACAGGTACAAGCAGCCAAAATGAGATTTCGACATAAGGTTGTCATGCTTGCTCTTCATGACAGGGTGAGGAAGATCCAGACGGACCTTAAAATAGAGCTCAATACTCCTTGGGATTGATAGTGGTCAGCTAAGGTTCTTCAGGCATCTCATGACCATGGCGACAAGGGATCTGTTCACATATGACTAGGCAGAAGCTCCATGGAAGACTCCGCAAACATCATGTCTCTCAGCTGGCTAGGGAACATTCCATCACTGCGACTCTCAACTGGTTTCTGAATTTGTTACTTCTGCAGTATTGAAGCCGTAGATGACTTCTACAAGATGCTTGAGGAGACAACGGATGCGGACACCACAAGGCTGAGAGCACTAGTGAACTCTGTCGAGAAAATTCTCCAGAAGAACCAGAAGCTGCTGCCCCGGCCATGGGAATGTAAAAACAGCAGCCGTGTTTTGCTGCTATAACTCTCATTATTTTCATAACATGTGATAAACACAGGCACAAGTGATTTATTTGTACTGCCCTGTAATGTGCAGTACAAGAAAGGATTTTAAAATGTCTTGATATGTTCCAAATTTGTTTATACGTACAAATTTTCAGCATTTTTGCACATAGACAGTCAATGTAAAGTACATAGATTATGTCGTCAATAGTACGTGGACACATATTCTTGTTTAAAATCACATTCCAAAACCTAGGGTATTGATACAATACATGGACAAAAGTATCGGGGCTAACCTCTTAATCATTGAATTCAGGTGTTTCATTCAGACCCATTGCCACAGGTGTATAAAATCCATCACCTAGCCATGTAGTCAGGTTAACAAATACTTGTGAAAGAGTGGGTCGTTCTTAAGAGCAAGCTGTGAATTCAAACGTGGTGCTGTCGGAGGATGGCGGCTTAGCAGTAAGTCAGTTCGTGAAATTTCTTCCCTGTTAGATATTCCACAGTCAAATGTAAATGGCATTTTTGCAAAACCTCAGCAATGAAGTGGCAGACCGGGTAAAGTAACAGAGCGGGGTCACTGAGTGCTGAGGCATATAGTGCATAAAAGTTGCCAATGCTCTGTTGAGTGAATAACTGCAGAGTTCCAAACTGGCATTAATCCCAGCACAAAACTATGCACCAGAAGCTTTATGGAATGGGCTTCTATGGCCAAGCAGCTGCATGAAAGACTCACACCACCAATCAGAGTGCAATGCCAAGTGTCAGATGGAGTGGTGTAAAGTATGCCACCACTGGACTCTAGAGAAGTGGAAATGTGTTCTATGGAATGATGAATCACAATTTCTGTCCAGCAGTCTGACAGACAAGTCTGGGTTTGGCAGAACCCAGGAGAACGTTACCTGGGTGACTGCATTGTGCCAACTGTAAAGTTTGGTGGAGGAGGGATAATGAAATGGGTTTGTTTTTCAGGGGTTGGGCTAGACCCCTTAGTCCCAGTGAAGGTAACACTTAATGCTTCAGCATACCAAGACATTTTGGACTATGTGTCCAACTTTGTGGGAACAGTTTGGGGAAGGCCCTTTTCTGTTTCAGAATGACTATGTCCTAGTACACAAAGCAAGGTCCATAAAGACATGGTTGGGGAAGTTTGGTGTGGAAGAACTTGACTGGCCTGCACAGAGCCTTAACCTCAACTCGTTGATTCACCTTTGGGATGAAGTAGAATGGAGATGCCAGGCCTTTACATCCAACATCAATGCCTGACTTCATACATGTTCTTCTGGATGAACGGGCAGAAGTTCCCACAGACACACTCCAAAATCTTACAGAAAACCTTCCCAGAACAGCTGTTATAGCTGCAAGAGGGGGTGGGCAACTCCATATTGATGCCTGTGGATTTAGAATGGGATGTCACAAAAGTTCCTGTAGGTGTAATGGCCAGGTACCTCAATACTTTTATCCATATACTGTATGATGTTGGACACACTTTGTTGCTATAATATCCTCTACCTTTCTGGGACTTTAGAACATTGCTGATGGAATTTGCTGCCATTCTTGTTGGATATTGATGCTGGTTATCAGGTCCCATTCTGTGAGCTTGTGCCAAACACTTTAAATTTCTCCAAAACGTTTTCACCTTCACAACTATTTCACTTGTGATTGACCAGGACAGCTATAGAACCGCATAAATGTGGCAAACTGACTTGTTGGACCAATGGAGTCCTGTGATGGTGCTAAGTTGAAAGTCACTGACCTCTTCTGTACAACTACCTATTCTTCTGCCAGTGTTTGTTGCTAGAGGATTGTATGGCTGTATGTTTAAATATTTTCCATTGTCTGCAATGGGTGTGATGAACTGGCCATTTTCTCCTATTAATTGGTGTGTCCACATAGTTTTAGCCATGTAGTGTATGTATGTAAAAAAACCAGGAACTCAATAGACAGTTAAGCACTGTATTGCATGAGCCACCCTGTTAGCTTTGGGGTAACAGTATCTCATCTGTTCTTTGAAGTTGCAGAGAACCTGACTTTTGATGAGAAGACAGCCGACAGCAATTTATCTACATCAGGTGACAAAACCCAGGTTCGCTATTCCAACAGGCTTCCAAGCAAGGGAGCAAAAAGCTTCGCTAACATCCTGGCAGCTCAGTGCTTCACAAGTGGCCGTCACTACTGGGAGGTGGAGGTGAAGGGTGCTGAGAGCTGGACTGTAGGAGTCGTGGAACAAGGCTGGCAGCAGAAGGGCAATAGACGCGCACTTGGTGAAGACTGCCAGTCGTGGGGACTGCAGCTAGATAGTGGCAGACTGCTGGCCTTACATGACGATGAAGCCACAAGCCTTAAAGGGTCTGAATTTGAGCGTCTAGGCATTTTCCTTGACAGCGACAAGGGACAACTGCAGTTTTACGACGTGGTTATCGGACAGGCTTTGCACATTTTCTACAATAAATTCAAGAATTCCGTCCACCCTGCTTTCAGCGTTGGCCATGAAGGCGGTATCACTTCGCAACTCATCCTCTGTCACCTTGTGCCTCAGCACCAGCACCTGCAGGCAAACCTGAACAATGATTCTGAAACCTGAAGTGATTGTTGAAAGACCCACTTGGACAAAACTTTTTGACCTGGGACATCAGCGCACTCCAACTTGGAGGCCATCAGCATTATACTAGCAATTATATCATTATACAAATGATGTGTATGACATGTGGTATTAACAAATTACATAGTATTCTCATGTCTTAATTTGATTTCCTTCATGTTCACCAATTTCGCATCTGGTGAGTTTTATTTTTCATAATTTTAATTCCTAATGAGATGAAATTATAATTAAACTTTAATTTTTTCAATTGTGGTAGAGGTGTATTCCTATTATCTTTAGAATGTGAACAATGCACAATTTCTTCTCATTAATTAATGCCAGTGAACACTATGAAATCAATGAAGCTAAGACATTTAAAATGATTGTACTGAAAACTGAATGATTTATAAGTTATTATGGTATTGCAAAGGTATAATGTGTGGTGAATAAAGGCTTTTGTCTTTCCATTATTCCAAATGTGTTTGGTCCTACAGTTGAGCCTTGGCAGCCCAAAGTACCAGCTCACCAGCCACAAGGTGCATCACAGGCAGGCTTTAATCACCCAGTATCACTCCCTGGCAACCTCTTTCTGTCTGAAGGACTCAATTGTCATAGCCCACTGTTTTTCAATCCGATCCATGTTTTTGCTTCCTTCAAGCTCCCCGCTGGGAGGGAGCAAAAATGTGGACTGTGTGGGCCCTCAAGGGCCGGATAGGGAACACTGTCATAGCCTGTTTAAGCATAATATGAATTGTAATACAGGTACCTTGGTGACATTTAAGAAATGGATATATGTGGTATTTCTGGTTTTCTGACATAGTGGATGATTGTAGTGTGCATGTTTTATGGTATGGTTAGCACTGAGATGTCACAAAAACAGCAATATATCGGAAAATAGCTTTCTCAGTCTTTCTATGTTTTCATAACTTTGTATTTCCTTAATATATTCTGTTTTGAACTTCAGGGCCACCAGAAGTTTGCTGTGTTAAACAAAGCAAAGAATATAGAAATATAAACCCATTTTGGATATGTAGCATGTATTTTAATGACACTAGTATTAGTATTTTTGGTACTTTTTTGTATAAAAGAGAATCTGGATAAATTAAAATTCCCACTTTGTCTTAAAAATAGTAAATAACGCCTGCTAACAGAATCACTCTCAGGATGTGAATAGAATTTAAATATGTATCTAAAAATATATGACTGTACATGATTAAAATACTAGCTGAATATGTGATTTTGATTTAGAAGCAAATAAAATATGTCATTTAGAAACAGTAGAGCGGCCTTTTGTCCTTGTGGTTAATAGTGCATCAAAAATCCCATTATCTTCACTGTGACCATTATTGAATCTTATGTCACATTGTCAAATTATTAAACTAACATGTCAAATTATCCATGGCATTGTTGGCCCGATCAAACAATATCAAGCCCGTTCCCTTGGTCAATAATCCCTGAATTTGCATAGACTATACTGTGTATCCATTTCAAATTCACAAAAAAACATGACCTAGCACTAGATTCTGGCTTGGCTAATTCTAAACGCTAAATCATCACAGTTATGTTATTTCACAGTGTGTCACTTCTTTGTCTGGAAATAATCAGACTATTTGGAATAAGCTGGAAATTTTCAGAAGTGTGTACATCATGCTTTTAGGTGGTGCTGGTATCTGACCGTGGAGTAATGTTAGAGCAGAGGCCTGCACGCCCACAGTTGTTAACATTTACTTTCATTTAGTAACTGATTTACATGTAAAATGCCAATTTGGTTGTTCATAATCTGTAAAATGACTTACTGAAGCTGGCCGGTTTCACAAGCCTACCCTACACAAGTGTTAAATACACAAAAGTGCATTTAAAAGCCTTAACTGGGACAGCACTGTCACCTCCACGGCTTGGGGTTCTAGCCCTACCCCTGTGAACATGTGGAGTTCACATAAAAGGATCCCAGGGCGTCTTTAAAAAGAGGAGGGATGGTACCCCAATGTCCTGGCTAAAATTTCCCACTGCGGCCCTTTCAAATCTGGCCTCCTATCCATCCCTTATATATAATTGGTGAATTCACTCCTGCCCCTTCACCACCTTAGCTGCTGTGTGGTGAGTGTACTGGCACAGAATGGCTGCGTCACGTCATCCAGGTGGGGGCTACATAGTGGTGGTGTTTGAAGTGGCTCCCCATTCTCTAAAGTGATTTGGGTGTCGTGAAAAGCCCTATATAAATGCAACATGCATGTCAGTTTTTCTAAACCCAGTCCTTGTTGCTCCCGAGACGGTCCACATTTTTGCACTACATTTTTGAAGAAAAACTGTCTGAGGGTCCCTGAGGAATCCCTGTCCCATGACCAGCATACGCAGTTGGAAGGATGACATTCTTGACTTGACCATTAGCCTGGTAATTAACAACCTATATTCTAGTGATCATAGTCTGGCATCATGTGCCCAGTAGTAAGTTACCCTTAGATTGCGTACTTCAGCATTTCTCAGCCCAATCCTTGGGAACTCCCATACCAGACTTTTTGCTCTCTCCCAGCTCACACCACATCAATACTAGGAATTTGGTGTTCTTAATTTCTTGGTTCAACTGTGCTGGGAGATGAGAGTGAGCAAAAATACGGAGCAAGTCTGGGGGTTCCCAAGGACTGAGTTGGGAAACATTTGCTTAGTTCAGTATTGATTACAGGTGGCACTATAGCCTTATACTGCCAGGGTTGACTGAGTTTCCTGTAGCTATTCCCTGTTCCTAATATATGCAATTGGGTGAATTCGTGTCTGTTAATTTCTCTTGGTGTGGGTACTACAATCCAGGATGTTCAGATGCTAAGTGCTACTTTGGATGAGCTCCTGGTTCACCTAGACTCCGTATTCAATCCAAAAGATTTAAATAACATATACAATTACATATAATAGTCATATACACAGTATATTTACATCTGAATCTGCACAGGAACAGAATTATCATCAATATCCAACTAACTGCATTTCAAAACAATCTTTTTTATTGATTGAGAATTGTCATTGCAGAATGTGTTACATATTTTAAACAATCTGGTACAGTTTAGAAAATATACTATATTTGAGCTAGGAAAACGGTTACATATATGCCCATACATTCTGGTTAAACATTTTTGCGGGTGCAATTTAGACAATGATAGTCATCCACAAATGGTAAAGGGAAAGATTTGCATTACAGCTGAATTATCTGTAGTTAATGGATCAGTTACTGACACACCACCGGATGAACAATTTGAAGCACTTCCCTAACAAGATGCCAAATGCTTAAAGAAAAACAACTTGTTGGCATCTTGTGCTGTCAAAACTTCAAATCTTGGACAACATGATGTACTTCATACAACGTTTATCTGTGTCCGGATGATCAATATTTCACAGGACTTCATGCCAGCCAGACAAAAACAAAAAAAAATAAAAAAATCAACATAGTGATTTTCTAACCTGGTTTTGCCTAATGAATGAGAAAACATTGAGAAGGTGAGATAGTTATTTTCCTGATAGTATTATAATTCCACACAGAAATTTAAGTTAAAGAGCAAGTCTCTTTACTCTCCTCAAAATACATGCTGGGACCCAAATAACATTCTTGGAAAACAGCATGAAATCAGGAACATTGTGCAGTTACAGGAAGATGTTCTGTAATTGGTGTGAGCAGTGGCACATGCATGTCAATCCCAGCTCTTCTGTGGGCTTCACCACCTCTGACTGCATGAAGGCAGCTTCATACTCTGCTTTGATGGGCACCACTGCCAACACCCATTCAGCTCTGCATAAACCCCCAAGACAGAAAGGGCCACTCGGGCACGAATAAGGTGTGGCGCCCACTTCCCGAGGGAAGCTTCATTTAATAGCTGTGCTTTATCCATCTATCCATCCATCTCTGGGCGGACTCGGGCCAAACACCAGACAGTGTGGTTTATGAGATACACTGGCCTCATCCAGTGTTTTGATTTAGTCTATTTGCAGTTATGCAGTTTACAAAAAAAAAAAAAAAAAAAAAAAACCCTTTGTGATGTCGCCTACTCTTACTGATCACACCATGGTTTTTTTTTTTTTTTTAAATCATATAATAAAACCTTCAAAAAGAAAAGAAACTAAAGAATCCAAATTAAATGAAATTCGAGAATCTTAAAAGTTAGAGCTTGGAATTAAAGCTGCTAAAACGATTCTGATATTGTTTATTTAAACTGAGCAAACAGATTTTACTCAGACTTTAAAGCCATTTACTGGTTTGCAGAAGTACCTTTTATCAGCGAACAGCGTTTGTTACCAGCAAGAGAAAGTAGATGTTAGTATGAACTGCTTATTGCGGAGGAGTATATAAACCGGACTGGTTTTGCAGGAGTGCACAGTCAGAAGACTAAGCCAAGAGCTGTGAATATGCTGCACACACAGCTCACCACCACTGGGGGGGAAATGATGAGACTTCCCCCCTCCCTGCCCACTTCACAACGCGATGTCAGCGTCATCTTCATCGTCGGAGACCTGATCAGGCGCGATGGCCCGAGTGTGACTGGCTCGGATGCTGGCTACGTTCGGGCAGGATGAGATGAAGTTCGCGATGCCCTGCAGACTCACGCCCGTCCCATCCAGGTTCACCTGGCTGAGATGCATCTGACGCAGGAACTTCAAGCCTTAAACAAAGAAGAAGGAAAACACTAGCATATTCCAACACGCCCTGCGTGGGACGGCATTTCCCGTAGTGCCCTCTGTGAGACAGCACATTCCAACATGCTTTCCAGGGGCCAGCACACATTTATGTCTGTTTATTACGTTTTTTTTCCATTTAGCAGACACACTTGACCAAAGCGACATACTATTCCCAAAGCTCTGACCTGGACCCAGCACAAGGCGCTGTTTGCAGATGACAGGAAGTTTTGGGGTCAGAGCACAGTTTAGTTAAACAGCAGCACCCCTGAAGCAGTTGGGGTTGCGGTCCTTGCTCAAGGGCACCAATAGTGATACGATTATTCTACCAGCTGCACGATTCAAACCAACAACCTTCCAAACATGGGCACAGATCCCAAACCTGCTGTGCTACACACCAGCCCACCAACACAAAAATGGTAGAGCCATGCTGATAGACAGGGCTTAGGCAAAGCACTGACGGCCGACATACTGACCATGATCTGTGATGCGCGTGCGACTCAGATTGAGCTTGACCAGCTGGGGGCAGTGCAGAAGGCCCCGCCGCACCACATTGTCACCCACCTGTGTGCTGGCCAGGCCGAGCACCTGCAAAGCAAGCAAATATGGTGACGCAGAACGGGCAGACAGGCTAATGGGGATACAGAGTTTGACGTCCTCAACCATCATCTAATGAACAGAGATCTAACAAAAGGGGTGTAGCTATCCACAAATCAGCCGCAAGTGACACATTAACTAATAGCTAGACTACAATTGGAAAAAGGGAGTGGGGTCACACTACATGCCAATTAAATGAACTTTCAGCTACACAGTATTATTTATGACTATCTGATGACAGGGGCCCTTAGCAATCCAGGGGTGAATCTCAATACCACGAACACAAAGACCGGTCTTGGTATTTGGCCTCCCAAGAACGAACTTGGGAATCACGGGATTGGTCTCGTTAGGTGAGGGTGCAACCGATGTAGATTTGATATCTGGGCCGGAGCAAGAGCAACATCTAGGGATTTTCAGTGTCCTCTGTATTTGCGTGCTTGGAACCAGTCTTCAGAAGGTGACATAAAACAGGCACATGAGAATATACGTATGGTCAAGTACGCATGCTGAGATTCAGCCCAGCTTCTCCAATGCACCGTTTCTGAACTGTTGGGCTGAGGGACCATTTTCTGTGGTTCACAGAGAGCGTGGAGAGAACTCACTTCGTTTTTCACAACTCATACACGGCTCCGAATAACAAAATAATTATTTCTTTCATTTCAAAGCAGGTTATTTCTTCATTCTTAAGTGAAAATGTTTTTGCCCCTCCCCACACATGAAAAAAAATACTTAAGTAAAAATAAAAATTTGATCATACGAGGAAAACGCTTTTTCTGAGCTTTCCATCGAGCCATAGCTGAACCTTGTAGTTCTAACTGTAAGAAAATAACAGCTCGTAAGAAAAAAGCACTATATCTCAAAGTTTATTAAACATTTGAGGTATTAAACGTTTATCAAACATTATTATTATTATTATTATTATTTTTTAAATAAAATCATTTCTGAGCTCTGGATGCTACTGTATGTGCAATTCACATGGCAAGTTTAATCAAAATCAAAATAAATTAAAATGGAATGACCTTCTTAACTATTACTGCACTGTTTTCTGAGAAAACATCGTGGTTCAAAATTTAAAAAATTTCGGTCACGACTTAATGACCAAGGGAAAAATGTGAGTCCTAAGGTTAAATCACTTGAGAAGCAATGCTGTGACACACACCAACCACTCCAACCAGTCCTGCGACCGAACGTCAAACATATAACAGGGGGCACCGCTCTGGTTAAGTGACGGAGGGGCGTACCTGCAGGTGGGGCAGGCAGGTCACACAGGCCGCCACGCCCCTGCTGGTGACACCAGTACGGTCCAGGCACAGCTCCTGCAATTCCAGCAGGCCACGTAGGAAAGGGAGACCCTCGTCCGTCACCAGTGTGTTACCAAGAGAGAGCTTCTTTAACCTGGGGGCCATCAGGAGACCATCTCAACATTCACCTCGAGGTACAGACGACCTGCCAACTCTATTCAGACACCCACCGTTAACTTGTGTTTCTCCTGCGAGGGCTTTCTATACCATTTATTTTCATATCGTATATATCAACATAGTTTTGCATGGCTGAACAAGCACTCTATTTAGTTAGCAAAGCAGCTGTCCAAAGCAGAGTACAAGTGAGGAAGGTGATGCAGTCCCTGGCTTCTTCATCCCTGTATGCTTGTGATGCAAGTGCTGCTAGGATGAGCGTCCAGAAAAGGACCAGACAGAGGTGTGAGGTAGCGGCAAGAACAGAGCTTAAAACTTCATGTCCACGACCACAAACATTATAAATCCAAAACATGGGGGAGCTGCCGGTAAGGCAGAAGACAAAGGCCTGACCTGGTCATGGCGGCCAAATGGGCGACTCCCTCGTCCGTGACACGCGTGTAATCTGTCAGGTCCAGCTCTGAGAGCAGCGCCAGCTTGGACAGGGATGTCAGGCCGCTGTCCGTCACCGAGTGGCGGCCCGGCAGCGTTAACTGGCTCAGCCGGAGACCTACGGTCACCGGGTCACACATAGAACACAAAACTTACGGACATCACAGGGTCAAACTTGAGGTTCAGCAGAATACAAAAGATCATGTTTGTTTGTAGGAATGATGGTATCAAGCACTTTTAGCACTCTGCGACGTTACATTTTCTAACTTCACATGAAGTGATCTTACACTGTACTGTAGTGTAATGTTGTCCTTTTGTTCTATCTGCATTTGTATTGTATTTATGATGGACTGGACTTTTTAACACCTAGCTGTGACTAAATTTACCCAAGTAGGATAATAAATTTGACTTGACATGTATGTGCATCAAAAACAGCACATGTGCCTGAGTACATCTTCATACATTACTCATCATCATGGCCGAGAGCAATCATTAAGCCACTAACAGCCCTGTACTGACAGACTACATCCACAGAGAGTTCAAATAGCTTCGATTAACATTCGCATTTATTAATTATCCAAAGTCAGGTACATTTCAGAAAACAGGCTAAGATGATCCCTGCTGCAACTGGGCATTGGCTTCCTTGCTTTGGAGCCCAAACAGCGACACCACCCTGCTGATCATGTGACCTTCCTACAGTGTCCTAACCCACGGAGCCACAAACATTCCTGCATGGCGAAAAGATACAAAGCAACAAAAAAATGAATATGAAAAATGAATGTAATATTGTACATACAAGATTTTTACGTAAGTATATACTTGTATGTAACCCCTAAGTAATCACCAACATTAGTAACTATAATTCAGTTACATATTTTTCCCAATAATGTATTCCAGTGACATTTGTTTGGTTTAGTAAAAAAATACTATAAAAACAAATCTATTTATAGCCAATAGATTACATGGTAACAACATATTTCACTACATCTTGCATGTGTACAACTGTGTACGTGACGAATAAACCTCTTGAACTTGAAATCAGTTGAGGGCACAAATACTTTTAGTATTTATACTCTAATAGTTTAGAATAGTAACTCAGTTACTCTTGATGACAAATTATATTTGTTCATAATTTGTACTAAATGCGTATAATTCATTAATGATGAACAAACATGAGATCAGTATTTCACGTGTTTTTCAGTACTTGTTCCCTCGCTACTTCCTTGGTAGTTCATTCAGTAGGTCAGAAATTTCATTAAATGAACAGGTATAATAACTAAAACAGTAACCGCTTGAGATTAAAGTGTCATGATTCTTTAATGATGAATTAACATGAGATTAGTATGTACCCAAGACTTAGTGGTTAATTAATAGTTAAGTAATAGCATAATACTACATTTTAGGTGACCATTCGGGTAAAGTGTTACCTATTACATCCATTCACAAAATATTTCAAACTCAGTCTCTATCTTACAAAAATGTTTCGGCTTCACGATTTCATGAGAGCACCCACTCTATTAGGAACATTTAACCTTTCTGGTTCAGGATGTCAGATTCACTGCTGCTAATGCTAATAGCACATAATCACAAACAAAAGGGCTGTATGCATATAATGGCTTACAATGTTCAGAAGAAATAAAACCTACTTTACTCTATCTTGTGGAATTATAATTTCCTTTAATACGCTCAAAAGCAAAATTAATTACTTCATTTTTTTTTATTAAATACTTTAAAATCTAATTACATTTCGGTTTCGGTGTTTCGGTAAAAGATCCATTTCCGTGCATCACTAGGAATTTCATTACGTAATGTCGTTGCATCTAACTAGTTACGTCTCGGCACTGGTTATTACACTCTGCTCGTGTAAACCAGGTCCCGCTTCACACTGTCATTGTGTCCTTAAGCACTGCAAGAAGCAGTTTAAAAACTGAGTGCTGCACTGCTGGTAAGACCATTGAAATAAAATATTTTTTAAAAAACCTGAAGCAGTAGAGTATCCATCCATACTTCTTGGGTATTACAGATAGAAGGCAGAGAATAACGCAGGATGGGGCAGTAATCCATCAGAGGACACTCACAAACCATTCACACCAAAGGACAATTTTGCAGCTCCGATTCACCTCAGCATATTTTTTGGACAGGGGGTGGATTACATGAATTAAAGTCCACAAGGACATGGGGAGAACATGCAAACTCCACACACACAGCGATTCGATCCCACAAGGTGTGAGGCAGCCGTGCCAGCCACTGTGGTGCTCCGGACTGGTGGAGAAAGAGGGGCTTTGTGCGTTACAAGCACAGCTGACGAACACCAAAACGCAGCCAGAATAGATGCACTTGTAAAGTTAAATCACTGTTCAATGCCACCAACTGACTCTCCCGCAGGCGGCTCATGTTCAGAATCATTTATAATATTTAATGCATTCAGACTGAGTCAAACCCCATAAAAAGGCAATTCAAATCAAAAACAACATCAATTCCAAACTGCACTGGTGCTCAAGACCCCAGGCCCTGGGGACACTGCGCTCGGCAGCAAGTCACCTGAGATGATCTGGAGAGCATGGTCGCCACTGGCGACCGGAATGCCAGCAAGACCAAGTCCAGAGAGGGTGGGGTGGGCAGCCAGGCTCTCCAGCGAGGCCTCCGTCACAGCGGTGCCGTCTAGGTATAGCGTCTGCAAGGCAGACAGCTGCGCCAGGGCCGACACCTCCCTCACCTGGGGGGAGGTGGGAGAGGAGCACCGCGATCAATCACAGCCACAGGGACGGCATCTGCCCTCTATACACAGAAATTCACAAAGCTGCTCACGCACTGAATCTGCATTCACACACTTCGGTTGGGGACGGGGGCCTAGTTAGCTCAGTCGTTGTTAATGACTTTCAATTTTCTGCTTTTTATGAGTGAGCCTATAGCCTTCAGGAAAATGTAAAAATAAACTCCATCCATTTTCCATGACTGCTTAGCTAATGCCTCCCAGAATGCACAGGGGATGGGCAGAGTAAACACACACACACATTTGTATTCACATCTTTGTGGAGACCATCCATTCATTTTTATGGGTATATCCATAATTTTAATTATAACAACCTTAACTCCTACCCAGTCCTAACCTTAACTACAAGTAACTAGACAAAATACAGGATTTTGGCTATTTTAGCTTGATTGCATTCACGGATTTTAACTGAGGTTTATAGTGGGGATCTGAAAAATGTCCCCGAAAGCTAAAATGCAACAGGTTTTACCAGGCTACTGTATTATAAGGGATTCTGTGCTTACAATAAAATAATTATGGTATACCACATCAACAGACAACCCTGTTTAAGGCTGACCACATTATCAATCTAAAATTAGAAATCTAAATGGCTCGAAAAGGAGAAGCCTGACAGCCAGTTTATACTTTATAACATGAAAGATCTTAAGATTAAGGTATAAGCATTCAATAAAAAATATATATTGCAAATTGCAATTTTATTCTACGTATGTTTTTTAATGGTTTGATTTTAGCTTTGAAATCAGAAATTCTGAGCAACGTCACAACCTGAACTCATGCATTGCTTACAAACAGGAAGGAATACAATAGGTTTCTATTAAAATCTGTAGTCATACTATTTTCCCATTTGGGTAACAAAATATTGCATGCCTTAACGCCATCAAAGAAATAACACACTTTGACTTCAAAATCTTAAAATGTTTAAAGTCTTACAGAATCCCTGTTTTACACTGTAACATCATCCGGACATCATGGCAATGTGAAAACAGTCAAATGCGGTCAAGCCAAAGTGATCTTTCTGCTCGTGCCCGGATGTGGGGCAGGTGCAGTGTATTATGGGAGGAGGGAGGCTGCGGCAAGGGCACCTTAGTCTGCTTGATACTGAGAAGGCGCAGTTGGGGGACGCAGACTGGCAACACCGCCAATGTGGCCTCGCTCACCGACGTCTGGTTCAGGTTGAGCTGCACGAGTGACGGTGGCGCCCCCTGCAGGAAGGGCACCATGCCTGCGTCACTCACTTTGGTCTGGTCCAGGGATAGCGAGGAGAGTGCCCTCAGCTCTGTGGGCACACAGGGAGGGTTAAACTGATAAAGCCACATTACAGCAGGGTGCTGAGGCTGGGGGGGAGCATAAATATAATGGTATTTCATTTGTCATCGCGCCCCAACGAAAATGTGACTATCCCACTCACCACGGGATGCGACCTAGCGACCTTTCGATCACCAGTTGTTAAAAACAATCAATGAAGTATTAAGCAGAATTTGACAAAATTCAGGTGAGTTTGGCAACCCAATCAAACCCCCCCCCCCCTCCCCTCCGGGACATACGCGAGCGGCTGACCTCCGATGTGACGCAGGCAGGAGTCCGTCAGCTTGCTGCAGGAGGAGAGGTTCA
Source organism: Brienomyrus brachyistius (assembly GCF_023856365.1). Lineage (NCBI taxonomy): Eukaryota > Metazoa > Chordata > Actinopteri > Osteoglossiformes > Mormyridae > Brienomyrus > Brienomyrus brachyistius. The sequence continues at coordinate 29,429,168 of NC_064533.1, forward strand.
GGTGCTGCAGCTTCTGCAGGCCAGGGAGCACCGAGAGGCCCGAGTCTGCAGTGTGAAGACGCAGGAGGTGCCATGAGCATACCGTCCCTACACTTCCCCTCCCACTGGGGGGTCTGGGAGACACCGACAGCGGCAGAGGTACCCGTAATGAGGGGTGAGCTGACGAGACTCAGGTGCTTCAGTGCCGTGAAGGCCCGTAGCTGGCGAAGCAGCTCGTTGGTGGAGTATGGGTAGCAGTTGAGGACAAACTTCTGCAACGGGCAACCAAAGAAGAGCTCCAGGGTGCGGGGTCGCAGCAGCCTCTCCCGGGCTATGTGGGTGAGCAGCAGCTCGGCTAGCTCCGGCGTGAGACATGACAGGCTGCTGCTGTACTGCATGCTAGGGGCTGTAGGGGAGTAATAATGTAAATATTAATAATGATGTTAAGGGGCAACAGCCACAATGAGGTGCCAACACGCTCACAGTACACTACAGAAACACTAGAGGAACACAGATAAGGAACATATTAAATTTAGTTGTGGAGATGAGGGGGGTGAAATTAATATAAATACAATGTATGATAAGGTTTCTGACCTTTTTGTACATGTGGAACAATCCCAATAAATCCAGGCAGAGACTGTGCACACAGAGGTCAGCAGATCAGCGATGACAAAAGCATGTGAGGAGCCCCAGCTGACCTGTAACGAGGGTCACGGCAGCCCGGGCTGCCATGGAGCAGAGCGGGGGCACACTGGGCGTCCGGAAGACCTTCTTGGGGGGGGACGGGTGCCCAGCTGACCCTGGGGACTCCTCGTGGGGCGGGGCTCTCTGGAGGCGCTCGGCGGCCGCCTGTCCCGCCACACCCGGGGCCACCCTGCCATCTTGGGGGCCTGCGTCTATGGGGCCCTCTCTGGAGTGAGGAAGAGTGCGAGGTGTTACTCACAAGCAAAGCTCCGTCTGGGTCACCACAGACGGGAAGCATGCTCACAGATCTGATAAAAGCTGCCAGCTACTTCCTCTGTGGAGCTTCTCAAAGAGCCCTGCGGCTTGTGCATTGTGACATGGGACCATAGTAATTACCATAGTTTTGACTTTTTTTTTTTTTTTTAAGTTTTTATATTTTTTCACTTTTCATTTGCTAGGATAGTTTCATTTAGTTTAGTTAATCCATTTCCATTTGGATTTAATAGTTTTTATTTTAAGGATACATTAGTTTTTAAATTAATTTTTAAAATAATGCTCACTTTATTTCTTTTTTATTTAAGACTTGTATATCTACAAAGTTGTAGAACGTTTGATCTTTGCGTCTGATATTTTGGGAAATCCTACAGGAATATTGCAGGTTATATACTATTGTCCTCAAAAGGTGCAAAACATTAATGGTCACTGAAAAACTATCATTTTAGTTAAACTGTATTTTAAAAAGTAGTAGTTTATCATCCAATTTTATTTCAGTTTACAAATGTATTTTATTTTAAATAGTTTTAGTTTTCATTAACAATAACAACCCAGCAGGGGAGACAATGCACTGGAGAATATATCACGAAGGGGGGGTAAAAGGGCGGCACTGCTCACCGAAGCCTGTTGCCCTGGTCTGGCCAGTGGTGCGGGGGCTCAGCCAACCCCCAGGGCCGGTGCTCGGGAAGGAAGGGAAGCTGAGGAAGACCTGCCAGGGGTCAAAGGTCACAACGTCAGCCCAGGATCCAGGCGAGAAGCTGCTAATGATGATGGTGACTCAAACCTGGCAGCCACAGGAAGTGACAACATAGGCGCAGTGGGTACATAAACCCTGACCACGGGCTAAAAGGGCTGCGTGCCTGAACAAAGCTAAAGCACACCCACAGCTACAGCCGCACTCACTGCTTCGCCCCGATGCCGTCACGCTCATCTCGACCATGGCACAGCAGGGCTGCACGCACTACCAAACCCTGAATAGTCAACTACTTATTCAGAGACTCAGAGCCAGCCTGAACAGCCAGACATATTATAGGTGACAGACCTGGAGTGGCCAATCAGGAGACTGGGGAGAATTACCATTGGGCCGCTTAGCTGTTCTGGCACTTGGAAACAAAAACTTTACGACTTTAAAATTCTACAACAATCCTTTACAATGATCTCTCTCACACACACATACACACAATTGAGTTTCCCGTTCTGGGGACCAAAATGGTTCCTTAACCATCAAAATAACAGGTTTTATCACATTGGGGGGACTGTGCTCTGCATAGAGAAACGTGTAAATATGCAGCACAGTGTGCAGTTGTGGAGGTGCCACAACTCATCGCTTGCTATTGCTAATCACTGGAAATTTTTCACATGATGGATGGTAAAGATACCAAGAGGGGCTGAAAAAAAACAATCACTGCTTAAACAGTTCAATGTGATATCCGTTATTTATTTTCTTCTTTATTGTCTACTAAATTTATCGTGATAATAAAACTGAAACTGTGGCATCATTTATCAAAATTCCCTGAAAACGAAGACAAATCGGATGGTCTTTGGCATAAAACTCCTGGGCCGAAAACTAGTCCCACTCCATGCTTGATAGGAAACATCGATTCTCGGAGGCGGCTGGACTGAGCTGTACCGGGGATGGGGATGGGGGGTGGCCCATTTTCCACTAGTGGAACATCTTCCTCCTCTTCCCCAGAGCTGGAGCCCTCTTCCACGTCACCTGGAACTAGCTTTTGACCCCGTCCTGCCCATGAAACAGAAGTCCAGTTAAATCGAATTGAATCTTAATTGGCATTGATATTTCAAAATAGCTTTGTGTGTTCGATGTCTATCCATGCATGACTATATTTACTGCCATTGTCCTATATGCCATACTACACGCAGCAGTGCTCGTAAACAAAATTTCACTGTTCTGTGTTCAGTGACAATAAAGATTATCTTATCTTATCTCAAACCATGCTGGATCATTTAAGAGAAACAGAGCAAGCCGCTATCAGCTCCCAGATTTCTTCCACAGCATGAAATCATTTAAATAGCAATACTGCAAAAACACAAACAAGAAAGACACCATAATGAACCTCTACACTAACATACCTCTCACGAGTTTCCTGATCATGTATACAAAGTAAGACCTCATCGATATCGAGGGGGCAACTGATTTTAGGCTGTTTCGTTAATAGACAATATCTACAAGCTGGTAGACACCAGGACGGATAACAGGGGAAGCTGTCATCTATAACACACTATACTGTCATAATGCATTATAATGACCAGCCATTATGATACATTATGAAGGTATTTATAGTGAGAGCTTCATAGAGCATTCATAATGCATAATAAACATGGCTATAAAGTGTTATGCCTTTTTATAAATAGCTATAGCTGTGTTTGTAATACAATACTTTACGATTACATTATAGACGCTCCTCTCCTTACGAACTTTCAACTTATGAACTTTCAGACATACAAACGAAGAGGACTGCAAGTCCAAATTGTGTTCACTGGGCTCCTGTTTCCTGTCCGCAACATCCTGCAGCAGCGTAGCGTGCGTACTCCCAGCATCCTAGTTCTTTGTATTTGCGTATACCCTTAAAATGATGTTGAATAAAGACTTACGGACATTTCAAGTTGCGAACGGCCTTTTGGAACGTTTCTCAGTCATAAGTAGAGGAGCGTCTGTATAATGCATCATGAATGTCATCTATAATGCATTATACATGACTGCTTTAAGTAAAATGTTACCGAAAATCTTGTACTATGGGTCAATATAAATGCAAGAGCTAAGAGTCAAAATCAGTCCCACTGACCTGAATCTTAGCTTACTGAATATAACAATATGCAAATACATCTGCTCTTAACCAATTATGTAACACCTCAACCAATCACCCACAGAGAAAAGCACCTGCTAGATAAATGTAATGAAAAGTAGGACAGGAGCGAGGGCCCTCAAAATGTTGCTAAAAACTCTCAGACGCCCTCGCACAGCTACCACATTTCCCTGTAGACAGACTAAGCAAAATTAAACAGCTTTAAACAAAATAATTTGGGATCTCTTCTCTAAGGCCTTTACATCACAGTTTCTTAGCCCAGCCCTTGGGGACACCCAGACAGTCCACATTTTTGCTAGCTCCCAGCACACCTTAATTACTAGGAACATGCTAGCTTATAAATATATTGCTATAGTCCCGAGATCCAGGGCAGATTTATTTATTTTTTTTTAATATTGATTAAAAAAACCAAAAAAGAACTGGTCACCAAAAGATATTTGACTTCCACTGCATGGAAATATTTTGGACTTCACAGAGACATGGGATTTGTCGGCACTATTTATTACAAAAACTTCCAGTATTGCGATGTGGATTCTTTTCCAATATCATAGACTTTTATTTGGAGCTGACCCCTAATGCTGTACCATGGTAACAAGGCGCCAGTGTGATGTTTACCCCAGTAGTGAGGCTGGCCGGCCAGAGGAGGCGCCACCCCTGGGATTCCAGCGTACCCGACGGCCTCCTCCCACAGCTGCCGGGGCAGGGGGCGTGGAGGCGATAGTGACGGAGGTGGCGGCTGCTGCTGCTCCTCCACTTCCTCTGCCACCTCCTCCTGGCCCCGTGTGCCCACTCCGGGCATCTCCGGTGGCGTGGCCTGGATGCAGAGCGCCGCGTTGGGGGTGAGGCCCAGCTCACGCAGCGACAGGGAAAGCTCGGCCTCCCCAAAGCGTTTGCGGGGGAAACTGTGCAGGAGGGTGAAGGAGGCCAGCGATGGGTGACGCTCCGAGATGTGCTCCACGACGCAGCGGAGCGGGGCCTCAGCTGGGAAGCGCTCCCGCATGGACTCCCCAGACGGCAGCCGAATCTGGGGGGGGGGTCAAGAGAGAGTGGAAGTGAGCGAGCGAGGCACACTCAAACCATCCAATTATCCACAATCTGATCCCAAGCCCATTCGGAAAGCAGGCCGGACGCCTGGCCTCACCATGAGGAGGCACTGATTGTCCACGCTGGTCTGCACCCTGCCCCCCAGCCTCTGGCCCTGGCCAGGGGTGGCGGCAGGGGGGGACAAGGCCTGACCTCCTGGCTGGCTCTTTTCCTGCAGACTGCGGCGGTCTTCGGCGATGCGCCTCAGTGCCAGCTCTCTCTCCTGTTTACAGCGAGGGAAGATCCGGTGAGCGTTCCCATGAGAACGCCGCCTCCCCATCTGTAACCGGGGGTACTGGCAGACACCAGGGCCCGGCTCAGTCACCTGCTTCTTCTGCCTCCTCTCAGCTCGCGCCTCCTGGGCCACACGCTGCCTCTGTTGCTCCTGGAAACCACTGCGATCATGCTTGATCCGGGACCCGAGGGGAGGCAGTTCTGTTGTGGGACCGGAGAGAGCCACAGCCCCTGAGAATGCATTCAGATGCAGAGAGACAGCTGGTAAGAGCAGCCCAGATACTCAGAGAACTTTCATCTGTGCAATTCACCTGTAGCTAATATCTATTATTACGAAAGACTCCCATTTGTCAGGGAAATGCAGACAAGACGTCCGGACGTGAGGGCCGTTCCCTTGGAAACCAAGCTGACACTGCCTTGTTCCCCAGCCAGTTTCCCTGTTTGATTTTGTCTGCTCTTGCTTTCACTCCAGCATCAGTCCCTGCTCCACCTTATAACATGGATCCCACACACTTATAACATGTATCCGCCAGGCAACCGTAGTGAGCATCACATGGAGTTAATCTGCTTGGAAACCATCAAGTCAATTTTCAAGAAAACAAGTATGGTATGCAGAACACCAAACTGCTCTTCTGGCACAGTGACCCCACACCCAATCGAAGGAGGGAGGACTCTCTAACCAGCTATTTACTTATTGAATAAATAAACAGGCAAAAGTACATCTACATTGGGGGGGAGCACAGTAATATAGAGAGATCAATAAATCTTTTAAACCTCAAGGAAGAGCCAACAGCATCTGAGACCTGAAGTCCAGCAGGACCAGTCCAGTGATTTAGCTGGAACTAATTATATTCTGGTTTAACAGTCGGCCTTCTTTCTTTAAGGGTAGAGGGGACGCCAGGATGTCTACAGAAATCCTGATGTGAAATTTAAGACTTTTAAAGACGATTCCGTTTTAATGCTATTTCAAGCCGAATTTAAGACCAAACTGTAAGAATAAATATAGTTTACCAGAATCAATACCCACACATAAACACTACAGTGACTACATCCACTTTTCATTCAAGTTTGAATTGACTCAATTATGAGAAAAATCCTCCTACCAAGAAACTTCAATCAAACCAGAAGAACAGCAGACTTAGACAAGTTAACATCCCATTCTCCAACATTAGTAGCAATTAAAGTGGCAGATAACAGATTCTTGAATATTTCAATGTACCCTTTCCCATGGGTTGCTGCTTCAAAGAAAATGCCGTAGAAAAACACCTAGCGAACTTGTGTTGATAGCTGCATATATGCTACTTTTGTCATCAATGTTTGAAGTACCACTTAAAAAAAAATAACAACATTAATTGTATTAGAACTAAGGCATGTACTATGAAGCAAGATTAACATGCAACTTTCAAAACCCATTCAATATCCCTTTACCCGTCACACACACACACGCATGCATGCACAGCGTAGGCATGTGGCCGGGAAGACAACAAAGGTGCTGATGTATTTTAGAAAAGCAACATCCATGTTCATTTATAATTACATAGTTAAAAGTGGAAAAAGTACAATAAATAACTATAAAACTAAATGAGACAGACATGTCCTGTAAAGTGTGATAAGCAATGGACTATGCGGGTGCGGCACAACCATTTGATTTTGAGATTCTGCAGCATCAGGAGCAGGTACAGTCTGCTAGACTATGCAATAGCTTCTTCCACCAAGCAGTCTGGATCCTTTAACTCAAAAGGCTGAACCAGGACCAGGTAACAGTAGAGATCGCCTCTTTGCCACACATAGCAAAAGGGCTTGAAATGTAGAAACAATCGGAGTGTATTTCTGCCTGTGGACTTCAAAGGCTTGTGATTAAAAACTAACTGCCTTGCTTGTTGAAAGATATTATAGCAGACGACTTTCGACACTTCCAAACTTTAAATTAGTTGAACTCAAATTTAAGACTTAGTAATAGTTTTTAATACCATGGTTTACTTAAAATCTGCTTTGCGGCAAATTGGGGAAAGAACAATAATTCTTATAGCCACCGATTGTTCTGAACCTAGACTATGGTTCCCTGAAGAATAAAAAAGAAAAAACCTTCAAGAGGTTAAGCAGAAAGACTCTTCCTGGAAACATTACTTGAGATTTCACAACCATTCCCGTTAAGCGTTTATACTAAAAGGGATTTAATGACCAATTACTGTAAACAAGGGTGCAGGGGTCAGCTGTCACACTCAGTTACCAGATTTATACTGGCAAGTACCTGGATCTGTGTCAAGCGCTTAACCCTAGAAAAGGAGCCAATCAGCTACCTTTATTCCCAGAATCCTCAGCAGCAGGTGGTGGTGAAGTCCCTGCACTGCCCAGAGTCTCTGAGGTTTTAGGGGGGTTGAAAGCAGAGAATGCGGTTTCTGTGGGCTGGGAGGACTCTCTAACCAGCTTGTGCCTGGGACCCGCCCCTTGTAGAAGCCTACAAAAGAATGAGATGCCAAAAGCCACAATAAATAAATAGGCAAAAGTACATCTACATTACAGGGGGGGAGCATGTGGCTAAGCAGGTTAAGATGATGGGCCTGTGATCAGGAAGTCCCGAGTTCCAATCCCATGACGGGCAGAGTGATGTCACCATTAAAAGTGGAAAGGTTAAGCGTTTCTGCTGAATATTAAGATGCTGAAGACAAATTCTAAACCAACTAATCGATTACAAAAAAAAAAAAAATTATATATATATATATATATATATGGGAGAGAGAGAGCGAGAGAGAGCGAGAGAGAGAGCGAGAGAGAGAGCGAGAGAGCTCCGGGCTACAAACCGGGTTGCATGATCAGTTATTGACCTACAATAATGTTCCACACTTTAATGATCACAATGAGGCGAAACACTTTGTCAGCCTCCCACAAACATAAGATCAGCAGGACCGCAAAGTGTCCAGGATGCAAGATGATCCTCACCACTCTGCGGCCTCCGGCACTGAGAAGTGGCCCGCCTGCATGGCTGTCTGGATCTGGGCCTCGCTGAAGCCCATCTCACGCAGCGTGGTGAAGAACTCCCCGATGGTCTGGGGGGGACAATGTTCATGTCCTCAGATGCCATGACACACTGGGTGTGCACCGCTGCACCGCATAATCACAGAAAATCACTCGCATAAAGATGAAAGCACACTTAGAGCTTAATATTAAAAGGTGTTTCACCCAATAAACTAATACGATTTTACAACATTAAGTCATTGCATTTTTAACAGAACCCAGGCAGGCAGTGCATTGATTAATCAGGCAGTATGAAAACAGGACAGGTCATTCTCATATTCGGTATCAATTTCATGTAAACACAAAAGGCAGACTGGACAACGGGCATAGAGGTGGTTGCTTGATGGGGCGGCAGCTTCAGGTTTTCTGGGTATGCCCGATGGACAATCAGTTTCCAGAGCTCCTTAGGGTCAGTGGGAGACAGACAGACTCCATTATTTACTCATTGCATAAATACAAGCCATGGGGGTAAATTATAATGACCAGTGCTGCAGGATTATCAGACATTATAATGTTCAGCCAAATATACAACCTCAATGACAGACCAAGCCAGAGATGGTGCGGATCAAACTCCAGCTCTTTCTTACAGTTATCAAACTCTGGCTGTAGCAAAAACCAAACAACAAACTCCAAAAAATCCATCATAACATAAGGTTAAAGCAGACAATACAAACAATTTAAAGTGGTTGGATGGACAAAGTAGTACAAGTCGTCTATAGATGTGTACAGGTATGCTATATAAAGCAATCAAATGCTTCAAACATTGTGATCAGTAATAATTTTTTTACATTTTATTTTAATCTGTGTTTTTTTTTCCAGGAGCTGCAAATCTAAATCATGCCAGAATCTGCTAAGAAGGCCACTCCAATTTTTCTTTCAGTATTTAAGATAATAAATTTTAAGTAAATAATGTATTATGGGTAGGGATGCACTAATCCCACTTTTTCTGTCCTGATACTGACACCTGGGCTATCGGTATTGGTCAATACAGAGTACCAATCCGTTAGCTGTGTGTATGTATGTATGTATAAAAAGCGGAAACCACTTATAATGATCATGTCTATCTGGGGGAAATTGATCATTATAACTAGATGAACTTTTTTTTTCTTTTTCTTCATGTCTCAGGCAGATTACCATCTAATTAACATTTGCACATTAATTACATGACTATAAAGTAAAATGGACAGAGTCACTATTCACTGAATTTTAAAAAACAGTACAGCTGTTTCAAATGCTTTACAAATTAAAGTACAGTAGAAATTAAATTAGTGAACTGTATGATTCAAATACGCTATACTACAGTGGCCCACTCTACAGATAATATAGGTTACTGTAGTTTTGCTGCTGCTGCATCTTTGACGATTCTCTAACACTAAGAAAACGACACACATACTGCGATTAGTTATAGAAGCAACGAAAGGGTACACCTGGGTGTACTTATATAAGTAACTGAAACTGAAATGCTATTCATATCCAACATTAAATAAGTTTAGTTACTTGATGTTAGATGTAAATAACACTTCCCTTTCATGTTCTCTCGCTTCTCCAGAATCTGCATTAGCAAACTCTGACTATGGTGCATCTTTAGACATCTGATCAAACTGGTTGTGTTAAATGATGTTGCCCCTTCCTTCTCTTGATACTTTAGCAGAACAGACCTTACAGTCCGACAAAATGTTTCACCTTTGAGTTTTAGTGTAATGTTGCAATTAAGTGGTATCGGTTCTTGGTACCGGACATTTTTCACAAGTATGAGGATATGAGCGCAGTACTGGCCCGATACCCGACCCTGGCATCAGTATACCGTAACTATGGGAATATCACAGCTAACAATTTTTCACTCTTGAAACATTTACTGAACATTACGATTAATGTAAGGAAGCGTTCAACGTGCCCAGTTTTCGTGACATTCCCAGACCGTTATCCTACTACTACAACTAAGAATAATATATAAAGAAATAAGGCATAGTAGAACAGCGGGGGGCACTGTGGCTTTATACCTCTAAGACCGAATAGCACGTTTGCAATAAACAAATACAGCACTACTATAAAATATTTTTTTTATTTATAAAATAATATTTTTCGAAAGTAATTATGTTAAAGAGCCATTCAAGTAATAATGTTATTGCAGGGTTACCAAAACTGACGCATCACTCGTGACACTCAAGCTTTCAGACTCACGGTCACGCAAGAAATCTTACGGCAAATCTATTAATATTATTCCGTTTTAAATCTAAAAATTGGCTACATCAAAAAAATCAGGGGTAGTTTGCAATCCCAAGATACTACTTAAATTATAATTAAGTTATTACCTATTATTTAATAATTAATTACCTATAAAATACTTTATTATAGACCAAACGAGCCAGAGGGGCTCCTGGCTGCGAACCCCCCTCCCACGAGATCCCGAAAGCGGACTCGCATCGCGGAGAGCCCCGGCCCACCCGCCAGCTCCGGCGTCACTTTTCCGACGGGTCCGCCGCGTGCGAGACCGCAGGAAAAGCAGAAAGTTACGGCGCACCTCAGAAGTTTGGCTCCCCGCCGCGACATACTCTCACAACGTGGCACCGAGTAAGTAAGTTTTTAAATGTCTATTTAAAACGAATACACACTAATGAAACGGCAGGATGGCTGTTTATCTGTAAATGGTAAAGAATGACCCCACCCGTAATAGGGGGAAACTCCAGACACTGGTTTTCCATGCCGGGACAGCCGACCGTGACTGGCGTGTAGAGTGCACTCAGTCCCCGTTAAGTCGCAGCGAGGCGCCTGGCTCCGGCATCCCGGCCGCCGTGCTCGATGCTAACTAGCCGTCGGAGGAAATATGCTACCATGGGAAAAGAGGGAGGACAGTAGAGTGTTCGGGCAATCCGGAACGGCCTTTTGGGGCGACTACCAGACGCTTCAAGCTGTTCCTGACATCCCGCGTTCTTATCGTAAACAAGCAGGGCGATGTAAACTCCGAATCTGTACAGGCCCGGCGCCACGGCCGGCCGGACAGCCAGCGCTACATCCTAATCTAGCATGTCTGTCGAACCGAGCCATCAGATTATTTATCCGCTTGCTCTCACACTGTTCACATCGGAACCATTTCACACGCCTCACCAAAGAGGATTCCATGTTTCTCAGTCTTCCGTGCCTGCGCGGCGAGCTGCGGCAGGACGGCACACCGGAAGCGGCGGCGTCGAGCTGCTAGCTGCAGCCGCATTAGTGACGCTTAGGGCGTAACGCCCACAGCGGGCGACCGCCGGGCCACGGCGCCCGCCTCTTCTTAAAGGGGGCCGGCGCGTTCCATCTTCGAGGCAAATCGTACTTTATTTTTTAACGAAACATTCAAATCGTTTTTATAAAGCTGATCATTATGCTTTGAAACATAATTTTGTCACGGTGGTAAGCAATTAGTACTACACATACTTGTGCGAAAAAGATACTTGTGTGAAAAAGATGAACACTATGTCACATAATAATAGTAATTATTATTGTTATTGTTGTTGTTTACTAAGAGCGCACAACTAATTTTTGTAGGTAATATTTACAGTTATGTTTGGAGGGGTCAAAGGCTCGTCCTGCTTTTCTTACAGTTAACGCTGGCACAGCAGAGGTCGCCAAAACGTAGTGAAAGTGAGGATTAGGTTATGAGCGCCGCAAAAAAAATGTCAGGGTGGAAAGGTTCAACACTGTATTCGTGGATTTTTATATTTTTATTGTGCCTACAATCTCATAATCGCCGACTGAAAACACTATTATAATTTACCAGTTACAATTCAATAACATCAGTTTAAATATCTGATGAACTAACAATGTCAGCATGAAGGGTTGCAAGTTTATAATCTAGACTGCAATGACAACATCCTTCTGTAGCAAACAGAAAAGCTTTGACGGGAATTATAATTAAGAATTATAGTACACAACAAAATATAGAATTTAATGCTGATTTAAGTTCAGTTGGTTTTCCTAATAACAAAAAGTTTCATGTTGAATTTGGCCATGGTTGGGCCTGGCGGAACTATGTAAGATGTTTTATTCTTCTTGTGTTTCATAATTTTGTAAAATTGGTTGTATTATGTGATGTATTTCTTGCTGCCACTCTTATTAAGGTAGTACTGATAATTTTACAATGACTTGTGTTTTGCATTATGTTAGTTTCGTGGTTGCAATGTACTGGGGTTATGAAACATCCATTATGGTTTGCTACATTCACTCTGCACACATCAATTAACGCAACCAAATGGCACAGGGTTGGGACGTAAGAACAGAAACTTTGTAGACCTAAGATGCTGTGACAAGATAAAACAACGGACAGCTATTTCAGCATCTGCACAAAGGCAGGCATAATGATTGTAAATATAGGAAAGGTGACCCAAATTCACCCCCCACACATCTTACATGATTATGCATGAACTATGAAATATTGGATACTTAACTGTAGTGTAGGTTGACTAACATAAGAAACGACACCCAAATATGTAGAGTAAATTGACCATAATGCACAAATAGAGCATGTTTTTCTTCATTATATTTCTCAATGAAACAGCAAATGAATTAAGATCCTGAAAAAATCAGGCAACATCTTGAATGTTTCTGAATAATAAATAGCATTCTCCTTGAAGGTGAACCAGTGACACGCCTATTACTTTTCAGTTCCAATTTCATTCGACGATGAAAGGGAAGTGTATTAAACGGGAATAAAAACTGGAAATGAGTGTCTACAATTAATGAATTAAAAGGAAAAACAGGGATGGTTAACAAAGCTGGACAAGAAAATATATTGGAAACGACGACAGATGGATTTGTTTAAACAAAGCATTCAGCTGGGTCACATGTGAGGCTTGATAAGATTGTAAGCTTTAATTATGTGTGGTCAGATTTAGAGCGCTGCGCTGAGGACTTGTGGGAAGGCTTTGGGTAGTATATTTAAATTACACAAGGAGGGGAGGGCTCTGACCTTTAGCAAGATTTCTGTGGGTTTTGGTGACAATAATGGAACATGGGCAGACAGTCGCATAACCTTTGAACATGATTGGGAGTGAATGACAGGGTTTCTAGAGCCACATGTTACTGGTCTTTTTTTAGTACTGGGATACTTAGGTAAACACTTGGCTGATGCTGGAGCAGTGATTTGCTGAAGAGCAAATAGGTTTATTGTCACAGAAAGCAGCTTGTGTATGGTCTGACATTTAGAGCCCAGACAAAAAAGATGCATTCCAAATTCTTTTGTAGCCTTTATAGAAGTATGAAGAACAAGTACACCAATACACAGAAAACAAGTAGAAGTTCCCAGAATGACAACAATGTACCCTTCGGATGGCCTGTCACCCCCTACCCCCATCTAATGTCTACTCCTTCTACACCCCCAAACTCTACGAAAAAGATCCATGAGATACTTGTTGAGTTATGGCTATAACAAGATCAAATGTCTTCTGCATCCACATTTTCTTTCCTTTGCTGCCACCTACCTCTGCTGCTTCATTTCTAGGGTAATTTGTCTGGAAATGAAATCAGATGTAAAGCTTCATCACAAGTGATTGCTCTAGATTTCTATTAGATTACTAATTAGAGGACTGATTGGCTGAAGAGTCCTCACACCCAGGTTTGAACAGCTGACCTCAAGGTTATCCCAAAAACCTGCAAACACACCGGCCCTATTAGGATACGACTGCCCTTCCCTGCTCTAAGATTACACGGGAAGCATGGCTTCCCCCACAAAATAGCTGAAAGAAATGTGGCAAGTCAGAATTCTCTGCACACAACAAGAGTACCAACCAATAATATTAATGCTCATGACTGACATGGATCGCATGCTATTGGTGGTGTTGGCTCACAGTGTTCATTCATTCTGTCACAAGCAGGTGCACAGAAGCATTTTTTAAACCAAATGTGATAGTTTATCATTTCATATGTCATCTTTCGCTATTGTCATTTGTAAATGTTACTAAATAAAGTCATTATCATTGAGTTTGATAATTTGTTTATTTTTCAAGTTCAGAAGTTTAGTAGACTAGTTTGGTAGTTAGCTTGCTAACTAAGCTTGTGTGTGTGTGTGTGTGTGTGTTTGTGTTCAAGTTGAGTTTGAGGTTCTGAAGCAACATGGTACACACTGCAGCTGATGTGGTTCACTTCAGTCTGAAGAAGTCCTTTAATGAAGCAGAGCACAATTTACATATAAGCAGCTGACAAACTACAATAAAAAAAAAACTTTTTTTGGTCATACTGCTAACTGTCCACACTGAATTTTTTGCACTTAAAGTGAATGATTCACTTAAAGCCACAGAAGATATGTTTGGTGAAAGATGGTGAAATATTTGAAGAAAAGAACACACTTGAAACTCTTAAGTATAAGCTGGATTCTATTACACTTTGGGGATTTGTGGAAGCCAATGACTCAGGAAATATTACTAGGGTGGAAGAAAGATTGGATTCAAGTAGATATTAGCAATTCCTAGACCTAACATTTGCATGAGTCAACAGTGTGAGGCTGACAACTGGTTCAGCTCAAAGCTCACAAGCATTCTTGATATATTCGGAATATCCATTAAAAAAAGCAGGAACAGAAAAACTCTTGGCTGACTACAGAAAGTGTTTGGAAAGTGTTATATCTGCTAAAAAGGAATGTTACTCAATACTAGCAAAATTTTGTATTTGCAATATTCATTATTATTCTGTTAGTCATGACTTGTCAGAAATGACAGTGAGTTTTGAGTAATTCTGCATTGAAACCTGCAGAATGGTGTCATACTTAATTTTATACCTCGCAGAAATTAAACATGAGTCCCAAACCTTTGAATATTACTGAGGTCCTGTAACTAGTTTACAGGTTAAACTGCAATATTTGACAAGCAAGGAGGCACAAGAGATGAGGATGCAGAGAAATACCCCTCAAGGGGTGGGATTTATTTAGGGAACTGGGGGAAATATACAGAGTGGCTGTGGTTAACAAGTCAGTGGGAAGCACCTCTTTCCCTAAACTGGCAGGCAGAGGGTGTCTACTCTTGGATTTTTACAGTGGTGCGCAAAAGTCTGGAACCACTTGTGAATTTTGCGTTTTTTTTTTTTTTTTTTTTTTTTACTTTCTGACCTTTTATTCTAATTTCTTCATTCACCCAGTAAATTTGTCTGTGTACCACATTATAAGGGATACATTTATCTTACATCTGGCTTACCCTTTCCCTTCTGCATGATCTTCTTCACAGCATGGGCTTCAAGCTACATTAGGCAACACTTGTTAAGTCAATTAGCGGCTGCTAGCTGTGCCCCATAAGCATTCAGGTGGAATCCGTTCTTAGCATTCATTTGCATGGTGCTGATGACCACCTGCTGGTGTTCAGCAGATTTCTGGTGTCCTACTTTCCTGATTCTTTGCTGCAAACCATTACTGTAATATCCATTACTGTTAATAAGTTCAGCATTGCCTGTTTATGGTGGATATGGACTGGGGGGAGCATAGTGGCCATCTATAGGTGGCACATTCGAAGAGTCTTTTTCACAGTGTATGGATATAAAAGGCGCAGATCGTTTTAGTTGCCCTTTGTAGATTCAGAAAGTACCAGTGTTGGCACTGAAATCATAGAATTATTGATGCGGTCACATGACCTATCCTGCAGGGTTCCTCTTCTTGAGCAACTCCACCACCAGTTATTGTAATGCTGCATCATACTAAAGAAGGTTGTTGACCGTGGCTGCTTTAGTCTGTGCTTGAGGTTTTATCACTTTGGATAACAGCTGTGAAACAAAAATATGCTTCTTTTCACATGTTCCATCTTGCTCTCTTTTGAGGCATATATGCAGTTGAAAGTCCGAGCACAGGGTCACCCATTTATCCAGCATTCCTAGAACATGCTGGATCACTAAAGGACCTGGTTTAGGGATCCAATGGACCTTTGCCTGTTCTGCCAAGGGCTGGATTCAAACTCATGACTCCCTGATTACAAGCATAGAGCCACCACCCACTCTTAGTGTTTTGTATAAGTACTTTAGTGCTCAGTGTAAATGTTGCGTATATATTGCAGTTTATTTTTTTAGGGCTGCTGGAGACGCTCCTTCTGCACTGTCAGCTTCACTTTTTTAAAAATATGTTGCAGGCAAGAAGTGGGTCCAAAATATACAAGCTTGCCAGCAGCCAGCAATGTGTATTAACCTCAGTTTTAATGACCACTCTCTAATTATCACTGCCAACCTTGACTTAACCTCTAAGAAAATGGTTAAGAGTATGTTCTCCAAAGCCATCCCTTACAAAGATAAAAAAAACACTTCAGTCACTGATATTTCACTGCAACAGCAATCGCTCATAATTGCATTAAAAAGAGAATTACATATACACACATATATATATATTTATATATTTAAAAGAGGAAAGTATGATTTAACTTGAATTACTATTTCAATAAGAGCAACAAAGTAAGCTCAATATATGTAACGTATAGACAATATATTATCAATATTTCAATTATCAATTCTGATCTATAAAATAATAATAATACCATAAATCTTAAATAGCATAGCACTAAAATGTATTGCAATGTTATTTTCACTGAGTTCTTGTTTGTTATCTTGTGAAATACTTCAATTGTAGCAATTGCTTTAAAGGCTATATTTTATCTTGGTAAGATGACCTACCCCTGGGAATTTCTGAAAAACCTGTTTAGTTGAATCTGGATATTCCTTTTGGACCCAGCTGATATTAGGTAAGAGTTCTCACTAAGGGAAGATACAGCACACTGAGTGAGTGACTCTCAGAGCTGAAACGAGCCTGGACCAGGGCCTCGTATCCCTTGAAAGGAGCTACTTTAAGACAACAATGAGTGTGCATATTGGGTTTCTTGCCTTGTAAGAGCTATCTTTGTTTATTTTATTTCTAAGGTTGATTTCCCATCTAGGCAAAATGTCACGTTCTCTTTTATTTTGGACATAACTAACTAAATTTTATTTCGGACAATAAGTCATTAATAATTAATTAATGTGTGTGTGTGTCATATATATATATAGTTTAAGGCCTTTCATAAGTTCTAGGCTTTTGGTACTCCAATGTAGAACTAGAGCCAATTCCTACTGGTAAATACCAAACCTGTCAGGTTGGTTGAATCTGGATGATCCAGTGTTTGGTTCCCTATGCCAGGCCAATAAACCCTTTGGCACAGTGGCTCAGTCGGTGGCGCTATTGCATCACACCTTTAGGACTGGGGGTTCGATGTATGACTCTGCTCTGCTGTAGGCTGGTATCTTGGCCTTGAACTCTTTGGGATAGGCTTGAATTGGATCCTGCACTGGATAAGTGGTTTAGAAGATGGGTAGAATTCAGCTCATGCCAGTCTTAATACACCTGTAGGTGTAATTAATGATGTAATGTAATTAATGATTTCATATAATTTAACATAATGAATGAAGTAATGCAATTGAAGAGTTAAATGATTAAAAATATTTAAAATAAGCTTGGTTCATAATCTTTTTTCTTAATGCCTGTCAGTTCTTTAATCTTACACGTTCACTTTATTTATACCTAAACACGAAGGGAAATGAAAGAGTTCAAAACCTCAAAAGTCTAGTCCAGTTAAAACCTGCAGTGACTAGTTTTACAGGCATCACACTGCGGGCACCTCTCTGGCTCCTCTGTCCCTGTGGAGGACCACCTCTCTCAGTGCCCTTTCTTTCCCCCTCGTGTAACTGGGGCCTGGAGTTGTTGTGATATAGAGCCTCAGCAATCAGAGACCTTCTGGCACTATGGAAAAGATCTGTCACTGAACACCTCAGTCAAGGGGGGGGTGTTTTTGTTAGGTGGGTGAGGATTAGGCCACAGGAAGCATAACTGACCTCCTTTCTTATCACCGTGGCTTATCTGTGTTTGTTTCTCCCTCCAGTTTCCATTTGGTGATGAATAAGTGGAGTTTTTGTTGCTGGAAAATAAAAGTGTCATTATTAGTGATCATCATAAAAATGGCTCAGGGATGCTTGCTTTAAATGTGGCAAATGTTAAAGATGCCTCGTCACTCCAGAGCTTTATGGGTATGAAATATTATTGGCAAAATTATTATGCCGATTATTATTACTTTTGTCAGACTTTTTCATTCTGCAATCCAGGAAAAAAAACACTTATTGGTGGAACAAAGCAAACTGTTTTACATTAATTGTAGACCATCTTTTTGCTGCCTGCCTCCATTTCCTGAGCAAATTCGAGTCACTTGTTTCCAAATATCAGTCAAGTGCCATGTGGGCCCGAGGCCTGCTTGTTCGACGCGTCGGGTCCACTCCTGTCAATGCCTAGTTGTTAGTTTCCAGGCAGTGTTCGACTGGGTTCTGAGATATGGAAATAGTTATGGCCAGCATGATTAGGAAACTGGAATACAATTTAAGGATAAAGGAACTGCAGCTGGAACAATGCAAAATCATCTCAGCAGTGCCGGCTCAGTTGTTTGATGCTAATGAAGCAGAACGAGCTTTGATGTCAATGCCTCACAGTCCAGCCGACCAAATAAAGTAAATGGCCATGTGCTTTCAAATCAGCATGGACAATGGGGATAAAAATCAGCAGCCAGCAGATGGGTCCGTGTTCGAGTGGAAAAGAGAAGAAAACACGGCTGGAGAAGGAAGGAAAGCCTTTCAGAAAGGAACTGATGTATACTCAGGGTAAACACAATAATGCAGTATAAATCAAGACATCTGATCATAAGGAAAACATTTAAAAATCCCAAAACAAAAGCATGCCTGTTAAATAAAGTGGCAGGAAAAGGCCAGTATTTGAATAGTCATTTAAGAATAACAAAGCTTGAATATGGAATATGAAAAACATATTAATCTAATAGTCATGACTAAGAACACGTATTACAAGTCTCCCATTACATCCATCCATCCATTGTCCAAACCGCTGATCCTACTGGGTCGTGGGGGGTCCGGAGCCTATCCCGGAAGCAATGGGCACGAGGCAGGGAACAACCCAGGATGGGGGGCCAGCCCATCGCAGGGCACACTCACACACCATTCACTCACACATGCACACCTACGGGCAATTTAGCAACTCCAATTAGCCTCAGCATGTTTTTGGACTGTGGGGGGGAAACCGGAATTCTGCTAAATACACAAATATGTAAATAAGTATGTATGTATGTGTACCTGTAAGTTTCTGTATTTGTATTGGGTCAACCCAGGACATTATATTTACGTTTTTTAAAATCTATTTATGAGAAATCCTTGCTGTGAACCTCATTCTGGCCACGAGCATGGGGTGGACATTTCGCTGTAATGGGGTTTTCGCTCGTCAGGGCTACAGGGGCAGGGTAGGAAAAGGGTGACTACAAAGCATCAGTGAAGTATAAGAACGATTTCAGAGAGAACAGTCTAAGTAGTCAATGGGCGTCAGAGGCAGAAAGGCTTCAAGGACTCGGATGGGTGTCATGGTCTGGTTAGCTGAGGGGAGAAATGGAAACCAAATATATCTAATGACAAGAAACATGTGGAATGAATGAATCGACACAATACTCCCTGTCACCTGACCCCAGACCACTCCTCTCTCACCCACAGCGTGTCACCCAATATCACACTGCAGCTTCTGCGTAGGCACTGGTGTGAACGGAATGGGGGAGTGTAATGCAGAGCACCTCGGCATGGCTATATGGCCCATGCCTGCGGGGGGCGCTTCTCATGTCTGTGATAGACATGGCCTTCTCTCAGTACTGTAAACAAAGGCATGAGCTGAATGGGGTTTGATACAAGGTGTCAAAAGGCACAAAACATGCAGAATAAGCTGAGAAGTACTGCCAGCAGAAATAATGACAGCTTTAATATGTTCGTCTTTGTTTGGATTTTAGTAAAATGAAGTGATGTTTTGATGCCATGTGGGCAGCTTCTAGGCCTGTGTGATTGTCTGTAATAAATGGCATTCTGTCTGTGGTGTTCCCTGCATTGTGTGATCATGTCTGTGCCCTGTGATGGACTGGCATCCCATCAGTGGTGTCCCCTGCATTGTGTGATTGTGTCTGTGCCCTGTGATGGACTGGCATCCCATTAGTGGTGTCCCCTGCATTGTGTGATTGTGTCTGTGCCCTGTGATGGACTGGCATCCCATCAGTGGTGTCCCCTGCATTGCGTGATTGTGTCTGTGCCCTGTGATGGACTGGCATCCAATCAGTGGTGTCCCCTGCATTGTGTGATTGTGTCTGTGCCCTGTGATGGACTGGCATCCCATCAGTGGTGTCCCCTGCATTGTGTGATTGTGTCTGTGCCCTGTGATGGACTGGCATCCCATCAGTGGTGTCCCCTGCATTGTGTGATTGTGTCTGTGCCATGTGATTGACTGGCATCCCATCAGTGGTGTCCCCTGCATTGTGTGATTGTGTCTGTGCCCTGGGATGGACTGGCATCACAGCAGTGGTGTCCCCTACATTGTGTGATTGTGTCTGTGCCCTATGATGGACTGGTATCCCATCAGTGGTGTCCCCTGCATTGTGTGATTGTGTCTGTGCCCAGCGAAGGACTGGCATCCCATCAGTGGTGTCCCCTGCATTGTGTGATTGTGTCTGTGCCCTGTGATGGACTGGCATCCAATCAGTGGTGTCCCCTGCATTGTGTGATTGTGTCTGTGCCATGTGATTGACTGGCATCCCATCAGTGGTGTCCCCTGCATTGTGTGATTGTGTCTGTGCCCTGGGATGGACTGGCATCACAGCAGTGGTGTCCCCTGCATTGTGTGATTGTGTCTGTGCCCTGTGATGGACTGGCATCCCATCAGTGGTGTCCCCTGCATTGTGTGATTGTGTCTGTGCCCAGCGAAGGACTGGAATCCCATCAGTGGTATCCCCTGCATTGTGTGATTGTGTCTGTGCCCTGTGATGGACTGGCATCCCATCAGTGGTGTCCCATGCATTGTGTGATTGTGTCTGTGCCCTGTGATGGACTGGCATCCCATCAGTGGTGTCCCCTGCATTGTGTGATTGTGTCTGTGCCCTGTGATGGACTGGCATCCCATCAGTGGTGTCCCCTGCATTGTGTGATTGTGTCTGTGCCCAGCGAAGGACTGGCATCCCATCAGTGGTGTCCCCTGCATTGTGTGATTGTGTCTGTGCCATGCGATGGACTGGCATCCCATCAGTGGTGTCCCATGCATTGTGTGATTGTGTCTGTGCCCTGTGATGGACTGGCATCCCATCAGTGGTGTCCCCTGAATTGTGTGATTATGTCTGTGCCCAGCGAAGGACTGGCATCCCATCAGTGGTGTCCCCTGCATTGTGTAATTGTGTCTGTGCCCTGTGATGGACTGGCATCCCATCAGTGGTGTCCCCTTCATTGTGTCATTGTGTCTGTGCCCTGGTATCCTGTCACTGATGTCTTCTGCATTGTACCCTATGATTCCTCTGTTGGTGTTTAACATTTTCAAATCACATAATTATTTTAGTATGCTATAGAATCACATGGACGTCATGTCATTAAGTTAAATTAGAGAACACAGTATGTTCATTTGTCAGCATCATGTTACCAATTAAAACAGTACAAAATAAACCAAAAAACTGAAAAATAGATTTTATGAGATATGGGTATTGTACATATTTTGCAGTTAGATTTTAAACAAAACAAATAAATGAAACTTTAAAATCCATAAAAATGGCTTATCACCACAAATATTCTTTCTTATTTATTAACATTAAAATATTAAGTTATTCATAGATTGCTTTTTAAACATGCCTTACCTCTAAGAGAGTCTACCTGATAAGTGAAGTTTTCGCAGCAGAAATCAAGTTGTCATTTACGAATATTTCAACCACTCAAGGAATAAATGTGACAGCTACTAATGAAAATTAACATTAAAGCTGATGAAAAAAACATGTTTTTTTTTTTGCGGAAAAACAATCTTTTATCTGTTCTGTTTACTTAGAATCTTTTACTTTGGAGTTTAAGAAGCTGTGCTCTGGTAAAGTGCAATTTTAATATAAGGAGGCCACGCTGGGCTCCGACAAGGTGCAATTTGGACATAAGTAGGCGGAGCTACGCCCTAGCAAAGTGTGATTTGGACAAAAGGAGGCCTAACTGGGCTCCGCAACATGCAATCTGGACATAAGGAGGCAGAGCTGTACTCCCACAGAGTGTGATCTGGACATAAGGAGACATAGCTGGACTCTGCCAGGCTCCTTTTATAATAAAACCCAGGCTATGAGTATGCTTGATACATTGGCTTTACTAACTGTTGGCACGCTTGACTGACTTTGTTAGCTTTACCAGCTATTTGCCTGCTAGACTCATTCCGTTAGCTTTCACAACTATTAGGATGCTTGACTTGCTTTGTTGGCTTTACTACCTACTGGCATGCTTGCCTCACTCCATAATTTTCCCCAGTGATTCGCATGCTTGACTACCTGCTTGACTAACTTCTGTCATGCATAGTCTCCTGAGTGACAACACACTGACATTGCAATTGATAGCAATCTTTAATCTCAGCTCATTTTGTTCTGTATTAGTGGGTTCATCGTTGAGTAAGGGGACTGTACAGTTCTGAAATGTACAAGCAGTTAACTGTAGTAAATATTGGTTGGAATCAATAAATCTGCTTTTAGAAATAAAGGGCTGAGCAGATCATTATTTTCAATGTAATATACACAACGTTAATTTTCCTTTGTCACTGCGCTGCAATTGTCTCAAACTTCTCCTATAGCTGTGATACTATTTTTTAATTTTTTTTTCCCACAGGCCTGGTGACTCAGGACCGCATTCGTATTGCCATGTCGCGCATCAGGCAGGTCACCATTCCAAGGTAAACATATCCTGCAGGAAAGGGGCTCATCGCGTGAAAATCTGAGCCCCTTCACTTGTTAGGAAAAAGAAAATGTCTCGAGATCATTGAAACAAGAGACCGTGCAGCTTAATGTGGGATAGCTACGTTATAAAGGGTGGAGTTCCATCAAGAAGTGTTTTTGGTATTTTTTTTGTATTTTATATCTTTATTATTGTTATTTCTGTAATAAATAGTAGAACCTTATGTGTATAAAGTCCCCCAAACCCTATCCTTTATGGGATATTTGTTTTACACTGAATTATCAGCATGACTCAAACTCAATCCATTCATTAGTTCCCAGAAGCCCATGTCCTTTGTTCTGATATTGTCTCATGCATGTGTTTTGCCAGGGGAAGGGGGGGTTTGTTTTGCAGCATGAAAATGTATGCATCCTGAGAATTGTTAAAAACCAAAAAAAAATGGGACAATCTGTCCACCACGAAAGAATTACCTTGAGACATCTCCAACTTTTTGACTCCTAGCTGAGACAAAGTCTTTCGGATGAGGGCTTTGATGTGCTGCAATTCCAGGACCATAGCGATTAATTTTTTTTTTTTACAGATTTGCAACTTTTATGCCTTAGATTTGTAACTAGCTTGCTTGTCCTCGGAAAAACATGTTTGCATACAGGGGCGTTGTATTACCATATCATAAAGGGCTCTTTTTTTCCCCAATGTTGTTGTCATCTATTTCAGAAATGCAGTTAGGTTGGTGGCATGCTCGCTCTATGGCTAGCACCGTAGCCCAGAACCTCTTTGTACCTGAGGTTTGTGTTTTCTCCCTGTGTTTGTGCCCTGCGATGCTCTAGTGTTCTCCTGCTTGCCCACTATCTCATTCAGAGCCTGTACTGTACTAGATGTGAGTTTTTTGACAGAGGTTCGTGGGACTGTAGTATGTTCTGGAAGTGAATTCACACCCGAACACTGTCCTTCTGTTGTACGTTTGATACTTATTGGCAGTTGTATCAGATTTTTGTTCTTCCTGATGTTTACTATAGTAGAAATTGTGTAAGACTTGCTGTGGGTGGGACGGCAACAAGAAGCGGTACTAGGATGAAGGACTAAAGATTCCGTTTAGGGATGGGTGTGACAAAAGTGGCCGGGGGGAGTTAAGAGAGGAGAAGAAAAGAAAAAGCAGCCTTTTGGCATCATCACGAAGAAAAACAAAAACAGGCGATGGGGTGTAAAAGCCTACAGGGGGCAGGATGGGGTGACTGAAGCACCTTCGAACTGAAAGAGTGCATTCGTCACCTGACTCCACTTTCCCCCGGATGTCCAGCCCCAATCCCACCCCCCACCTCCCCACATCACAATGCCGCACAACACTTATTTCATTATAACTCTTCTGAATATCTTTGGGTTTCATTTATCGGTGCCAAAAATCTCCTTCCTTTTCATTGTCTTGTTTTTTTTTCTCACATTGTGACACACAATGAAGCTTCAAATTTCTGAATCAAAATTGCAGCTTTCTAGTGACAACAGTATCTGTGACAGTGACCTTCCCCGTCCAAAGACAGCTACTGATTTTACATAATTCTATCACAGCTTTGTGATGTGTCACTGGTAAGAAATATCATTACAGATAAACACATTTATCTGCATCTGCTACGTTAGAGGAAGTATATCAGACTTCTTGTTACAAGGATTCATGTTGTCATTAATTTGTAAAAACGTAAGATGCCGATGGTTTGGAAGCAGTTTGGACGAATGAACTTAATTTTTTTCTCAGATGACTCAGCCGCTTTCTAAGGGATCTTGATCGAGCCGGTGCAGTGTGCTGTAGTGAACCGTGAAGCAGTTGTGAATAGGGCTGGCAGGCCCATGGAGAAAGCTGTACCATAATCACAGGGACATCATCGAGGTCGTCATGGTTCCCTCAAGTTCTGTCGGGTGAGTAGCAAAAGCACTTTGAGCATGTGGGAAGGCTGCGACTTGAAACCTAACAAATAAGGGGTCAACAACCGGACAGGAGAGGTGAGGGGGGGGGGGGGGTAACAAGGTGAACGATGGGTGTGGCATGGTAGTCTTTTCAGAAAGAAGTATGTGAGGAGTGGATAGCAGGGCATCTTAGGAGGCTGATCAGGTGACCACAATTGTTAATCACATGACTCCTTTATATTTTTGTTTGGGTGCCATGTTCATCGAATATTCAAAGTTTGGAAATTAGCCACCAACATTTACATACCTGGCAGACACTTTTATCCAGAGTGACGTTCAGTAAAATTGAGATTGTCAGACAGTCCCTGGAGCACGTGGCGTCAAAGGCTGTGCTCTGAGGCCCAGTTATGAAATCATCCTACTGACGATGGGATTTGAACCAGCAACCTTCCAAACACAGGCAAAGTGTCCTGACCCACACACAACCCCCAAACAAATATCCGACTGAGAGGCATTATAACCATGGTGCTCACATTTGCTGGAAAGAGCAGGACAGACTTAACAGAGCCAGCGACCACTGGGTTCTGGGCCCAACATGGCAGCACTCATTACCTCGCTGGGCTCCCTGGCCAGGTTTTCTAGCTCCATTTTGACATGCACTGTCCTGGCTCTGGAGCCTCACCGCTCGTCTCTCTAAATAATGGCCGGCGTCAATCCCAGCCATGCGAGCCTGGCCCGTGCCCTCGACCAACCTGATTAACCTGCTTCATTAGTCTGATTTGTAGTCTTGGGTCAAAGGATGTGCTACCAGGTGTGGGGTCAGGAATCAGGGCTTGGGCGTGTTTGCCCCAGGCAAGAGAAAACATATCTTGGCTTTATACAGTGACTGGGAGTAAAGCACAGGTAAGCCAAGGGAGGACATCTGTTAGCTGGCTTCACCCCTCCCCGGGGAATGTACAACCCAGTGTGCTGTAACCATAATAATACAGTAACATTATGAGAACATTCAGAACAATAAAAGCATCCATTCAGCTGATTTGTTTGGATGTTTTTCATGCAAATCTGAGATGGAAACACCAGCATGTCAGGCAGTCTGAGCTGCTTACTGTAGGTTTCCCTTGTTTTTGTAGTTAAGTTTGCTGGCGTCTGGTGTTGCAGATGGGAGGAAGTAGTTTCCTGGTCATAACTCTTTTTAAACACTTTTTATTGTCTGACTATTTAAAGTATAGCAGTGAACTTGTTGCAGTCACACTTTGTAGTAAACAACAGAGAAAAATATTTTTCATGCCAACCAGTTGCACATAACAAAGAGCAATGCGTTATGATACTTGCAGATCTGTAACACTCGTTTTGAACACTGAAGCCCTTGCAGTCTCCTGCAGACTTCATGGTGGCAATGACTCCATTGCAGCTCTGTGTCCTTTATATATCACTGAGTCCCATTTAGCAGACTTCACTGGAACTCTGTGTCCTTTATATATCACTGAGTCCCATTTAGCAGAATTCACTGGAACTCTGTGTCCTTTATATATCACTGAGTCCCATTTAGCAGACTTTACTGGAACTCTGTGTCCTTTATATATATCACTGAGTCCCATGTAACAGAGTCCATTCCAGCCGTATATTCTTTATATATCACTGAGTCTAATTTAGCAGACTTCATTGGAACTCTGTGTCGTTTATATATCACTGAGTCCCATTTAGCAGACTTTACTGGAACTCTGTGTCCTTTATATATATCACTGAGTCCCATGTAACAGAGTCCATTTCAGTCATATATTCTTTATATATCACTGAGTCTAATTTAGCAGACTTCATTGGAACTCTGTGTCCTTTATATATCACTGAGTCCCATTTAGCAGACTTTACTGGAACTCTGTGTCCTTTATATATATCACTGAGTCCCATGTAACAGAGTCCATTCCAGCCGTATATTCTTTATATATCACTGAGTCTAATTTAGCAGACTTCATTGGTACTCTGTATCCTTTATATGTCACTGAGTCCCATGTACACAGATACTGTGTAACAGAGTCCATTGCATCTCTGTGTCCTGAGTCCGGTTGTAATATAGTCCATTGCAGTGCATGTTCTTTACAGTATATCACTGAGTTCATGGTAACACTGAGTTTCTTTTATCAGTGGTCTCATGTAACACTTGTTCCCTGTTGCTGTCCCTGTGCTGTGCTGTTTTCATTGCTTTGGTTCTTGTTCCAGTGCCCTGTCACAGCCAAATTCCATGGAAGTGGACATTAATGAGCCAGTGGTGAATGTGATCCATTTTTTCAAGGAATGTTTTCACTGGTCTTCTGGGTCATAGGCTGGACAGTGGTGCTACTGTAGACCGTGAACAGAAGACATTCTGTGTCCTGGACCCTGCTTGGTTTTTGAAAATTGTAATACTTTTTTCAACTCTGAAGGAAAAACATTTGGCCTTAAAAATACTGTTGGAAGTGCAATTTGCGGGGATCTGCACATCATATCCTGTCACTGCTTTCCACTGTAGAAAAAAAAGCTAGCCCAATGACAACTAAATCTTGGTAAGGAGGATTAAGCGGATGGAAATGATCTAAGAGTAGACTGAACTGAATGCTGGTAAAGTAGGTGGATTCAGCACGACATGATGTCCATTAACAGAATACTCAAGACTTGGAATTGGTCATCCAAACTGCTCTGTGAACTCGCATCATAAAATGTGGGGTGGTGTGTGTACAGTAGCTTGGTGGGTTAGGACTCTGTACTTTTGAGCACACGGTTGCTGGTTTGAATCCCTGGGTGCTACACTGATGTCACCCTTGAGCAAGGTTCTTAACTCCCAGTTGATCTCGGGGCAATGTATGATGGCTGACCCTGCACTGAGAACCCCAAACCTGCCCTCAGATGGGATACATGAAAAGAAGCATTCCAATGTACCTGTATTCATACTGTACTTGTGCAAACTGCAAATGAAGTATCTGTTCTTGTATTCTTAAGAATAGGAAGAGGAAGTGTGTACCCCCACAGTGGGAGGCTGTGTGTTAACTGCTCACACCGAACACTTCCACTCAGCCTCCAGTGTGGCTCTACATTTCATCATCCGCACGCTGTGCCTGGGAGTCCCGCAGCGGCTCAGCACTCTGCCTTACCTAGCCGCAGCACTTGAAGTGCCTCCCCACAACTTGTCAAATGCATCCAGGCTGCTGCAGGCCAGGCCTGGGAAAATTATAATCCTAATAAGTGCGGAGAGTCCCACATGATCCATAGCATGAAAAGAAAGAAGCCAGAAGAAAGCAAGCCTCAGGAGAACCCAGCTGGGACACCTACGCACATGCCAGTGTAACATAAGAAACATTATTTTTATTTATTTTGACGTGAAAGCTGTAAGTACTTCAGATCCAAACAAAACAAGTGAGATGGGAGATAGGACAGATAGTTGTTGTGGTGGATGCTTTTAAGTTTGGGGAAAATCCCTTGATCAGAGATGGTTTTATGTAAAATGGAAAATATTGTAAATAGTAACAAACATCAGATCACATGGTAAACTGACAATGTTAAAATGCTCAGTGGTGTAATGGTTTCCTTTGACCGTCTGTCTGAGAGGTCATGCATACAGATGATTACCCTGAGCGAAAAGATAATTGAGGAGTTTGAAAATACATCAGCTCACTTCAGTTCCATCTTTTTACTAAGAACCTCCAAATATTGTGACACCCCAGTCCCTTTGTGTGCGCCTTTCAGGGCGCATGGCTACATACTCCTGTTCAGATGGTCCTTAGTGTATGTGGGAGCTCCTTCAGGATGGCTGGGAAAGCATCCCAGGAGAAAGCAGGGTCAGTCACTGGGGTTGAGGGCCCAATGGTGGGATCCCTCTACCGACCCTGGGAGTTCCAAAACACAGGGCGTCCAAACTTTTGACGGATGCTGCATATATAGATGAATGGTAAACTAAAGTGAAGTAGTATAATCATATATTCCATTTAGCACTCTGACTGTATAATTGCTACTGCATTACAAACTATAATACAAGCCACAGTGTAACATGGTGAAAAGTAACGAACAATTCCAGCTGTGTTTCTCCACGAACCCAAAAAAGCCCGTTTCCTTAAGGCTTTTCTTGTGGAAGTGTGATTCTACATGGAAATGGAGAGAAGTTCTCCTTTCTGTGTCCATTGAATTTCACAGGCTTTCCGTGAAGTCCATTTAAAGTCAAGTCCCCCCCAAGATAAAATTAACAGGGTGAGCCTACAGAAAATAGAGCATCACTCAATGTCACGCATAGCCCATGTGCAATTTTACCCAGTTACTCAGCCTAGAGTGCTTCTGGAAAAAGGAAGTTGTCTTCATGGGTAAAATGAGACGCATCTAGCGGCATGTAAGTCAGGACAGTAATAGTATGAAAAAACCAGGTAAAATCAAAAACAAGTCAAGTAGGCTTTATTGTCATACCATCCATATACAGGTGCACAGAGACAATGAATATCATTCCCCCAGGACTACAGTGCAACATAGAAAAGGCAGTGGCAGTCGGTGGGTTTTCACAATACAAGACCAAAAACAAAGGACAATACTATGTGCATGTGAACAAAAAATACAGCAGCGAAAAGAGATAGAATTAATATAGTGGATTGTATCAATGGTCAATGCCAGTATCATCTCATGCCTTTACTGCCAGGGGTTCCCGGCAAATCAGCTGGGATTCATGTCTGTCTTCAGCTCAGGCAAACTGTGTTTGGTTTTAGCCAAACGAAAAGACTTCTGGCTATCCTTCAACACCAATGGAAATCTAATATTGGATGTAGACATCATGTGTTACTCTTTGTTCAACAAGATGTGTATGACGCTCGTCATTTAATGAAATCCCTGCCCTGAAGTGACATAATGTTAGCTAATGCAGCATATACTGTGGGTTACACACCAAGGGAAGGGCAAGAAATGATCCGGACCTGACGGAATCAGCCCAAGAATGTGGGGCCTATAGAACAATAGCGTACTGGGTCCCGCTGAGATGGTTTAATTCTTAATTCTTAATGTTTCCAGTGTTTCTCAAACATTTCTGGATTAACTTTCCATGTTATTATTTTCATTTTTCCCTGACCTCTCACCCTCCGCCAAGGTCCAATGACCTGTTCTGAGCTGTGGGGACCCGGATATTCTCTGAAAGGTAACAGTGTAGCCATTCATCTGCCCTGCTGTCATTGGCTGCCCTTTCATGCAGGGACTTAAGCAAAGCAGACAGGTTCATCTCACCCCTCGATGGGGTACAGAAGGAAAGCAAATAGAACAGGAATACAGCGGAGTTTGACAGCGACGTAAGACAGACAATCGATCATGCAGGTTTGTAGGTTGTCCTCACAGATGCGGTAACAGTTAGGTACAATTATTATAATTATTGTGTTAAGTGTTCGCTGCAGAGGACAGGAAGACTGGTGATATGTTTTAACGCATGGTTCTGTGTTGTGTATTGCAATCCCCATATTGAAATCCCAGATAGGTTGCAGATAGAGTGAAAGTGCAGAGGCATGTGTGTACACAATGTGTGTGTATATGTGAAGGTGCAATGACTCATGTCTTTGTGCTCCATTGTTCCAGCCCGAATATTTTGACACGATGAACTCTGACCCTCTCACAAGGCCATGTCCAATAAATGGCTCCAAGAAACTTTGATCCTAAATTAATCACCCAAGCCTCACTTTCAGCAACCTACTCAAGTCAAGGCCTTGATAAGTCTTACTTGTTTTTAATGACCTTTAAATTTTTCTTTATATTCATTTGAGGCATATTTACAAGTTACATACTGCTAACTGCTATATAAATGTACAAGTGTAATTTGGAGTCTTGAGATGAGAAATATATTACCTGGAACCCCTGAAACAGTCATGTTTTATCAGAGTAAAAGCAGAATTCTGTAACCTTCAGAGGCCAAATGGAATTGTACATGAGTAATTTAATCTTTGAGCTATTTTAAACTAATTTATTTGATGTAAGTAAATACAAGACCAAATTATAAAATTACAGTGCAGGTTTTCCAGAGAAACTTTGATACTTTGGCAATGTGGCTGCACGCGATTCCTGTAGCTGAAGTGTGCCACACAGAGCAGTTCGTTTCTGCTAGCCACTACATCACCCATCGCTAGTTATGTTTCTGGTGGCCCTGGAGAGAGAAGAAAGCCCCGCCCTTTGATGCCGATTGCCAATTTTAGGTCTTTTGGCTTTGAAAACTGTGACAATTAGTCAGGCTCACAGCTCATGGTCACTGACAAGGAGACAGAGGCCCACATACACGCACACACATACAGTGTGTAATCATATCTTTGTGGGGACCGCTCTACACACAGTACTGTATGTATTAATAGAAATACAAGATTTCATTTTTAATTGTGAAGGGGCATTAAAGATTTTTCTCTTTATATGCTTTGACAAGATGTTCCTCATTGTTCAAGATCTAAGCTCAGATGTGACTGTGCTTGTGCAGTAGCTGCCCTTAAGCTTTGGAATAGTCTACCCATTCATATTTGGTCTGTACCAACTTTGGTCATGGTTTAATCCAGGCTGAAAAGTCAGTTTTATTCCTTAGCTATATAAAATAACATGAGAGTGTTTGTAGTTTGTTTTATTCTCTTTATTTAAGTATCGTACAGCATTTTGGTCAATTGAGATTGTTTTATACGTGCTCTGAAAATAAAACTTGACTTGAACTGATTTGACATCCAACAATAAATTTAACTCAAACTGGTTTACCTACAGTTACAACAACTTATAAAAATGAATCCGTACAGAAAATTGTGTTTTTGTAACTATTTGGAGATCTGAAAGCATTCTTGTTACTTTTATTGTATTAGTGTATATTTGTATATATTCTAATGCTACATAGTGTTCTTTTGTGAGTAAGTGTACATTTATTGCCCAGGTAAATAACTTGAGGCCGGGCGCAGAGGAGTAGTATTTACAGTGCAGGTAGGGCAGTGAGCATAGGGGGGAGATAGGTATGTGGTGACATCCTCGGCACTCAGCGAACTGTAGCATCTGTGGAGATTCCATGCGGGGCTTTAAGGGTCAGACCAGGTGGGATGGGGACTTGTCAGGTCCGGCGGTGTCATTCTCTGGCTGGTCTCTGGAAAATCACCTGCGGGGTGGGTTAGAACAATGTCCCTGCTCTCCTCCCCACCTGGGTGTGGGAGTGCCTTTAAAGCCTCGGGGGGAGGGGGGGGGGGAGGGGGGTGCCTTTAAAACCTGCTAGCATGGCGGGGAACCATCAGAAGCATCATGAGATTTAAGCATAAACACACAATGTAACACACTGATAGGATAAGATGGCTGCTGACCTGGTTTCTTAGAAATTGCTGTGAAAATGACCTTGCTTGTCTTGCTTTGGGCGTTTTTATATGTGTGGGTGTGTGGCATTACTGTGGTGTTACTGTCAATAAATGTTTTTATTGGAATTTTTTTAAACATTAATTCTTCTCATCCTGAGATTTAGGGTGTTGTTCCAAGCTTCTGATCATTATGATTCAGTTTCTTGCATCATATATTTTGACCATAAAATAACCGTATATCCATAAAAAATGTATCCATAAAAAAAGAAAGTTTTTTTTCTCTCATATAAGAAGTTTGAATGTCTTTTTGCATTTCTAGCTGACAGTGCAATAGGTTGTGGAATGCTCTACCTGAAAAAGGTGACTGTAATTGGTGGTTATGGCCTGGTATAGTACTCCATTGTGTGTGAAAGATTTCACTGATTCAGTGTCTCACTGTTGAGTCATGCATCAAGTCACATGGCAGCCTGTCAGACGGATAGGAGGAGGAAGCCCTGTAATTCAGTAAAGGAAGTCTTGAATTTACACTCGGCGCTCCAAGTGTGCCCAAGTACGGGGTGTTACCCAACAGGTTCTGAGTCTTCATAACCATCACAGAGAGCCGCACGCTTTCTAAATTTCTGTGGTTTCTCTCTCTCTCTCTCTCTCTCTCTCACACTCTCCCAGCTGCTGTCTCTCCTGCCGTCTCTCTCTCACTCCCTCTGTATCTCTCTTTTTCTTTCGCTCTGCCTCTCCACGTTTCCACGGCTCCCGTCACAGTGGAATTTCGCCTAGCACTATGATGTCAGCCCTAGACCTTCTGCTGTAAGCACTAAAAGGTAAGCCCTTCCTGGTGTCCATCCCCGTATCGGTCTGGAAATGCTCATGTAGCTCGTTTGCTTGTTTTTTACCGTGGACATCTGTTTCTGTTCGCTTTGTGGAATTTTTTTCCCCTCCTTTTCACAGGTGATACATCAGCAGAAACACTATGTTTTTTCACGTGTGATCTGTATGGCTTTTTGGCATTTTTTTGTTTGTTTGTTTGCTTTTCTACAAAACCTCTTCTGAAGTATTATTTCAGCAGGAAAGGGGAAGGGTCCAGCTTCTTTAGGGTTAAGGGCAGCCACTGAATCATACTGCCAGTGTAGCAGTTTCTGGATGGTTTCCTTAAAGGAACAAAAAAGAAAACTTGCAGTTTGCAGTACGTTTGCTTTGCGGCGCCCGGGCATGAGCGCACACTCGCTTAAACACACATGCATGCGCGTGCACGCACAGACCCCGCAAACACGCGGCGGGAGCAGGAATTCTCATTGAGCTAAGCGAGACCTTAACGGGCTTAGATTCTGCCTCCCTGTCAGAGACTGTAAAAGCGGTGGCTGGCAGCGGAGGCGCATTCCCACACCCCTCCTGGCTCTTTCTTGATAGTTATCCACTTCCTCAGGCAGCAATATTACTTGTAGTTTCACCGGTAAGAATGAACTGTACAGTGTTGCTGGTTAAGGAATCTGATAAAGGCTTTAGAGTATAACACTGTAGCCCTTAAGAAAGAAACCACTGAAAATCTCACCATTAATCAGTGTTAATCCTTTTATCAGTCTTCTTTCCAAGCAAGATATATTGTTATTGCTCTTTCCTTGCACTTCCCCGTTTTCATTCATGTTTTATTGAGGAGCCGATGTGCTTATATATGTCTCAGTTAAATTCTGTGATGTGTCTTAGAACATGAGGTGGATTCAGCTACACAGTTATGCCTTAATTCTTGGTGATTAAAATCTGAGGACGCAGTCTATCTCAGGCATCACCGGCTTGTTTTTCTTTTGATAATTTATGAAAAAAAAGCTGTTATTCCTGGCATTCTTTATTTGGTTTAATCAAAGTGAACAATATAAAGTTCCAATAATACAAGACTAAATTCGTTAAGTTACTTAAGTACGTGTGTTTGCTGATAATAAAAATGGTGGTCAGTGCATGCCCTCTGTGTGACACAAAATGACCAGCGTATATTAATTATGAATTAAAAGATGACATACACACACATAGACACGCGGTTACTTGAGGTAAGGTTTCCTGGGACACGACAGGACCAAAGGCAAAGCTAGCCACTCCATGGAGCGTCACCTATAGACGCGTGCAGCAGAGTAGTGGAGTTCGAGTTCTGTTGTGCTCAGCGGAGTTTGAAGGTGGGGAGAAGATGCAGGACCTGTCAGAGAAACTGCGTTTTTTTCAGATGCGTCAGGATGATATTACGCGTCACGTATCAAAGCAACTGCTATTCTTTTGCCATGCTGCTGTTGTGCGATGATGAGGGATGCTGTGTTGAGGGATGAAATACAAAGTTTTTAAAAAAGACTTGGAAAAAAATGGTCAATGCTAACTTGTAATTTGTCCGAGGCAAATGTAGGATTGCAGATTTACCCTCTGTGATGGACTCGCATCCCTATAAAAGTCACCAGTAGGTAATCCTGGGAAAATTTTTGATAGCGTGTAATTTGGATTTAAAACATCAGAACCCCAAGTATCTTGAGGAAGGGACACTTTCATAACGTTACTTTCTAAATGAAACTCTGAACCTGCAGGGTACATCTGTTTTTATTGGGCCTGGGCTGATACTCTATACATTTCAACTTCAGCCCATGCAGTTACAGTATATTGCAAATGCATTGCTAATCTCACACTGGTGACATTAAAGGAAACACAACGTATTTCCAGTCCATGTGATATGTTTATATAAATAGTTTCTTTTAGTTTACTACACAGTTATGCTATGAAAATGAATTATGATACTAAGCCTTGTTAAAATGCCTGCTCTTTAATTTAATTGCAGGTTATTTAAACTGCCATTAATGGGATTACTGAGTATTTTGTGGCGAATAACTAAGTCAGCTGGGCTGGTTTTGATTGCCCTTTGTTACCTGTTATTACCCATAAGTCTGTTAATCTATTTTTAATGACATTAAATGTCACTAGCAGAACGTGATGATGCGTTTACAGAATTGGTACTGCTTGTCGCTCATTTAGTCACGTGTGTTTTTTTCTTCTTCTTCGAATAAAGGCTATGCCATGCCAGGTGCCCACCACACTCGCCACCAGCTCCCTGGCATGCCAGCCAGGGGGAGCTAGGGAGCAGAATGCCCCTGCCATCCTCACTGAATCCTCCTGTCACGTGTCGCCTTCAGGGCCGCGCTTGGGCATATTCACAGGTGTATTGCTCGCCCTAGAGCTTCCCTGACTTGTCACCCTGAGTGCAGTAGAAAACACTCTTAAAGCTGTTACTCTTAAAGACTGTGTCTTTGTAGGACACTGTTAGTTTCTTCAGTGGGTAAGAAACAAAAATAATTTGTTGTTAAATTAGTGGTCAGCTATGCTGCTGGCTACCTCCTTCGTCTTTTGTGTGGTCTTTATGGTCTATACTCTCATTCTAGGATTTTTGTGTGGTAGGGCTGTAATTCATACAGAGGGGCCAGCCTTATCGTTAGCCAATGATATGTTCTGAACCCCGGTGGCTAATCAGCTTTTAACTGGGGCCAGTACTCCTGCGGCCCCGCCCCTGTACACACCAATCCTTAGAAAGAGGGCCACTCTCTTCATTTGTGACATTTCAGCATAAAATGATTCCTAGTATCACCACCATCATCTAAATTCTTAAAACTCTCTACCAAGCATCACAGCTAAGACAGTGATACTGAGAGCTATCAATCACTGTCTGCTTTGACATGTTTCCTATCGTTTGCATTTTGCGTCTGAGTTTCTGATTGGCCAAATCGACCAGTAACTGACAGCTGCCCCCTGTGGGTGTCGAAGGCTCAGTACTCAGCTGTCTTCATTCATTATATTACATGGTAGTATATGACTTGTACCCAGTTTGAATGGAAGATGCATTTTTATCGTAATAAGAAAATATTCAAGCTCTATAGTGAGTTTGACTTACATATGACTGTATAGCAACTTTCCATCTTCCTTCCACACCCAAACAGCAGAGGGTGAAAGAGGTTCATTTGAACGCCATGAAGTCACTGTTTGCCTACAAATGTTCTTTTCAGTCTGATAAGAAAACAGTCTTTGCCTACATGTCTTTGGCTTGCAAGAGCTTGATTTTGCTAGCTAGTGGAAGCCGTTGGGGATGAACGTTGGCGTTCAGCACGCCGCAAGGTGATAGAGTTTTAAAAAACGGAATTTAAGTTTGGAGAAAAATCATTCAGTAATTTGCCAGTTCGCTCGGGCAGCAAAAATATTGCTGTGACACAAACTAAGGCCTGTTTCATCTTCTGGCTCCATGGTGCGTCTCTGAGGCATAGGCCAGGAAAAATATTGGAAGTCTACTTATAACTTAACAGCAGAAGCAGTTTATGTCTGTTTAATCTTCCAGTGCTTAATGTGAATACAACATTTTATTAGGCAACTTAAACTCACAATAATAACACCTCTAGTATGTCACACTTTGGATATATCACAAACAGTGAACTTGTACATTTGCACTCGTGATAAAGGAGTTGTAAAGGAGTTTTCAAATCACGGCTCTCTTCATGCACAGAGGGATCAGCATTCTCTGGTGAAAGTGTAGCATATAATATACACTCAGTGACAAAAAAAGTTAAGCACCCAGACAGAGTGGTGGAAATGAAGTGAATCATGGTGAAAGGTCATGTGACTGTATCGCAATGATTTTAATATCAGATCAAATGGACAATGGAGTTAGCAGTATGGGCACACTGCTGGTTCTATGTGAGTATGATGTGCACCCCCCCCCCCCCGGGCCTGGATACATGCGGTGATACAGTGCGGAAGGGAGTCATACAGCCGTTATATCCTCTCCCGCAGCAAGTTGGCTCACAGCTGTTGTAACTGGCCCTCGAGATCCTGCACATTGGCACTGGGACTGAGTTGACGTCCAAGCTGATTCTACACATGTCTGATTAGGGAAAGATCGGGGGACCTGGCTGGCTACAGAAGGACCTCAACATGACGCAGGCAGTCCATAGACACTTGTGCTGTGTGGGGACGGGCATTGTCTTGTTGAAAGACTGTACCAGGGTGCTGTCTCAATCTGTCATTGTCACATCAGACCTTCAGTGACTAGTATAGCATAAGGTGCATATAAGGACACAAGTTTACAGGGTTTGCCTCCCACCTGTCAGAGTGCCAGTTTCTTATCTCATGGAATGTGCCCAATCCACGTTGCCAGCAGTTCAGGCCCACTTTGGGAGGTGTCCATGATCAGTACAATCAACTAAATACATATTATTCAGTGTTAGTGTTCCATCACCTATGCATATTTGACTGAAAAATCAGCGATTTTGACAGGACAGTTACAAGCAAATCCTTTGGGCCTTTAACTGCTCCATGTTATCATTTTATCTAAAGTGACATACAATTAAGAAAGTTGCTGGTCAATTGGGGGTTAAGAGTCTTGCTCAAGGGCCTGATGGTCACATCGCTCTTCTGATCCTGGGATTTTGAACCAGTGACCTTGCAATCACAGGTACAGTGTCCTAACACACTGAGCCACACACAGTTAATGTTCTTCTGAATGAGTTTTATGTGCAGTATCTCCTATAAGTATCTGTCCAAAAATGTTCTTACACAGTCTAACATTTCTGCACAGTTATGCAATGGCCGTGCTTGGTGGCAAGTCTGAACTTCCTCAAGAATGAGGATGTACGTCACTCCGGCTGGGGTGGGGAGGGGAGGGGGCACAACAGCAGCTCATATCTCTGCTTCTGTCCCATGTACCATGTACTCGCTTTTGAACGTATGACATCATCATACATTCCACAGCCACCTCGGTTTGTAAGAACATTTGGGCTCTGACTGAAGGGTCGGTCACTAGATACTTTACCATTCGCTTCCGTAAACTGCACACTGGCCGCAAGTATCACGTGTACCTCCATTCTCCGCTTCCTGGATGACATACACATTGCACCCAACCCCAGCTACTCATAGCTACTCATCGTTATTATGCAACTTCCCTCCGTGGCAGTTCTGTCATCACACTCCAAGTCCCTAGATACTGAAATATTTTTGTTGGACCCAGGATCCAAAAATAACAACAGAATGCAAATCTAATCTCCCAAAAGCTTGCTAAGGACTTACGTCCATTGCATCCAGCCACGTTTACAGCTGCCTTTCTTGTAATAACAGTGTGCTGCCACATTACAGCTGAAGAAATTTAGCCCTGTGTTCTGCACCAGGGCTAAATTTAGGTGCATAAAAAGCATTTTTTAGGTGTATCAAAATGCTTATGTCGTGATTAGACGCTGGGCTAGCAAAGGAGTTGGATAGCTCAGTTGGCTGGAGGTTGCTGTTGTCATGCTGGCTGACCCTGGATTCTAGCCTCAGCTAGTTCTTTACTTTGGAGCATAGGACTCGGGTAGGATGCCAGTTCAAATCCCTTGATCAGCAGTGTCATTCTAACTTTGGGCCCCTGAGCGAGGCCCCTAATCCCCAGTGGCTCCAGCGACTGGCTGACCCTGCCTCCTCTATTGTACAGCACTTTGGATAAAAGCAACTGCTAAATAAATTAAAATAGTATTTCAGAGGGGTCAGTACCACTGTTTGAATTAACTATCTTTGTCATTAAAAAGATTTTTTTAACCAATTATTGTTAAAAAAAAATTGCAACGTTATCTCTTTTCTCAACCCATGCACATCCTGCACACTGTGTGTCTAGAAATGTTGGCATGATGCTACCTTGATGTACGAGCCATCAAGAGTTTGTGGTGGTGACCCTGACCGGCTCTTAAAGGACACCTTGGAATGCCAGACTGGGTTAGCTTAGTGTTAGCTTAGGCTGGTACTCCATCAGGAGCCTGGAACTCCATCACCACGTACTAAGCTGTGCCAGAAACAAGCTGCAGGGTTCCATGCAGCAGGGCCATAGTGCTGTCCAGGTGCAACTTTTCACAGACTTTTGAACATGAATTTACTGGTCGTGTGTTCACTATGACGTTATTAGTCAGTCTAACAAACGTTCCGGTAATATACACAATACAGTAATAGTATATTTGTGCTGCTCTTGCTGCAGTCAGGTATGACTTTTCTCCTTGAAATTCACAGCAAACTCATTCTCATGTTTCCTGGATCCATGCCTATCTCTTGTGTGTTTTTATCAAAGTGCCTTCAATACACTGGGTGTTACTATCAAGTAAATGATAATTAGTGACCTTCCAGGCAAAACTGGAAAACCTTCCTAATGTTAGATGGTATGGGCTGAGGCATGAGCCAAGAGAATGGCCTTTGTTATGAGGGAGGTTTTTCTGCAGGGACTAGCTGTGGAATAGCTGTGGAATATGTGGCAACCCTTTACTTAAAGCAGTCATGTATCATGCACAAATGTATAAATACCTTCATAATGTAGCACATTAAATTAGTATAACAATGAAAGTAGAATAAAATCATAACGAACTGGAGAATAATCAAATTATATAAAGCCTCAGTACATATTTTACATTGAATGCTGTGAAATCCCGCAAACTTATCTTCAGCCGTAAGCAAATGTTAGGTGAAACATAGCCTAAGTGAATCAGCTCAAAATGTTTACAATTATGCAATGTTGACGCCACCGGTCACAGCGATGTTGAAAACACTGTCACACTCCTCCCTACGGGGCTGATGGCTCTGTGTTGACGAGCATGAGTGAGGTGCATCTCAGGCGTTTCTACACTTGGA
The DNA here is from genome assembly GCF_023856365.1 of Brienomyrus brachyistius. Taxonomy (NCBI): domain Eukaryota; kingdom Metazoa; phylum Chordata; class Actinopteri; order Osteoglossiformes; family Mormyridae; genus Brienomyrus; species Brienomyrus brachyistius. The sequence continues at coordinate 29,468,823 of NC_064533.1, forward strand.
GTTCAGGTCACAACTTGTCGCGTGACTCAGCTGTGTGGCATGAAGGGGGTGGCCTGACTTTGCCTGTAGAGTTCTGTCAGGCACAGCAAAAGTCCTTTGCGATGGACGCACAGGGGACGGGACACCTTGGATGGGATGCTGGTCCAGTCAAAAGCACGTGAAAAAACACTATTGCCAATTATTGCATGTTATTGACCTCAGGAGAAAAGTCACGGAGAACTGCAGGGATTTGAAGCCAGAAGCCTGAAATTTAAGGCTACTGTTTGGGTCCTGCAGTGAAAGTGTACATGTTCTAATGCAGCAAGCACCAGCACACGTGTCCATTGATATAACTGTGCAGTGAGGACACTGGTTTTCCCCAACAAAGCCTACATTAGCCATCAAATATGTCTACAGAACATGCTTTCAAAAAAGTAATTTATGCATGCTCTTTCTACTCAGCATGTTTTTCTGATATATATATATATATCAGAAAAACATGCTGAGTAGAAAGAGCATGCATAAATTACTTTTTTGAAAATTACTTTTTTGATATATATATATTGCTGGAGTCAAAAGTACTAAATTTAGCTAAATCAGTACGAGCCTCTTAGATCAGGGTTCCCCAGTTCCAGTCACGGAGGGGCAGTGTGCAACACAGTTCACAAATTTCCTGCTCAAATATACCTTCTAAACCTGGCAGTTAACTGATCGAGCCGAACAAGGTGTGTTTCTTCAGGATGAAATCTGAAAACTGTATTGCGGACTGGGCCCCCCAGGAGCGTAATTGGGGAACCCTGCTCTACATGATGATGTTCTCAACTTCTGGAATGTTTTTTGTGATTTTTGAACCATTCTCTAGAAGAATCTGCCCCAAACTTTCTCTTTGGATAATAAGGATCTGACTGTGTTTCACTGAAATGTAAACTTTCCAGGCTGATAGGCATCGACAAGCTTTCTTTCCCAGAGGTCTTCAGGAATTTCTGCTGAGGGTTGGTACCACACAGTCAGCCCAAATCAGGCCCGATGTTTACAGAAGTCATTCAAACAACCGTCCCTAAATAACCTTCATTTCAGCTGGGTTAACTGGGGAGATATTAATGTTTACATCTGATTGTTAGAATTTTAATTAGCTTGTGCAGAAAACAAAAACAGAGCAACATTCCATGTTGTTTTCTCCCTTATTTGTGAAAGTGGGCAGTAGGTGCTGAAGGCCGTATAGATACTGTCCTGTTAAAATATCATTATAGTTCCCAGCTATTTTCAGTATCTCTGCTTTATATACTGCGGCCTGTGATTTATCCTGGTATGTTTCTTATGATCTTTGTTACCATCTTCAGGTTATGCTGCCCAAAAGCTCCCCACTGAGTCCAAGCGAGAAAGAAAAGGGTTAAACTCAGACCGGCCAGACCCCATCTGTCGCGCCTTGCTGCCCCGCAAAGACACAGAAGAGCCATGAGCGAGTCCCCGGTTTCCAGCTTCGTGGTAGAAGCCATGGCAGCCGTCGCCCGCTCTGTAAGTGCTGCTGCTACCAATGCAGGACCTCCTCTGGGGTCACCTGATGAGTGCTAACCAATGAGTGGCCGGGCAAAACTTTCATCATTCTTTGCCTGCCTGAACATCCTGACACCCCTCCTCTCCTGCAGGAGTCCTGCAAATTGACATCATTGGCATGACGTTTTAATGCGTTTTCTTTAATGCATCCCCCCCCTCATCCCAATCAGCAAATTTTATCAGTGGCAATCCCCTCACCCTCTCCCAGGAGATAAACTTTTGGTGGAATCTCCGTACAACATAACCCACAGTTACACTACCTGTTAGGCCAACTTTGCTCTGTAATCTGATGCTGTCTGTCTGCTTGTATGGAGTGGCCCTAGAACATTAACAAATCATTACATGCATTAGTACCAACCTACAAAATAATGACAGGAACATAGCAGATTCCTGAGGAATTACTTATAGTAAATTGATTTAATGTGTAATAAAGTGATATTGGCCTCTGAGCATTTGAATACATCTGGAAAAGCTTTAAATCACTCATGTCCCTCCTTACAGTAATTCATGCCTGCAGTGGCACTTGGCTGACATTTGAAATATGACAGAACCTGTCAGCTCAGACAGACCCTTAGGCAGCACTTTGCTTTGTGTTACATCATAAATTTAGTAAATCCCATTCTTTACGATTCAAACCGATGATTTACTAAAATTTTCATTTAAACATTTAAAATACAAATATCTTCTGAAATATTTTTGCTCTGCAGTAGACTGAGAAAATGTATTAATGGTAAATATTTTGATAGCACTTCATTTGAAGCTGTCATCTACAATGCATTATAGATACCTTCGTAATGTATTATAATGGTCAGTATAAGACTTAATAAAGCATTACAGCATCTTCTGTTTGCAATCATAAGGCATTATAGTGTTGATTATAAGATTTCATAAGCTCCAATGAAGCTTGCATCTATAATGCACTATAGGTAACCTTAAAAATGCTATATAATGGTCAGTATAGGCCTCATGCTTTGTACTGCATTAAGAAGGTATTTATAGTGCAGTATAGATGTGAGCTTCATAGAGCATTCATAATGCATAATAAACAAGCCTATAATATGTTATGCCTTTTTATAAAGTTATAGCTGTGTTTATAATACTTTATTAATGTATATTCATGCATTATGAAGGTATCTATATTGCATTATAATGACTTCTTTAAGTGTTACCAAATAATTATAGCCATGTTTATAGAGCTTTTATGACTGTATTATAATGTATTATGAATGTGTTTACATGTAATTATAAACATGGCCTTCATAGTATTACAAATATTTTAAAAATAGTATTCATTCTGTTTACACTCAAAACTTTGATTTATGTGATATATAAAGATATAAAAATATAGTGCTTGGTTTTAATGAACAGTTAATTAATAACTAGCAGTATTGTTTTTAAGTACACCTCATTCTTTTATACTGGTGTGTGACAGAAGACAAACAGCCCGAGGTCAAGGTGTTGTACAAGGTCAGGTACACTAGATGTTCACATCAGACAAACACAATAACATGTCAAAGGTATCAGAAAATGTTTTACTTAAGGACTATATCTAAATACGTGTAGGTATATTTGTATTTTTGATGTTTTATTGTGGTTATAGTGTTATATTATATTTCTGTTTTTTCCGTCATACATCTGACATGATGTGGTCCTGACAGACTTGTAGAGATGAGCTTGATTTGTGGTGTGTGAGCTTATCCCCCGGTTGGCAAGGTGCTGGCAGTGGCAGGGGTGCAGGAAGCATGGGGGATGGGGGGGCAGTGTCCTCCACAATATTTAATTTGGCTTCATCATTCCCATAATAAGTTAAGTTGTGCCCGCCCTGCCCATCGCAGACGTTCTCCTATGGCATCGGGCAGGGGCCCTTGACTCTGTACTGCTAATGTAATTTGGCCCTCAGGGGGAAATAATTGGGGAACCGTGATGATCAAGATCATATTTCATCAAGCCCATGAGAGACGGAGGCTCTGCTGTTGCAGGTGTTTCACTGTGGCATGACTGCTGTGTTTCTGCGTTGTTCCTTCTGAAAAGCAGCCCTGACTTCCCTGACAGTGTAAATATGTGGGACGCGCAGACAGAGGACAGGGCACACGTTTGATCTCTGAGCGCAGAGTGAGACTTACTATCATTCTGTGGAACAGTAGCACTGATCCAAAACTGGCCAGTATCCCTGTAATAAACAGCCAGGCAGCTGCAACACTACAACTGTCAAGCACGAAAACTATAGTTAACAATCAATCGGTTATATAACACTGTGACATAATAATGTTAATACATTTCACAATGTAGCGTACTTTTGATACTGTTTTTATTATAACGTGTATAATTCCATTCATTTCGGAAGCTTTCATTCCCAGCATTCATTTCTTTGTACTTCTTGATGAAGAGCCACAACCATGTTGCAATCATAAGAAAATTAAGTGAGTCAGTGAAAAAATGCTAGTGTTGCAATTATGTTGCATTTATGTTTGTGTGTTTCGGCCTAGTATTGTGTAACTTTCTACTGGATAACTTTAACATAACCAGGTTTATTTCTATCTCCCATTCCAGCTGCCATTAGTAACAAGAACCCAAAATATTGGTTCAAACTGTTCCTTTGAAAGTTTGCCAAGGGGGCTACCAGATTTACGTTATAAACTGGACATATATTCTTATATTATAATCTGGATTTATATTAAGATTATAGTATTATGTTGAGGTACATGTACAGAACTGACAGGCCATTTTCCCAGTGCGTCAATGGGGCTGTGGGCCGGCCAAATGAATAATGGGGCATCACCTCAGTTGGTCACATCACTCCAGTTGGCAACATCAAATTTTGTAGTATGCATGCTATGCCTGTCAAAAGTCCAGGGATAACTTCTAATCCCAGTCCAGCCCTGAGTTCAATCCAATGTTAATCAATTGCATAATTACAATATTATTAATATTACAATAATGAAGTAATAAAATTCCTTTCTTGCTCACTGTCCCCTGAAGCTCATGCAGCTCTGTTATAAATGTATTATAAATGTATTTATGGACCCTATTCATTAGGTTGGCCAGCATTTCCCTTTAACTGCGGAGTGGCTGCTGATGGCGACACACAGAGAAATGCGATGTCGGTTACAGGAACCTGTGGCTTATTTTACTCCCATGGAGGTTAATAATTACCCCATCAGGAGCTCAGCTTTGTGTAGCTGAGGAGCACAAACTCACCACCGTGTGGTACAGTGTGATAAAACTTGTTATTTTGATGTAGGGCACATAAGGGAAAATTGAATTCTTCTATTTTGCTTGGTTACTTATGGTTATGGTTAGGGCTGGGTAGGGGTTAAGGTCGTCATAGTTAGCATTAGCATTTTTCCCATAGAAGTGAATGAGCGGTCCCCATAAGGATAGGTATACCCGACTCTGTGTGTGTGTGTGTGTGGGTTAGGTTTATGTTATATTGTGGGGACCAAGTGTTCCCCAACAATGTGATAAAAACCTGTTATTTTAACATTGTTATTTTGTTTACATTTTTACATGTTTACATTGTTACATTGTTATTTTGACCATTTTTCAGATGGGGGTGTACGTTTGCGTTCCTCGGGGTGGTTGTGTGAACGCAGACGTGCCAGTCAGTTGCTGGTAAAGAAGTGCTGATATCGTGAAAATGGCTGAAACCTTCTTACCATCATGGGGAACTCCTTTGGCCACATGGGAATTCACAGGAGGATTTAGAACTGAGTTTTGTTAAGTATCAGGAGAAAACTGCTTATTATGATTATGAACCGGACTTTTGGTTCCTCAGTGTACAGCAGATCAATTATCGGCTATTTCAACATTGTATCCGTCTGAATGGAAGTGGGTCTCTGGCTTGGACTTGTACATTGGAAAGGTGGGCATGTGGTCAGGATAATGCAGGGCAGATCAGCAGCATCGAACAAGGTTAAGAGGTCAGGCTTACAAATAAACTTTGGCCCTGTGCGGGTAAGCAGCTGTTATTGGAGGGCTTGATTTCTCAGCTGAGAATGACATAGTTAATCTTTAATATGACCACTAAGCTTGTGGGTAATAATTCCTTATTAATTAATAAACCATTTAATGCTTCTGATGACTTTACAGGTGAATAATCATTAAAATAACCTTAAGTATAGAAAAAAGAACCAGACCAGTGCCAGAACCAGACATTCATGTAAGCAGACATTCTTTGAGACAAACCGCACTACAATATCCCAACAGGATAATCAGTTCTCCCACATTCCCGCAATGGTCCGTGCTTTGTCTGTTGTTAAGAATGACCAAATTAATACCTGTGGCGTTAATTTGTACCTTTGAAGCTGTTTTTGTCATTCACACCAGCTCTGAACTGACAACTTTTCCCCTTCCTGTGTAGGATTAAAAAGGAGTGACAAGTGACCAGGCAATTCTACATTATGAGAAAAGAAGCACTTTAGGAACTTTAACTAAGAAGTCACCTGCTGAGTGCTGGCTGGGTGGATTAAGGCTGTGATTATTCTAAAGTGTCTTTTCCGCTGAATCTCATATTACACGGCTAACTGTATGTCTGCGTCTGAGCCTCTGATTTTTATCACGAAAGCCCTCGGCCAGCAGGCTGTCATGCATAGTTGAGGTTGCAGAAAACAAAGGAAGCTCATGTCATTTCTATCATCTTCAACCTCAGTTTCCTGTAACTTCCTCCCTTTTAGGATGTCTTTAACTAAGTTGGCTGCCCATTATATACCAAATACTGCCTTTTATTGCTCAAAAGAGACTTAAAGAAAGGAAACACTGTAGTTAAATTTCACTTTAATTTCAGTTTGATGACATTTATCTCAGTTTACAAACTGTGCCTGATATCATGCCTCATGACCATCCAAGAGTAGCCAAGACACTATAATCCCGACTCCTGTCTGAGCCTGGGGTGTGTGCTGATGATCAGAATGTTATTTATAATGATAGAACCTGACGGAAAATCGACAGCTGCAATCTAAGCAATCAGTGACAAATTACAGCCCAAAAGTTGCTTTTCTTTCTGTATTTACGTAGCACCCTGTTACATGGGTAAAATCGGTGTACCTTTTAGTGTTTTCTCATTTATTATTTCCTGATGAATGTAGCTTTATTTTCATTGACGATACAACACAATGAGATTCCATGTGGCAGCAATCTGGGAGTGGGGACTCTGAGTCATACATGAGGGCAAGGTGGGAAAGAGCTCAACTCAAATACACGTTAATTACAAAAAATCAATAAACATCATAGTATCATTTTCGCAGTCTTTTACAAAAAAAACAACATACACAAGATTTTAAATGAGATTTCAGTGAGTCACAGAAGAAATTTACGTTTTAGGTAGATATATGATCAGCAGAGATAATGTGCTGGGATACTTGCAGATACAAATAAAGTGAGGGCTCTCCCTGCAGAGATTTATTTTTTAGATCCATTTGAGCCCACTTTGGTATTTTCAAAGATAATTTCTCAGAAGAGAACTCTGAGAATTGCAGCAGTAAGGAGTAAATCTTTTTGTTTGCAATGATCATATTTCTCTCTCGGAAAAATAGGAAACCTGTGACCCTGACCAGCGTGTGATTAAAGGATGGATGGATGGTGGATGGATGGATGGATGGATAAATAAAAGAGGGAATGCCAGTATACATGGCCTGATCTAGATTTAGGCAGATTAGGAACTAGGGCCTAGGGTCCAATCGGCATGAGGGGGCCTAACAAAATACCACAGCCCCCACCCCTCCAGTCAGCAAAATTACTGCAGTTCAATATATTTTCATTATTAAGAACTGAGAAAAGAGGAACTGAAAATACATTTATTTCCAGTTTGGTGACAGACTTAAAGAGGCCGTCAGTCCATTGTTGCATATGTATTTTAACTTCATTGCCGTTAAATTGACTTTCATGGACCAGCAGAATTATCAAATCAGGAATTACTTTGCAGCATTCAGCAGTGTTTTACATGTCCGTTCGTAATTAATTGCAGAGGTCAAAGTAAAAAGTAGAGTTTTTGTAAACAAAATCCCTAACAAATGGAGCATTTGTAAGTTTTAATTACATACACTCTCTGTTGGAGTAAATTAATGTTTACTGAACAGCCATAACATTAAGCCTGATATAGTGTAGGACCCCCTCAAGTCACCAAAACAGCTCGGACTTGTAATGTTGAAGCATGGACTCCACAAGATCTCTGAAGGTGCCCTGGGATATCTGGCACCAAAATGTTACCAGCAGTTACAAGTCCTGTAAGTTGTGACTTATTTGTCCAGCACATCCCACAGATGCTTCATTGGATTGAGATCAGAATCAAAATTCAAAAACTTGCATCACATTGCAGATGACTGCCTTAGATAAAGAATTTGATCTTTTTGAGAGGGAACAAAAACTCCTGTGGTTATAACCATAATTCTGTGTTTCCACCCTGCCTCATTAACTTCATAGCAGCTATAAACTACAAATCTGCTTGATGTGTGCATTAAAAATACAAAGAGAATAGTGATTCTTAATCAGTCCCCATGGGGAAATGGGCTCATTGCATATCCCATTTTGCTCTCCGTGAGACACACAGATGAGTGCAGGCCTGGTAGGAAGAGCACAGGTTCACTCAGTGTCTGAGATTCCTGAAGCAATTGGGGTTAGGAGCCTTACTCCCATTTTAGGAATCGATCTGCTGGCCCTGGGATTTGAACTGGTGACCTTCTGCTCAGGGGCAGTCTGAAACCGCTAAGCCAAACGCCACCTCTAAGAATGAGCCTCAGAGGGGAATGACAGTGACCTTATTCTGTTTCTATCTGACATCTTTATGCTGTAAACACTCTCAGCATCCTGATATATATAGGCGTGGTGCAGCAGAAGCATCTGCTCATAAAGTGCTGGGCAAGTAAGCTGTCTCAGCACTGCAGTGATTTTTTGGGTTGAAAGTCAGCCAGCCTGTGCAAGCCCTTCACTCAAAGGAAGACTGTTCAGAAAGTTATTGAACTTCGTTTTTCTTTCCATAAGGCCAGATTAGGTTGACAAAAAATTTCGTTCTCTGTAGAAAATGCTCCCGTGATGCGCATTGAGCTCCTGAGTGTGAAGATGCAGCATGCCGTTCGTTTTGTTTTGTTAATGGCCTGCAGGCCGTTGTGATTGATGTTCCCCGTAAAGGCCTGCCTTCACATGCTAATCAGAGCTGTATTACAGGCATAGCCTTACATGGCTCTTTTATCTTCTTTTATCGCACATCTGATTGGCACTTCGAAGAATTTACTTTCCTGACTATGTCTTGTAGAGGCAAGCCACCTGTATGCATTTTTATGTGTTCTTGTCCATGAACGTTACTTTGATTGGCTGCCAAGTCATGTATATATAATGGCAGAGGACCAATGGCAGCCTCTAAATAAAAATGTATCTTTCCAGAGTGCTCTGCCTTTGCCTACCATGACTGGGATGTTTAATCTAGGAAGATTATGGTTCTGCGGTTGTTTTAATAATATGATCATTGCAAGACCTATAGGACAGATGTCCACCCACAGCAATGTTTGTTCTTCATTGTCACAGTGGGAAGCTGTGTCTAAAAAGTTCTCTTTTTTGCAATCGCTGCTGACTGGTCAAATCATAGCTGCGTCTAGGTAAGAGGAAGAGAAACTCAGCCTTGAGACAGGAGACTGGCAGGAGGAAACAAGAACAAAAGACAACCACTCTGACTTCCGCACAAGAGAAAAGGATCCCAGCAGGGAGTGTCGGAGGGTTGTGAGATTAGGCACCAAGGTCGGGGAGCATTTTCGGAGGCAGCAAAGAACTAGAACCCATTGTAATGTGATTGTAAATGAGGGGCATGTGACGTGAAGCAGTGGGTTTAGGGAGGGGGGGTGGGAGGGGAGATCTGGGAAGTGTTGGGAGTGGTGATGGGAATGATGAGTGAGTCATGAATGGACACCAGTGCGGACGTTGGGTCCATGTTCGCCTATGGGGAATCAACCCTGACTTCTTTCCAAAGGAAGGCTTTATAAAATGAGGAAGACTGGGGCCAAGCGCTCTGCTGTCAGCGAGATGCTGAGTGATTCTGAGGACGTCATACTGATTCAGCATGAAGGGTTCATACTGAGCGGTGACTGTTTGCTCTGTATGAATCTGGCCCTGTTCTCATCATGACAGTTTTGAAGTAATGGTCATTTTTTTAAATTTGCTATGTGTTATTATTTATATTTACAGTATTGCAAAATGATTTCAACAACTTTAACTTTAGCTTTAATATTCACACTTATGTTTATTTAGCAGATGCTTTTGTCCAAAGTGACATTCAAGTGTGGCAGATAGCACATTACAAACACATGGCTGTCAAGACGTCAGCTAGGCGTAGGTGTGGCTAGGCTCAGCTTCCCATGAATGTCCAGATACAGGTGTGATTAGCATCAGTGCAAGAGCTACACAATGCCTTCCAAACAGAGCAAGAACCTAATAAGATTACTAATCAAATCAATAAAGTACACAGAACATTCAGGGAACACAGTATCACTTTTAATTGGATACCTAAAATGTTAATTCAGTATATGTCTTAATAAATCAAAAAACCGGTGAAGTTTCTTATTTAAAATAAGCTAGTGAAATATTTCAAGATAAAATCTAATGGAAACCATCCTACTTTTTTATCTTTACATGTGTCATTAATGTTTGGTCCATTCCAAGGCAGATGAATGGTTCCCCAGGAAAGGCTGTGTGTCAGTAGAGCCTGCACTGTGCCCCCTACAGAGCAGGAGATTCGGTATATACACATAGTTAGCAATGTGCGTCATTCATTTTATGTAGCCCTTTAAGGGGAATCCCCCCCCCCCCCGATCCTGGAGTGCCCTTGCTTGTCCTCACCACGGAAGCTAACAGGGGGCACTCATTATTTTACCGTGCTGTAATCGCACCTTCGCATGCTAGGCGAGGGGAGAGATAGCGCGCTGATAAGGGCGTAATGCAGCAAGGTCAAAGGGACACGGGGAGAGGGCTGACCCCTTCTGTGGTTTTAAACTGGTGCCGAGGGCGAGAGCGGGACAGAGCAGCCACTTAGACCCCGGCACCACGCAGGTCCGTCTCAGCACAACTGCTAACCGCTGACACCCCCATGAGCTTGGTAAGTCCACCGGAGGGCGTCGGGTTAACACGACACAGTAGAGCAGGACAGGGAGCCAAGGTAATTAGCTGCTCAGTTAAGCACATTTTAATTGGCCCAGCTGAATTGTAAGAAGTATGTTAGATGGAGATACTGTGCACTGGCACTCTACAAGGGCATTTGGCCTATTCAGTGGCTTCATCGGCGACCCCCTTGCTATACTTTCTGGCCCACATCACTTCAAGGAAGCCCTCAGTACTTGAAATGAATGGTCAAGGTGATAGTGCTGAAGGACCTGCATCTCTCAAAGGTTCCTGGTCAAAGCCTGAGTAAGAAGCCTGCCGTTGCACCATTTAGTGCAATATCCTGAAAACCTTGGGAAATAATATTCAGCTACATCAATGAGTATGAATCTTGAAAATATGATGACTAGTCACTGATTGCCGTTTGCAGTTGTATCCCTGGCAGCCCAGGCTCACCTTATCCCTTAACTGATCATGCAGCTGTGGAAGATTGACATGTGAATAGCTTTCTGACCTGTAGCAGTTCTTTCTTATTGTATTTCCTGTTCTGATACAATTTACTTTGGTAGAAGATCATTGCAATAGTTAATTATAGTATTATATTATTTTGTTAAAGCTTGCAGCGATGCATTCATATGAAGTGTTGCATGTATATTGTGGAATCGAGATACACTGAATGTTTTCCTGGTTCACAGTGGATCCAGCTACTTGAGGCTTGTCGTTTACACTTGATTCCAATACCAAATTTTTGTCACCTCTCTGCTATTCCATCTCACATCTGTGTGAGGTCTAGTAGTTGACCGCGAAGCGCCCTAAGACAAGGAATAAAATACTATGTTCCAATGTTTCTGAATCTATTTGCTTTGTTGACCAGGGCATCTACTTTTGTGTGTGTGTGTGTAATGTGTGGGTTTCATCTCTTGTCTGATCGTTTGTCCTGCCTCATATTGTGCCTGTCACATGTGCACCCAGCAGCGCGATAAGTTTCTTAACAGGCATGTGTGTCCAGGAGAAGGTTGATCTCGATCCCCAGAAAAAGCAGAAACTTCACGCCAATGACCTTTCTTGTTAGCAGATTCACAATTCAGTCTTCACGTGAAATCTCTTGTTATCTGTGCTGGAGGTAAAAATGAAAGGTCAGCAGAGGTCATATTATTATCTGAATTCTGACCAACTAGCAATATGCAAATAGCAGCCACCAGATAACGTTAAAGTACTTAGCAATGATTCCTGGGTTAAATTGCTTCCTTTTAAAGTCACACGTGCTCTTGAAAAACAAACAGCAGATGTGATGACATTGCCGTCACCACACCTTGAGTGTTTGGTGGTGATTTAGACCACTTAGGTCTCTTTGTCAAAATCAGAGATCAAACTCAAGCTCCAAAGCGTTGTATTATACTGGTGGCATGTTGTCCAGCAGACAGGGGTCGGTGTCTCTGTCTGGGAGGTTTGAATCCTACTGTTAGCAGAGTAATCACATTACCGCTGGGTCCTTTTGCAAGACCCTTATCCCCAACTGCTCCAGTAGTGCCAGACGCTGGCTGACCCTGTGCTCTGACCCCAAAACTATGTCTTTCATGAAGCATGACATGGGGTATGTGAAACCTGTAGAACTCCAATGTACCTTGGACATATGGCAAATAAATAAATTACCTTATATACTTTTTTGACAGATTTAAAATCACAGGGAAAACAGTGCTGAGGTACATATTAGGTTATAGGGGACCTGTAGCTAATTATTGACACCTTTTTCTTGATGATTAATTTTCCTCATAGGAACTCAGTCAGATTGGCAGGTACCCATTTCGGAGAGACTCCTGCACAAACAGCCTGGGCTACATCTGCATGTATGACTTTTTGTTCCGTGTAACTTACAGTTCCTGACAGCGGAGGCATGTTCCGGAGCATTCAGTCAAGGGCCTGGTATTGGGTCACCATTCTTTTGTTAGGGTTTAACTACCATTAGATGATTGCGATCTGCCCAAACCTGTTCAGAAAGTGGGGTGTTATGAGGTCAAAAAGAGAGTTTCTTCTTAAGTAAACATCTACTGTGTGTGTTTCAGAGCTGTTTGTATTCAGCAGTTTTGTGCTTTAATCTTGTAGGATAAGCTTAAGTGTAGCTGAAAGTTAACTGGTGGGTTTGGCTGCACTGCGAACGTGCGTGTTTTTAAAAAAATAGGATACATCTGTTTAGCTAATATGTCCTTTATCTCAAATGAAAGTGGAAAAATTGTGAAAATATGACCTCAGGCTCCTGGTAGAAAGAATCACTAGCTGGATGCTATTTTCCACGTAAACATTTCAGGGTTGTGGCCAAATGAGTCCTTACAAGGCATTTGAAGGACTTTTATCAGGAGCAAAATTTAAATAGGATTAGTAAGTCATTGAACAAACATTAATGTTCCTTTTTATAAAGTCTAGCTAACCTACAGCTAGCCTTGAGTGAAAGACCGCTTTAAACATCTGAGAACGAGGTGTCCTGTTGTACTTTTGTGTTTACGGAGCTGGGTGGAGCAGTGTGATGGAATACTTCATAGCCTTACCTCGAGATGCAAGCTGAAACATTAGATGGTAATGGGATTATGTAGCCGTAAACAGTATCATTGTTATATTTGTTGTGGTAGGCATAGCTGTTCCACTTGAGTGATTAAGCTATAAACAGATGGTGACAATTATGGTAGTTGTATGTTTCCTGCTTTTGTAAAGGTACTCTGAAAATGTCTTAGGCAGCCAAATAAAATGATGTTTAATAGAGTGTCATCTTGATGTAAAACTATGGCACAACAGTAACTATCCATTGCACCTATGTATCTTTGACTCCACCACTAGCACATCTTATTTGTGTTATCTATGCCTAATTGACTTTTTAAACTAATTTAACTGATTGATTAACTGAGCTGGTGGTGACATTTACTGAGTAGATGAAATGGCCGACATGTGCAGCGTTCTTTCAGCCCTCCAAGAAGATATCAGTAACGTTTTGAAGATGAGAAAAAAAATCCTGTCACTTTTCATTGTTCCTCTTAATTTGCATGTGTTAAATTGTATTTTGTTGTTCTGAGCAAACACTTACTACCCGAATAAATAACATCAAAACATTTTCTTTGACTGCCTAAGACTTTTGCACAAGATGGGATATGTGAAAAGAATGATTCCAACCTACTTGTTCAAGCAGCAAATAAAGCATCATTTTCATTTCATAAGTTCTGAATGTCCAGCGGTTATGGTCTGTAGTTTGTGAATTGTGTGGCTTCAGCTATAAGAGTGTGCCATACAGTGGTAACCATGGTGATATTAGCTGTGCCTTAAACAGGATGGAGGGGGTCAGCCAGTGAAGTATAGCAGACAGCCTGGAGTTGATTATTACCAGCAGATTCTGTGTCACCTTCAGAATGGGCATGGAAGTTCTGCAGTGCCTTATGTTGTATTCCTGAAGGAATTTGTCTGTTTCTTTTACTATATATAATCACTATTTATTTATGTAAATTCAGAGGGTACATAAAGCTGTAGCTATTGGTGCAGTCTTTCACATTTAATTGGAGAGCAGTTCACAAACACGGGCATGTGCATACTAATCACTTATAGGCTTTACCAATAGCAAGACTTCCCTCTGGTGGTCAATATTTGTTACTTGCGGGTTCAACATGTGAATCAATGAATCTAAAATTACATTTAATGCCCCAGTTTCACTGGCTAGCTGATTTAAACATGTTGAATTCATTGTACATGTATAAGTGAGCTACTGAAGCAGGGCCCTACATTTCTATACTGTCTGTATCTGCAATGGTGACATCAGTACATCGGTAGAACAAAATAAGTCACAAGTACATGAGCTACAGTGTTGAGTCTATAACATGCAAAACTGAATTCTCTGACATGTTCTCAAATGTAACTTTTAATGTAAGATTATCAAATAGTAACAGCATCTACCAAATTATACAACTTTCACATTTTTATTACAATTCACAATTAATATAAACATTCTGCTCTGTTTTATATGTATTGTTTTGATGGACATATGAAATGAAATGTTATTTCAGTTGATTGTTCAATTGATTGTTACAACCTATTTTTAGCAATGACCTGTGATGCAACACATGCAACCCCCCCCCCAAACATCATTTTCTTTAATTTCACATAACCTCACATGTCATGTTTATCATATTTATTTTCCCATTGTCTATACATCCCCTTTGTAGAAGTCAGACTCTCCTCTGTGCCTGAGTGCTTTGTTTGTCACCTGGCTATGAACTGAGTTTGATTTAAATATCCCTTATCCTGGGTATCAGTGTTACATTGTTCTTTAGGAAGCTCCAAATATTACATCTGTCTGTCAATATCCTCTCATCTCCCCCCACCTCAGGGTTTAATACATTGGCCAGGCCTTATTCATGTCAATAATTTATCCCACAGTTTGACAGCTGTGACCCATGTAACCAATCGGTCTCCCTGCCCCATCCACAGCCAGAGTCATCGACTCCACCCCCCCTTAATGTTCACCAGGAGGAGGATGAGGAAGGGGACCTGAACAAAGCCCTGGGGGTAGAGTGTTTCCAGCAGATTCTGCACACAGTTCCCAGCGTCCCAGATGAGCATCGTCGATTCTACAGTGAGGAAGACTTTCAGTGTGAGTTCAGTGATTCTATTTGACGCTGATGTGGTGTTTGGGAATCTCCAAAATAGCAAACAAATCCTGCTGGTCAATTGTCACTGGTGAATTTCAAAAGCCTTTTCTATGATTTAATGCATTCCTGCAGCAGGCTGCAAATGATGCATCGAGGAGTCCGGCCAGTAGAGGCACTCTTCCCAAGTCACATGCCCTAGATCAGGGGTAGGGAACCTGATCCATGGAGAGCCGGTGTGGGTGCGGGTTTTTGGGATGGCGTCTCAATCAGCCAATAACAGTGGATTCCAAGGACTGGAGTTGAGAATCGCTGCTTTATTATTGGCTGACTGAGAGGTCATCCCAAAAACCCACACCGGCTCTCCATGGATCAGGTTCCCTACCCTTGCCCTAGATGTTGTCCAAATCTGTCCTATGTGTTGCACCAGTTAGAGGCAGGAGTTACACAGTTATGGATGACAAAAACTGGCACAGTGGACAATAGTATTAGCTGACCACTGAGGAAAATCCACCAACATACTTGTCTGATACCTGTAAATAACCAGTCTCCAGCAGTGGACGGGGCATTGATCTTTCAGCAGGGCAAAATCCTCCACACTGAGATTTTCAAAGTGTGCAAACAGCAACTGGCTTGGCGAGCAAAATGAGGAATTCCTGAAGTTTCTTGAAATCAAGTTGTTCTTTAGAAAGTGAATCCAGGAAAAGCCCCCAGTCAGCCTTTCAGGGATTTTTTTTAGACACCAGACAGGGAAAGTTACTGAAACATGGTTCAGGAAGAATATTGCATTATTAATTTTAAAACTGTGGTGCCACATGTGTATTTAGCTATTTGACCGATGCTCTGGGGCTGTGTGCATCGCAGTACCACCTGTTGTGTTGTGCAATGGATCAGACTGACTCGAAACAATAGAATCAATTTTAATGGATTGATTGTGCGATTATTGGCTGATTCTCAGTGTAGCCTAATTTACTGCATGCAGATTCAAACTGATTGCTTGCATCATTTTAATGGTGGCCATGGAGTTACAGTTTTCCAGTATGGTAAATGCTATAGGAAGTTATTGTGTTGCATACAGGGTCAGACCAACCCTTTTTGGAACCATAAGGATAATCTGATTTACCTAATTGAATAGCAAATTACCGAAACTCACTCAGTCCATGGGATGATTTTTTGAGAAAGATTTGAGAAATTTAACAGAAGTTTTTTGTTGGATTATATGAGGGCTGAGTGAGTTTGGTCCCCAGTACTGTAGCACATGACGAGGGAGCCTGACTTTAGGTCATTGGCAGTCTAATCTCAAAACCAGCAACAAATGGACTACGATTTGCAGATTGGTTCTTCAGTTGTCATTTGTCACCTTCCTTCCAATTTTGTCAGGCAAATCAGATGGGGGCCCTCTGGTGGCCACTGTGGCATAGTGAGCCACTTAGGTGCTTATGACAGTAATCGATTGTACTTCAAAAGCTCTTTTTCCATTTCTCCTCAGACCACCGTCATTCCTCACACCATATCCATCATCCGCTGGCCAGGCTGCCCTCCGATGGACGAAAGAAGAAGAGCAGCAAGAAGAAAAAGAGTGAGGGCCACAAAAGTAGTAGTTCCGGGGCCCCTACCATCGAAGAGGGGGAGGAGGAGGATGAAGAGCGCCCCCTTGAGAGAGATGGCCAAGCGGCTGTGCCTACTGCCAGCGCAGTCTCTGACAGCCTGACCGAGAGAGTGCAGGTAACAGAACCACCAGACTCTGCGGAGGTCTCAGATGTGACAGGTGATGCGTCAGCCATGCAGCTTTCAAATGGCCATTCTCACCAGTGATCTGTTGTAGACACAGAAACCCACTGGGCACTTCAGTCTGAGGCCATAATCATATACTCTCCATACATTAATGATATCCGTCCATCCATCTCTGTGGGAGGCATGAAGAATGTTCAGAATAGATTTAATACAAACTGACCATGAAACATGTTGTGTGTGTGAAGCCTGCACTGTAACTTGTTCTCCTCATTTACATTTAATAAGGACGTGTAACTGCTTTTGTTACCGAGGGTGAATCTCAATACCAAAAACACAAAGATTGTACATGTGGTCTTGGCAAGACCGGTCTTGCTACCTTGCTACCTCCAAGAACGATTTTACAAGATCACGAGGACAGAGAACGCAAAAATAGTGGGTTGAGACAGATGTGTACTTGTGTACTTGCTGCTCCACATATTACCCCAGCCATAATTTTAACTTTTATTGTGGTGTATGATAAAAAGCACATAATTGAAATGTCCAGTATAAATGATATGATTTATTTCCACAAATAAGGTTTACACTTAAAATATTGGTATTAATTTCTTGCACTCTGTACAAATGCTATGTGGGGGTGTTATCCATTTTAGTACAGCAGTCTCACGAGCCAAAAAAGCGAAAAACAGCAGGAAAATCCTATCTGACAGAAATATGGAATGTAGCTCTGATTAAGGTAGTAGAGTTTTGGTTTCCACTGTCTTCCTCCTCCTTTGTAACAGCATGCAATGGATCATGGGATTGTTCTCTTTGGCAAGGATGCCCTCGGTGTACCCTTGATATTTCAGGCAGAGCCAGACCAACATCCATGGATTTTTTCTGTCCTCTGATCTTGTGACCTTAGAATTGGAACTGGTCTTCGGCAATGTAAGACGGTGTGAAATGGATACAGGGGATCACAAGTATGGCCAAGTACGCATATCGAGATTCAGCCCATCCCAGACCCACTGATGTCCAGGCCCCTGTACCAATGACCGGTTTATCTTTGTCTTTTTATAAATATTTTAAAAGTTTTAAAATGAAATTAAGATTTATATGGCACACCTTACACCAGCCTAATGTTAAATTACAATAATTTAATTTAAATTAATTAAGTTCATCTTCTGTTATACATAAACAGCTTGGTCCCTTGACCTTGTGAAAGTACAACTCTCATACACTTAACATGGCAACTGCAATTTAGAAGCTTAAAATAAGAATATAACGACACCGTCTGCCACTTTCACATATTGTGTTGTCACTATGGGATGGGTGACAGGACTGAGAACTGGGACGCCCACATTAAAACTGGCCAGCAAAATATTATGCTCCACGTTTGAGTTCCAACACGTCTTTTAAACTTTTACTGTTGGTTAAAATGACTATGTAATCATATAATGGCTTCCAGAGCACAGTGTTTTTTTTAAAAAAAAACTTTTGTTTGGTTACAAGGCACATGTACTTGCTGACTTAATGTGCAGGAGTGAATTGCATATCTTGTTACTTGAGGGTTTGACGGCCTGCAATTTCGAGCTTCTTAAAGAGCACCTGTAAATCTTGCAGCACCTAGGGAACGCCGCTTTCACGTCTGTCTCTCGTCTGCCTCCAGTTCTTCCTCACGGACGACCCTCCCACTCCCTCACCGGGCCATTCCCTAGCCCCGCAACCACTGGACTTTGTACCGGAGTCGGCCAAGCATGCAAGCCCCGCCCACCGTGAGGATGCCACACCCACAGAGTGAGTACACGGGCCTCGCCCTTCACAGGTCCGTCCCTGGTGACCATGTGGCATTGCCACAGCAACCTGAACAACGCGATGAGAAGATTGCTTCAATCTTTCTTATGCCCTTTATGTCTGGACACTCCGTACGTTACTACGTGAGAGGTATCCAGACCCCCCGGCGGGAGACCTGACCTCATCTTCCTTTCAGCCATCTTTTCCACACCCCCATAATATATGAACCCCCAGATCTGTACATGAATACTTCTCTTAGGTCCTCACCTCTCTCCTGCTCACTGTTTCATTTTCCCGATTCCCCTTATTCCTTGGTGACTCTGGACACATTATCGCCTCGTTTTTACCTCTGCTGGGAAAAGTAGTGAATCTCTATTATAAAGGGCAACGATCTCAAAAGATACTGATGCGCGCTAAGAGTTTGGGAGAAGCTGGGAAGCATTTCTCAGCGTAATCTTTTGGAGGGAATCCTGAAGCAGAAATCTGGGCAGCTCTGACCAGCCTTTTGTGAGTATATTTAGCAGCGATGCTCATAGCTACTTTTCTTAGTGTTACCTGCTGTATTGTTCTACATTAGGTCATACATGTAAATAATAATACTGGAGGCTGGAGAAAGATTTGGGATAACAGGCACCTTGTGTAGAGAAAGGCTTAATTTAAGACCAAGACACTGTGAAGTCATTCTCATGTGCTGCTCTGAGGACAGATCTGAAAATACTCTTTCAGACAAAGAAGGTATTGATTTCCTGTTTGTGCTGTGGGTCTGCCTCAGTTTCTTAGGTAGTAAAACAAACAGCACCATCACTTGGTGCCTGGACACTCTCCGGTATTTGAGGTTTTAGCCCCTTATTACGTGGAAAATTAAATTACTGCCTTGGTTCTCAGATTCTGGAAAGTTTGAGAACAAGTGGCTTAAATTTCAAAAACAACAAGGTAACTGAAGACACGTTTTCAGATTTAGTGAAGCTTTCATAGAATAAAATGAAACCCTCAAAAGAAAATTTTGGAAAAATAAATTACTCCTATCAGCTTAAATTTCAAACATAAAGCAAATCAAAACAAACTATCCATCTATCCTTCATGAAACAGCTTTACACAGAAGACAATATAAAACGAAAGCCAATAATGAATAAATAATTAAACACGCTCTACAAAAAGTGCAACTTTCGACCAGGGCTGTGGAGTGGGTTTGATTATAAACAGCTTACAGAGGAAGAACAGTAGTTTAAAAAATGCTTAATGTACAATGTAAAGCATTTCCTCCATTTGCTATGTGCAATGCACTGAGAACTTTGAGAAGAAATGTCTCATTTCACATGGATGCCGTGATACTATGTGTCGCTAGAAGTTACAGTAAGTATGAGAGGCCCGGTTGGCCCCCGTCTGCTCTGCTCTGCGTGAAATGGACGTTTTCTGGTGTTGCTGTGAAGGCAAGGGCAGGGAACCTGGCTCAGATTTCTATACCGGAACTACCCGCACTTGTGCACCTCTCCATACACCAGCCACTGCACTGGAATACGACATTGTTCTGTACAATGAAAATGACTATAAATGACTATAGAGAAAGGCGAGGGCTAGTCCTGTCTTCTACTCTTTCATGTGGTGAACACACAGAAGATCCCGGCTGCTCCTGGAGGTGATGTAAATACGCCCTGTGGTCATGATCACATTCAGCCTCATGTGGCTGTGTATAATAGGGCTCGTCTCCCAGCACGTGGTGGGGGGGCTGACAGTAGAAGCCCTCATATCCTCCATGGGATGCAGGGACAGTAATCACAGCCTTATTGTCCCTGACTCTCCCGGGTCTGTTCTTCCCACCCAGCAACTGGGAACAGCAGGAGATCTCGACCAAGGACAGAAGTGACGCGTCTACAGCCGGCCCGGCGTCTCCCGGCTCCCCGAGGGCCCCAGACACCCCCAGCTCGCTGACTCGTGTGCCGTCTGCCAGTCGTGGCTACGACCTACAGGAGCGCCGCCGCACGGGTAACATGACGGGAGCTGAGCAGGCCCGGTACCAGCGGATCCCCACGGATGAGAGCGAGGCCCAGATGCTGGCCACCGTGGACCTGGACGGGATCAAAAGTGAGTTCTGGTGTGGGGACCTGAAGGGCACCAGGACCCCATCCACAGCTGTGTACCATAGTGAACAATAGTGAGCAGGTGGAACGTACAGTACCATTAAGGGATAAATATAAAAATATATAAAAGAGAATTTAAAATGTACATGACTGAAATAAAATCATATTGGGCTACAACGTACATTTAAAGATCGTATACTTTCCTAAGTAGACTACTGTAAATTTAATATTAGCAATTTTGGCTCAACAATTATGAAAACATGAAAAACATTTAAGGAAACATGAAGAACAATTTTTGTGTCATTTCTGTTTTAATTTTTGTTTTTTTGTGTGTTTTGCACATCAGGGCCAATATACTTAAATTTGTTTTCATGAAACCAACAAATTAGCCGCTGCCCATGTTATGGGTTTCTACAGCAAGGGAAATAATAATAATACTGTAGGATAGTATATTTTATGCTAAATAAAATATGAACCTTTTCATTATTGTACAAAGTACAGAAATGGTTTTTCAGGTTCTGCGTGTAGCCTTCAACATCATCTTTCACTGAGTGTTTTTAAGTAAAATTAAGTTAGTTAATTCTTTTAGTTAGTTAGTTAATGCATTATAAAAGGATACACCATTAATTGGCATTTTTGGTCGAAATAATTTCCTGAATCATCAGGTGCTAGTCATGTGTTTTCTAGTTTCATGCCTCTTGAAGTTGCATAAACTACATGCTTGAATGCTAGAGAACTGCACAAGATTCCTTTTTTGTGTCTTTAGGGGTACATAGGATGTATACAAGCATTGTTTGCAATGCTACATAGTACCGGTGGGAACCTTCACATGGTTACTCAATGACTTTTTGTGCAGTGTGCAGTATTGTTGTATATTATATATTTTTCAGCTGTTAGGCTTGGTGAGATCGCCTCATTGCAGCCTTTCAGTTCCATCAGCCTTCTCAGATGACTAATCATTAAAGAGCATGTTGGTCTTCAAACAGTGTCACCCAGGTGTGATACTGTGTTCTGTTTTTTTGCAAACTGGTAACTTCAGAACATTTACTGAACATATTCATCATAGTCGCGAGAAGGATCTCAGCTATGTGTGTATGCTGCACAGTGTACAGCCCAAGGGGGACCCTTACTCCCTCAGGGTAAGTGCTTTGTGTCCATTAATTTACCTGCGTAGCTGCTCTTTCCGGCAGGTTTGAACCAGTTTGGTTCTAGGGCCACCGTTGCCCAGGTGAAAGACTGTGGAGCAACATTGCAGTTGCCCTTGAGATAAACTTGTTTTTGAACAGAAACTCTGCATATTAAAACTTTAGGTGGGAATTACAAAATAGACACTTTTTTGTTCTTTTATTATAGACCAACACTGTTTCATTCTCCCTTCCCTCAGAATTCCGTGCCCGTTGAACTTTTAAAATTGTCTTTATAATTTACTCCTTACCTTTAATCTGCTCTCCTACCACTGCCATGTTTCATGTACACTTCCAGGGGAGGGCAGAGCCAAGGGCCCAGCAGATTAAAAGGTTACTAAAACAGAACGAGGCAGCCTCTCCGGGGGGGGGGGGGGGGGGGGGGGTAGTGAAGTCAGAGACAGGCAGGTAAAGGTAGTTAGTTATCCCGCTTGTGAGCCTCTGTCAGCTGAAAGCCCTGGATCCAAAACCAACATGACTGAACGATCATTGAAACATCCAGCCACAGCACATCACCCCTCTTCAGGCGCACAGGAGAAATTTTATAGAGGGGACCAAACAGTGAGCAAAAGGTGTCAACTGTTAAGCTTATCCAGCCATGCTTGATGAGGCATTCGGTGTGATTTAATATACTAATATATTACTAAGCATTTTGATTGACACTAGCCGACACACATACAATGTTACACTGTTGTCTGGTATGGAGTTGTCAATCACCCAGAAATGGCCTACTAGATAATAGCAGAAACAACAGCTTTCTCTACAATCTGTTGCAATTTTAAATTTACTGAGCCCCAGTAAACTGTAACGTTAAATATTATGCGAGGACACATTCAAAGATGTATAGCTTTATTCTAACAGACATAATTTAACGTTAGGTCAACCTTGGATGAAGTCGTTTTCTTTGTTGCAGTAACATAAATTAGTCTATTACAGATGTGGGAAAATTATGCTGACAACTGCATCCAACATAGGCTTGGATTAAGCCTATACAGAATTTACATCTACTTGCGCATTTTACGTAAAATGTTTTAGAACGTGACATCGATGTTTTAAGTTATTTATCCTTAGTTAAATCAGTAGGTCATCGTGGAAGTAAACAATTTTAAAGCCATGTATAGGCTAATATGCATGCATTTTACTCTGCTTACAAACGAGATGGAGAAATATGGTGGGAACGCACGCGCACAGGCGCGGGGATGCGCGCGCGCGAGGTGAGTCCTTCCTGCAGTAAACATGCTGCGAGCAGGTCGACAGTTTCATGAGTTAAAACAGTAGGGTATTTAAGCCTGTTTATGGATGATACTTATCAAAGTTTTGTAATTTCTTCCCCTAAAAATTGGGGGGAAGGGTCAGGCCCCTGCCCCTTTTCTTAAGTGATACAATCTGTCTCCCGGGCCAGACTGAAGTGTGAAAATGATGAAATCTGAGCATTTATAAGATAAATTTACAAACGAGAGGAAGCCATTCACTGTTAAATCGAGTCAGGAAATGCAACATTTTGGGCATTAAATACATACGTAAAATACAGTTAATAACTGCTATATAGCCAGTATTATCTTTCGGAGAGGATCTACTGTCCCACTTATTTGGCCTGCATGTAGTTTTTGTGATTGTTGTGTTTGGCTTTTCTCAGGGTTCAGGACAATGTCAGGGATGCCTTAGATATATCTGGCTTTTGTTCTCTCTGACTTTACACAATCCAAATCAGCCTGGGAAACTTTCTGTGGAGCTGGCTGGCTCTCAGCTCCAGGAATTATTAGATCACCACTGGTCCATGGTCCATTAGGCAGGCTTTAACACCTCCACTTTTCAATCGTCAACAGTACAAGCCCATTATGGTTGCTGTGGAGTCAGTGGTCAACAGGTCCTTTTGCTATACCAGCCTGGATTTTCCACATTCAAGCTTCAGGTCTGGAAGAGGGCCCTGGATGTTGCCAATTGACACTTTATTTCTAGTGTTCCAGGTTTGAGAAGAAGAACAATTTGGCAGTCAGATTAGGCCAGTGGTTCTCAAACTTCGTCCTTGGGACCCACTGCCCTGCTTGTTTCCCAGCTATCCCTGCCCTACACACTGCTGATTACCTGGATCAGGTGTGTTCAGTTAATCAGAAGCTGAACGACAGCTGGGACTTATGTGCAGGGTTGGGTTAACAGGGAAACAAGCAGGGCAGTGGGTCCCGAGGACCGAGTTTGAGAACCACTGGATTAGGCCAAAAGGGTTAATTGCAGATTTCTTTCTTATGGCTGTTGGTCTTTATCAATTCATCTTGCTCTCACATAGTCATTGTCCATTAGTTAAAAAGCTACAGTGTATGCATGCATCTCCAAGCTTAACTTTCCAGGCACTTTGAGCTAACTGGTTGTTGAATCTTTGTGACCTCAGCCTTTTAAAATGACACCTTCATACCTCTGCATTGGAGGCTGAATTCTCCACCAGATTACATGCCTTTCTGGACCACATAATGTGAACCTTATCCATTGATTTGTCAAAATAAGTTGCCATTGAACCTCCCCCTGCTTCCACTTTCTGCTCTTCGGTGTGTTGGGATGCTGCCTAATAGTCGGAGTCTAGGATTCATAGGTCATACTTCACTTCTCCGCATGCTCTTTCGAGCTGGGGACGGTCGTCTGCGCAGCAGCTTGTGTTCATATTTCATTTGGCTGTGTATGCAGATGGTTGCGGTCAATGCATGTATATGGTGGTGATATTACATCAGACCAGGAGGGGGCAGATGTATTGCAACAAACACAAACACAAGCAGTGTAGTGAAACGGGTAAACTTTTATTGAACAGTTTTAAAGTTATTAGTCAAGGCTTGGGCAGTATTACGATAATGAGGCTTACCACGGTATTTTGAAATCCTTATGACAAAATCAGCCAGGACCCCAACCGCTCAGCACATGTTATTGGCAAGATTTCAGAATGTCAGAATAGTGCTGCTTTTTAAATTACCATATACCTCGGAAAAATGTCTGGACAGTATGAAAAACTAGATATGCAGGTACCTCTGACCCTCCTCAATAGCTGCTCACCATAACTATATAACATAACAACAACTATTCTTTCTCTACACTTTTGTCATTGACCACTTATCTCTGATTGTTGGCGCTGCCACCTACTAGACATACCTAATAATTTATCCTGCACATGCACGGTTGATGCACATGGATGCAAAAGCTTTCTGCTAGACATAAAAATCTGGGTTACACTTGCACCAACCCCTGATGATGAAATGTACAGCATGTCCCCTCGTCTACAACTGAAAGTGCACGTGAAAAAGTGGAGCATGAATTGGCCTTAAGGCAAAGAAGAAGTCAGAGCACACAAAATCATTTGTATGGTCATTATGTGCCTGGAGCAGTATTGTCATTCCAAGGACCGTCTTGTGTTTAGTTGCAAGGTGGAGAACTGTGACTCATGGAATAGCCACAGATTCTGTAGTCAAGCATTCATAAAGAAATTGTGTCAGATCTGCTTTATACTGAAAGGGTTGGCCACCAGGATCATGGGTATGGAGAAAGTCTTAAAGTCTTTACATACTGACTATGTGGGAGGTCTACCTGCTCTAGAACAACTGGCTTTACCAAGTGAAATGGCATTTGGTATTATGTAAGTTTCTTTATTTTTCCTATGGCGATTTTATTAATGCAAACCTCAGTTGGCAAAACTGTTACCTGTTGCTGAGCTCATTAAAATGAGGGGTTTCATTTACAAACAATCCTCAGGCTGGAAGGCAAGTCGGATAGAGTCCAGAGGAGGAGGGTCAGGCCCTTAGTCCCTGTGTGTATTAGTGTGAAACCCAAAACCCTTCGTAATGGCCCCCCCGGGAGCACATAGGGTGCGGCTCACACACTGCCCCATTTGTTGCTAGAGGGAAATGACGGCCTCAGCGTCCTCACTTCCAATACAAACTCACGCTCACACGATTTCCGTACCATCTTCCCTGCCTTAATGGCTGGTCACGTACCTTCAGTACTCAGCCAGCCTCGAAATGCAATCGCACAGCAGGGGTGGGGGGATGTGGGGACAAAGACAAGGTGTTCACTCTTTGACTGGAGTGAGGTGGAGATTTGATCTACGGGGTGAGGTCACTACAGAGAGCGTGTTCCAGGTACTTGTTGTCCATGTATTTTGGAAGATCTGACTGCTGCTGGGGGATGCGGGATGGAGCGCGACCTGAAAAAGTAGGCCTATCTCACAACCTTCAGCCATGTCCCCGGGCACATCTGTCTGGGGCTGCGCCAGTAAATCTGCTCAAAGGTCTAGCTGTGAGCAGCCCAGATCAAAATCTGGGCGACCGAGCAACAAATGGTTAGATGGTAAATACATTCAACATGTTGATAGCCCAGGAGACATACTCGATCCCTTTCTTTTCCATATTGCAGGTCCTGGTTTCTGAGACCACCTTTCTAAAGCCTTAAATTTGTCTTTCTTGTGTAAAATTGCAGCTTTTCTTCAGCAGACGAAAGTTGTCAGTCATCTGACTGGTTGCAGTTCACCTAGAGGGTTGTGTCAGGTTCTGATAAACTCTGTGCTGTCACCAGGCCATCGCTTCGAGGATGTCCCCGGAGTGCGTCGGCATCTGGTCAGGAAGAGCACCAAGGGCCACATCGTCCATGTCAGCAAGGACCACAAGGAGCCCAGCACTCGCTGTCGTAAACTAGACCGTACCCCCCATGAGGTGAGCAGTCCTTCAAGAGTGCGGAGTGCTCGAGCTGTGCTGAATATTCCTACAACAGTTGTCAATTTTTGTGTTTGCAGAGCATCTGAACGACACATAAAATATATATGCAGAATAAGAACTCATGTGCAAATCTGAGACCAAAAAACCCTTTTCCCCCACTGTCCCCATGCTGTCTGTCCTGTTCCCGAAATTGTATTGTTGGATGTTCTTGTTTGCAGTAAACAACTGAAAAAAAAAACTAAAAAAAAGAAACCCTGAAGATTCTCTAACTTTGTCTGTGTTTTAGATCTGCCTCCTCCTTTTTCGATAGGTAGAGTGAAAGAGGGAACACAATTAAAAATGGATGAATGACTTTCCTTTCACACACCAAGAGGGTGGGAGGGGGAGAAACAGGACAGGTAACCAGATACTGGGAACTCTTAAGTCTCAATCAGGAAGACATGTTTTATTAACAAGCTCCAGTCCCTGGCTGGCAAGTAAACACCAAATTTATCTCTGTGGGAGTGGGGTGTGTTTGTGTGTGTGTGTGTGTGTGTGTGTTAACGGATTTGGGGGTAGAGGTGTAGGACTCCCCTGTGGGAGTCCGCAGTAGACAACCGTCCTCCGACCCCACATCTCCACTACTTGTGCCTCCAGTCAGAGGTTCTCAGCAGCTCCTGTTCCATGTGGGTGGGTATGGCCCGAATGGACTGCGTGGGCTGTGTGGCCCTCAACCACAAGGAGGTGAGGGTGTTGGGAAGCGCAGCCTAACCAGAATAGTCTTGTGTGCTTTCGGGTGTGTGTGTAGTAAGGTGGAGATAGATGGGAAGAAGGGGTGCCTCTAACAAAATGGTCTGTGTTAAGAAAAAATGAAGACATGCTCTTGTTAAGCATGAAGTGTTAGCATAGGCTAAGTAGCAGGTGCACAAGTGTTGTGGGCACAGACAGGAGAGGTGATAGACACGAGCAGAAGTAGTTTACGAGTAGCTGTGATGATCCTGCAGGGCAAAGCTAGGCATAGGTTTTGACATAGACTGCCTGCAATCTGTGTTCTGGGTTTACTTTTACTGTTCAACTAACAAATGTTCTGAAGTGCTTGTTCTTTGTGCCATTCCTTGGCTAATGGGCTCGGCTCGGTTAACGGGAGTATGAGAAGGTACTGCTGTGTCCCTTGGAAACTCCTGCTGCGAGGTGGATGCGAGGATGCGGACATGGATCTGGGTTCACTTCTGACGCCTGTCTAAAATTGCTTTGCAGAATAGTCCAGCAAGTCATTGTAATTTGGTTTAATATTTCATGGCTTTACTAAGAGCAAACTTAAGATATTTTTTGCAAGGCCCTTTTCCTCCAAAAAGAATAAAAAACAAACCATTTGGCAATGTGCATTGTCCGATTTCTCCTATTTGCCGCTACTAGTGGTTTCAAATTGTTCACCTGCTCCTGATCAGACTAATGAGGCCTATTCAGGTGCAACCGCTTGGAAGGTTTGTGGGAATAGCCTGATTGGCTGGCTAATGCAATTACCACAGCTCTTTGCAGACTTGCTGAACTGCCCTGAAGCTTGTTGAAATATCAACGATTTGTTTTTGGTTCCATTACTAAAAGGCTTTCAATGAGAATTTAGTCAGTAATCCTGCAGGTAATAGTTAACTCTTTCATTTAGTCGCTTTGTAGATGTTTTTAATGCAACCCATATCCAGTGGTTAATAGTTACATTTACATTGTGGGCATCATCCTGGATTTTTACTAGTATTTCAGCTGCTAATGTTTTAATCGCTTTTCTAGCTCCTCTACAATATGCCCACATAACCAGTGCTGCCATTGGCTTCTTATAGCTTTGAGCAAGGCAGCCCTGTTGTATTTGATACTCCATTTTATGAAGCTGTAGTTCGTGCTGTATACAGCCATGTGTCTGCTGGTCAGTTGCTATATGGATAAACAAGTGTAGTCAGCACAGAGCTGTACTCTGCCCACCTAAAGGTCAAGCACTTCTCAGTCTCGTCTGCCGTCAAGTCACGCTCTTCTGTTTGATTTAGGTGTTTGTGGAACTGAACGAGCTGATCATGGACAAAAACCAAGAGATGCAGTGGCGGGAGACGGCCCGCTGGATCAAGTTTGAGGAGGATGTGGAGGAGGAGACGGACCGCTGGGGGAAGCCCCACGTGGCCTCGCTCAGCTTCCGCAGCCTGTTGGAGCTCCGCAAGACCATCTCTCATGGTGAGGGAGGAGGGCAGGGGTAGAATGGAGGTGATGGGAGCAGAACTAAAGAATGATTTGAGGAAAGACCACCAATGGGCAGTGGGATTGGATGAAGCTTTTTATTTATTTATTAGTATACCATATTGGCTAGGAATGCATGAAAAGATGGTGACTAGCTTCTGTTTACCGACCATCACATCACTGTAAGTGACATGTTGTGGGTATTGGTAGCCTACACTGCTGATCTGGGGAACCGAATGATCCAGTGGTGTGTCTTTTGAGCCAGTCAAACGGTGCTGACCATGTGAACCGACCATGTGAACCGACCATGTGAGTTTCTCTTCACCTCCTCTTCACCTGTGTAGGAGCTGTTCTCCTCGATCTGGACCAGAAGACTTTGCCTGGCATTGCTCATCAGGTGGTTGAGCAGATGATTATCTCTGATCAGATCAAAGCAGAAGACCGGGCAAATGTATTGAGAGCTTTGCTGCTCAAGCATAGGTATGGGAATGCATGCTTATAAAAGTAGGTACATCATCCAATTGTAGGTTGAACATTTTTAGAAAGAAATGTTTTCTTTACTGACCTTCTAATATTTCTAATGTTGCTTCTCAGTTGTAGCATGTCTGTCACTTTCTCACTGATTTCCTTCGCCTTCCTCCACCAGTCACCCCAGCGATGAGAAGGAGCACATCACCTTCCCCCGGAACATCTCAACTGCTAGTCTAGGCTCTCTGATGGTTCACCACAGCAGCAATCACAGCGGCCCGCCGGAGTCGTCTGTCACAGACCCACTCATGGGCCGCAGCCGAGCCAGTTCCGAGAGCGAAACACACATTGACATTGACAAGCATGAGGTATCAGCCTGGTCACACACTTTCCGAAACAAGTCACGCCATACATTTTCTAGTGTTTGCTAAGGTGTCGGCTAATTTATTAATATCGGATGCTTCTTGCGTGGGTTTGCATAAATCACATTTGGGGACTAAAATGACCCCAAAGTGTGGTAAAATATTAAACTTTCTTTCTTTTGGAGACACCTTTAAATCCCCATTTGGATCAATTTTATAAAAATCTGTGAAATGCAGTCAAACAAGTAAAAATGCCAAAAGTCTTGTGTTTTGGTTGGTTGATTACTTGTGGTTAGGGTATGAGTTAGAGGTGTCGTGATTGGGATTAGGGTTTTGCCTATAGAAATGAATGGATGGTCCTCACTTAGATATGAATGTCTGTCTTTCTCTCTCTGTGATTAAAAAAAACATGAATACTTTTTTTTTTTATTCAAAGCTTAACCATTCATAAAGATGAGATTGTGTTTATACTACTTTATTTAAATAATTCAGTGTATTAAAATGTGCACAGGCAGTGCAACAAACCAGGTGTACATTTGCTCCACATAGTATGTCAATGGATCTAAAAACAAATGGGTATTAGTCACGTACTAACGTCCCACAAAGGTACAACTATCTAGAGTTGCATGTGGAAAAGGCCCATGTGCTCACGTCTTCAACATTAACAAGGGTGCATACAGTTGCGGCAGGTTAAATATTGCTACACTGCATATCAGAGAGGAGTTGTTGGCTGAAAATGCATAATGATCTAAAATATTAAGTACATATTTAGAACAGTCACACTTTTTCTATAGTTTCTTGTTTGTAGGTGGTGCTGAGTCTGACACACCTACCTAGACTGGCTTCCGCATGAATCCACTTCACAGAGAATGAAGACCTCGAAGGATCCATCATTTGTATTTGGTGGTTTTGACTTTCTATGGCAGACTGTAGGCAGGTCTACCCTGATTTGAGATTTGGCTTTTGTGCTTGCAGAAGGACACTAGCCAAATGATGGGTATGCATAAGTCCAAGTCCAAACATGAGTTAAAGCTACTGGAGAAGATCCCTGAAAATGCTGAAGCTACTGTGGTCCTTGTGGGTGAGTGTCATTGCTCCAGGAATAATGTGTCAATGAGAACATTTCAGTGCAACACAACACATCACCCTTAAATTGAAGGGCAATGGCTTGCATGTCGATGCATTAATTTCTCTTGGCTTTGGCCTTTCATCGTATTGCTTTTGTATCCATAGTTAGTTAACACATGCTGGAGGTTCAATTATATATTTAAAAGAAACAATTGGATATTTTATGAACGTGAATTGTGTTTGACTGTTATTGCTCCCCAAAGGCAGTGTTGACTTCCTGGAACAACCTACTATGGCTTTTGTTCGACTGCAAGAAGCAGTGGAATTGGAATCCGTCCTGGAAGTTCCAGTGCCAGTCAGATTCCTCTTTGTTCTTTTGGGACCACCTAGCACCAACATGGACTACCATCAGATCGGCCGCTCCATCTCCACGCTTATGTCCGACAAGGTAAGCAGAGTACAACTGGATTCATACAATAGTGATGAGAACAAGCTTAGGAGAGGGGGGGGTCACGGCACAGTTCAGCCATCGTCAAAGCAGTTGCGGGTCAAAGGCCCAACTAGTGCTTTGGGATGCAAACTGGCAACTGTCTGATAAGTCCTAATCCACTGAACCACTGCTGACCCTAGCAGTTTATAATTGCATCCCGGTAGAATCCACGTAGGCCAAGAGGCATCTGTGATGGCAATTGCATGAACATAATTATGTTAGGGTTGGGGTTAGGTACAACTCCCCCACTAACCTAGTTGCATCTAGTTTGAAGGACATAAGCCTTATGCTGTACTTGTGCTGAATAATAAACTTGGTGCATCCTGTGTTTTCTTGCTGTAGTTCCTGTAATTTTTCTGTATATTTTTCACAAATAGGTTAGTATGCCTTTTATTCAAGGTAAAGTGGTTGCAAATCTTCTATATTAAAATTGTTTAAAGACACTGGGCGCCTACATCCGTGCAGCCAAGTAAAAAAAAAAAAAAAAAAAAAAAAAATGGCATTTGATGATGACTTAGTCCCTTGATGGGTTTAGTGGATGGTGAGAGGACTGGTGTGAAGAGATCTATTACTCATGTGAAAGCACTCACCGTTCCACACCCCTCGCTCAGCACTTCCATGAGGCGGCCTACCTTGCTGATGACCGGCAGGATCTGCTCACCGCCATCAACGCCTTCCTAGACTGCAGCATCGTGCTGCCACCATCCGAGGTAGACGGGGAGGAGCTGCTACGCTCCGTGGCACGCTTCCAAAGGGAGATGCTGAGAAAACGTGAAGAACAGGAGGTCAAACTGCTGGCCAAGGAGCCCACAGCCATCGAGGACAAAGGTGTGGAGAAACAGGACATTCAAATTGATTCCTATGCATTCAAATTCTGTGCGAAGGGTCTGCTGTGGTGTTTTCTGTAACTTGCCTTGGAGCAAAGCTCTGTGTAGCAGTATAACTGTGTGCCTATCGTGGTGTATCCAAACAAATAGGAGAAGAAAGATGTGGGAATAGGCCAGATTTATATTCTCTGCCACCTGTTTCCAGAATATGACTATCTTTTCTGCTGTGAAATTTGAGACATTGTCCACATAACTTCATTTAGATGGTCATGCCATTGGAGCATCATTTAAATTTTCACAAGATGCGCAAAGCTGTTGAATCTACACTACTAAAACTGTTTATGAAAAGCGAATGAGGTGGCATCATCATGAAGTAAGTCTGAAGTGGGGGGTGGACCTAGTGATTCATTCAAGGTTGATTGGGTAGTAAGATCACCCTTCCTCAGGTGTAAATATAGCACAGGTGCTTTTCAAGTTGCATTTTAACTCCTTGTAAATGATGAGTTTTAAGATCAATCCAGGAAACCGTGCAGCTGGTTTCAAACACAAGGGGACTGCTAAGGGCATCAGTGACATGAATATTATTCTTATTCAGTTTGCTCCTTTTCCATTCAAGTCCATCCTGTTGCACCTTCCTGCTGACCTGTGTGATATAGTTCCGTAGGTAATTGCGTTAAATAAGCTCATCTCCCCCACAGCTTTCATTACTCCTTTGAAGCCCTGTGATGACCCCTTACGGAGAACCAGGAAGCCGTTCGGTGGATTGATTCGGGATGCCAAGCGGCGCTACCCCAGATATATCAGCGACTTTAGGGACGCCCTAAATCCCCAGTGCATGGCTGCTGTCATCTTCATCTATTTCGCTGCCCTGTCTCCAGCCATTACATTTGGAGGACTGCTGGGTGAGTAAGGACATACAATCAAACCCACCTGGAACCTTTCTGGCACGTTCAGTCCACTCTAGTTCACTATATATCCATGTACATGCTTCAGGGTTTCAGGGGTCCGGAACCTAGCCTGGAAGCTAAGGTGCAAGGCAGGGAATAATCCAGGATAGGGTGCTGACCCATCGCAGGACACACACCATTCAGACCTATGGGAAATTTGGCAAAGCAGGTTAACCTGAACATGTTTTTTGACTGTGGGAGGAAAATGTATTACATGGAGGAAACACCATAACAACATGGGGAAAACATGCAAACTCCACACGGAGAGCCACGGTGGCGATTTGAACCATGGTCCCAGAGGTGGGAATAGACCCGTATTAAGCATTGCACCACAGTGCCACCCATAGTTCACTGCATTTATAGAAGCATAATCTGGAATGGGGGGGTCAGCAAGCAGCAGTGCAGCCTCCCTCTTCTAGGCCTTGTGGTTTGAATTCTGTCCTGCTCTGAGTGAGGGGAGTTTGCATGATCTCCCCGAGTTGCATTGGTACCCACTGTGTATTGAGATTAATTTTTTTTCCTCACGGTACAAGAACATGTGGTTTAGGCAAACTTTTGTACTTAAATTACCCGTAGTGTGAGACTGTTCATGCGCGCCCTGTGATTGTCTAGGGTTGGGGTGTCCAATCTTATCCACAAAGGGCTGGTGTGTGTGCAGGTTTTTGGGAT
Source organism: Brienomyrus brachyistius (assembly GCF_023856365.1). NCBI lineage: Eukaryota > Metazoa > Chordata > Actinopteri > Osteoglossiformes > Mormyridae > Brienomyrus > Brienomyrus brachyistius. Next base: position 29,502,540 of record NC_064533.1, read on the forward strand.
AACCTGTAGGTCAGCTGTTCAAACCCAGGTGTGAGGACTCTTCAGCCAATCAGTCCTCTAGTGACCTAATAAGGGAGTTGCGGCGAAAACCTGCATACACACCGGCCCTTTGCAGATACAATTGGCCACCCTGGTCTATGGTGTTCCCCTGCCTCGTGTCCTACACTTGTGCCTCTACAATTTTGGAGAAGCCACTGGAAAATGGATTTCTGCTATGCGACGTGGATTGTACATGGGCAACATATTTTTCTTCTTTAAGTGGGGGACATAAGAAGGGCCATAATTCAAACAAGGGACTAATGTTATCATTATCCAAAGAGATGTTTTGAATCAGTGAATGATGGAGAGGGGTTTGTTCAAGGGCTGGTCATCTTTCATCTGAGGCCAGTGTCCCTTTGGCCCTGCCCCATTATATGTCCTGGCACTATACTTTTCTGACTGGAGTTTCAGTGTGGCCCCTATTCTTTTTCTAGGTGAGAAAACTGAAGGTCTTATCGGTGTGTCTGAGCTGATCGTAGCCACATGCGTTCAGGGGGTGTTGTTTTGCTTGCTGGGTGCTCAGCCCCTCCTGATCGTGGGCTTCTCTGGTCCCATCTTAGTGTTTGAGGAGGCATTCTATACGGTGAGTCAATTTTCCCATTAGCAGCCGACCACAATGATCCAGGTGCATAACCGTGTTCATACACTATCTGCAGCATGTGAATTTGTGAGTTTGCCATGCAATCCCAGCTCAGCAGATATCTAGATGTTAAATTATCCCTGTGGGAAACTCTTCCGCATTCAGCAATGAAATCCATAAAGTGCTTAAATACAAACGTATAGTGTGAAACAAATACTAAGGACAGCACACAAAGTTAGAACAGGTACAGTGTACACCAACAGAATGTTGTGCAAAGAGTATTGTACCGGAATCTTCTGTTTCTCTTGATTGTGTTTTCTATTTCTTTGCTGCGCCAGTTTTGTAAGGGGAATGGCATGGAGTACCTCACAGGTCGGGTTTGGATTGGGTTCTGGCTCATCTTGATCGCGGTCCTGACTGTGGCTTTAGAGGGCAGCTTCCTGGTGCGCTTTGTGTCACGCTTCACGCAGGAGATCTTCTCCATCCTCATCTCCCTGATCTTCATCTATGAGACCTTCTCAAAGCTGGCCAAGGTAAGAGGCATCCAAATCTTTCGGGTGCCATGAAATGTATGCCTGACCCAAGTGCTCACGTCAATGGAGTTGTATTCCCTTGTTTTCGTAAAACTACTGAAATGTTCTGTCAATTTTACATTTTAACAGCTGCTTGATGGGCTGCATTGTCGCCTCTCGATCTGGTCTTGAGTCAATAAGTGTTTTGCGCAGCAAACGGTACTGCCTGTTGAGTAAAATGTAATACGATGTCATTTAGCAGCACTGTAGCCAGCAGTACGGCATATAACATGCACAAGAACAAATGTAGCCAAAGAGCACAATATACAAGAAGTATGGGACCAAAAGCATGTACAATACAAAAGAGGTGCAAATAGTAGAATGAATTATAACCAGATCCATGGATCCTATTGCACAGTGGTGTGGGGGAGGTATACCATTTAAATAGACCAGGTGGGAATATGGTGTCGGGCATGAGGGAAATACAGCTGAAGACGGGACAGTCTGGCAACAGCTGTGAGTAAGGAGCTGTTCTTTAGCCCTGATCTGTGGGCACAGATGAACCTGTAGCGTTTGCCTGATGATGGGAGTTTGGATAAGCAGTGACCAGTATGGGATGAGGTTTATGGGGCTAGCTGTCACAGAACACGGAAACAGCGGACCGATGGGCTCCACGTGTCTCTGCTCAGATCTTCCAGGAGCACCCATTGCGGCGATGCTCTGTGTATAACGGCACAGAGCTGAATGCTACAGACGGGCACGTCTTGGTGGAGAACCCCACCGCCATGCATCTGCTGAATGACACCGGGAGCTGGGACCAGGGAGAGCCCAACACTGCCCTGCTGTCCCTGGTCCTCATGTCCGGAACCTACTTCATTGCCTTCTACCTACGCAAGTTCAAGAACAGCGCCTTCTTTCCTGGAAGCGTGAGTAGGCTCGGGGCTCTGAGCGGTTGCAGGAGTGTTTGAAGTTGATGGTTTAGGGGACGCTTTATGAATTTTACCAGTTCTGGTTTTACTTCAGTTTAGCTGATGCTTATGCTGTGCCATGCAATAGTAAGTAAAGTGAGCATTGACCTGGTGAAACGTCCAAAGAGAGTGTGCTCACTTCTTTTGGTCCTTAGATCCGCAGGATTATTGGCGATTTTGGCGTCCCCATTGCAATCCTCATCATGGTGTTGGTGGATTACAGCATTAAAGACACCTACACCCAGGTAAGAGCCCCTCAACATTGTCCACAAGTGGCCCACCATAGTGAGCCCAGCTTGTCTCAATGGGTATCTAGCTAAATATTCTTGCTTTGTATTGGAGGATTTGAGCACGTGGTTTTATGAGGGCCTGGAGTGTGAGCGACTGTCCTGTCTGTGATCTCACACAGAAACTGAGTGTTCCCAGTGGCTTCTCTGTCACAAGTCCGGAGAAGCGTGGCTGGTTCATCAGCCCACTGGGCTCTGATGGGCAGTTTCCTATCTGGATGATGGCAGCCAGTATCCTCCCAGCCCTGCTTGTCTTCATCCTCATCTTCATGGAGACACAGATAACCTCGTGAGTCGCATGGCGTCCCCGAAGCGTCAGTGAAAGTTCCACGTCTGTTTTACCCCACAAAAATGTCATTGGACCTCACTGTGTGCTTTCTTGCCTCACAATGCCTGTTGAAAGTTGGCTGATGCTACTGAGGGTGTGACATGAGGTATACAGTTGAGCTAAGTCTCTCACTGCCATTTTCCTCAGGCTGATAGTCAGTAAAAAGGAGCGCATGTTGGTGAAGGGCTCCGGTTTCCACCTGGACCTGCTGGTCATAGTGACACTCGGCGGCATGTCTGCACTCTTTGGGTTGCCCTGGATGGCAGCTGCCACAGTGCGCTCCGTCACACATGTCAACGCCTTGACCGTCATGAGCAAGGCTGTCGCCCCTGGAGACAAGCCCCGCATCCAGGAAGTCAAGGAGCAGAGGGTGACTGGGCTGCTGGTAGCCTTACTCGTAGGTGGGTCCTCCCATTGACAATCTCCAATTATATACCACATCTGTTAAGCTCAAGCACATAAAACTGATTGGTAACAGACAACATGCTTTCATCATATTTCCCAGATGGAGAATACATACGGTTTTGAGACCAGTTCACCACTACTGCAGACACATCTTGTTGGCATGATAACCCAAAAAATATTTGGGGGTTTTTCAGACTTTGCAGACAAAGTTTATGATCAAATTTTGAGAGAAATTGCACCAAAATTGAAGCAAGTTACTTGGTTGGGGTGACTGTAGAAGACCTGAGCATTATGGATACAGTGTTATCGTTCAGCAGCATCTGGTTTTAGATGGATCATTTCTTTTAGTTGGAGGAGTAAAGTGGTAACTTTAAGCATCCAACAGTGTAATTTCAAGATGAATACTGCAATTATGAGATGAAGTGAGAACAGAAAATGGTGCATTTGATAATGTGTTCCCTGGTAATGTTACCTACTAGTGTTACAGAACAGATGAAATGAATATGGATGGTACATAAAGTACCAGGCAAAAGTTTGGACACCTACCCATGCAAATGTAGAGAATTGTACGAGTAAACATTTTATAATACTTATAAAGATATTGAAACTATAAAATAGGCCTGACATATGAAATTATACACTGAGCAAAATAGCATTTAAACACAAAAATGAATTTATTTGTTGGGGGGGCAGCTCTGTAAATCGGGACTCCGAAGGTTGCTGGTTCAAATCCTGTGGTCGGTAAAGTAATGTCTTTCTCAATGGCCCAGTGGTGGCCCTTAACCCCATTCGCTCCAGGGACTGGCTGAGCCTGCTTTCCCCACTAGGCCAGTTTCATGAGCGACCTACTGGGAGCTGTTCTGAAGGAGGTCTCTCGTATGCTGAGCACTCATTGGCTGCTTTTCCTTCACAATCTGGTCAAACTCCTCCCAAACCATTTCTTCTGTGTTTAGTTCAGGTGGTGTGATATGACACTATCACTCTCCTTTGTAGGCAGCTGGGTGTGTCCAAATTTTTGATTGGTATTGCATAATGATTGGTAATGTGTGCCAACAAAATAATAACCTTACTGCATAAGCTGGTAGAGATCTATATGAAAGTGAATGAGAGAGATCTTCCCAGAGTGTTCCTCTTGCCATATTTTAGGTGAAGCAATCAGTATTGATCATGTCCCTGTTGGCTCTGTATCTTATAGGCTTGTCCATAGTGATTGGGGACCTCCTGTGCCAGATTCCCATCGCGGTGCTCTTCGGGATCTTCCTCTACATGGGGGTGATGTCGCTGAATGGCATCCAGCTTGCCGAGCGCTTTCAGCTGCTCCTCATGCCGCCCAAGTACCACCCCGACCACACCTACATCCGCAAGGTCAGCCAATAGGAAAGGGCGGTAGGAAAGGAGGGCAGAGATTGCTCTCAGGAACAGCCAGTCACAGCCAGTGAGGTGATGAGCTCTGTGTGCTTGCAGGTGCGTACGCTGCGGATGCACCTCTACACTGGTATCCAGTTGGTGTGCCTCATAGTCCTGTGGGCTGTCATGTCCACTGCGGCTTCGCTGGCCTTTCCTTTCGTCCTGATCCTTACTGTCCCTGTCAAGATGTTTTTGCTGCCAAGGATCTTCAGCACCCGAGAGATGCAATGTGTAAGTCACCCGCAACTGGTTGCAGCCAGTTCGACTACACATTCACAATGACGTCAAGTTCTCTTTGTAATCTCCTCCAAGTATGGAGTGCACGGTGAGAGACAATTGTGTGTTCTGGACCACAGTGCAAACATACAATATGTGGTGCAACCAGACAGGTAAAATAGGGTGCAAATACAAGATATGGCGTAAAAAGACAGGACAGTGCAGTAAATTGACACAACAACAGTAGCACACGAGACAGGAGATCAGTTACACAGGGCCAGTTGCAGCATTGTCAGTAGGAGAATTATGATATTTAAGATCTGCGATAGATTCAGAAAATAGATATACATCTGGGATATTGTGACAAAGTTCCACTGGGACAGTAAAGATATAAGGTGACTCGGATACAAGGTATAAGATGTATTGTAGAGAAATCCACTGCACCATCTATAGGGGCTGTTATGTTTAGACTGCATCAGCCATAGAATTGACTGGGAAATCCCAGGGACGGGGTCAAAAGGAGATAGTTAATTCATTATTCCCATGGGTAGGTGAATTCTACCCATAACTTTATACCTGAGTTTCCAAGACTAACAGCAGAATCTCGCTTCTGTGTCTGCCCGTGCCACAGCTGGACGCAGACAACGCTGAGCCCACATTCGATGAGAAGGAGGGCGAGGATGAATACACAGAGATGCACATGCCAGTGTGACACGGCGTGCCCCGCCCCCTTAACGTTGCCCTGGGAACACCTGTCCAGTCTGCCAGCCAATCACAGCTGGGGTGACAGGGACCACACCTTTTAAAGAGAAGCTGTCATTCTCCATTTAAAAAAAGTGTTTTAATATTTGCCTTTTTATCGTTTCCATCAAAATTTTTATTTTATTTTTTTTTTTACCAAAAGGAGTCTCCTTAAGCTAGGAAAGATACCCTTTAACCAGGACCTACATAGACTGCAACATCTACAGGTCTTTCTTATATTCAAACGAAACGCAAGTTTAATCTTTTTTGCTTGCATGCCTCACGTTTCCATGGTCGACCATCGCAATTATTCTTTGCTTCCATGAAGTTACTCTGAGTATCTATTGAGCAAGAACTGTACTCCTTTCCAACTAATTCTTCCATGGCCAATATTGGTATTTTGAAGCAGCTGTTAATATTTTCAGTGTTATTTTATTTGGCTGGCGTCACTGCTGACTATTGAACATCATATTTTGAATACGCTCACAATTTTCCTATTGCCTTTAGGTGAAAGTCTTGCATTGCACACTAAGCACTTTTTCTGAACTAATTGATATCGACTAATTAAACGTATAGGACGTGTTAATGAGCTGAGAGGAATGGGGCAGCGACCTTTGGAAACTTTTTGGTCTAGTCATGCAGTGTACAGTAGGATTAAACTTTATTTATTGATATTTATAAGGAGGAAAAGTTGTCTCAGATGCTCCAGCAGTACACCCCTACACCCCATTACATTCACTAATGTAAGGCTGTACGAACATTTCAGGCAAACACAGGTGTGAATTGCTGTACCGTACCAAAGATGCCATAACAGGACTTTGTAAATGGAGGAAGAGTTTGCAAGATGGTAGCTTGGCTGTGAAATGATGCTTTGCAAGATGCTCCCAAATAGGGACGTGCAACTCATTTTCTCAAATATTAAGAAATACATATTCAAACTGTAAAGGAGGGCTGTATTTTGTTATCCTCGGTATCATAATTTCTTCGTAACATACCTAAGATTTCTGCATAATGTCCATCTCAAGGAGGGCTGTGATCAGTCAGCTTTTAATGAACAGTTACGATTTACCACTAGAGGGCGGAAATGCTATATTAATGGCTGTGGAACGTGCATTTTGGACACAGACGGGAAGATCTTATTTGTGCTATGTGGTACTGAATTTGTGTGGATTTTTTTTCTGTTAACGTGGAAAATTTACATTGTGACATCATTAGTCCTAGATTATGCTTTATAAAGGGAACTGTCCTTGTTCCAATGACTTTTTTTTATTTTGACCTGTCAAACCTCAGTTTGAGTAAATCACTTCTGCACTATGGTGATGCTGCTTTAAATGCACAAACCATAACATGCCTGTTTTGACCAAATGATGTCACGGGTTTAATTATAACTGGCGGAAAGGCCTAGTACATATGACCACTTGGCCTATACATATTATATTAGTGGTTTTTCTGTCTTTAATATTAGACACTAACAACACCTGTAGCTGCTTGCGTTTCAGAGTTGTGTCCACTGAACAAACATTTTCCAAAGAGAACTGATTTGAATTGTTTCTGCCATTTTTCACAATTGTGTCATAGTGTTTGACAAAAAGACCAAATAGCGCAGTGAGAACAAATAAGCACAAAACAACATGTCTATGCCTGGTCTTGAGCTTACAGAGAATCACACCAGGGGTGTGTGATTCAACATGCAGGGTGAATCGTAGTTCAGGGTGATAGTTTTCATGGGAAATTTGGGTGGCATAACTGCACTTAACATTGATTACAAAAAATAGGGACCTGTTCTCTTTGTTACATACGGTTTCATTGGTTTATGGTATAGCAGGACAGGGACACAACTGTTTCCAAGAGACTGTGAGATCTGATTTTTGTCAAATTACTACAGACTGCAGCAACTTAAAACCACATTGTGTATGTGTGTACGTGCATGCATGCACTGTTGTGCCAGGACACTGCTTGCTCTTGGCTAAGTTTGTTGTAGCTGTATCCTTTTATGTGCCTTAATGTGCCAGACCAGCAAAATTTTGTTTCTGTTTTGGCTTCCCTGTCATTATGAAGGTGTAATGTAATTCTACAGTTCAAAAATAACTTTGCACATTCCTAAACTTTGACCGACACAGTGATAGTTGATTTTGTTTTATAAAAAGGTCTCAAAGACCTGAGGGTGGTGTAAAAATAAGATGGCAATATTTGTATACAAGTGGTTATTTTCTTAGGAAATTCATGTAACACATTTTGAACTGGTTATCCAACAATAGTTTAGGTTCTAGTTGAAGTGACCCCTTTTAAGAGAAGCGTGATATTTTTGTATATATGTAGATTAAGATTCTCATATATTTATGAATAACTTTTTTTGAAGCAGAAGGTTCTCAGTTTGTGGCAAGGGCTGTTAGGAGGTGGGTCAGACTGCTTTTCCGTATAGAAAGCACAGCAAATAGGAAGGACTCCTTTCCATGTACTGTGGCTACACAACCACTCAGTGATTGGCTGCTCTGGCTGGCTGCCTGAAGATCTATGGTGCAATTTCATTGGGGAAAGGCAGACAGAGGTACCCAACACTGAAGCATCTTTTTCTTAATACCCAATCTTAAGCACTCAAACAGTAAAAACATGTTCCTTTTATATTGCCATTTTCTACCACTTTTATAATGTTGTTTCTTAAGAGTATGGGTGTTATTGTACATTTAAATCCCAAGTCTGTCTCTATGCTGCAGCATGCCTTGGCTTGGCCTTTCCTGTATGCTCCTTGGGTGGGCTCAGATTTATGTTATGCCTTCATCCCTTTTGCGACATACAGAATCGATCTGTCTGTACCCAACACTACTCCCAAAAAATTCACTCCCAGGATGTCCGTGACTGCCAGAGAATACCACTAACAGATTCCCCCCAACACAATATGATACAAATTGTTTCAGTAATAGTTTATTGCAAAATGTGAATATTTAGGTTATAAATCACATGGGTCAGAGTTGGACATGAACAATGTCCTGTTTCTTTTAGCCCAGAAATAAATGTATACTGGCTGGAAAACTGAAAGGGGATGGCTGGTGAGGATTTGGATGGGGGGAGTCTTAAATTCAGATTGCTGTGTAGTAAATAGTGCTGTGGAGTTAAGGGTAATCAGATTAGACATTAAGGATGACAATGGATGTAATTTCTTCCATATAATGTTCTAGATTTTAATGCTCAATGGTTTGTGTATATCTACTTCAAATATGTGACAAATAAACATTTTTTTTCTACTTGTCGATTTCCTTTTTTTTTGGTCAGTTTTCTTCCATGACAGCCCAATAACATTCCCAAACAAATTAGGTTTTCATGATTAAAACCAAATTATTTTCCACATGCTCAATGAAAAGAAATACTTTGTATTGTGTATGATGTATTGTTAAACACACAGTGAGTACTTATTCTTTTTACTGAGAATGGTAGCAAATGTACTTAATTTTATGATGCTACTGGCCTACATTTCAGTACATTTTATATATTCGAAGATACAGTAAAATACACAAGTATATACAGGCACACCCGATGTAGGGTATGCATTGTTCATTTTGAATATCTCATCCAACAAAACCGTCACTATTCTTTACACATAACCGCAAGGTCGGCAGGTCAGTGATCCCTCAGCAACGGCACCCAAGCATTTAGAAATGCATGTGTCCACGCTTAACTGTGTATGAACAGTCGTATCTGAATTCTTATGAATTTAGCAACCGATTAGTAATGTTACGAAGTGTACGTGGGTGGCTTTGCTCACGCCAGCTTTCACAGTGCCTCAGCCATTACACGAAATCACTAAAAGCTCGCAAGAATGACAGACTGGGGAAAGCCACCATGCAAACCTATTGTTTTGCAGTTAAAACGCGTTCAAATGCAATGTAAACCCCCGATACGTGACTAAGGCGCCCCGATGGGACTAACGGGACACGAGCCGCCAGATTACGTAATCCCGGGGCAAGGCAGCTAGTTAGCTCCGTTAGCCTGGTTAGCTTGCTGGCTAGCGGCTCCGGGGACAGGCGATATGCGGCCGCAGGTTTAAGCGGCCCAGAGTGTCGAAGCCCTTGGCGATACGAGACGCGCACAAGCGGGGAAACACACTTCACATGGGAGCGTGCCTGGGTTACGGGCATCGGAGCCCCTGGGCCGCAAGCCTCTCCAGGAGCCCACTTCTCTCGCCATGCTGCCGCCAACGTGCTTTAGCTGCGTAGCTAGCCAGTGACTCGGGGACCAAGCTATGATGTAAAATTGTTTCAATTATTTCAAATGAATAAAAATTTATTGTAAAAAGTTTAATAAAAATAAAACTCTAGGCCAAACTGTCGCCTCCGCCTTTGTCTCCTATTATCTCGCATGTTTTTCTTCGGAGTTCCTCCCCCTGCGGCGCTGGGCGGAGTTTCATACCGAACCAGACGCTCCTCTCGTCGGATACGTTTCGTCCTGACTCCCCGGGGTCTATACCTGGAAAAAAGGCACTTTTTAAAAAACAAAAAAACCCCAAAACCACTGGCGTGACTTGCGTTTGCTTTCTTCTCTTCGCTTGTTTGCCACTGACAAGACAGGTGGGTGAATTGCTGTTTGTTACGGATTTTCAAATAATATCTCCGAGCCGTTGAAACATTCATGGCGGCTCTGCAGACCAGCTTTCGGGGTGAAGGAAAGCAGAGGCGTCCCGTTGTTTCTTCCCCCCCGTCCTGTAGTCCGTTCTAGGTGTAAAAAATACAACTTTAAATGATTTCGAACCGTAATAAAGTCTATAAAATACCCACGACCCGAATCTATATGCATTTCTTCATATTTGTTGTTAAATATATATGTTTTACGAAAGTACCGATTGAGCCACCAAATGCTGGCTGTCTCCGCCGAAGCCTTTAACGTGCTTATTTCCGTGTTAGCAAAATGCAGATGCGAAGACGCATTTCATGCAGACTCGGATTAGTTGAGGGTTTAGTTGCCGCGTCGTCGAAGCGGACATTCCTGCTGGGCTCCGTGCTGCCTGCCACCGGAACCGCGGTGCCATGGCGGCGGTTTCAGTCGGACGCCTGATCCGTCACACGCGGCGGGCGGGGGGCTGTGCTAACGACCTGACGGCACATTAAAGTGTAACGCCCGCCTCTGCGGCCTGTAACAATGCGGCCGCGTAGGCGCTGCACTTCTCATAGTTATTGTTATCATTATTCTGCGTTTTACTTTGTGGTGATATGGCGTATTAATTGTTTTTAAATCGACCAGGTCTCTTTGTTTACCACTTGTGGCGTTTCTGTGGAGGAAAGGGGTGGAGAGTAGGTCACCCCCTCTTCATCCCGCCCTTCTCACAGTCACCCCTCCTCACGTTGACCTTGTCTGCAGGGTGGGGGACTTTTTTTTCCCCGGGAAACGCGGCTGTATTTTGCGCGCATTTGGCCGCGAGGTCATTCAGGTCTGCGCCTGGCAGGTACAAGGCAAGGGACGTAATAATGTCTCCAGAAAGATACTTTACAACAAAACTATCGAAGTAACTTTTTTGCTCTGCTTTATGCATACTTGAAAATAAATGCCCCGCCCGTTATCAACTATATATCGGCTTCCGCGATAACTTTTTAACCATTTAATTTTTGACAATAATTTTAATGTAACACTTTTCTGCCACACGCAAATTAAAAAATGACACGTGAATACGCCAGTAGTGAGTATAAGCAGATGCGTTTACCTGAGTGGAGTAAACTCGTTTACCTGTTTTCATTAACGGCATTCTATGGAAACCCGTTTCCGTCATCTGGAGTAGAAAAAATATTTATCACAAAATTCTGACTTAAGTCGAAATTCTGATTTACTGAGTGGAGGCTTTATATCTCCAGAATTCTGGATTTTTTAGCCAGTCAGGCAGCGGCGCCGTCTCTGCCTGATGGTTTTGTGAATATATCCCAAACACGCTTTATTCACATAATGTAATTTGCTAGCCGGTTAATTTGGAGTTAATGCTAGCTCGCTATATTTTGGAAGTAATAAAACTGGGTGGCTTTAGTACGGCCTTCGTCGCTTTGGCTGGAGTTATTCGGTTATTCTTGTAATGCCAGTGTTTGCCTTGGACTTCCAGTAGTTCGAAAGACAATTAACTGACAATTAACTATTTTTTTACCGACTGTATTTATAATGTATCTTGTGTAATGTCACGATTGTTAGGGTCTGTAGCAGCTAATAATGTAATATCTACCGTTAATAACTGCCAATAATGTAAAACAATGCAATGCAATGCAATTTTATTTATATAGCGCATTATCACAACATTACATTGTCTCAATGCGCTTTACATTTCTGCCACGTAAAGACCCCCCAGTGAGTAAGCCAAAAACAAAAATGGAAAAAAGTAATATAACTTAATAATGTGATAACGTGATACGTTATTGATTCAGAATAGTTAGTACTGTATTGGTAAGTTATTACCTTAACTGCCTTCATTACATTAAGAGCGGAAAAATTATTACATTATTGGCAGTTATTACACTAACGGGAGGTATTACATTATTGGCTGCTACAGGGTCTAGTAGGTAAGGTAAAACTGGTAAGTAAAATGTTTACTTGTTTGAAATCGCAGATTGAAACTTGAAGGGAAATGTCATGTAAATTGCTTCTCAAGGGACCCAGCAAGCCGAGGAGAAGCTGCCGGTTCCTCCACCATGAACGGAAACGGTAGCCAGGGATCGCGGCTGAAGAGTGAGTCAGGTACGGTAACAGGCTCTCTCAGGTCTCCAACAACCCCCCCACTCCCACCCCTGGATCTTTTAGCACAGCCAAACGCATGGTATGAAAACGGAACTGTATCAGACATATTGGACTGGTACTGCTGTGTATTCCAGATGCCTTTTATTAGAATCACTGGTGCTGTGGTGCTTCACATGTCACTCTGACACCAACCTATGTTTTCCTAAGTTTGGTGGCACATCTTCCAAGGAGCACAGTGATTCTTATGCCGTAGTTGCAGGGTAGGGGGGCAGGTGTGTGAGGGGACTGTAGGACAGTAGTGCAACAAGAGAGAAAAGAGAGCCATACAAAAAGAGTCAGATGTTCCATAAATATGGCCAGGTTAACATTTAAATTCTTGTGGCATATTTTGGGTAAACATCTAGTATCAGGGCCTATCAATCCTACTGGTGACATAGGCGGCCGCCTATGGTGCCAACTCAGAAGGGGGCACCAACTTGCCAGCGTGTTAAACTTTGTCTTGTATGGGGGGTGCTGGCAGTGTCGCTGGCCTAGGGCGCTATATTGGCCAGGATCAGCTCTGGGTAGCATAAGGGTGCTTTTCTACCATAGCAGGTACTGTACTTTTGATACTTCAGTAAGTACTAAAAGTATGATATTTCAAAGTGTTGGTTTTCCACTGGTGTAAAAAACTGGTACCGGCACTGGATGACATCACAAGGCAAGGCAGAGTATTTTGTACTGAACTCGAAAAATGGCTGTAGTATATTGTAGGGCTGGTCGATTATTAATATTAACTTCAAATGTTATGCTCATGCAGTTCGTACATCGCTAGTCACCTATTTGGACATTATAGTGCCGGGGGTTGAAGTTCCTTGAAACATTTTTCTTTGTCATAGGAAAATAGAACTTAGCAATGTTTGAAATTTTAATGATTATTCAATTTGAAAGTTTTCTAATATATGTTTAAAAATCAGTTTGCTTCCTCTGCTTTTGCATGAGCGCTGCATGCGTTCTTCTAAACAATTACAATCACTTCCATTCTTGCTGTTTAAATCCCTCACAGACTTGTTTGTGAGAAATTTATTGATCTCCTTTTTAGCTTTATAAATACCCCACTATTTATTATAGTACACACATCATGATATACATTTTCTAATATTGTCCTGTCCTTTTTATTTCTTGTCATGCCATCCTGATCTTGTATTTGTTTTTCCGATCAGATTAAAGCTTTTGGATTTCTTCATTTGTCCACGCATCCATTATTACTACTTTTTTTTTGTTTACTTTGTTTATCGTTGTTTTCTGAGTTCATAGCTTTTTTTCAAGATTACAGTATTGTGTTTAGATGCAGGCTATTTGCATAACCAGTCGACAAAGAAATCACACCCCGAAGTACTAAAATTCCAGTTGCAAGTACCAAAAAAGTACCCCAGCTGGTTAGTTTAGGTCCTGTTTTGGTACTGTTACTCAATTGGAAGTTAATGGAAAAGGGAAAGTGCAGTACCTAGTGCGGTGGAAAAGTGCCCATAGTCATGAACTTGAACCCTGAAGATGGCAGGTCTTGCTCTGCAAGACCTGAATTGACCCGGTAAAGACTTTTGAGTCTATTACACAACCAAATAGAATCAGAATACAGTAACCGCTTCACATTCACGCAGTTGACATTTGCAGTTTCGATTATTCATATATTGGCTTGAACAATTAAACGGGAATGTTTTTGGAATTTGCAGACTACACATAAGCTAAAACAAAATTGAAAATTATTCTTATCACATAAAATCATGTCATATAAATATTAATGATTAATGATATTTGTTAGTGTAAGTGTGTAATATATCGAATGTTGAATACGCCGTGCAACCAGCCTCACTCTCGATAGCCGTCTTTATGGCCATGGAATCTTGTGTGTACAGTGGTAACATACAGAAGCATAATTTAGATGGTTTGTATATTATATAAAACATCTAGACAATAAAAAATTGCAGTTTGGCTACTGTTTGTTCAGAAACGGGTAATAAATAGACTTTTTTATGTTGACGTTCAAGCTAACAGATTGTTATGGCTTAAGGTTAGGGGTGTCCTAGTATTAGCTGCAAATTTTCACATTCACGGGGAACTCTTGCCCTTAAACTTTGAAGTAAAGGGGTTACTGTACTTTAATTATCCTGGAGGATAATAAAGGACTGCACCGTACAAAAGACAAAAACAGACAATACACAATGCTACACAGAACAACTTCTGTGTAGAAATGAATCAGTAAACGTATGAAGATAAATACAGTACTGTGGTGATAATCTACAGATGTGCAACCGGAATGGGATATACGGCGTGTGGAAGTGTTGTGTCGCTATTCACCAGTGTTATTGACGTGTTCCTGTGTGAGGCCATGCCCTGATTGCACCGTGTGTGTGTGTGTGTGTGTGTGTGTGTGTGTGTGTGTGTGTGTGTGTGTGTGTGTGTGTGTGTGTGTGTGTGTGTGTGCATGCATGTGTGTAAGCCAGACAGGGACGAATGGAGCAAGGAGGACTGCCTGACACTGCTGGAGAGGATCCGCAGCCTGCTGCCCGATGGGGACGGCATGAAGTACAAGACCACGGAGTCACACTTTGACTGGGAGAAGGTGGGATTCAGCAGCTTCACTGGGGACATGTGCAAGCAGAAGTGGCAGAAGGTCTCCACTGAGGTGAGCATCAGAGACCTCCCCGCAGTTAGCCTGATATAGGGTTTTATTATCCCAGGTCCTAGACCCATACGTGGATCAGATATTCCAGCATACTGCTCAGTCATTTTGGCCGACATTCCATATAGCAACACAGTTATTTGTGGGGAAAGCTGTGTGCTGGCTTTTCATTCCTGCTGAAGGCTTCATTTAAGTTCGCCTGAATGCATTGGTGGCCGCATGTAGGACGGGTCTGTGTAGGTGTCTCTGATGTCTTGATAGCCCAACCAAGGTGTCCAGAGTTTTGAGATGGTTAGAATTGCTCTGAATGCATAATCTGTGATAACATCCCTGCATCATTATTAAAAATCTCATATATATTTGTCATTCATTCAGTTAAATGAAGACATTTTGTTGACTGATTTGCTGCTAAAAATCAGAACAGTTAAAGGTTTAAAGTTATAGCCCTTTTTCAGAACTGTTCAGTTAATCTCAATTAAAAAATTCAGCTCAGGGTTCGTAGGAGTCCAAGTCCGAACTGTTTTCTCAATCTGCTTACAGAATCCTGAGGTGTTTTATGGTGGTGGCATTTTAATGTAATTGAGTTGTAGACTTGTGACAGTCACTTATTAAACATATCAAACCAGCATGGCTAATATCAGATGATTCGATGCTGTTGTTACAGTATGGTACTTCTGTGTAAGCATATATTTATGGTTTTCAGTGATCTGGAAAACCACTTGTTGTAGTTTAGTGAACAGTGAAATTAAAAAACCCAGAAAGGTCACCAGTGATTGATGAAGTCCATCGATTTATTTGAACTGAATTACATTTTTACTTTATGAACGTTTCATTTAAATGTTGTCGTGGTAATAAAATGGATGAATTCCAAGAGCATTAAATCTAAATCTTACTAGGCTACTTAGCTGAATATCCATCCATCCATCCATTTTCCAAACCGCTTATCCTACTGGGTCGCGGGGAGTCCGGAGCCTGTCCCGGAAGCAATGGGCACGAGGCAGGGAACAACCCAGAATGGGGGGCCAGCCCATCGTAGGGCACACTCACACACCATTCACTCATGCATGCACTCCGACGGGCAATTTAGCAACTCCAATTAGCCTCAGCATGTTTTTTGACTGTGGGGGGGAAACCAGAGTACCCGGAGAAAACCCCACGACGACATGGGGAGAACATGCAAACTCCGCACACATGTAACCCAGGCGGAGACTCGAACCCGGGTCCCAGAGGTGTGAGGCAACAGTGCTAATCAGTGCACCACCATGCCGCCCCCTAGCTGAATATATGGGTGCATATTATATATACATTACAAGCTCTAGTGGCATCTGCCCATCAATGGTTCTGTTTTCTGTCCTAAACAGAGCAAGTTCTATGAGCTGTAGAGTGCCGAGACACAAACAAAAGGGGAGGAGGGTGTCTTGCTGGTATATGGTGTTTGTATCAATGAAAAGAAATGAAATGAACACCCATCCTGATGGCTTGGTGTTATTTGCTGCCTGCTCAGGTGCGGAAGTACAGGACCATGACAGAACTCATCATTGATGCCATTGAGTATGTGAAAAACCCCTACAAGGGCAAGAAACTGAAGGTACTGCATCCTTTAAGTCTTTATTGAAAATTATTGGAAGCTTAGTATTCTGCTGAAAAAAATCATTAGAAACCATTAGGAAAACATCTGAGGCTTACCCCAAAATGATTCCATTGCATTTACATTCATTTACATAATTAGCAGGCGCCTTTTCCCAAATCGGAGTACAAATGAGATAAATGGCACATTGCAAACATTTATGCTGTCGAGTGCAGCTTGGCTGAGCTTACAATCAATGTACAGGCATAAGTGTAAGCACTTATGGACCAATAGTGTTGGAGAAAGCGCTAGGCTTTGCACTCCAACTCTGCACACAGGACCAAACTATATGTTGGAGAAAGCGCCAGGCTTTCCACCCCAACTCTGCACACACTATGAATTACGAGACAACACACTTTAAAGTTTTACTTGCGCAAGGGTACCCACACTCTCAGCAGAATGTGCTACAGAGTGTGGTTCCCCTTGGCTCCTTTATTTATAGTCAGTGGGAGGCGCAGGGGTCTCGCAAAATAGGGAGGTGAGAGCAAGAAGAGACAGTTCTGGTTTTGCTTAGGTGGGCAGCTGTTGAGCACATACTCAGGGTACGTGCAAGCTGAATGCTATTATTAATATAATCTAAAGTATGAGGCTAGAGGAAAACAAAATATGTATATACATATTTACACTCATTGCTGATTATACAGAAATAACAAATGATTAATAACAGTTTCTTCAACCTAACAAATAGCTACCCAACATCTGTAAAACCACACGTATAACTATTAACGAAGTAACAACCTAATAAAACTTTTCAAGGACCAGTAATTGCAACGTAAGAGCGTTCATCTGTTCCCTCTCAGACGCATCCAGACTTTCCCAAGAAGCCTCTGACGCCATACTTCCGCTTCTTCATGGAGAAGCGGGCCAAGTATGCCAAGATCCATCCCGAAATGAGCAACTTGGACCTTACCAAGATCCTCTCCAAAAAGTACAAGGAGCTAAATGAGAAGAAGAAGGTGTGCTCCATTGCTGTTCTCTTATTGTAGTGATGCTTTTATTGATGTTACTAAAAGAATCAAACTAACATACTGACAGCAGAGGCTTCTTTATCCATTTTTTCCCCCCATCTTTATTGTTTGAACTGTCCTGAAGCATTAATAGACATTTAACATTAGAGAAGGGGAGCACTTAAGTTCAGAGGTTTAGACTGGAAAATATGTTGTGAATTGAAACCATTTTGTCCTGTGGGTCTGCATTTTGGGTCATTCTCATCTCTCCTGTGTCTGTCTGCATTCTTAGCTGAAGTACATCCAGGAGTTCCAGCGTGAGAAAGAATCATTTGAGAAAAACATGGCACGCTTCAAGTAAGGATTTTGGCTTATTTTTCATGAAAAACAGAACGTGTGTCTACTGAATAGGACTGGCATCAGTACTGGAAGAACACTATAGCAGCAAAGGTCTTAGGTCTGTTGCCTCTGTAATGAAGGCTTGAGGGCAATAAATCAATTGTGCTTTCCCTTTGACAGAGAGGAGCACCCAGAGCTGATTGAGGAGAGGAAAAAGTCCGACCTCCCAGAGAAGCCCAAAACCCCCCAGCAGCTCTGGTATAATCATGAGAAGAAAGCTTATATGAAGCTGCACCCAGATGTAAGTGGTTGGAATGTGCATAAAGGTATTCTGTGGAGGGTTGTCCTATATGTCTTGTAATTTTATCCAGGACTTCATGGTTGGCACTGGATCATAAGCAATTCTGGTATGTTTGCACATGTTAGAAGAACCAGAACTCACTTCAAACGGCTGTTCGGGAGGCATTTATTATAGCTCTTTCATTGTATTATGGTGCTCTTCTACCTCCAAGACCCAAACCATACCTCGAACTGACGGCTTGCCATCGTAAATCATGCGAGCTGTACCCAAGCTGTAACTGTGCTGACGTACCCGTAAGCATGGCCAATCCGAGCTGGATTCGTCACCACCATCTGATTGGTACCTCTATGAATTTTGACCAATGTTTGCGTGAATATGCATGGATTATCTGAAAGATGAAAAGGGCATATTCTATATATTATTCATTATTAATAGTATCACATATCACAATGTATTGTTGCGTTCCCAAAAACTCAGGGCTTGAAATTTTCCGAACGCCTATAAAGCATAAAATGCTATAGAACAGCTGAATGGATCAGATTCCTAATGCAAATTTATGCAAGTGAATGCTAATTCACCTTGCGTTTGATGCTAAAACAAGGTGCCGGTTATCACAGACATGCTGGTAGAAATTAGGACATAGTAAATCATGATGTACATCTTGTGAAGAGTAAATAAGCATGTCTTTAAAGAGCTGACCATTCTGCAGTGGGAAACTGAAGCGAGCTGGAACCGTGCAGTAACTAGTCTCTGTTTGCAGTACAACTCGGTTCTTGTATGCTGGGGAAAAGCTCCCCTTAGGCTACTATTACTATTTTTGAAGACGTTTTTATATCATTGTAAACTGGTATTTTAGTATTAAATTAACGGATTCTTTGGAATTAAAGTTTTGGTTTGTGCAGTGTGTAACTACTGAGTACTCAGACTGTAGAAGTAGTGGTGTAATAGCTTAACTCGTCATGGAGAAGTAGACGGGGTAGCTCAGCGCTTTCTCATTCTGTCTCTCGTGCACAGGTCAGCCAGAAAGAGCTGAAGGAAGCTCTGCGCAGGCAGTGGTCACAGCTGTCAGACAAGAAGCGCCTAAAGTGGATCAGCAAGGCATTGGAGCTGCAGAAGGCCTATGAGGTGAGGGGCTCTGGGGTCCTGGTCCATACAGAAGGCGCCCACCTGTCATCACTGGCCTCACTCAGTGTGTGATCTGCCCCCTGCAGGATAGCATGAGAGCGTACAATGAGGCCCATCCTGACTCCATAGCAGACGAGCACATCAAGTCCGTCCTGACCAAAGCCGAGCGGCAGCTCAAGGACAAGTTCGACGGCCGGCCCACTAAACCCCCTCCGTGAGTAGCTCCGGAATTTCCCTCCAGTTGGCGGCAGGTGGGGAACAAATGGGGGTTTCCTCTCATCACTGATTCCCTCCCAGGAATGGATATTCACTGTACTGTGCGGAGTTGATGGTGAACATGAAGGATGTACCCAGCACAGAGCGTATGGTCCTGTGCAGCAAGCAGTGGAAGATGATGACGCAGAAGGAGAAGGACATGTTTCAAAAACGCTGCGAGCAAGTGAGCTGCTCCTGCCAGCGCTGCTTAATGATTAAGAAGACTAGCATTAGTGTGCTAGCTTTCTACACTAATGTATCATGCACAGCTATAACTACTGTGCACCAATACATACAGCTCTGGAAAAAATTTAGACCACGTTTTAAAAAATTCAGCATTTTTTAATCCTGGTTCTGCTGGAGGAAGGTTATACTGTGAGGCTGCCTGCTTCCAGGCTCAAAGTTTCTAAGACAGCTGTACACAAGAACGAGGTGAAGCAGGAGACACTGGGAATAACCAAAAAGACCAGCAAGGTAGAGGGCAGAAGCAACTTTTCTTTTTACAGCGATGACCATCAGCTTATCCAACAATGTCTCATGAATCGAGGATGACAACAAATGACCTTCAAAAAGAATGGGAAACATTAAGTGGCGTGAAATGCACTGCTAGGACAATTCATACCAGGCTTCTAGAAGCAGGATTGAAGACACATAGATCAAGGAAGAAGCCCTTTATCAGTGATAATTAGGGACTAGCCAGGCAGGAGTTTTCAAAAAAATGTATATTTTACACAGGCGTTGAGAAATGAGTGAAACTGAAGATTTTGCTATGGTCTCTTAGTTTTTTCCAGAGCTGTATTGTTGAATTCTGGATTCTGATTGGTCAGAGCCATGTTTAATTTTCTATTACCACACACATACTTCCAACCAGGTGAATTTCACTAATAATCTTTAATTTTAACTAAATTTTTTTCAATATTCCAGACAAAGAACTCAATTTAATATTAAGAGAAACTAAACAGAAATCTTTAATCATTGACAAAAATACACAATAAATGCATTTTTGCGCTTGCTGCACGTTGGGTGATTCTTCACCTCCACAGCTGTGCATTTCAAAATGTATAATGCACAGCTTATTGTACAGTAATCCTTCCTTATACCACAGCACTGTTCAATTCTAAATAACAAACGTTAGCAGAAACTATACAAGCAAAAACAATCTCAGACAACAGTGCTTCAGGCAGAAGACCTGTGGTTACTGATTAAATAAGAAATTATTTACTAATGTAATGCACTTGTAATCCAGTGCAGGACTGTCTAACTTGCCTAAATAAGATGCTACCCAAGTCTACCGTTTACTGATTATTAAAAATAAATGTTTTACCCATAATACAGTTGAATACCAGGAGGTGCATAAAGCTAAATTAATAATTGAAAAATGTGCAATGCACGGCTTGGAGTGCATTTACCTTCTTATATCTTATATATTACTACACACTTGCACCTTTGTACAGAAAGACTGGCCTTTCGGCTTTGCAGCAGGAAATTGTGAACTAATGACTGACTAATGATCTTAGCAAAAGACTCTTTTTAAATTAAAGATGGTGGTTTGGGTTGTATATAACCAAGATGTTTACTAGTAGTAGGCTTGAACGATATGTAACTTTTTAGTACTGTCTTGACACCATGGCATTTATTTTGACTGTATTTTATAAAGCAGCACTATACTAGTGTTTTGAAATATTGTCAATAAAATTTGCCGGGGAGGGGGGTCTCCCAAAATACTATTTGCCTTAAAGGAAATAACACTTAAGCCTAAATAATAGTTCTACTAAAAAAATAGTTTAGGTTCTTAAAGTGAGATATAATGCCTTGAAGTATAAATATGTAAGCCAAATGTATGGTTACCGTGGTATAAGCAGGTTGATGCACCCCAAACCATGCATCATTCATTTTTAAATGCACTCTTTGTGTTGGACAGTTCACCTCCGCAGCTGTGAAAAATGTATGATGCGCAGCTTGGAGTGCATTTACACTTAACTTTGTATTCGTGTCACAGATAAACTTGTAGAGTTCAGATTGTTTCCATGTTATGAATCGATTACAATTATAGCTCTAGAAAAAATTGAGAGACCACTTTTGTGGCACGTGCACAATTGTTTCACTCATTTTTCCATTTATGGGTATGCCTCTGTGAGTAATATATTTTTTGCTAAATGCAAACTAGTTCTTCTCTGCACCTCATTGAATGGCTGCTTCTTGCTTTATGGCACCTCAGTCCTGCTTCTAGAAGCCTGATATGAACTGTCCTAGCAGTGCACTCTCTCACCACTTAATGTTTCCTATTCCTTTTGGTCACTTGATGTCATTCTTACTATTCAATGAGAAACTGTCGGATAAGTTAACGGTCATCTCTGGCATTAGGATGCCTTTTTCTGCCTTTTACCTGGCTGGTTTCTGGTCGGTCCCAGTGTCTGCTGCGTTACATTGTTCTTGTGTACTGCTGTCTTAGAAATTTTGAGCCTGGAAGCAGCCTGCCTTGCAGTGTAGTCTTCTGCCAGCAGAATCAGGATTAAACCAGGATTTAAGAATACAGGTTCTTAAAAAATATATAGTGGTCTCTTAATTGTTACGAGAGCTGTACAGTAATAATATATTCTTCAGTATTCATTTAGTGAATGACCTTTTCTTCCTTCTCTTACAGAAAAAGAAGCAGTATGATATGGACCTCCAAAGGTTCCTTGAGGTGAGAATTCACCAGGTCCCCTGTTTGCCCCCCTGTTTTTATATATATAAAAAAATATAAGATAAAAACATATTTGCTCAAACTGAGTAGCATGTCTCAGAGCTGACTGTTCACAGGCATGTTGCATTTCCAGAGCATTCCAGAGGAAGAGAGAGACCGGGTCCTAGGAGAGGAGAAGTTGGCTGGGACGCGTCTGGGCACTGGCAGCACTGGGGGTGCGGGAAGCCCTCTCCGTGCCAAGTCGCCCATGGGCAGGGTAAAAACAGACATACATGCCGTGATCTATCCAGCAGCCTAACCGATATGTGACCTACTATGCTAGCGTGCCAGTTGGTTAGAAGGTGGCAGTTCTGTTTTAGGAGCGCCCTGACATGGATCCGTGGGTTCTCGGCCTTGTCAAGGACAAGCGTGATGGCAGGAAGCGGCCGAGGCTGCCTGACACGCCCAAAACGGCCGAGGAGATGTGGCAGCAGAGCGTCATTGGGGACTACCTGGCCAAGTACAGGGTGAGGGTGCCAGATGTCTGTGGGGGTCTCTTTGCGCCTTAGCGTTTGGCAGGCTGGGTACCGAAACAAGGAAGGTAACAATGTAAAGAGAAGCAGTTGGTCAAACAATGAATTAACTAAAAATAAAAAGAAGCATTGCGCCAAACAAATGTCAGTTCCTGCACATGCCTGCAGAGTAGCATGCTTTAGTGGTTTTTCCATAATTTGTTTCTTGTGTTATATCAGATACCCAACATCATTAGTGAGTGTGCATTGAAAGGGATTAAAGTGTCAGTAATGTTACAATTCTGTTTTGTTCAAGAGTAACATCTCTCTATCCGGCATTGCCTGTCGCAGTAATGCCGGATACAAGATCTTTGACTGTATATGCTTGTAGTTTCCATTAAATCATAAGCTTTGGGATAGTTCGTCTTTCCTCTGTATTCTCCTTGTTTAAACAACCAAGTTATATAATATATTGAATTGCTCATCCCCTGCCTCAGAATGATAGGAAAAAAGCACAGAGCGCCATGCAGTCGGCTTGGAAGTCCATGGAGAAAAAGGAGAAGATTCCTTGGATCAAGAAGGCGGCCGAGGACCAGAAGCGATACGAGGTTCAGTACAGCAGAGTGGTCAGTGACCGGGTGTTTTGACTCCTGTTTTATACAGTCCACAGGAGGAATGTCAAAATGCTGGTCATGTCGTGGCTGAGAATGGGCCTGTTTTAGTGCTGTGTGTTTGCTTCTTTGCATGTACATGTGCATGTGTGTCTGGATGTCTGTGTGT
Organism: Brienomyrus brachyistius; assembly: GCF_023856365.1. Classification (NCBI taxonomy): domain Eukaryota; kingdom Metazoa; phylum Chordata; class Actinopteri; order Osteoglossiformes; family Mormyridae; genus Brienomyrus; species Brienomyrus brachyistius. The sequence continues at coordinate 29,525,938 of NC_064533.1, forward strand.
GTTTCAGATGGTAATATCTTTTACAGGTAGATGTTGAAGCATTAACAGACCAGCAGTTCTGAGAGCGGAAGATGCGTCATGGAAGAATCTCTGTGATGAACCTGTTAAACACTAAATGCTTATGCTACATGGTTTTTGGCACCATTATTTGGCCTTAACAGTTTAGTAGCCTCTAAAATATTGACATCATACTGTCGTACCACAGAGGGAGCTACTGGAGACAAGGACGCCCCAGTCTAGCCAGGGGCAGAGGAAGCCGAAGTTTGATGGCGAGCCAAAGAAACCGCCCGTGTGAGTGAAGGGCAACACTTTGTGATGACACGAGTGTCTCTTGTTCTACCCACGTAGCATTATCGCACCTCAGCCTGATTTCAGCTTCCTATTTCTTCTGATCCACAGAAGCGGCTACCAGATGTTTTCTCAGGAGCTGCTGACCAATGGGGAGCTGAACCACTTTAGCCTGAAGGAGCGCATGGTGGAGATTGGCAGGCGCTGGCACAAACTCAGCCAGGTCCAGAAGGACAAGTACAAAAAGATGGTGGAGGAGCAGCAGATCGAATACAAGGTCGAGCTGGACTCTTGGATCAAGGTAGGGGGCATTTCAGTTGGAGGGAAAGGGATGGGTGCTGTTGCTCTGCAGCAGGCAGGATTGGTGGTCTACATGCCTACAGCTGGCACTGAGAGTTTCCCGGAAAGCCAGTAAAGCTTAATTCGTATATCACTTGTGCGCATGATGTTATAGTACATGCGTCAAAAATCTTATCATTGTGGACCGTGACCATATGCATATATGGACAAATGTAGTATGTATGCAAAAGTCTGCGTGCTCGACCATGCACAGACCGTAACGGCACGTGGACAAGTATGACCTAGACTTAAGCGTGGCAGCTTCACGCACTACGCAGCTCCCCTCTCCGTGCTGACAGTCAGTCACACGCAGTGTGTACGTATGTCTCATGACCTTCGTCACTCCATGACAGTTCAGCTCAGTCTGACGTGTGTGTGTGTGTGTGTGTGTCTGTGTGTCTTTCTCTCCCTCCCCCTCTGCCCTTGCAGTCCCTCTCCCCTCAGGAGCGCGCCATGTACAAAGAGTACTCCAGCACGGTAAGAGCAGCCCCGCTAAACCCTCACCATTCTCAGACCGGCACAAGAGCTACACGGTCTTGGGGCGTAGCAGCGACTCTCACAGGAATCCTATCCTGAACCCTTTATGTTAAGTCCAGTTGTTAGATTATCATATAACGGGAAGATGCCATTTCAGTATAGAACAGGGGACGCTACGCGTAAACGTTTAAAATTCATACAGACTTGTTTAACCATTTTATTTAGTTCCGGAATTCCTAAACCAGCACCACTTATTAAAATGTTCTGTTGTAAGAGGCAGTGTGTAGCTCACTGGGCTATGCCTCTCTGCCAGTGATCCGAAAGTCACTGGTTCAAGCCCGGCCTCAGCACGTCTGCTGGTCCTTGAGCAAGGCCCTTAATCCCCAGCTCCCCGGGCGCCACAACAGGTGGCTGCCCTTCATGTCCAGCTTGCTTTCACCTACAGAGAACAAGTTAGGGGAGGCGTAAAGATAATTTCCCCAAAGGTATTAATAAAGTATCTATTATTATTTAAATGTTCAATGCTTATGATTATTCTTTGCAATCCTAATTTGCATCTTTAAGCAGTTCTACCTTTGTTACAGTCATCAGTATTCAGGTGAGGCTGAGGCTGGTTGTAACCTGGGGCTGTATTACAGAAACTTCCTATCTTAAGTTGTAAGATAGAAAGAGTGTAAGAGACGATTTTTCCCATTTGGATATTACAGAAGGAAATCCTAACTAACTTCTATCTTGTCTTGCCTCATCCTGTCTCCGGTTAGAAAACCCTTAATACTAAGTCCATCGGTTTTATTTGTCTGATTTTCTCATTTCGCAGAACTATTTTGTAAGTCATTAACGTTAGATTTTCTTTAAAAAAAGAGAGTGTCCATACCTAAAGCACCATATGTACCGCATTGTGTACCTGCATAAATGCTCCAAGATTTCTGTGTACCAATGCAGTGACAAGCTGTATTCCCACTAAGAAAGCTCAGGGTCTCTGTATATCTTAACATGTGCAAGAATCAATGATGTGTGTGTTTTGTGACATTTCATAAGCTAATCGTTTTCACAAATACTGGATTTTGGAGACGACAAGTGCAGTTACTGAATATAAAAAAAAACTGATAATTGTGGTAGAACATTTCTTTAATTATGGTGAGTTCTCCTCTTGGAGTCCCACTCATGACAGTACAATAAAGATAACATATACCAGTATAGTAGCATTACTAAGGTTTATTAAAGATTTTGGGAAGGTTATGTTTTGTATGCTTTTCCTATCTTAAGTTAGAACAGAAGTATTAACTTAGGAAATGTTCATCTGTAATGGCTTTTTTCCTAAATCAGGTCCTAACCCTAGTTACCATGGTTACCGAACAATTAAGATAGGATCTGGAAGTTTCTGTAATATGGCCCCTGGTCCCTGTCACGTGGTCCCGGAAATGTGGGCAATCATTACCATATATTTTAGCTTCTGTGTAAGTTTTTGTAATAGACTGAAAGTTGTAGATGTATTTTGTGTGTCTGATCTTTAGAGAATCCTAGTTAAATTCACAATGTCCCCAAGATGGGCACAATGTGTTCCAGGTATTGTTGTTTATTATTAAACAAATCGTTACTTTTAGCCAAACCATATTAAAAATGGTAACGGAAAACATTTGACATTTTATTTGTTTGTTTCTAAAGCAGTATGTATAGTTTTCAATTTGTTCTTTATTTTTGTATCTTGTGTATTCTCTTGCTGACTGTTTCACTGTATGATTTTATTTAATAGTTCTGTTTTACTTAGGCGTGTCTATTCATTGTAGGGATTCCCATAGTTTGTGTGTGTGTGTGTGTATACATACTAACACACAGACGCTTCTCTATTTACGAACTTTCAACTTACGAACTGTCAGACATGAATGAAGAGGACTGTAAGTCCAAATTGTGTTTGTTGGGCTCCCATTTCCTGTCCTCAACATCGAATTTTGTTTTGCTTGCCAATTCCGCCTCTACTCTTTTGCTTGCCAATTCTGGCTGCCACTCGCACCACGCAGCTTCGTAGTGTACGTCGGCATCCCAGTTCTTTGTACTTGCGTATCGGTAAGACGTGTTCTCTTGAGATCAAAGTTGTTTTTATTGCGAAATATTCTGTGCATCCATTATTCATTTTTGGTTTATGTATCATTATTAATGTGTTTTAAGATAGGAAAACATGTATTGACTTTATATCAGAACTTATGCATGTAGATTTGAGCACCCTTAAAATGATGTTGAATAACTACTGGCAAACATTTCAAGTCACGAATGCCTGTTTGGAACGCAACTCGTTCGTAAGTAGAGGAACGTCTTTGTGTGTTTGTGTGTGTTTTTATTTATATATATATACAATATATATATATATATATATATATATATATATATACAAACACAGGGGCAGGGTTTCAGGGGCACCATGCCCAGCTGAAAATTGATTGGTCCCTGGAGTGCCCCGTCGCCTGTCATTCACCAAACATGTCATTGGCTAATTATATGGTTTACTTCTGTATGAATCATGGTCTCCTTATGCCCCTGCCTTAAAATCCTAGAATCGACCCTGCATTTATCAGATTCTGTGTTCAACCTCAGCTGTAGCAGAGGGCCGACTGAAGATCATACAGCTTTGCCCGGTTTCTCTCTGACAGTGGTAGTTCTCTTTAATTCGCTGCCTCTCCCCACCCCGCCCTGCCCCTTCAGAAACGACGCAGTACGGCTAAGGCGCAAGGCCCTGGGGCGAAGTTGCGGGTGACGAAGGGGAAGGCGGTAGGTGCCACAGCTGGAGGACTGGGGGCCGGGGGGGGCAGGCAAGCGATGGCGTACCGGGCCAAGGTAACGTTCACCCGCTCCGGGGAGCTTCATCAGTAGTGCATGGAGAGCAGGGCTGCAGGAGTAATGAGGGCCAGACTCAGGGTTGAATGTACAGCCTCCTTTGTAACGTTCATGGCTATATGGCAGGCTTCTGGGGATCTTGCATGTTGTACGTCATGTGTATAAGCAATATGATGTGGATGAGGGTGTTCCTACACAAGGAAGAGGATGTGACCTCGTCATTTCCAGCAGGATACATCGGATTCCGAGGACGATGACAAGACTGATTCCTCGGACTCGGAAGACGATGACGACGACGAATCCGGCAGCTCAGACAGTGATGACGACGACGACGAGGTGAGTGTGGCACCGCATAGGGGTGGCCAGCCAGCTGCAGGTTGAAAGTGAAATGTGTCAAAAAATACTAAAGTTTGTGACTCTGTGTCAGACTAGGGGCAGTCAAGTGAGGAGTTGAGTCCCCGTTCATTTCTTACCTGTGCCTGATTAGACTTCTGTTTGTTTTTTTTGTGCAACAAGACGTGGGTTTTTCCAGAACCTTAAACGTCATCGAGTAAATTTCCAAAATTTAAGGTCTTATTGTCCGTAAAACCTGAGAACCTTTCTTCCATCTCAAACCTAATGGTTCCCAACCTTTTGATGTCTGTGGGCAGGTTTACCTCATACAGAAATTTCACTAATATAATGGACAGTGCTTGTTGGCTGGAGCATTCCTCATGGTGTGCACGAAAATACAGGACAAATCTCGTATTTTCGTGGATCATGGTATCTTATTCTTCAATATGTGACCATACTATAATATACAGGGCAGGGGGCAACTCTACCCTCAGTGGAACACTGGCCATGGATCGGTGGGTTGGGAACCCCTACTCTAACTGTACTTGAACCACCAATGATAAACAGGAGCAACGTACCAATGGAATCTGATGTTAGGTTCTCAGCTGCTCCTCAGATCGGGTGCTCCTCAGATACTGCAGCAGCAAAACCATTGCTCAACTCTGAGGGCCAACACTATATATATATATATATATATATATATATATATATATATATATATATATATATATACAGTGAGGGAAATAAGTATTTGACCCCTTGCTGAATTCTTAAGTTGACCCATTAATAAAGAATGGAGAAGTCTGTAATTTCATTGGTATGTTTATTTAAACAGCAAAAGATAGATTATTAACAAAACAAGCAAGTAAATATCATTATGTAACAGTTACAAACCAATTTGTCATTTATCTAGGGAAATAAGTATTTGATCCCTTAGAACACATGCTTTAGTACTTGGTGGAATAACCATTGTTTGCAAGCACAGCCGTCTGATGTTTCTTGTAGTTGGTCACCAGGATTGTGTGCAGATCATCAGGAATCCGAAAAGTATTTACAACTTTTACAAATCGCTAAAGATTGAAGGAAATGAGGGAAAATCCCCAAAAGCTGATGTCCTCCTTGAGGTTTTATTTCTTTTTGTTGAGGTCTGAGTAGGTATTAAAAGCTTTGAATTGGATTTTAAACACTGTGCAGCTGCAGCCCTGTTATGGCCTTTCCCCGGGTCGACAGCCATGCACTTTTCCGTTGTGTTTATCTTGTACTGACTGAGAAAGGGCTGTCTTTTTTATTTTGGTGTTCTTCTTCTTCTGCACACTTTTGTTGAACATGCCTCTGCTTCTCCGCCAAAATAAAATCCTGATTTTTGCTGAGTCAGAGCCCCGTTCGCCCGCCCACCTGAAACCAGATGTGCATCCTACATTTTTCAGCAAACCTCCTTAACGTGCTACCAACAAGACTCCTTGCCTAACTGCCACCTCTTATCTTCCCAGAACGACGACGATGAAGACGATGATGAAGACGACGACGATGACCAGTCAGATGCCACCAGCAGCTCATCCACAGAGGAGTCCAGTGACACAGACACAGACTAGCTATGTTTGTTTCGGGGCAAGGGCTGTGCAGGACACACCCCCTGCCTGTAAGTCCCACCCATCTCGGTGATGTCTTTAGGATTGGCAGAGAGGCGTCTTCGCTTGGCACGCTCCCCTCAAACCCTGAACAAAGAGGGGTCACAGACTGAGAATTGGGGTCGTCAGCACCCTCACCCAGACTACACCACACTTGATCTCAACTGGACAGATTCTCTTTTAAAGGAGCCGTGTTACATGTGTGTTATTTTTATTGCCTTTCAGTAGCTGTTATTAAAAACCTTGTTTCCTGCTTTGTTCTTAAACAAAATAGACTAATTTTGCAGTTTTTCTTCCTGGGTGCAGTACTCATTTCAGTTTGTGCCAAGGGGCTCCCAAAAACAGAGCAGGCCTGATGCATTAATTCCAGACCTGCTTGTTCCATGAAGAGAAAGGACTTGTTCTTAGTAAAGCCTCCCCTGACACATGGCTACATTTCAGGTAAAATCTCAATGAAATGCACTTTTTTCTCTTCTTCTTTGGCATGTGATGAAGGCTATGGCCGTGTGTCTCATGCAGATGTTGGGGAATCAGTTCATATATTAAGCCAGAGGTATTTTCTACAGTGTTTTGTTACTGAAAATGAGTCTCTGCTCAGTTCATTCGTCCTTTTATATCACAGGTGACCATTTTATCAACTTCGATCGCATTTAGACAGTGTGACCTAAACATTCATGTGTGATACACAAGAATAAATGATGTCATTAAAATGTGCTGTTATCCTCTTTATTTTGGATTTCAAGGTTTCCAAGCATTGCTGAAAATCCTGTTTTTATGTGTACCAAGCTTGAAAATGAGGCTCAGAGCATGTTGGTGACTGGAAATGAGATGTTCAATTTTAATTTTGCCTTTTCCCTTCACATCGGTATGCACATTGAAGAAGTGATTTTGTACATAGATTAATTAACAATAAAAATGTTAACCAGTCTTGAGCCTTCTCAATTAGCAGCTACAATACCAGAGTTAGAAGCCTAAATTGAACTAGTTCAACATGGATTTGGCTGAATGACAAACTGCACAGCTGCAGAGTTTGTGAGCTGGGACAGCAGAATAAGTCCATAAAAATATTTAAAAGAGTTTTTCTACGAGAGTAATAGTCATTTTCTTTCCCACATCTGCTTTTTGTACAGCATAAGTTTGTTTAAGGGGATAGCTTCATTGCTTAGTGTGTGGCACTTTAAAATGTTGGGAGTTTGAATCCCTCCTTGTGGTGGTACATTTTCTCCCCCTGTCTCGAGTTTCTCTAATGCCTTTAAATTAGCCTGTAAGGGGCTGTCACTCTGTCCTGTCTTGTGCCCTATGCTGCCTGGGATGAGCTCCAGGCCCCCTAATGACCATGACCAGGATTTTCACTTGAAAGCTGGATGAATAGAAGTTTAAAACATTGCCAGGGCAAAATGAAAAATATTCTTGTGAAAATAAAGTAAATGCATTCAATAAATTTGATCACCTAGTCACATTGAATTTGTGGTCATCATGGTCAATTGTAATGACATTAGATTATAATAACCCTAGGAAGGGTCACATTCAGCTAAATACAACTTGGTAACACTCAAACCAGACCCCAGCTGAAAGTTACGGCAAGGATAATGTGACCCTGCCCTGATTGGAGCGAAAGGGCCTCAAGCCAGACCTGGGGAGGAGCTTGCAGGTGAACCCCTGGTAGCCGCATCTCTACCCATGGCGCCCAGCCAGGCATATCTCTTTTGTGGTCCCACCCTCTGTGGTGAGGTGGGGGACCATGGGGATCAGGTGTAATGTAGATAGGGTGGCACTCGAAGGCATGGACCAGATTTGGCTGTAAGAGTATGGGTGCAGCATCAGCAGTAGTGCGGGGTAGAGCCCATACTCTTACATTCTGACGTAAAGAGAGAGCTGAGCTGGGAGGCAAAGCTACTAATTTACTGGTTGGGTCTAAAACATAAGGGTGAGGAGCTAAAAGTAGAGCTGCTGCCCTTCCACATGGAGAAGAACCAGCTGAGGTGGTTTCAGCATCTAACTAGGATGCCTCCTTAAGGAGGTGTTTTGGGCATGGTCCAACCGGGAGGAGACCCCGTGGCAGACCCAGGACACGGCTGGTTTGGGAACACCTTGTTATTCCCTCTGAGGGGAGGGAAGTCTGTGCTGCCCCTGCAACCCAGACCCCTGATAAGCAGTGAAGAATGAATGAATGAATGAATGAATTCACCCAAACCCATGTAAACACACAGAGAATGTGAAAGCATTATAAACAGGACCGTACTAGAGCATAAATCACCAACTCAGGAATTCTGAGGCCTCAGTAATATATACTAAACCAAAAGAACAGATCAGAGGAAGTGTATTTGTTAATCAGAACTTTAAAATACACTGCACTGAATAGAAGCTTGCATTATTTGACCCAAACATAACCTGAAACCTGTCTTATGGTTGGTAATTATTCACCTAATGATTTTTTAAGAATGAGGTCTGTGAATAGTGGCTATTTAGATTTTTTTTCAATACAGGTTAAAAGGTGTTTGCTAAAAATTATGCTATTTGCAATGACTGAAACGAGTCAGGTTTCATTATCTGGAAGAATGTTTGCATTCTTAAGCGTAACATGCCCATAATAATCGGTTTGTTGAGGAATTTGAGCATAATTTCTTCGAGACCACTAGAGGGTGCGAGAAACACACAAGAAATATTCGCTGTGAATAATGTATTCTTAGCTCACCATTGCGGAAGCCTATGTAGCCCCAATCCGTGACCACGTTTTAACATTGTGGGAACAAATTAACAAAACACACGCAGGATTTCATTAAAACGAGAAAACGAATTAGTAAAACGTACCCACGTTTTAAGACAACAGCTTATCTAACAAATAAAGGCTGAACCTCTGGTACCAAGAGATATTGATAGTGAACATTTTATGGATTTCTTTAACAATAAAATTACAAACATTTAGCCTTCAAACATGTTGAAATGACTTACAGATAACTCCAATGTAAACATAATGTGCACACACCCTTACTGATTTTTGATTAATAAACAAACAGGAGTTAAAAACGGAAACCAAGCCATCCATTTGTCCAATAGACTCAATCCCCACTCAACTTCTTAAAGAATTCATTGGATTTCTGGCAAGACCTAATGAATGTGACCCTGTCCTCAGGCGATGTACATGACCAATTTAAAGTAGCAGTCATCAGACCACAACTGAAGAAACAAATTTTGGATCCACAGGAGCTCAGCAACTACAGACCTATCTCTAATGTATCAAATTTGTCCAAGGTGCTAGAGAAGATAGCACTGCTCAACTTCATACTTGGAGAGATACATACTGGACAGATTCCAGCTGGGCTTCCTCTAGGGACACAGCCTTGAAGCTGCCTTAACTAAAGTCCTAGATGACATAACAGCGACAATTGATGCTATTGTACAATTGGATGGTTGTACAGAATGGTATTGAAGTGGTTTAAATCATATTTGACTAATCAATGTCAATATTATGTGTTGGAAAAACTGTACTCCAATGTCTATGTCACCAGTCAAACTTGGTGTACCACAGAGACCAGTGCTTAGTCCTTTATTGTTTTCTCTCTACATGTTGCCATTAGGTGGTGCAGGTTAGCACTGTTGCCTCACACCTCTGGGACCCAGGTTCGAGTCTCCGCCTGGGTTACATGTGTGTGGAGTTTGCATGTTCTCCCCATGTCACCGTGGGGTTTCCTGCGGGTACTCCGGTTTCTCCCCACAGTCCAAAAACATGCTGAGACTAATTGGAGTTACTAAATTGCCCGTAGGTGTGCATGTGTGAGTGACCGTGAGTGTGCCCTGCGATGGGCTGGCCCCTCATCCTGGGTTGTTCCCTGCCTCGTGCCCATTGCTTCTGGGATAGGCTCCAGACCCCCCGCGACCCAGTAGGATAAGCAGTTTGGAAAATGGATGGATTGATGTTTCAGATGTTTAGATAAGTCAGATGGAACATTACAATACAGCCATCAGAAGGTCACAGTATTCTTTGTGGAAAGTGGATTGCCATGCATGATGGATGTCTGTTGGACATAAATGAAGCCACATTAGAGGACTTTAGAAGGCGTGATGCCGATCTGCCTGTGCAGATGCCAGTAAAGGGGTGCATACCGGCAGCAGAATGGCAAAGAGGGATCACTGGCAGAAGAGCTGAATCGTCTGTAGCCTGTAAGGAATCTAAATTGTCAGATGTAGTAAAATAGCAGCCACATTGCATTTTATTTGAACATTTTATAACATTTCAAAAACTATGTTGTGTTTTGTTTGAAGATCGCAATTTAGTTCATATTTTGTGGACTGCCGACCCAAAATCAAAATAAAAAAACACACAAGCATATTTAATTCCCCATTTAATTCACCGTTTACACCTTGTTTTAAGCAAGCAAGTCCAGTCTTTCATTTTCAACAATTAGTCATTTTCAACTAGAACCCTGAATCCTCGAAGAGTGAAGCAACACTGCTACACACTGTTCCACCCGAGCAGTACAGTGTTTATTTATTTATTTTTATTTCCTCCTAGAAATAAAAAATAATGGACACTCTTATTTAATGCACAAAATTTATTTATACAAATTTGTGAGTATACATTTTCTCACACTACCAAAGAAGAGATTTTGAAACTGGTACTGTCCGATGAATACTTCTCTTCTGTCAACAGCCAGAACAGTGGCCTGACCAAGAATGAACAGAATATGCCCCTCCCCTCCCCCAACCCAATATGAAGTACTGGAAAAGAGAAAATCGTAAGCAAAGCAGGACATGGACCTATGTATTTTTCCCGCTGTTGACCCAACTGTCAACTACACCACTTGAAAAACAAACACCATGTCCAAAGTTCACCAGGACAACACTGAAGTTATCTTTTGACTTGAAGCATTTCTAACAGTGATATATTTTTAGAAATCATTTAAAGGAGTATTTTTAATACATTTTCTATAATCGCTGAGAACACTAAGAAATATCTTGTATTCTGAGAAATCTTAATACCACTGTTGCTCTGTCACTTTTGTCCTTTTGAAGCAAGAAGTGTTGGAGCTCCGTGGCTATATGTCATCTGCTTATAACGTTCTGTTCTCTTCTGAATCATTTCCTAAAAAGCAAGCAGTACAAACTAGAATATTTATTCATGTTAACATTTTCACAGTAGCACCCCTGTTCTGATATTTTATACAGTAATTGCAAACCACTTCTAAATATGTCTGGATCTGTGTGCTGTTATGTCCTTTTTAATATATATTTTATAGATACAGTGCATGCCAAAGGTTTGAGTACACCAGCAAGAAGCCATTGTCCCATTACACTTAATCCTAGTGTTTTGCTTACTTACATACAGAATCTGTATGATTGTTGCTCTATTACTACTGTTATGTTAGTTTTATTTACTTTACTGTAACGTGTGCCAATCACCCCAAAACTGATTCCTTGTACTTGGGCTGTAGATGATGAATAAAGTTCACTCTGATTAAAAAGTATCAATGCTTTAAACAGTATACGCTTATCTTTTAACTGGAGTAGAGGTTAGACTTATGAGCTAATGAGTTAAAACTGGAAATACCTAGGTCCATCCATGTATTTGTGAGTCTATTTTTCATAAATGGAATTTAAATAATTACCTTGGACAGTGATGGTCTGTGGATACAATGTATATATGGTTTGGGGTCATGCTGAATGACTCCACCAACAGTTCTGTAGCAAACAGCACAGTCTATCATGGGCTATTCCAAGGGAACAAGAAAGAAAGTTTTCAGCAATTAATTTAATGTTTCAGCACATAGTTATATAAAGAAAATTGCATGGGTACTGATGACATCTACCACAGGTACTCACCCTATCATTTCTGAAGGGACAGTTCTTTGGACTGGCATTCGGGGATGACTTTGTGCACGTGGTGGGTTTAAGGTAGAAGTTGTGGTAAATGAAGTTCTCATCAAACATGGACTGAAAGAGCAGATGAGGTCTGTGGTTAGGCGAGGGCGCACAATCAAGTCACTCGAAACTTGGTGACAACTGAATTTGCACCAGCACAATGTAGAGATAAGGCATTTTGATAATTACCAGCCATATTTAATTCTACGGCCAGATGCTGTGATGATGGCATTAAATTGTTGGTTACACTGGCTATCTCCAAAGACACTGCAATGTACTGTTGGTAATCAAAATGCAGTTTGTAGTATTAATTTAACAGCTCAATAGACAGGTTTCTCAGTTTACCTTAGAGCTGAAAAACTCCTTTTTAAAGGTGTTTGAATTTGTATAACAGATTTATCATTCTATGAAATTCTAATATCAATTATAAAATTATATTACAGGCCAAACCCATCATTTCATAATAGTGTTAGCCCATTGTGTGCAACATTCTGTCAAAGGTAAAATTTGTAAGATTAGCCTACTACTGCATCAAGTAAGGAAAATGAAGAAACAATGATATAACACATTTTTACTTATTTAACCACCTTCAGAAAGGGAATGGCAACCAACAGGTGGTAGGTAGGCCTTTCTAAGCTAACCGCTTATGATCCCAACATCCACGTGATCTGCATACATTGTCAGAGAATTATATCATAGTGATTTGTTAGAAGAGCTGAAGAAAACAACAAAATCAAATGACTTACATCGACAGCTAACAACGGCCTATGTACATAAAATAGCTGAAAATGTAAACATCTAGTGCTGGGGATTTCAGGGCCAGGAACTGCAAAATCAAGACCAAGATTTTGCTTCTACAACCCAGGTGAACATAAAGAGTTATAGTCACAGAGTACTGAACATCTTGTTTTGTATCTGTAGTTTCTGGACCTGAAATGCCCAACACAAACGACATCACAGTCAAATGCTTCCTTCGACTTGGACTACGTTTAAGGTTTACGTTACTGAATCCGTCCATTTACGCAGCGAAATCCAAACGGCTTTCAGGCTGCGCCTTTCAGTTGCATGTTGATCACATTTTTTCGTGTGATTCACGCATTATCTCAGTTTTCTGCCCTCTAGTGGCAGATCTCTTATTCGACGTTATGCGACATTCGGCAAAACAAAAACGTTAAATGACTCGGTAATAGCCTACATATAACAACAAAAAAATCCACGTCGATTATGTAAATATTTCTAAAGTTCGAATTTTATTCTAATATAACAATATTCAAGTGTACAGTCTGTCAATTCGATTAGTTACGGCATAATATGCACATTTACTCAAAATGTTTAATTATACTGATCACCTTTATGAACTCATTAGTTCAAATATGTATATTTCAGTTCTGTGATATAGTAAGTCGCCAGTGCAGTACCTCAGAGTCGGTCTTAGCCAGGCTTTTAAAAAAGAAAAAATACTGCTGTATTCTCGAGTGGGAGTTAACTTGCTGAACAGCGAGGTCGACTCCGTCTCGGTACTGCTTGCTGAGCACATTGTAGGCTTCCTCTCCTTCGGGAGCTGCCAGCAGAGCTGGGACAAACAGGGCGATGAGCAACACGAACTCCATCTTCTTCTGTAAAGCGAAACTGAAGCTGCTGATCGCCAGATAGCTGGGAACACGACTCCGGCAGGATAAACATTATCATGTAAATCAGAGCGAACCTCCCATGGGCTGGATTATTACTTATCTGGGAACATGGGGCGAACTTGTTTACGCATTGTCACAATGCAGCAGCTCATGAATTGACTACTTAGTGATAAATTTTTTAGATTTAATTATATATACTTTTATATATTTTTTGTAGGGCAGGTATAGGCTGCTTTTATCATTTTTAGTACTATTTATCTGTACGACTTATCCTTTTTGGAAAAGGGTTTTCCGGAGAACATCAGAATCCAGCATCTTACAAGACACTGCAGAACAACAAAACATAAAAATATTTGTATTTAGAAGTAACTTAATCTTATATCAGACGGTTCAGGTTGACAAATTATGGCCTTTTAATAGTTAATGGTTATAATAATAAAAAGAAGAATCTTAAAACTATCTATCTATCTATATTCATAAAGACCAAGAACAGGTTTAAAAACTTAAGAAATTAATATACAACACTGTTCAGCACGTAAAAGTAAAATCAGCACAGGGCAGAAAAGACTCAATAGAGTGACAAGTAAAATTCTTATAATAAAAAACTGTAATATCTAATGCTAAGTAGTAAGATTTCCATAAAAGAAAGTTTTCTTAAAATTTTTGGGCACTGTAAGAAAATCTATTTGAGGAGACATAAGATTTATCACTGTACAATAAGGCAATTAACATTTCAGCTCACTGAAAAATTTGGAAATAAACCATGAAAAATATTTGAACTTTGATTCAGTTTGTGTTCCGGCATGGTATAAGGCAACTGGGCCAGCTGTGCATGCACCGTAAAAGCTGGCCAGGCCCGGGGTGATGAATACTCGTGTATGCACTACTGAGGAAAATCCATCCATCCATACATTTTCCAAACCACTTATCCTACTGGGTCACGGGGGGTCCGGAGTCTGTCCCGGAAGCAATGGGCACGAGGCAGGGAACAACCCAGGATGGGGGGCCAGCCCATCGCAGGGCACACTCACACACCGTTCACTCACACATGCACACCTACGGGCAATTTAGCAACTCCAATTAGCCTCAGCATGTTTTTGGACTGTGGGGGGAAACCGGAGTATCCGGAGGAAACCCCACGACGACATGGGGAGAACATGCAAACCTGAGGAAAATCTTTACTACAGAATTTGAACCAACTGACACAAAAGGTAAGCAAGGAGAATAAAATATACAGAAAACTACAGCCATGTTTATGCAATGCAACAAATATATCTTTTCTTATTTTCTATTAAATTAGTAATTTCTATCTATTAGTCATTCTCCTGACTGTTTATCCAGGTCAGGATCACAGACCTCTTTTGCTTCTTGTGACGTCAAATCATAAACATGACCCATTTCACAAACTTTTTCAGCTGCATGTAACAGAACTGGACACATTAAAAACAAAAAAAAAATCTAAAGACTTTTTTTAAAGAGCTAAAATAATCCAAGATTTCGAAGTACAGGTCAAACATTGAAAGCACATGATCGGGATTTTGTAAACATTTTCATTTGAAAAAAAGCTAAGAGTTCAGACTTTCCACTTTTTAACAATGAAATTCTGGGACAGTAAATGATTGATAACATGGATGAAATCACACAGAACAGCTAAACCTCCCATTCGTGCAGTTTACATGGCAAGTTGTGCATTATCAGAATTAAAATAAAAAGAAATTACATTTTATTAATATCTTGAAGAGACTTGAAGAGATTTATGAGAAACAAAACTGCTTCAAACAGCCGTTCATTTGGCTCGACGATTAATCACAACGGTGTCTGGGCCAATCCCAAAAGCCCAAGATTAAGGTCATGTTTCATTGGCCGTTTCAGGTAGTGCAGTGTAAAATAAGTGCCAGGCTACACTGGGCATAAAGCAGGATGGCGTGCCACTTCTACAACAGAGACTTTGTATGTCTACTGGTCTGTGGGAGGAAACCCACACAAATAGGAAAAGCAGGCAAACTCCTGAATTATTTCATTCTAATGTTCAAGTGTTGAATAGAAGTAGTAAAGCAGGAGGGCTGGAGATATCATGGTTTGTGCTCAGACTAACAAGTGGCTTTTATATAAACATGAATGAAACCGTCAGTCGTCACATGCATTCTGTTATTTTGTAGGTCACTTTCAGTTTTCATTCCACATTTCTGTCCTGTAAATGCTAGGCGTGCCCAGGCTTGCAGTGCACCATGTCCTTGGGCAAATTATGAAAGAGGAAACCAGCTTAAGCTTTAGTGAGAGAGTCAAGGTGCCACACCTGGACTAAAAGCCTGCAGCTAACAGCACATGATTTCCTTCATGAAAACGTCACGATGATGTAGCCTGAAAGCAGGGGGTCAGTAAAACAGAAAAACAGTGTCAATACAGAGCATGCAGAGTGAAGCACAAAACAAAGGGACGCAGGAAGGCAATTAGAGCCTCTGTAACACGTCATTGTGCCCAGTGTAGATGTACGGTGTCATAGAGAGACAGTGCCATGACAGAGGACTGTGTGACTGAAAACATGATGAGAACTGACTAGTCTCATAGATCCCGGTCTTACAAAAAAAACAGCAGTACTTCTAGTGTCTGGCCACGAAATAAGAAACATCCTTATCTTCAGGCCTCACCTCAGGGTAACGAAATAATTACTATATAGCAATATCCAACTGTCCTCCTGTTAAAAGAGCAGTTGTCTGCAAACTGTATTGCTTGTTCAGCCTGCCTCCATCACAATAACTCCTTTGATTGATTTATAAACTATGTACTGTTCTCTCCTGACACAAAAAAACACTCATACCGTTAGATCACTATTGACCATTGAATTGATGCTTCATAGTTTAGATGTGCTTTTTGTCATGTTCTGACATTTGTTCTAAATATTTATCTAAGATACATGGTCAAAAATAATGTGTGAAATTTTATACTGCTTCAGATAGAAACAAAAAAAAACATGCAGACAGGTTTCTGTTAAGCCTGAGGAGTTTGGCTGTTTGCTCCATCCCCTGTGGGTGAAGCAGATGCCATGCTTTGAATTTCACAGACTACGCCCAGCATGAGCAGTTTTCTTTGCAACACTCGTCAAAATCAGAAGACTGTTTAGACAAATGGTTGTAACTTGATACTATCACTGTCGCTAGTTTCCATGGCCAGATAGTCATTTTTGTCATAAGTGTCACTTTCAGGGAAGATTACACATTGCAGCATGGATTTTAAGCAGAGGTAGAAAATAACTGCAAACATCTCTTTATCGTCTTCCAGCCAAGTTTGTTCAGGACAGACGAAGTGTAGGGCACAAGGCAGGGGTACGCCGAATCAGATGTTTTTAAGAAGTCCTTAAAAATGATAACTGAATTCAATAAGATTTTCAAGGACTGCAGAAAAACTTACAGATTTTTACAAGATCTCAATAAAATTCTTCAACAGGTTGATTCTGTTAAGGAGACCATCTGATGAAAAACAATATTTTAACAGCTTCAGCAGGAACAAAGTATATTGCCTTGTGTGTGTAGGGGAGGAAACATACAAACCTTAAGCCATTCTTCATGTTTTATTGTAAAACTTTCTTTTCCAACTTTATAAATTACTACAGGAAACTGTACACATTTGGATGTTTATTTTTAATGAAAATGTATTTTTAATACAGCTTATTACAATCGATTCGAAATGCTACAATGAAATTAGTTTTATTGTAAAAATGTCACTGCACACATTAAGAATTTTTATTTTTCAGTAATGAAATAATTTAGCTAAGCAATTTATTTTGAATGCATCTTCTTAGAAATAGTTCTTAATGTGTGTGCAAGATAAGACTCTAAATCAAAGTGACGTGCGAAGATAATATACTAGTTTGATAATCGTGTTGTTACTACTGCAGCTCACATTCAAATTTCTCCAACAAAACTGGAAAGATTAACAGTCAAATAAAACTGGAAAGACTGGATATTGTGTCACCCTGCAGGAACATGTCGCTCTCATGGACTCTAGCTAATGCTATTTTCTAGGGCTGCCACTAACGACTATTTTTCTATGGATTAATCTAACGACTATTTCACCAATTGTCGATTAATATAATGAATTTCTCTCCAAAAAAATCAAACTGACCGTTTATTTTTATTTTGAGAACATACTGTATGCGCCTGGGTGTTTTTTCTCCAGGTGCTTGTGCATTGCGCTAGTGCCACTGTAGTACGTCATCGAACTTTGCAGGTTGTGCAAACCATCTTTTTGTTTGGTGCTAATGTGAAGTACTCCCACAATTTCCTGGTGATATTAAACGATTAATTTGTTATAAAGAAGCATATTACAAATCGTAAAGATAATTTTACAAAAGTGGCAATTTAAAATACTGATGTCGACCATTTTAGCTTCAACAGCATCGACTATGTCAACGAATCGCAGCAGGCCTACTATTTTCACCAATTCAAAGAACCCCCAGAAATGTTCCCAACAGCATTGCAGAACCTTCAGAAAACGTCATGACAAAGCGCCGAGAAGCATGACGTCGCCGTCACTCAGGTTCGCATAGAGTGGGAAGATGCATGATTCACTTGAGCAGTACAAGTCATGTATGTTAGAAGCATTGGACCAATGGAAGTATAGCATGCTTATGTTGTCCCACTGCAGGGAGTTCACAGCTTCTCTGGAGTTACAGGGTGTACGTTTTGAAACGGCTGCTTTCTCAGTCCACCTCAAGCTATGGATTATTGCTCAGAAAGTTTTTGGGAAAAACACTTCAGCCTGATGCTGGCCTAAGAAAAGAAGACACAACATTCCTTTAGAAGTGTCTACCTGAAACAAAAATGTCCAGGGAGGGAGCTACCAACATTTTCACTGAACATACGCCAACAAGTTTCTCCATTTTCAGTGTCTTGAGGCCTCCCCTTCTGTTGCTTAAGGCCCAAAATCCTACACATCTATTCCTGTTCATCAGTTTTAGAAATAACCATAAATGTTTGCTTATTAATGCATAATGTTACATATCAAACGCATAATCAAATAGTTTTTCCTTCACACATTTTTTTCCATTAGCAAAACAAAACATTAAAAATGTGGAGTACACATGATCCAGTCTACTGCTGCACTGCAGCTGTACGATATCACCGTCATCTAAAGCCCTGGAGATTATTGCACGTGTCACGTAATCACAATGTGATATCATGCAGCCCTTGCAGCACAGACTAGATCTACAGCCACACAGCTGCTAAATGAGGCTACTTGTTTCTGTGCTGTTTAACTAGCTGCTCAATCTCCCACATGAAGCGTAGGCACAGCTCATCCTGCCAGGGCAGAGAGACGCACTGCACAGCCAACGGCAGCCCCTGACCACCTGTCACAGCCTGGAAATAAGAAATCATCAGGGGTCAGACATTCACAAAAACCTAAGTATAATACAAACATATGATCCTAGGCAGCGTCACGGACACCTACAGTGATGAGGTTCCAAAAAACCCCTGGGAGCGGGGGAGCACATTTACAGGAGCACCCTGGGTGGTTTACTTACAGAGGTGGACATCTCAGATCCAGAAAGTAAAAATCCAGACCAAGATTTTGTTTCAGCCAACCAGTTGAGTACTCTGTGACTGTGGCTCTATTTTGATACGCAAAGTGTAAAGCGCAGCAAACATTTATGGGCATGTCCAAATCCAGTTTGTTATTTTGAGGAAAAAAAAACCAACATTTTTGCACCTTGTGCTGGCGCAAAGTCTGTCTTAACACTCTAACTTTGGTTTATTACATGTTACGCCCAAAATATGCCAAATCAGAATGGCACGTTACATCACCTTTAAAAGACAGCAGCTCATGATCTATGGTGGACTGCTATATTAACGGCGCATTTGCCCGGCAAGCCAAATCACTTTTGGCCCGAGGAAACAGACCTGCTCAAGTGTGAGGTGAAAAGACACAAACACATCATCTATGGGATACCACTGTTTCACCTAAGTCTTTCGAGGCGAAGCAGGCGTGGGATGAGGTAGCAACGAATATCCTCATTTTCTGGCATCATTTGATCACCTGCTCAGTGCAGAAAGTGGTATGATGATGTCAGAAGACGGGAAGGTCGCCGCTGAATGAGCACAGCAGCTGGGAATTGGAACTTAAAATTTCAGTTTAAAAAAATTATTGAGTCTGCAGTTTGCAAAATATAAATAAAAGTGCACTCTTTGTACAAACAAAATACAACCTACAATTTAAGGCGTTTCAAAATGTTCAAATGAAAGGCAACAGGGCTGTTATTTTTCTGCCCTCACAGTATAGATTCCTTACAGGCTACAGACGATTCAGCTCTTCTGCCAGTGATCCCTCTTTGCCATTCTGCTGCCGGTATGCACCCCTTTACTGGCATCTGCACAGGCAGCTCGGCATCACGCCTTCTAAAGTCCTCTAATGTGTCTTCATTTATTTCCAGCAGACATCCATCATGAATGGCAATGTCATGCAACGTACAAAATGCCGCAAAATGCCGTAGCCTTCAGATGGCTGTATTGTAATGTTCCTCACTTACCTAAATATTTGAAATGCATTTCCAGCAATCCAAATATCCTTTAAAATTACAGAATATGCTTAATTATGATAATAAACCCAAAAGATTTTTAATGATAGGCTGCATTCTTTACTTAATATATACCGTTTTTTTTTTTGGTGTTTCATTAAACAGTATGATTACATGAAAGGACCGGTTGCACTCTAATACAACATAGATAAATGAAATTAAATAAAAAATAAACATGCCCCCAGCATGTTTGTAAAATGCGCCGCTTAAATACCGCTTAACAATGCACCACTGACTTTAAACACGGTCTTTGCTGATCAAAAGCGCAATGACATTTCGCTGCCTTAAAACAGCAACGCACTGACAATGCGTCCGGCCACACCTCATTTAAAAAACACCATTCCTATGAATGGAAAGCGGGAGCAAAATCCTTGCTATTTTGATGACGTGCGCACATGCAGTGAAAATGAGAAATGCACTGGTACAGAACTAGCAAAACCACTTTGCGTAATACTTAGCTCCAGTGGAAAATAGGGCTTTGTGAAAATGTCACTGCACACATTTAAGAATTTTTTTATTTTTCAGTAATGAAATAATTTAGCTAAGCCAGTTGTGGCTCAACTGGTTGGTTGTAACAAAATCTTGGTCCGGATTTTTACTTTCTGGCCCTAAAATGTCCACCACTGTTGACCTCAGTGTAGCTATTAGAAAATGGGCAAATGAATTGCTTAGAAAATGTTCATAGTATAATGTCTTGAGTTGATTAAATTGCTGTCAATCCCAGGAAGTAGGAACACACAGGAAGTCACACGCTTACAGGCTTACCTTTTTGAAGGTCTTGTCCCAGATATCACGAAAATTACCCTTATAATGCTTTAGCTCATTCTCGTCCTCCTGCGTCACCGTGGAGACAGGCACAGTTCCAGCAGGAAAGTTGACAAGATTATAGAGGACAGTATAACTGGAGGCACCTGTCAAGAAGAGATACGAAAAGGAAAAAATAGCCTCTAGTTTTTCGTACTTCATATGAGCTCAGTTTACAGGATTCTGAAAGTCAGCCTGAATATTTTCTTGTTGTCATCTGCCAGTCACCAGGAGACCCAACAGCAGAGAATGCATGTACTTACAGGTAAGCTTCCCACAAAATCCAAAGTTGTATGCTGGGCCAAGCATGGGGCAAAGAACCACGTCCAACTCCAGCTTTCTCCACTCTGCAATGAATTCATGGGTGTAGTCCTGCAAAAAAATAAGGATTCATAAAGCGAACAGGCAACTTGGCGGTCTCTCATGTATACGGTTCATCAATCCACAGTGGCCAATGTTCCATTTCATAAGCTTCATTTTACCATATTAATATAAATACGTATTCAAACAGATTTGGTTAGACTTGTCTCATTTTTTTTTTTTAACTTATTTTGGGAATTCCACATCCAAAATATTACTGTTAAACATTTCAGCAGCTCCATACCATCCTCAAAAGCTAAAACATACAGTTTTAAATGCTTTATCTCACTAAAATGTTCATGCGGTCGTTTGCCTTTTACATGTTATTTTGCAAGTAGTCTAAGAACAAAGTTCCTTGGACTTCAAAGTAAAAAGCAAGACAGAGAGAATATCCATCCATCCATCTCCGTAACTGCATTACCCACCGCAGATTGTTTATGAGCTGCATGAACAGGACTGTCTTTGGAAGAATCTTTGAAAATGATAATATTGTGTTAACATACCTCCACTTCTGCATGCTGCTTCCAAAGATCAGTCACTGAACTTTAAAAACAATGTTAAAATTAGTTAATTGTTGCTTCCATTTATACAACTAATGCAATACATTTATAGTTTATGGTCTGAGTCGTAATAATAAAGACCTCATACATTTTGATACTACGTTGTTAAATGAAATTTTGAGTCACCAGTCACCAATGAGCAGATACCAGATTTCAAAATAGTCCTCATAACATGTCTCTATAATTAAAGCTCTGTTCAACACGTTTCTGCCCTTGGTATGGGAGGTCTTTCCCTTGGTATGGGTGGTCTTTTCATACTGGCTTCTTCTGTTGTTAAAGCTCCAGGTTTTGAGTAATTCAGTTTGTAGAGATTGCAAGTGTCTCATTTCACTCACTCTGCCATGAACTTGCTGGTCATTCATTTGCACATAATCCACTCCAGCTTATTTAAATCCGTTTGAGAGGAATGTTCACCCATTTAAAGGATTGGATTACTTTCACAGAAAAAGTATGCAAGCAACTACACAAAAAATGTTCATGAAAGTAATTACATTTTTATCAACTATAACGAGTTAATTGTGTTTATACTCAAACACACTCTGTTAAACAGTAGAACCCATAGTTCTACTCAGGAACCTTACCTGACTCCACAAATTCCCCGAATTAGATTTCCCAGGCGAGGGTACTGAAACAGGAAAAAAAGGCAAGAAAATAACCTAAATTATCTCCAATCAAAAAATTCCATAGACCCAAAATCCATTTAAAACCTTTCAGAATCCTTTTATTCTCGAGTTACAGGTCTGGGAAAACAACATATCGTGGTGAGAACCAAATAAGCAAATTCTCTCTTTTTTTTTTTTTAAATAAATTGCTGGTTGATAGATGCCTGCTACAGAATCACGTGAGCCTGATATATACACACCATGAAATCACCTTGATCAATACCCACTACAGATTGACTTGGCCTGATAAATAACCATTACAGAATCACCTGGGCCTGACAGATACCAGTTGGAGTTGGCCATCCCATCCTGCCAATCAACACCATTATGTAAATATTATACCTCCATTCAAAAGGGCTATGGATCCTGCACTTTCAGTTTCTCTGCATGGTGACAGAGTGCCCCTCCAAGGTCCATGACCTTATTGACGTGGAGGGGTTTGTGTATCTTACTGAGCTAAATATCTGTGTCATCTAGAGCAGCATTTCCCAGCCTATTTTCTGCCAGGGCACTTTCCATAAGGCAGCGTTTTTCTGCTGTGCATCAGTATGCATTTGAGAAACACTGGTGTACAGCTTTAGCTTATGATAGGACCTTCACTGGAAAACAGGTCTGTGGGGAGCGGGCACACAAACTATGATCCATCTTATCTCCACTCCTGTTTGTAATTTTCATGGACAGGCTATAAAGGTGTAGCTAGGCTTCGTTCCTTTGCTAATAATGGGGCCACCTGAGTCCCTGTGTCTATAAAACTACTCATTTGTATCCATGACTTTTCAGTTAGTTTAGGAAAATGTTTATATTCCCTATAGAATCGCTACCACATTTCATAATTTAAGAGCAGCTTTGCTCTACAGCATCACTCCAGGCCAGTATGAGTATCCAGGTAAGTATGAACAATCAGCATCGCGGACAGTCCGGCACCACGCACCACGCCGAGGTACGGCAGCATCCATGGTAAGTACAAACCAGGCTTTATACTTCACATTCCACATGCTGTCCCAGGCTTTATATCTGAACAAAAAAGTGATATGTTCATTTCTATGATACATATCTGTTCCTTTTTTCCCCCCAACAGAAATATACTCACCAGTGGGCTCAGGAAAAAGGAAATGATCTTCTTGAAGATCAGAGGAAGTTTATAGCTGTTGGTCTGAGCTTTGAGGCAGGGGTCAATTGGACTTCCTTTCCTGTAAAAACAGGCCTTTTTATTCGTCTCCACATGGTCCCAAAATATCCTGCTTGCAACTGACCCACAAATTTGTGTTTATCTGGTACCTATTTTCAGTATGCTTATAGTCTCATTTATTTTACATAGGTTCACTACAACAGCTTAAGCGCCACGTTCAGAAACACAAAGCCTAGGCATCTGCCACCTGGACTGCACACAGAGCACCTCATTTTCTGAACTACACTACCTGCAACACGAGTCTCCGCTTCCAAGCTGATATGGGTTCTTTCACTAATACGACTAACTGCTTGCCACACGATAGTGAATTCAATTTCTGTTATTCAGTCACACTCTTTCTACATCAACACTTGGGAACTAAAATTCAGGCAAAAAAAAAAACTAATCGTTTGTTAGATCATGTTCATCACATAAATTTAGAAGATGCATAAAAGACACTTTTATCCAAGGCAATGTGTATAATTTGTGAAAATGGGGTCAAACGGGTTCCCTAAAGCGGTGTTCCTCAAACCAGTCCTTGGAGACCCCCAGATGGTCCAAGTCCATCATGGATAATCTCAGGATCCCTGAGGACGAGTTTGAAAAACACTGCCCTAGAGCAATTGGAGTTAAGGACCTTGCCCAAGGGCCCATTAATGGAACAAAATTTCTGACCATGGGATTTGAACCAGCGCCAGCACTGCAAGTATGTGTGGGAAGCTGAGCACTTTATCAAACCATTACATTTTTGTTTACTTTTAAATGCATTACATCATATACAAAAATAATTATATATATATATATATATATATATATATATATATATATAATGTATTTTACTTAGACGTATATTATATACGCAGGGGAAAAAATCATATGGGGGGGGGGAGTATTGTACCATGTAGTACTGTTACTCATATGGATTTTACAGACCCAAACACTATCCGTAACTATCATTATCTGTAAGCCATTTGATACTTAAAATAAAATCCTACGAAACGCAGATAAATTCAATTGATGCAATAACAGCCAAACACTATCAAATTAAACGTAACAATATTATTTTAAGAATACCTATTAAAACAGAAATAAATTAGATCTGAACATTCTAGGCATACTTGAATTTCACCAAGCAGGGTTTTTTCGTAGCATATGGCGTTAGGGGGAGGAATGCAAGATTGGGTGGTTTGCTTACAAGTTGCTAAGGAGTGAGACACCTGCATCTGCCATAATCCCCCTGACGATCAACTCATGCATGGCGTAGAACAGCCTGGGCGGAGTGAATGGGACAATCTGCATACAGGAAAGGAATGCAAGACCAAATGGTAACAACAAGGCTATGTGTGTTCCTGTAGGTCAACAAGTAGCAGAATGTGCTAACAATGCACAGGTCGTGGGTTCAAATCCCAGGGAACACTCATAAATTATAACCCTTCCCTCTAATGAAAGTCATTTTGAATAAAAGTATCAGACAAATAAGAAAAGACAGTCTAAAATGACTAATTTTACTACTGTACTGCTCATGAACACACACAATCACACATGCAAACCACACACGCACACTCCACGAATTCATAACTTTATGGGGACTCTACAATAATGTCTATGGGTATAACCCTAATCCCAAAAGTGACAACCTTAACCATATGTAACCAAACAAAATACAAGATTTTTGACATTTTTTGTTTTTTGACTGAATTCACAATTTTTTTTTTGTATATAAAACTCCTAAAGTCTAAAGTCTATCCTTGTGGGGGACCAAGAAAATGTCACAGGTATAGTGCAACATTTCCCAGAATAATGTGCCTGAAAAACACACCGTGTGCCCAGCTTTCTCCAGCAGCTCTCTGACCTCCCGCAGAGCTCGGCTCATGCCAGGAGATGGCAGCGTCATGCCGTCGTTCTCATAGTAGCCAATTCTTAGCGGCCTGGTGCTGGAGTACACCTTAAGAGAGAGGAGGGATAAATGCGAGAAATGGGGACAGACCCTACAGGGAAAGATAATGCGAGACCAGCATTTTACCTGCTCCTTAAATGGAACTGGAGGAACCATAGGGTCCAGGAAATACATGTCTTCACATAAAAGCGCCCTCATTAACAGGGCAAGGCCGTCTACATCCTTAGCCAAGCAGCCGGCCGTCGACAAGACTACCAGAGAGAAATGAGAAGTGTGAGTGTAAAGCTGATGTCGTCCTGCTACCCCAAGCAGGATCCAGCCCAAAAACTTCAGCGAAGGCAGCACAGACACCAATTCCTACAGCAGAAATCTCATGCAGATGTTGGTATATCTTAGGAATAAAAAATATGCAAATCGTCTCACCAGATTTTTGTCCTCGGACACAGGAAACACAACCACGCAAACTAAAAGTAAGCAGACCAACACGACAAAGCATGTCACAAGATTTCATTTACGCAGACATACACGTTGTCCTAAATGGATTTGATATATACAAATTTTTAGATTCATATACACAAATGCAATATCTGCCCAAAAATATCCCAACAAATCCAACGCTGATATTGTGTTCACTTTGATATATAAGCAATGAAACTTGAGGGAATGTGACATTCTTAGAAAATAAGAAAAAATGAAATGTGAACATGCTATTTACATAATAAATGCCAATATTCTCAGTCGGCTTGCAAGTCTAGAGACTGACCTCAATCGACCAGAAGTGGGTTTGAAACCGCAAATTCCGCAAAAAGACGCCGGAATGCGGACGCTGCCCGCAATATCCGTCCCGATTCCCAGGATTGATCCTCCTCCAGCAATCAGCGCCCCCTCCCCACCAGAGGACCCCCCAGGAGTCTTCTGAAGATTGCAAGGGTTCAGTGTCTGTCCATATATTGGGTTACTGCAGTCATAACTGAACAAACACAAAGTGAGAAAACAAAAGGGAAACAATTCAGTTGGTGGGAAAATGAAGGGAGGTTCATACAAGCCAAACGATCACAGATCTACAAACGTTATTTCTCCTGAATCTTTTCAGTTAAAATTTCTCTTTTTTTAAGAAACAAGACAAAAATTCAGCTTTCAAAACTAAGGGGGTTAGCAATGTGACCTTTGTTCGTATTCAGTCATCTAAGCCTGTATTTACCAACCTTTTTTTTTGCTATGGTACACTTTGGCCAAGGCCCGCTGGTGCAAAAGTTCATGTGAAATTATATTGAAGTGCAAAAAGACCTGGGTTAAAAAGTAACAGTCAAAAATGCTCCATGTCAAGGTAGCATTCATTGTGTTGCGCGTAATAATGTAATATACATAACTTATTTACCTGCAGTAGATTAAACTAGGGGGAGGGGATTTCGAGCCAATAATTTAGCTACCCGTCTACATGCCTGACGCATTTCACCTGTTTAAAGAATAGTGTAAAGTGATGCTCTGTATCGTGCAAAGCAGCGTGCAGCCCCAGCGGCTCCAGGTGACTGCAAGGCGCAAGGCCACAGCACCGCAGACAACGGCAAGCTGGCAAAACTTTAGCACCCCCATTGAGACAGCTGGTCAGTGACGCCCTGCACCTAACGCGCCATAGCCGTGTTCAGCGCATTACGGTGACAGTCACCACCCCCTGACATCCACACCTACTTTACTAAGCTTCCTCAGCAGGGAAGGTCAGTGGCCAGTGGTCAGCCCTCTCATTGCTATAAGATGCTTCCTGTTTTCTTTTTTATTTTTTTTTTTGCATAAAACTGCTACTTTTCATCTCTCTGCTCCAACATCCTGCTTTCTTCAGGTTGTACACAGAGCTGGACAATAAGCTTGCCCACATGACTGAGGCAAGTAATATAGATGAAGGGTCAGAACACCAACACACTGGCCAGTAAAAGCGCTGCATGACGGTCTATGCACTTCTGTGTCGTTTATCTTTTTGTTCAAATGCCAACTCATTTTAGATCAATGAATTTGAGTGGGTAAATATAGTAGAAACTACAAAATGGGGTGTTTACAAATTTAAGCTTTAAAAATATGAGTGTACATAGTTAGTTTAGTTATTACTGGAATATTATTTCGTGGGCCACACTCCTTTAGTGTATGCACTGGCCACATTCCTGCAGTGTATTCACTCCCTAAAGCTGCTCACGGTGCAGTGGGGAAATTTACTTGAGCAGTCCCTGAGGAACATTAGTCTTGACAAATGGTACGGCACCCTGTCTTTTCAGCACCTGGACCAGGACCGAGTCAGCAGTGGCAGGCTGGTCCAGCTTAGCGATGACACCGCAGGTGGAGTCATGACCCTGCAAACCACACAGAGTCACAGGACTGCTGGAAAAACTGCCTCAAGACATCATGCTATGTAAAGGAGGGTGAGGGCACACTGTATTTGGGGTTATAAAGCAAAAAAAAAAAAAATAGGATTTTGTTTTTTGGGATTCACAGCGGAAATGTTATAAATAATGTAATGGACCATCCATCTATCCTCCCATAACTGATTATCCACAATAAGACTTGGAGAGCAGACACCCTGGATGGGACACCAATGGATGATGTACCTTGTAAGTCAAATTTTCCTTTATGCTAACTGGAATGCCAAACAGGAGTCCATCCTGACACGTCTCTAACTCTCTCAGCTGCTTGCGACTCTCCAAAAGGAACTCGGTGCTGCAGTTGAGCCTCCGGCTGACCTGCAAAGCCTGGGGGGGATAGATAAGGAATCTTAGCTGAAAAGTGGCTTTCTGTGCTTGTTCTCTGTGTGCATTATTTACTAGGAGTTTTACAGTGGTACAACATCTTGCAATTCATAACCATTTAAAAGGCACAGGTTTTACACACAATTTCATTCCAAGACATGTTATGTGGCAGAAATCCTTACCTAACCATTCTCTATTTTTAAAAATCACTCAAATCAAAAATAAATTATAATTGGCTCCAATATATATTTTTCAATATGATAAAGTCTCCCAAGAAAAATGTGTTTTTAGCTGTTTCCCCATTAGTCAAAGTGAGTTTACACTGCATATACTAATTCTGAAACATCACAAGTTTGTCATATTTCTTTTGACATGTTCATAAACCATTGAGCAAACACCGAATTAGACGGCGTCAGTGTCCTATTGCTAACTAGATATCCGGAGGTACATTTATTCCCGACTTTAGAACCACTTAATGCAATGCAGGTTGATATGGGTTAATGGGACAAATGGGACAACAGTTTAAAAGAAGTGTATGAACGCATGCACCTTCTCAATGTAGGCATGAAGAACAGCGTGGGGACTCAACTCTCCGTCTTTCAGTTGTTTGCTAAGCTCACTGAGAGACAGAGCCGTAACTTCATCACTATCTATCCCAGGGTTCTAAAAAAACAGCAGAGAATATGGTTTAAATTCACTGTCACAAAAAGTCATTATGAAGGCATGTAAATGTAGATAAATGAAGAGATTACCGAGAACTTAACGCCACAGTATTACACTATGAAAAAGAAGGTGGATCAAATTGACTATATTATTCCACTCAATACATCAGCGCAAACAGAGCTGACTCAGATATTTTTCCCAAGATTCTCAGCAAAGTCCGACAATGTACCGGCGTACAAAAGTATGAAAGCTTTTATATCATTGTCGGTGTACATCACGTTTAAACTCAAAGTATATAAATTTATAGGCAGTGGAAAATGTCGACAATTTAATTAACATATTATTAAGTGAACAGCGATCATGGAAACGTGTGGGGATCCAAGCGTATGATACCTCGGAAATAGTTACCCATCGGCGTGCCGAAGCTGTGAAGATGAAATCAAATTACAAACATGACATCTTTTATTTTAAAAGTTACTTTTACACTGAACCCAAATTCACATGAAAAAGACTGGATCTAAATTCAACGCAGTTTCAGTGTGAAAACTCGTTACCTGTTCTGCAAACTCCTTCACTGCTTTTTCTGCTAGCCCAAACGACTCCTCCCTGCGCTTGCGGGCTCTGCGCGTCTTTTTCGACGCCCGCACCGAGTCCATCCATCCACTGAGAAGCAACGCGGCTCCAATACCGCATGCCGCGGCAGCCAGCATCGCAGCTCGGGACAAATGTACCGGAATCACCTGCGAGTCGCACCACAGCTTCATGATCCAATAGGTCTGGCGACACAGGCACCGTCCCTACGCCTTTCAGACATAAAACACACGTTTCGCATGCACCCGCACTGCGCCGTCCCGTCTTGCACCGACACCCGGACTCGGTGCACGGAGATACGGCTGTCCTTGAAACACTCCCGCACCCGATACCCGCCGGCAATGGAGATCGAGTCGCCGACTCTTCTGACCTTGCGGGAGGCGGCCCTACTGATTCGTGTCACCGTCGGCATGTGACATCATGAATTTAAAGTGGTGAATTCACTGGGGCTGTTGTAAAGTATATTGACGTATAGTATAGTTATCTCCGCATAAATGCGGACAGCAAGCGCCTTGATCATTTGCGTCGTTAGATCCGATCGCCCGGTGATATAACCCCGAGTATTTTCGCACTGAAAAGGGGAAGAAGAGCATGTCTACCAATGAAAAAACGAGGTGTTACAGCAAACCAACAGACAGAACAGAAGTTGACTTGCAGCGTCCGAAGGACTAATAAAGCACTGCACATTGCACAAAAGCTTCGTTTTTTGAAATCTATCTAGCCTGCTTAGCTATTTTAAGAATAAATCTCAAGAGGTCATCGCTGAACCAGGGTATTCAATTCAGTCGAAAAGGGCATTGCTGTATATGTGAGGCGCTTTCACATCTCAGGTTAAGTTCGTGGGCTGCCGATCTGGACCGGCAACCTTTATAATTTGCGTCCACTCTCTTTCACTGCATGACAGAACTACAAAATTCACAAGTTTAATCAAATGTTTGGAGTGAGATTACATTAGGGGCGAAACGGTCCTTTATGCCAAATAAACACGGGAGACGCAAAAAGCACGTAGGTTAAACTTCACACACAATACTAAATAATAGTTTAAACTTCACTCATAATTCCTACCGAATAACTTAGAAGAACTTGTTCATCCACTATTGTTTTGGGTAGCAATGTAGTTTGAAATTATATTTGAAGTTTAACCTGCGAGGTTTTTGCGTCTCATGTTTATATAGCATAAAAGTCCCATAGTTCTGTTGTGCAACGTGAAAGTGGGTAGGAGTCTAAATGTTGGAAATGCCATGATTTACCTTTAGGTTTACTCTTAAAATAGCCAAGAACATTGTACACTTGTTTTTAAACCTTAGTTTTTCGTCTGGGTGCACAAGATTTCCTACTTATAAATATACAGATATTGATTATATGACATTGAATCACTGTTAATGTTTGGGTGTTTCGTTGATGAATGATTACCATATTGACATAGAATCACTGTAGATACATGGTTAACATATGATCAGTATGATTAATGTAACAACTACTTATACATCTGCACTACCGCATAACATACCGTATATTGTGTACTGCGACAATTTTATAAAGCTATAACTCGCTGTGCACCAGTTGGGGCAGCTTCAAATCTCTTCCTGAAGGTGGATTCTCCCCCCTTTTATTCTGCTGTCTGCTCTCCAACATCCGAGCTTTCTTCAGGGTCTGTGGAACTAACCGCAGGCAGCTATCGCGAAGCGAGGTCACAGTATTCCAAACTCTCTTCTTGCCTAAGGCCTAAGACATAACAGACCCAATATGCCTCCCTCCCAGGCTACCAATGTCCAATTTTACTTCCACACTATAAATGGGTCTTGGGTCTGCAATTGCTTAGCGCAAAATTACTGACCACAATCAATCCAAGAAATCAAACCACAGATGCTTAATTTAAAATTCACTGGCACAACCAATCAGACTTGTGCGATAGGCATTGATTGGTGTAAATTGCAGAGTGCACTGCACACTTGATCTTGGCGTTAACATAGACCTATACTTGATATAGGGTCTCAACTGAGCTGGCATGGTAAAATTAAAATTAGGTCGCAGTGCAAAAGGGTTGAGAACCACTCCTTTAGATAATGGGTGCCTAAGGGCTAGCAGCAGAGCAAATAGGACCCTCATCCTATGCATTTTTCACCACAAATCCCCGTGATGAGCCATTGGCCCGACTCTGACTGGTGCCTTTTTAGCATTTTTTTTATTTTACAGTATGTCAAACCAGACAAATTCCCGAAAATGTACACCTTTTTTATTACAACGAATCACAAAATAAGTTATCCAGCTTATTCATTCATTTTAAGAAACAGAAAAATCCATAAACATGAACCTTATAACTATCTTAATGGCATAATTGCATTATTATTGCACTATAATTACTCTCTTTCGCTCCATAACTTTCTCACACCGTTCTTCTCTGCTCCTCATGTGACCGTTGGTGAAAAACAAATGAGATGACACCGTCCCAAGAGGCTTGCAGGACGGCATCTGCCAAGCCCCTCTTGTTGGAGCAGTGGTGCCACTGGGAAAGGTCGCTGGTGCAGTCAGAGTCCTCCGGTGGAGGGCGTACTTGTAGCTCATTCACGCAGCGCTTGCAGCGGAACCTGGGGTAAATCATAAAAATGATTGTGATTCAGGTTCCGATTCACCGCGATTCCGCTTCAGCCTCTGCAGACCAAGTGTGAGGCGTGAACTTCACTCACTTTGTGTGTGTATCACTATTGGTGTCCTCAGCCAATGAAAAAAGCTCTCTCAGCTCCCCCAGCGAGAAGTGCCTCTCAACGTTCTGCTCCTCGTCCACTACGCAGCTGCTTAGGGCTTTCTTATGAGCTTGCCTCTGCAGGATCTTCTCTTCGATTGTGCCGGTCTGGATGCATAAGGAGAGGAAAACGGTCAGGTGGACGTCCAAAGACACAGGAGGACAACGTTCCCTGCCACATCAGAAAAATTGCACCAAACATGCAGTGGTAGACTGTAATGCCCTCCGATGTACAAACAAAAATTAGGCTACTGCATTAAGGAGAAGCTAGTCAAATCAGATCAGAAGGCCATACTTCACTTTTCCTCGTGTGTCTTTGGTTGCACAAGGGGGGGAAGTGATGTAAATTTCATCTTCAGGGGTTGGCTGCGGGTGGTGCTCGTACATTTTCATCTAACAGGAACTGAACATCGACTGTGCATGTGCAAGCAGGTGGCATGTATGTAAACTTTGCCCATTCAATCTGTTTAGTTCAAAGCAATAAACATTTCTGGAAACCTTGTCTCATTTATATTTCTTCAAGATTAATAATATATTCCAGATGTCTTGATTATTATTTATTTCTCCCCCAAAAAAATCACAATTAATCACAAGAATCAAGTAGTACTTTCAATGAGAAATGTGACTGGGCAGAGGTAAATAGTAAATATTAAACATATTCACTGTCTATATTTGTTTGTGAGACAAAGCCAACAGCTGTTAAGTGCTTTAAAAAGTTAAGTTTTATTCTTTTAAAAACCCAAGAAGACATGAAACTTTATGTTATAAATCATATCTCTTCCTGCTTCTATATAAACGTCATTTAGACCAAGATGATATCTGCCCCCTGCTGGCCTGGAGGAATATCACTGCAGTATGCATGCACTGACCGAGACTATCCGCACCCATGGAATGAACACTTGGATGACTGTCTCCAGAGCAGAAGCACATGAAAGTGCACATAGAAAGCGTAAAGTATTAACTAGGCTTGAGGCAGCTGTATAATAAGAACATTGAAAGGTTTGACAGGTTAGAACATCACTGCCTAGGAATGAACATACAACACACAGATTGTACAACACACTAAGAAATTTATAAATATGTTACATATTTTATGTTTTAAAGTATTATGGGGGGGGGGGGTGATTGTTATTGTGTAGGATTGTTGCTTCGCACTTTCAGGGTTCATATCCTACCCCTATGTCGTGTGGATTTTGCCTTTTCTCTCTGTCTAGCGTACATTTTGTCCGAGTATTCTAGTTTCCTCTCAAGGCCTTAGGTACTGTACAGTATTGCACTGTATTGCACAATTAGATTCACAAACAAGTTCCTCTTTAGTGTGATGTAGGGCAGTACAGGACACAAATTTAAGACAATTTTTCCATACTTTGTGTAATAGGCCTACTTATGCAGGATGTCAACTGCCATGGCAAGTTTGATTTAATTCTAATAGTCTTGAAATTATTAGCATTGAAGCTAAAAGTAAAGAACAGGATAAAAATAAGGATTTTTAAAATGTATTCAATTTACTCCATTATACAGATATAGTATTTTAATAGTGAAATTCAGCAATTGCAAATTCCATCCATCCATCCATTTTCCAAACCGCTTATCCTACTGGGTCGCGGGGGGTCCGGAGCCTATCCCGGAAGTAATGGGCACGAGGCAGGGAACAACCCAGGATGGGGGGCCAGCCCATCGCAGGGCACACTCACACACCATTCACTCATACTCCCTACGGGCAATTTAGCAACTCCAATTAGCCTCAGCATGTTTCTGGACTGTGGGGGGGAAAACCGGAGTACCCGGAGAAAACCCCACGACGACATGGGGAGAACATGCAAACTCCGCATACATGTGACCCAGGAGGAGGCTCGAACCCGGGTCCCAGAGGTGTGAGGCAACAGTGCTAACCACTGCACCACCATGCCACCCAGCAATTGCAAATGTACCATTATTAATGGCTTTTTAAAAAGCAATCTATGATGCTTTGACTGATATCTTTTGTTTAACATTGTTATTGCCGTTTATTTACTTTTAGTTTTTTGGTGTGCACCCTGAGGCAGGATACTGGATTAGCTATTATAGAATTTGCATGGATTATTATTTTAGTCTTGTAGGATGCTGCAGATAGCTGTTTGGTGGCCCACTTCCCTTACCGTGATCAGTCGGTATATATAGCAGGTCTTTTTCTGTCCGTCCCTCCAGATACGGGCCATTGCCTGCTCATCATTGGCTGGATTCCAGTCCGGGTCAAACATTACAAGGCGGTTAGCACCAATTAGGTTCAAGCCACAGCCTCCCGCTTTGCTGCTCAGCATAAAAATGAACTCAGGACTCTAGAGATAAAAAGGACACTTTGTTAAGCAATGAAAGCTCCTCTCAACATGATACTGCAGAATGCATATAAAGAACAAATTAATCTTTACCGAAGGACTGTTGAATCTTTCCACGACCTTTGCCCTTTTTCTTATAGACATGGTGCCATCTAGTCGTACATACAGGTACCTGTTAACAAAAGGCTTAGTCATTGCCCTATTTGGTACTGGAATCAATGACAAGCAGTTAGCATTCACATATATGTTCAAACGTTAAAAATCAAATCTATTTATAAAGCACACTGCTGACCAAAAGCACAGGATCACCAAAAGGAAAAGGAAAAGGGAAAAAAAATTAATGGAGGTATAAGAGAAGATAAAATCGTCGTGTAAACACAGATAGCAAAGAAACAGAAGATGTTAGTAGTAATGACAGACGGAAACATGTCAAACTATTAATATGATTTTAAGGCTAGAGAGCAAAAGTGTCTATTGAGACAGGATATAAACACATGCGAAAGCATATCTGCTGGACAGGGGGAGACCATTCCACACTCTGGGGGCTACAACAAAGAATGCATGGTCACCTTTTAGTTTCTGTTTGGGAAGAGGGATTATGAGAAAACCCATTTCTGATCAGCTGAGAGGCCTGGAGGCCGTGTAGGAACATATGAGTTCTGAAATGGATGAGGAGGCTAAGCCATTTAAGGCTTTAAGGGACAAACAGGGGGTCCTTAAAACTGGTCCCAAGGTGGACTGGGAACCAGTGAAGAGAGGCCAGAATAGGGTTATGTGATCCCTTTTTCTGGAACCATTGAGAAGCCTCGCTGCAGCACTCTGAACGAGCTGAAGGTGGCACCAGGGATGACTGGTTAATTCTGGGGTACAGGGAGTTGCAATAATCAGGCCTTGAGGTGATGAACGCATGGATGACTATTTAATGGTGACTTGAAGAGAGAAATGGTTTAATGTTTTAGATGGTTCTGAGCTGGAAGAAACTGGATTTGACAACCACATTAACCAGTTTGTCAAACTTGAGAGCAGATTCAAAAATTACTCAAAGGTTTTTGGAAAATGGCTTAACGAAGCTAGATATTTGATCTAGGTTACTGGAGATCCATGTAATGGAGTCAAGTGGGCCAAAAAACGACAACAACAACAACAAGTAATTTGGTTTCATTGAGTCACCCAGGATTTAATATCCTCAAGGCAACTAACTAGGCTTTGTAGCTGAGGCCAAAGATTCAGCTCTGGTCAGTACAGTTCAGTAACTGATACCTCAACTAACTTCACATAAACCAAACAAAACACACTTTTTGCTGTTATTGCACCAATGTGCAACGAAATGTAGTGCATCCACTTGTATAGTACTTACAGTATAATCTCCACAGATACGCTAACAAAACTGAGTACTGGCTCCAGAAATAAATTGCCCCCACAATTTTTAACATCTTCACCAAAACAGAACAAACAACAACCACACACACACACACACACACACACACACACACACACACACACACACACACACACACACTGTCTTTTCTGATAAGTAATTTCAAACCACCAAGTGACATGAGTAGTCCGTCTTCGGATTCATGGCGTACTAGTGAACACCAGCCCAGAGCACGGAGGTTTAGCTTGTGTGAATTGACAGCATCTACAGCCTAGTATGGTGTGTTTAAGTCTTTTTACCTCCGAGATCTGCACAACTTTTCAAAGAGGTCCAAAGTCTGTGTGTAATTGGAGATCAGGACCACTTTATCACTGGTAGTGCTCCTCATCACAGCAAGAATACTGTCAAGCACCAGCATCTTCCCTAGAATACAACCATCCCATTACACACATACTAGGTCATTCCATACAGACACTACAATATAAATAATATAAAAACAAAAGATGATTTTACAACAGGACTGGAGCTTTACCAGAAAGCTGTGGCTCCACATCTTTATTGGAGAATCCTGATGGGAACATCTCCAGCATCCCTTCAAAACCCTCCTCTCCTGCCACACACTTATCATAGATTAAAGCCGGATCTGAATAGAAAAATTATGCATATAAATTTGACACAGTCTGAGCATCAGAGACGGAAAACAACAGATACACAAAAATTTTCAAACCTACGTTCTGCTGCAATACTCTAAGGTCCTTAAGGACTACGCAGATTCAAAATTATCTGTGTATTTTTATGATTAGAAACCTAATTTAATTTTAGGGCTCTAGTTTACCCCAGAATCGGTGTTGTCCGAAGCTGACATCAAAAACTGGACTCGGGGCCAATCCGGGCATTAAACAAACTGATCAGTATCGAATACTGCAGCCCGATCAAATGCCTGATCTCTTTAATGTTCCACATCCGCCTAACTTACGTTAGTACACATCAAATATGAGAGACGGACTGTGATGCCTAAAAGTTATCAGCAACCTGTATTTGGCGTGTCCTTGTGTTCATTAAATTCAGTTTGTGTGAGCAGGCCACATACTTATACAGCCTTGGTAAAATATCGAAGCAATAAATGAAGTGGAGGCGAATAAAGGGACAGCTCAACAGCCACAACATCTTTTAAAAAAGGACATATTGAGGATAATTACAGCAAAAAAGATATTAGTGGTGTGGCGGCTGTCCTTTTTGCAGTTTAAAGTCCATCATATTTTTTAAACATAAGTCAAATTTATACAGATCAGTCGACAACAACAACTTTTTTGGCACTATATATAAAAATAAAATAAAAATAAGCATACTCACGGTTACAAATCTTTTTGAGGAAGGAAATGGAGGACAAGGCAGACAGACTGATGTTGCCTTGCTGTAGTTTCTCCACTGGTTTTGCTTTCCTTAGGAACTGCTTGTACAGCTCTGTCTGAAGAGGGGTTAACCTGAGGAACATGAAAATGCAGCATATATTGAAAATGCCATCCATCCATCCATCCATCCATCCATCCATCCATCCATCCATCCCCACTTCCACAGTTACAATATAAATTGTTAGCATAATTCCCAAATAACAATGACGGAAAAAGTTTCATTATATGTTCTAATATAGGTCGGACATCTATCAAGTACAGTAAGGTCTTTTCACATGCTCAGGTCATTACCTGCAGCAGACAACCTGCTCAATCTTCACAGGAAGATATTTGGTAAGAATATCTGATGTCCTTCTGATTAAACATCTGAAAAAGAAAAAAATAACAAAAGGCTCGCATCTCTAAATGAGCAAAGCTAAAGTTTCTGGCAAGGCTTCGGTCTGGCAGGTTCCTCACCTGTTAACAATGCTAATTAGGTCTCGGAGTTTCTCCTCCCCACGCTGCCGGTCTTTATCACTAGCATCAGCGTCCCGTCCCTTGAGAATGGGCACTTCAAAGTGCTTCTTAAACTCTTGAGCTGTTCCTAAAAACAAACAGCCATCAAAACTAAAACACCCAATAAGAGCTGGGGAATGGAAGCACAAATCATTATCACCACCGTGTGCTTCCCTATTAGCATAAATAGTAAACAGTAAATAGCTGTCACATTAGTGTTTTGTGGTTAAGAAGCAGCTCACCCAAGATACCAGTGTTGACGAAGTGGACCAAGCTAAAGTACTCAAGTAAGTCATTCTGAATGGGTGTTCCTGAGATGAGAACTTTGCGTTTAGCGTTTGTGGAACTCAGAGCTTGATATGTCTGGTTGTCAGCATTCTTCAGTCTGTGACCCTGGGCAACAAAAAGTTATGAATCAACAGTATTTAAATGCACAATCAATATCTGGACCTAGGAGGTAGGGGTGTAAAGATGCATTGTGATGAACCGATAATTAAGGTGGCGATTCAACTGAATAGATCTGTAATGTCAGAATTGGTCATAGTTGATTTTTGGGGGCAAAATCCTCCATAAAGATACTCCGACTTCACGTGCAAAGTAGCAGCACCGGCGCACAATTTCCAAACGGTAGAATGAAAGGGGAAGGCTCAATAATATTTATAAAAGGAAATGATACGATACCTTTGCGCTACAATGCTTGTGGAGAATGCTCCAACGCTTAAGATATTCTTTGGGGTACAATGCTTTTGGGAAACACCCCTCATTTGTGGTACAAAATGTTTTTTTTTTTTTTGCTAGCTATGGTAGCTAGCAATGCTAAGGAATCTGGGGTAGTTAACTAGCTAGCTAAGTCAAAATAAATAAATAAAATTAATTATGCGTAAAAATCATTCCCTAAATAATCGTATTCAAATCCACTTGCCTTGAAGCCAACAATTTACACCTCTACCTACAGGAGAACATTCATGTGACGAAAACATGCATTTTAAAAAAAGATATAAAAAATGGAAGTACCTCATCACAAATGATGAGGCCTACTTCACCCTTGTGCAGGATTCTGGCATGGATACGGAAAGTCTCATAGGAGATGATCAAGATGGGAGATGGTACCCTGAAACCACGCTGGGACATGAAGTTCTCTAAAAATAGAAAAAGTACAATAAACAAACTATAATAAACCTAAGTAGAAATTCAACTATAAGCAGAATTTAGGTGATCCACTTGGTGGGTGGTTTTGTAAGCAACATTGACATTTTATGGAAACTTGCAGGCTCATTCTAAGCCAGGCTTAGTTGGTACTACATAAAGGTATTGGAGTGTAAACTTGACTGCAACAAATGATTCTGGACTCAAAGGCATTTTCAGTAATCTGAACTTTGTTACTTCACCTACAGCCAAACATCTACCAAAATTTGAGCAGCTGCTTCAAGTCATCGTGAAGACAAGTGTACCATGTCTTCCCATCCAGATTTAAAACTACATTTCTGTCAAAAGGGGCAGCCCCAACCTTTTATTCTCTTATCTAATAAAACACGTTTGCTATACTATCAAGGTAAACGTAAACTTTGTGACAATAAAACAAACCTTTTCAAAAACACTGGCAAATGTATTTTATTGATGTAAAAAAATGTAAATGCTGCAAGAAATGCCATGATACAAGTTTTTGGTCATACTGCCTAGCAATAGAGCTGGCAAATAAATTTAATCTACTTAAATATTGCTGCTGGCCTAATCATCACCCACCGAGTTTTCTGTCCACCTCCTCCTTCGAACCCCCATCGATTGCAAGCGGCTGGATCCTGGAGCCAAGCCACTTGCCCACCTCGTTGTACCAGCCGCGCACGAGGCTGGAAG
The DNA here is from genome assembly GCF_023856365.1 of Brienomyrus brachyistius. NCBI lineage: Eukaryota > Metazoa > Chordata > Actinopteri > Osteoglossiformes > Mormyridae > Brienomyrus > Brienomyrus brachyistius. The sequence goes on from NC_064533.1 coordinate 29,565,527, forward strand.
GTGAGACCACGATCGCTTTGTTGATCTCGGGCTTGCCATCGGGGCTCTGCCGCAGAAGAGTCCACATCAAAGTGATACACTGCAGAGTCTTTCCAAGGCCCATTTCATCTGCCATGATGCTGCCGTGTGAATTGGGGATGCATCTTCCCGTCACACAGTCCCAGAGGAATTTCACCCCCTGACCACCAAGGAAAAGAAACATCTTACATTAAAAAGTGACGTGTAAGAACAACAAGTGGACTGACATGTACTTTAACCACTCTTACTTCTCTCTGATGTGGCCTTAAGACTTTTCCCAACACAGGATCTACAACAACGTGGACAGGAAGCTTCTCTCTGCAACAGAAAAACCGTAACTAATTATCCAGCATCAAAAACAGCTTACAATAGGGCTACCTACCGACCAATAGAAAATTCTGAAAATCCACCCGCTCACTTTTCGGCATTCAGCTGGTCATGTGCACTCAAGGCTGGAGGCTCATAGAGCACCAGAGCGTCCTCCTCAAATGGGCTGTGCAGCGGCTTTCGGAGAGCAGCTCGCTTCACGCCCAGTGAGCGCACCCCCAGAGGACCTGTGCAGATCAATTCACAGGGTAAATTTCATAATGTCAGTGCAAGGCAATGGCAATAAAAATAACCACAAATAAAAACATACTGACCTGTTTCAGATTGCACGCGTACAACGGTTTTTGTGTGACCGAGTTACCCATTTCTTTTATATGCCAAGAAAGTTCTGACTTTGTAAATTAATTTAGAAATGTCTCAGAATTCACATACAGTGTAATAGACAAAACTATCCAAAAGCGTACTATGGAATGGATGAGAAAAATGTCATACAGTTTGAGTTCACTCACAAATAGTTTATAAATCTAAGATCATTTGTTGAGGATCAAGAGATAAAAGTAACAAAACAAAGGAAAAATTCAAAGAAAGGAGGCAGAGAGTCACGCAAGGCTGATTCCAGTGTCTCCCCAATCAAAGGTTTCCACTGCACTTACACACTGCCCACAAAAAAAGTCGCCATTTGAATTTATATCAGCAAATATAAATGATCATTCTTACAGCTCTGCAATGTTACAGCGCAGCAATAAAGTCAGCTGAGTCCCTGAATCTACTGAATGCCCAGGTTACACCTCCATCCATCATCAATGGATTTTTCCTTCCCTGTTGGCATGGGCATATTCCAGCACAAGGATGCCAAGATTCATTGGGTTTGAATGATCAAAGAGTGGTTCAGGGAGCATGAGGAATCATTTTCATGCATGACTTGGTCACCACAGAGCTGTGACCTTAACCTCACTGAAGGTCTTGGGGATGTGCTAAAGGAGGCTTTATGGAGTGGTTCAACTCATTTGTCAATACAGGATCTTGATGAGACATTAATGCAAATCTGGATAAAAAATAAAGGGTGAGATGTTGCACAAGCTTGTGGAAACAACGCCATGACAAAGGTGCACCATAATCAAAGCTTATTTTGGCCAAGCAGTGTATGTTCATGATACATCATGTCCATTGTGTGATATTATACCGTCACATATACTGCATTAACTACTCAGGAAAGAGAAGTCACATTGTCTCCAGATTCCCAGCTGGTTCAAGACAACATAGAAGTGACCTTAAATGGCAAAGAGGATTCTTGGTCCCCATATCTTAGAGGAAGACACATCACTTAGTCCTAATCTCACTTACACTCAAGCCAACTCAGACTGAGCAATTTGAACAGATTATTGATATACGAATTCTAAATTCCTGACACGGCTGGGTCGTTTACTTTATGGCTGCTGTTGAGGTGACTGAGGAACAAGTTATACATGCAAAATTTAAATTAAAATAAATTTGGCAATTGTAAATGATACTTGTATGTGCGTATGTGTGTGTATGCACCACTATGTGCACTGGTCAGCCCTAACTTCTAGCAAGACAGCCATCTTTGTGATGCAGAGAACGTCTCATGATGTGATGTGTAACTGTACGTATGTGCAAGTCAAAATTTAAATAATTACTTGCTGCCAGAACCATTTTATTTTGTCGTGTTGTGCTTTTACAATCATTTTTTAGACACTTAATTTTCTTAATGTAATAAAGACTACCCTGCCAGCATTTTTCTACCTTGCACAGTATCTGCAATGGTTCTAGACCAGGCAGCTTGGCAGATCTGTGGCACTGAGAAGCAGCAGAATGAATTTTACACTGACTACACTGGGTACCACTATTCTATATTATCGCAGAGAGCATGGCTCTAAGGAAGGCAGCTTATCCACATCTGAGAAGACCAGCCTGCACAACTGCCGATAATGGGCTCGGCTGCCGTGATCCACAGACTCAGCCGGCTGCGGCCTGATGGCAGGGGCATTTGACTTGGAGGCAAGATGGAGACTACAGCCCATGCAACTTAACCGGTGTCCCACCAGAGTTTCAACTGTGGAAGTTAAACTGGACATTGGTAGCCCAGGAGGGAGGCATATTGGGTCTGTTATATCTTAGGCCTTAGGCAAGAAGAGATTGTTTTGAATACTGTGTGACCTTGCTTCACGATAGCTGCCTGCGGTTAGTTCTGCAGACCCTGAAGAGAGCTCGGACCTTGGAGAGCAGACAGCAGAGCAAAGGGGGGGAGAAACCACCTGCAGGATGAGATTCGAAGCTGCCCCAAATAGTCGCAGTAGACAATATACAATATGTTACGCGGTAGTGTAAATGTATAAGTAGTTGTTAATGTATAATTAGTATGATTAATGTAACTATGTATCTGCAGTGATTCAATGACAATACGTCAATGTGTTAATCATTAATCAATGGAACACCCAAACATTAACAGTGATTCAATGTCATATGATCAATATCTATATACATATCTCAAACAGAGTATAGAAGCTGATTCCGGTAAAATGGGCAAAATGAGTGGATTTTACCTTGCTGCCAAGGTGAACCAATAGAGCAAGAGAATTATGTTTGTTATACGTTTGAGCTCGGTTTGTTGGTGTTTCGTGACCAATCAGGACTTAGAAGTCCTTATAGGGAATTGGGAGTTATGGTTTATCAGCTGGTTGCTCTGTGAGCTCCGGGTGACTTGGTACTGAGTGCCAGAGTGTGACGGGAGCGCTTTGCTGGAATTGCTGGAATAAAATTTAATAAATTTGCAAAAATCTCAAACTTTTTTCAGGTTCTCATTATAGAGTGTTGTGTGTAAACTTTTGAGGAGAAAAAAAATGAATTTAATCCATCTTGTAATAAGGCTGCAACAACAAAATGTGGAAAAAGTGATGTGCTGTGAATACTTTCTGGATGCACTGTATATCAAACAAATTTACACCAAGGTTTATTGAGTTAGCAAAGCACAGCAAATGCTACTGTTTCGGTAATATCATGGAAGAAACAAGCAATGCCTCAGAGGAAACTTCAAACGTCAATGAGGAGAGCGACATCTGAGCCACAACATCTTTTAAAAAGGAAATATTGTGGATAAACAAGGTAAACAGATGTCAGTGGGGTGGCGGTACCGTTTGCAGTTTAAAGTCCAACATGCAACAGGCTTATGATGTGTTCTGTAAACTCTGCTGAAAACGTTGGCCAACTATAACAGGAAATACTGTGAACATTTTTCACCACACGAAGCACTGGTATCCAATAGAACAGAGAATGCAAGTGCTAAGAGTCACAAAAACTAGCAATTTGGGTTTCCATTTCAAATATGAAGAAATATGAAACAAATAACATCCTTAATTGGTTAAAAACAGGACACAGCATTTTACTTTTCACTGCAGAATGGTGACAACTCTACCAGCAATGTCACCCCTAGTTCCTAGAACAAGCAGCAAGGCCTCAAGAGGAAAGAAACAGAAAAAAACATTCCGTTGCTGTTGTCTTGAATTAATTATATGGTGATAATTATCAGTAACCATTTACAGGAAAAAAAAAATCTTGATAAAATATTTATGGATGCAGAATGGAGTTCAACAATGACCAAAACACTGGCATTATCGTATGTGCCTGAATACAGTGCATATGATAATTTTTCAATCATTTTTAAGTGTGATTATTTTATTTCAGCCAGGAGGTTCATGCAGCCCAGCAGTGATATACCGCAGTACCAATAAGGGAAAGCCTTATATCGCGTCTTACCTGTGTAGTTGGGAATGGGGACTTTAAACGGCTTTGAAAGGATATTGCAAACTTGTGCTTCCTAGAAACAGAGTATATTTGAATACTTTGTTAGCAGAACTCACAAGACAAGAGTATATATGACAAGACACAAAAGAAGAGGCACAGCGTAAGCATTACTCACAGTGCTGGTGGGAGATGCCGGTGTGTTTGTCAGCTGTGTTAGGGGATTTCGAATAGGGGAGAGGCACCTTCCTCCAAATATCCTCTCATCTTTACTTCGCTTTGGCGTCTGTAACAAAGTTCAACATCACCAATACCTCAGTCCTAGAAATGTAGTCATTTCACATATCTATAAAAAGAAATATAGGATAAACCTCTGATTTTTTTAAAATAATGTACATTAAAATAGTTAAGCCAAATTAAAACTGACTATTTATTTTTTAATTTGGATTACGGTCCACTACAGCCTACATACATCCATGCATGAAGCCTATCAGCGCAAGCACAGGGCACAATCAAATCCAGGATGGAATTCATGGTCCTTTTCTCACATTTCCTTTCAATTAAGATTTAACCAAGTGGTTCTCAAACCATTTACACCTCGTACCACCACAGAAAATATTAGACTCATGCAACCTTTTTGATCAACAATTAAATACAGAAATACCACCCATCAGCTTATAGTTTGAGAGCTATTGATTTAACCATGGAGCAAATAAGCTTTACGCACAAAAAACATTAATTTTCTTTAATGACATGAGGACAACATCTGCCAACAGAGGTATGTCGTCACCAATCAGAGCCCTTCCTGTTCCTTATGTGACAAATGGCACTGGTCACAGTTCCCTAGTTCACATGCTCTGTTGACATGAGGTTCTCTCTGGATTCTTCCCGTTTCCTTCCACAGTCCAAAAACATGAGGTGAATCGGAGCCGCCACGATTGTCTATAGATGGGAATGCTGTGTGAATGGTGCATGTGCCCAGTGATGGGTTGGCGCCCCGTCCTGGGTTGCGCCCAAAATTTACAGGATCGGTTCCGGAACCCAGTGACCCCACATAAAACCAGCAGGTACAGAAAACGTATGGACGGACAGCCTAAAATCTGCACAAATATAATGGCACAATTTTACGATTATGGCTTTATACCATGACAGCGGCAAGATGTTTAGTATGACAATAACAATTAAAAAAGCAACAACTGTTTCTTAAACGGGAGGAATACAATGCCATGTTGCTACAGAAAATAAAAGCAAACACGCTCTGTGAAGCATATGGTTTTAACAGGCAGTGTCAATATATACCGTCCATCCATTTTCCTATAAATTTTCAAAAAGGGCACGGGGGGGGGGGGGGGGGGGGGTTGTCTGTACTAAATGAGATGGGCTGCCAATCATTTCAGTCAAGACTCAGACACAATGGACAATTTAGAGATGTCAAATACCCTACCTCTTCATGCCTTTGGACTGCAGGAGGAAACCAGAGAACATGCATCTGGGATCTGAGGTGAGTATTATGATCAAATACAATATATTAGTAGAAGTTTTATTGCCATGTGTATTCTGTTATCTGAATACTTCTACTTTGTGCAGTGACTCTAACGTATTCGGGGGAAAACAGAATTTGTGTGCTACTGGGTTTCTCTTGATTTAACACTCCATCCATCCATCCATCCATCCATCCTCGGTATCCACTTGTCCTATTCAGGATTGAGAGAGTTGCCAGCCTATCCCAAAAGCTAGAGGTCCCATACTTCAACACTCATAAATCCCTTTTTGGGACGAGAATAATTCAGATGATCAGTCGTTGTCATCTTTGTTATTAAGACGACATCCGCTTTAAGTACCCCAGATTTGTAAGCCAAAGAGCGGTACATAGAAAACCATACACGACAGCCCTCTAATGGCCACCTGTGGTAGTACGGTTGCCCAGTTAAACTATTATACCCCTGTATAGCACTCGCTTCTGCAATTCTAACACTCCTGTTAAAACAATAGTTTACTGAGGCTCGTATCATTTTGCCCCTTTAGATAGTTTTTGATTGCACTAGTTTCCTAAATTTCATATGGCCCGCAAAAAAATATCAAATCTATCAATAATGTACGCTCGTCCAATCTTATTACAAAGATTTGATTAAAAGACTTTTCCATTTTGATAAAACAGCCTTGTGTTATGATTTTTTTTATCCATTTAAGAGATCATCCGTTTTGGTTTATTTATCCTTAGTTATATTTCATTAAGGCCGTAGAATATTGATTTGTGTTTTGTTTGTACATATCCCTTCTTTAAAAATAAAAAATTGGCAACGGAAAAATAATAGTGCGGTACAAATTTGGCCATGATATTGAGACCCCTGTGATCACCAATCTTTTTACACCCACTTTCTTCTTCGTTTTAGCAAGATGCACGCAAAGTATACCGTTCACAATGCTTACTTCTTCCGGGTGCCAGTCCGCATCTGAATCGTCACTTTTTCGTTTTACTACTTGGCTTGGTGCAAAACTTCTCCTCTGTAAAGACAAGGAGCATGTGCGCAAAACATACTCGACCTTAGTAGATTACTTTTGACATTAACAAAACTATTTACCGGCTACAGACGGCTAAAATGTTAAGCATTCTTACCATTCTCTCCTGAGATGATTGACTTCAGTAAATGCAAAGATACAAACGTTTTTTGCCAAGATGTAGGTTTGCTCCCACCATATCATTTTTCTCTAAGATAAAAAGAAAAAACCACTGAAATCACCGCTATAAGATCATAACTGGTTACATTTCTTGAATAGAGCGCGTTTGCACTCCCGCAACTGCCGTCGGAAACATCAAGAAACTTCCGGTTTCCCCGTTTCAAAATAAGAGTATTGTTCAGAAATTTTCGTCTTCCATGTGCTCATCCACCTTTTCATTACCTTTCAGTCCAGCTCTTTCTGAGTCCTAAAATCTAGAGGTTTCCACCGTTATAATCTTGAATAAATTGGCACATATTTGCTCGAGATCTAAATAAGACAGTCGTTTGTAAAATACATTTACCGTCTACTTAGTTTGTAAACTATAAAGTATACATGCAGGAGAACGACGGAAATATGACAGATATCTTAGCATTTAAACATATGTAAGAGCTGCGGGACTGTGTACCATACGGACGGAAGTATTCTGACTAGGTTGCTTTGCTAAACGATCAGGACCACATAGTCTTTGGGAGCGTCGTTTAAACTGATGCTTGGCGGCGTTAAATATGTGGTTGGATGGAAATGATTTAAGTTTTGGTGGATTTGTAACTTGTTTTTAGTAATAAATGTTATGTTGATTGTACTGCAGGTCTGGGCCTATGTCACTTGCACGACGCATGACTTGCACAACGGCGTTAAAGTTTGGACCACTGTAAAAGATCCTGATCTGCTATGACGTCCAGTCCTATAATATATAACATTGTCACTTACTTTGTAATAAAAAATTATCATTGGAGATCGGTCCCCGCGTGTTTCAATATATTTGCACACTATAATGGGGGTTACAATATTACACAATTTTGTAGTAAATATTTAACACAAAACTTCCAATCTATATTTAAGCAAAAATTAACAGCAACTGTAAGTCTGAGACTGGAAAGCATTAGATGCTACTAGCTGCTCAAAAACGTTGTAACAGTAATGATTCATGTACATTCTCTTAATCATCCCCCCACAGGTTTGTAATTCTTTGTGGGGACTTCCCATTCATTTCTATGGGGAAATCTCTAATCCCAACATGATGACCCCCACCCAGTCCTAACCTTAACCATAAGTAACCAAACAATGTGAGACTTTTGGCATTTTTGCCTTTTTTGATTGCATTCACTGATCTTTATGAGGACCTGAAAAATGTCAAAACAAGTGTTTTTTTTTAACATTGTGGGGCACATTTGGTCGCCACAATGTAATAGAAACACAATGCACACAAAAGCACTTTTCTACAGGTTATCGGTTTCTGTAATGAAAGTAATTCCTATGTGCACCATTCGGTAAGAAACTTAAGGAAAAACTTGATTGAAATAATCCCTTAGACTAACTTTGACATTCCAGGGTACAACTGGGAATGTAACGAGTTACATCCTGGGCATTGTGGGTTGAATCTGGTCATTAAACCGTTCAGTTTCTTCATCCACATGTATTTACATTTAGCAGACTCTTTCAGACAGCAACATACGCATGTTTTGTCCACTTAGCTTTAAGAACTAATTTCCAAATCGTTAACTTGTTTCCATGTATGTAGCTATACCTGAATCTTCCAGAAACTACATTCACCCATTTAGCCATCATTTTCTTAGGTCAGGACGCACAACTTGCATATATTTCTTGAAGACTTGGTTTCCACGAATAATAAACTCACATTACCGCATGTATTTATTTAAAATTTATTAAAACACTGTAGCCTGGCCATGGACAGAGTTCCCACGCTAACTCTCGGAAGCCTCCTGTTCCCTGGCCCTGAGGAAACTGGCCTTCTTCTGGGCAACACGATCTTTCCTCTGAGCCAGAGAGAGCTTGGCTCGATTCCACCTGCAACAAAAACACAGCAGATTAATGTATTGCCACTACATAATTTACCTTTTAATTGCCAGAGGATATTGGTCCTGTGGGTACTGGGTAACTATTTGGTGGGGGAAAAAGCATAATCATATTTTCCACCCATCCAAAATGTTTTGATAGAGAACATTACCCCTCATCTTGTAACAGATTCATTTGGAGCAGTTAACTGAGCACAACATATTACAAAATGTATATTCAGCTCAGGTAATAATGGTTGTAATGTCACTGAGTTTTTGATTTTTCTAATGCAGCACTGGATACACTAGAGATTGTGCTAAATGATTTTATGTTTTTATTACTCCATGGGTTTAAATTACACAGAAAAATTCAGAAAACATGTAAACCATTATTTCTAAAATTTTGAAGGACTAACCAAAATTTTGACATACTAAAAGATCTTTGTCTTATTACATACATGCAAACACAAACTTCCAATTACTAGCTTGAAACACGGACATCTGTAGAGGTTGCGGCATGAACATATTTGTGAAAAACACACACCTCTTCTTTTTAACTTCCTTTCTAGGTTTCTTTTCATGGATGGGATTTTCACGGATAGCAGCGTGGGCCTTTTTGTACATTTCCTCCACCTCAAAGAAAAACATCAAGGTTTAACTGTAACCAGGCTTCAAAATCATACATGACATTCACATGCTTATAAACTGGATTAACAAATATCAACAAACGTGAAATGTGCAAAAACAGCAGTAACAGATGAATGACAGGTAATTTGATCAGTATTAACTACAATTTACAGGCCCAGGCTGAGCACAGAGCTTAGCAGTTTTGCACATTTAATTCTTCCAATGTGTCCTTACAGAATCAGCGGTGACACCATTCTTGATGAAGCGGGAAAACTGCTTCTTGTAGGCGTCTTCGTCCTCCTCCATAAGATACCTCATGTACTCCGACACATTTACACCCAAAATATGCTTGCGGTGAACTTCTGCGTTGAATTCCTTACTTTCAGAGTCATAACCAGGAAAGCGCTTGGTGCTGCAGAAGTAAGGGGACACCAGAACAGCGTGTGAGACTGAAGTATTTCATTGAACAGGCTTCCACACTCAGTAATACCTTGACTGGAAAATGGAAGGGTCAATTTCATCCGCGTCATTAAGTTCATTTAGCATATTAAGCAAACAGTGCCACATCCATCACTTATCTCGGTCAGGGTTGCATACGACACTAGAGCCCATCCCAGGCGGCACAAAGTCAAATACAATGACAAAAGAACGAAGAAACATTAAGGAAATTAACAAGTATCAGCCCAATTCAGAAATGTTGGATAAAAGTAACCTGTTCCATGCTCTGAATAAATAATTAAATTCTCAAATCTAAAAGGTGTTAATTTTCTGTAAAAGCACATTAATTGCCAGCCAGGTGAATCTCAGCAGTAAATCAATGTGCGACTATAGTCTTTAATCCTAACTGCCGTTACCTAACGAAAACTATTAAAGCAAAGAAATTGCTACAAATAACTTAGACAAAAACAACAAAAGTGCTTCAGGCTGAGGACCACAATGTGTGGTCAGTGATTAAATATCAAAATGATGTACTGATGTAATGCACCTACAGTCAAGCCATACTTCACAGTTTTATTTAAACTAACTGAATGAGATGGTATGCAAGTCCAGGTTGAATAATTGGTAAACAGTAAATAATTCGGGTATCACACATAACCCAACTGAGTATCAAGGGGTAAGCTACATAAAGCTAAATTAATAAAACAATAGCTGAATATATTTTTAAATTTCTTTGCCTCCGCAGCCATTTGTTAAAAAACCTATGATGCATTTTTTCAAGTGCATTAACCCAATTACACAATCACGACACGTTTGGATCCGCATCAGGCAGTTCCTCACCTTCACAGCAGTGCATTTAGAAATAGCTTGTAATGCATTAACCCTTACAAATATTAGCCACCTACACATATAAATACTAATGGCGATAAACTGCAAAGATTAATAACATTTCACTTTGGACTTAAGACCCCAGGATCCACTGCAGAAGCCTCCACTGATATAAATGGACTGCATTTATATAGCGCTTTTCTACTCCTACGAGTACTCAAAGCGCTTTACATTTCATGCCTCACATACACCCATTCATACACCGGTGGCGAAGGCTGCCATGCAAGGTGCCAACCTGCTCACCGGGAGCAATTTGGGGTTCAGTGTCTTGCTCAAGGACACTTTGATGGGGTCAGGAGGAACCAAGGCTCGAACCTGCAACCCTCCAGTTGCCGAACGATAGCACTACCTCCTGCGCCACCATCTTCCCCCAACTCTGGGGAAAATATATTAAACTCCAGATATAACACTCTGGAGCACACTAAGCCAATGTATCTGTACTCCGGAGTGTGTGATTCCAAAACACCTGTACTCATAGTTGTAGGAATGTCAAAGCATCATCGTGTCATTTATTCGTTAATTTTTAAAATGACCTAAAATCACTGTGTAATTTTATAAAAATCAGTGCTGCACGCACTTCAATACAGCACAGCATGGAACCAAGCCCAGGATGTGGCAGCAGAAAAGCCCAGCCAAAGTCTCAGCCAAGACATGGTGATGGAAACACAAAAATGCTCACAGACTAATAGTTTTCATTCTCTATACTCCTTAATCAAATGCACCGATTAAATCATATAGAACCAAGTACACCAACTGTGGATTCTATAATCCAATAATTTGTACATCAACTGATAAGCAACCAACCAATCAGGCTCAGTATTAGTTTCCAAATCACAATTACAAATTACCATTACAGCTTGATACAACATGAAAATCTACAAGCTAGTTAAAGCAGAAGTTCAGAGGTCTCCTGGAACAAAAATCAGCACACCCTGAAAAACCCCTGCAAAACTATACAAAAGATTATGACACTTACTTTGACATCTAGAAGCTGGATCATTAAAACAAGCATTTCTGAGTAGCAATGAATCACACACTAATCCTGTTGTTACCTGTGAGGTATGGACAATCCGCCATCCACTGCTCCCTTTAAGGCCCCAAATACTTTGTTTCCGGTCGTAGTTCTGGCAAGTCCTGCATCCAGGTAACAACTGAAGGCACCCGGCTGTCCATCGATGCTCTCCACATTGAATTCATCCCCAGTCACCTCTACCTGACCTTCATAGACTTTGTCCAGGCCAAACTTGTTCAAAAGCTACAGAGGGCAGCAGGCATAGACATCGCAGGCCAGTGAATAAATTCTCATAATTAATTACATTATACCGGTGAATGTATGCATCTTTCAGTGGTGCGGCACCTTCATAACAACCAGGTAATATTGAATTTAATTTAATTATCGTTGGCTTCATGTGCTGCAGATTGGGATTATCGTGCAATACGCTGCGCGCGCATCTTCTCCGCAGCCGAGTCGAAGGTGAACAAACCCCGAATAACCTGCTTACGATAAGAGCGCAGAACAGAGTTCAGTCTTACCCTACGAGCCAAGAGCAGACCAGTGCAATAAGCTGCAGCGTAGTTTGTGAGGCCCACCGAGACGCCGTACTTCGGCAGCTCGTGGGAATAGGCCGCGCAGACGATCACATCCCCTTCGATCCTAGCGTAGGCGATCTGAAATACAGCCGACAAAGAACTATATAAAAAAAAAGTCCAAATAAATAAATAAAAAATATCCGTGTTTGTCTAAGCTCAGCCAGCACTCTGTCCCAGCTACAGCGAATATCAGAATCAGAATCGCGTTTATTGGCCAAGTATGTGAGTGAACACATACAAGGAATTTGATTCCGGTCGATGGTGTACAAGTATAAAAGCAACAAAAAACTACAAACAAAAATCAGTACACCCTGAAATGGTAACTGGCATTTCAGAGTGAAGTGTGTACTGTGTATTGCATTCTTTAAAGAAACAAAGCCATGAAGAGTGAAAACAGTAAACAATTCGTAACTCACTTGGCAAACTATGTTCCTGTTGGAGAACCTGACAATCATCCTGTACTTGGGTGTGTTGTACTTGTTCTTGTCCTGGATTACAAGGCGCTTACGTGCAAAGTAGTCTGTCTTCCCCTCTTAAAAATAATATCAATGCAGAACAACATCGTTATGCTGACCAGAAAGACAGGCGAAAGCAATGCTTACGATAACTTTGGAAAATATTCAATTCACAAGCAAAATATACCTCGCCTCCTCCTGAATTTCACCTGGAACCTCTTGAAGTAGGATTTATTCTTCACGACTTTAACGAAGCCCTGGTGGGGGTGAAAATACTGTCATTCAGTGCTTTCCATTATATCACAATGTCAGCATTACACTAAATGTTGGTGTGGGCCCGACGATAAACATGAATGCTTGAAAGATGTTTGTTCCTGTTATTTAAAATAATCTGCTGGTTTGCCTGGTGCAGCAGCATTTGCATAAACAATTAATTCAAGTCAGATACCGGCAGGTAAATCACACGACTACAACCATATAACTGAGGGTTTACTGGGCACTGTTTATAAGAAATTTTGGAAGGAAGTCGTGCGAGCTGCTTATCAGCCCACGCTGATACAGAAGTGGGCCCAATACATCAGTGACAATCTTTCATAATCGAACGAATTGAAGATTATTACAGACGAGGTGACATCATTGAACGCTGAGCCAATATCTTGTTTGTTAATATCGGTTCGTATTTTGGCGATTTACTAACCATTTTGCAGCCTTCTGATCCCCTTATTCCGGAGAATTGAACGATGAACCTAAATCCTACACCCCGCCGACAATTAGAAAGGAAATGCCAGACTGCGCATGTCACGTCATTGCGTCACATTTCCTTAACGCTGGTGTACAAGACTGTGCAAGTAGTTCAATTTAAGAGCAAGCAATTTGTTTTTAACCATTTGTGTTTTTGATTGCTACCACTTTCTTCTGCATTATAATTTTCTCGAACCTTACATCTTATTTACACAAAATATTGTAGCGCTTGACAAGTCCAAACGTCACGGCGGCAACAGAATTTTATTATAATCCTTAAAAGAACTAAACAAAACAATAAGCATCATTCCAACACACTTACCAGGGAAACAGCTGCGGTCTGATGCCAGACAGTATGGCACACGTGGTGGGTAATTTACACAGGGGTGCTGTAAGAGGGGAGAGGGGGAAGCTAGGACGATTCCAAGAGCCCCGGAGTGACAGGGGCCCTAACATTTTCTGAAAATAACTGGATTTGTCTGGACTGGGGGGCCCAATATGAAATACTTTCATGGGGTCCAAAATCTTTAGCAATGCACCTGAGTTTCCATGATGTATTGACACGAGAGCATCAGACAGGATTCACAGAGAACACAGGCAAAGGCTTGCATGACAATCAGAAAAACCAGAAGTATGCCTTTTTTTCAAGAACACACAATAAGGGGGGTATTTTTTCGAGCATGCAAGGAAATGCTAATAGGCTCCGCTATGCGGAACCATTTCATAGGTGCTACAATATATATCTAACCTATACATTTTATGGACAGGTTCTGGGTTGGTGTTGCATGTTAGACTCTAGATTTCACTGCCAAAAATACAGAAAATACTTTGATGGATGAGATTGTGTAAAGAGGAATGGTCTCAGATGCCCTGCTCTGTATTCTCCAACCTTATAAAATGTTATAGGTGAAGATTCAGTGCTCTAATACTGGCAAAGGGAGGTTGTATTAAATGTACAGGTGCCAATAATTGTGGCACATGTGTTTTTATTGAAAATAATTATTACTTGACGAAGGATTTGTTTTTCTTTGAATAAATTTATTTCAAAGAAAGGTGGGATTTTTCTAATTTTTTCAGTGTCAGACGAAGCTACTGAAATGCAGATTTTACACATCTTTACAAGAGGTGCCAATAATTGTGGAGAGTGCTGTATATGTATATCTGTATATGGTGGTCAGTGCCATCATGTATGCTGTTGTCTGCTGGGGCAGCAGCCTGAGAGTCTTCAATTCTGATATTAGTCGATAGGGACACCGGGCTGCTTATTGAATATATTGTAAAATTAATATAACTTATAAACATCAAAATTTATAAATACTACATTTTATATATTACAAATTTTACAGTCAAAAGGGACCGGCATCCCATGAAGGATCCTGCTCTGTGCTTCCTGGGATAGAGTACAGAGACTCATCACAACGCTTAGACCAAATCTAAAGATGGACATATAAATTATTTGTGAAAGGGACCATTTTTGGCATCACTGTAAATTCTGGGCCACACTTCGCAGGTAATTACTTCGGAACGGAACGCACCCTATATTTCCGCGCAGCGTCATATTGTTGTGTACTGCACGTGTCAGCGTGAACCTGCGTCGTCATTTCCTGCGCAAATGCGGAAGTTGGTTTTATATTTCCATACATTGTAATGTCGTGAAACCAGTTGGAATATCGTTGAAAGTTTGTGCATGTCGTAACGGTTGTTGGATACTAACCCTTTTCATAATTTTCCCTTTTTGTTTGTGATATAAAGGGGAGCCCTTTCATAATCATCGGAAAGGAGAGCTGTTGTTTGCTTGATGTCGTTTCCGGGGATATTCTCTATGCGTATGGCGGTTCGTAGTCTTTGAATGTATGAAGAATACTACAAAATATAAGTCGAAGTGATCGTATAAAATCGTCGCATCGTTAAATTACATACAATGCAGGTGGGTGAACATTGCCGAGTGTGTTAAATGCTTGTATTCGTAATTATTCTTTGTTTTCTGATATGTGGCGACTAACCGCGTTACTTTTCCCTCTTTTTGGCAGCAACGCGAAGAAAAACAGCTGGAGGCATCCATAGACTCTCTCATATCTCGGGTGGCGCAGCTGAAGAATTCTTTGCATAATTTTATATTCAAACTGGAGAATGAATATGACAGATTAACTTGGTACAATAGCTATACATTTGTAAACCAACTTCTGGGAATATCGTTCCGATTTTCGGTCGGTGTAACTGCCTAGATACATTGCTGAAAATATAAAAACTGGGTGTGGTGTGGTTTGGATGGATGGATAGCTGAATTAATGAATGATTGAAGGAGTGGATGGAGGGATGGCATAGCATCTATCTTGAAAAGAGCAGACATTAATGGAAACCCCTATTGAGTGGTTTTCCTTTAATTTTTTTCTTTGTCCCCGATGCTCCAGTTTTGTTCACCTGTTTTTATTATTATATATCTGTTTTTGTAGGCCTTCTGTGCTGGACAACTTTGCTCTCCTTTCTGGCCAGCTGAACACCATAAACAAATTACTGAAGAATGAAAAGACTCCGTCATTACGCAACCAAGTCATAATTCCCCTGCTGCTCTCTCAAGACAGAGATGAAGAACTTGCTGTAAGTTTAAGTCAAAAAATATAATTTACTTATTTTTTTGGTTTACATTAAAAATTTGCCTTAAGCAACATCCATGGTATGGAATATGTATACCAAGAAGTTTAGATGCACTGTAGTATAATTAATAATAGGCATATTTTAGCAATACCAGCCTTTAGAGGTTTTAGTTTACAGGGAAATTAATTTTCTTGGATTGTGTGCATTTCCAAAATTGTGGACAATTTAAACTATGCCGTATGTCACTCCTTTGTTCACTTGTCACCCCCCCCCCACACACACACACTTTATTCTGCAGAAACTAACTGAGTTACGAGTGCCAGTGTTCAGTCATGAAATTGTGCCAGATCACCTGCGCACCAAGCCTGACCCAGAAGTGGAAGAACAGGAGAAGCAGCTGAGCGCTGAAGCTGCTCGCATTGGGCTCGATGTTGCACAGGTAAGAGTTTCACGCCCAGCTTTTCAAACTAAGTTAGCTGAATATTTATCTGTGGTTTTGCATGTGTTCAGCCCGTTGAATGCTACAACGATCAGCCATAGCGTCCAAACCACTGAATGGTGATGTGAATAACATTCATTATCTTACAATGGCACACATCTTCACCATGTTGCTTTCCATCAAGCGCATAGATACATACGCAGATGAGAGGAAGCTTGGGGATCACCGCACCGCATCAGCCGATGTGCAGTGCCCCTGGAATTGGAGGTTAAGAGCCTTGCTCAAGGGTCCATCAGAAGCTTTAGTCTGCCGGCCAGGTTTTCATATGACGGTGCTCGGCCTCCAGTACGACACATTGTCAGTTGTGTACCCCAGGGTCATTGGGTGTTTCAGCCTTTTATCACAATACACCCTCGCTCGAGGCCGGACCACCACAGGCTGATCAGACCTGGGTGTGTACTGCACCGGAGGCTCCACAAGTAGCCCAGCTTGTCTCTTTGCGCTTCAACCACAGCCAATGGCTGCTTCTTATGGCAGTATCTGCAAGCTCCTTGATGGTCTTCTGCTGAGCCTGCCCTCTAACACCACCTCCTTCAGTAGCATTGTGGTGGAACTAGCTACAAAGCCCCTGCAACCCACCTCCACTGGCCGCACAAATACTTTCCAACCCTGGTCCTCTGCTTTAGCTGCCAGGTTTGCATATCGCATCTTTTTCCTTTCGAATGCCTCATCGATTGCTTCCTCCCATGGGACTGTCAGCTCTACAATGAAGACACATTGACAGTATTTGGACCAAAGGACCAGGTCTGGTTGCAGGTTGGTTGCTGCGTTTTCAGGCGGGAAAGTGTGCCTCTGATTTAAGACCACCTGCATTTCCCGATCCCAGGCTGCATTCAGCGGACCTGAGTCTGGAGATGTTCTTTTGGCCTGCTGCTTCTCCCCCTCCCAGATGAAAGATGTTTGTAGCCAAACGGTAGTTCTGATTTCCACAGGCATGGCTACCCTCTTGGTCTCTAGTGCAGCCGCCAAGCACCTCAGCACTTGGTTGTAGCGTCAGGTGTATCTGCCTTGGGTAACATCCCACCAGGATGTTTTAGAGTTGCTGGGACAGCACACTGGGCACAGGCCGGATTCTCTCCAAACCAAAGGTGTAAGTTTGTTGGAGAAGCCACGACATCATATGTGGCTCTGATGGTAAAGCTCAACATATTGGACTCCATGTTCCACAGCTCGCTCCAGGTTATCTGTCTCCTCTCCACGCCATCCCACTTCATCCAGCGGCCTTGCTTGGCTTGGGACACGGCCCTTGCACACTTGACTACTTCCTCCTGGTGTTGCACCTCCTCTATCACCAGGCACCATCGTTCTACTGGTGTAGACTTCTGCCATGTGGGTGTTGTTGTTCCCAGTCCTAGGCCCTTTGTGCCAATTTGGACTTAGCCCACTATGCCCAGATGTCTCAGGGTGGTCTTCGCTTGTGCCATGGCTACTCCTGGCCTCCACTTCCTCCCTGTTGCCAGGGTGGGGGCAGCACCTCTGACCAAAGGATCCCAGGATTCTGTGAGGGTCATTTCAAGCCTTGCTTTGGAGCATTTGTACTCTTCCACCAGACTTGAGAGAGAGAGCTCCATCGCCATACAGGCCTATGCTACTGAGGCATCTGGGTAGTCCAAGCTAGTTCCGCACCTGGGCATTCACCAGCCTCTCTAGCCGCTTGACATGGGATAGGGTGACCTCATAGATGGAAACTGGCCACATGAGGCACGGCAACAATCCAAACTGAAAGCACCAGAGCTTCAGCTTCCCTGGAAGAGCAGTGTTATTTGCTTAAGGCCACTGATGGTGTCCTTCTTGAGTTGCTCCACCTGTTCGGAGTCTTTAAGCTCTGCATTGTACCATCTTCCAAGGCTTTTGATGGGCTTTTTCTGAATCATTGGTATCGGCACTTCATTAATATGGAACCTCTCGCTGGTGAGCTGGCCCTTGACGATGGAGATACTGCAGGATTTTTAGGATTTGATCTCCGTTTGTGCCCACTTGATGTTGCCTGCTGGACAAATTCCAGGGTGTCTGGTGCATGCCTTAGTTGATGTTATAGTCGTCATGTCATCCATAAACGCCCTAATCGGGGGAAGACGCAGTCCGCTCTTCAGGTGTTCACCTCCAACCACCCATCGAGAAGCTCGGATGATTAACTTAATTGTGTAGTGATTGTGTTACTACCTATAGAAAGTAACAAGGATCATTTTCAAAGGTTTTTTCATTTCCTGTTTCCTTTTCAGTCAACCGTACTGTTTATCCCAATATTCTAATTACAGAAACACATCCAGGCTTTGAATAAAATCTGCTCAAACCTGTTGGAAAAGTTGAACAATCCTCGAGAAGACAGGGAGACGGAAAGTGCAGGTAAACTGCCATTTCTCTTTAAATTGTACTTTAGTGAAGCTCGACCGTGATAGAACTGTGGTTTACATCATGCTTGCTCTCACCTTCCTGCCCTCAGCTGCACGACAGAATAAGCCGTTCTTCAACCCAGCGGACACGACCGCACTGGTAGCAGCAGTAGGATTTGGGAAGGGACTTGCCAAGTGCAGGCCTCCAGGACCAGTAACACCAGGACAACCGGGTCAAGGGCCCATAATGGCGGGGGGACCCTCCCTCCAGCAGGTGGCTGTAAGTGG
Organism: Brienomyrus brachyistius; assembly: GCF_023856365.1. NCBI lineage: Eukaryota > Metazoa > Chordata > Actinopteri > Osteoglossiformes > Mormyridae > Brienomyrus > Brienomyrus brachyistius. The sequence continues at coordinate 29,584,602 of NC_064533.1, forward strand.
CTCCTCAAACCAGCAGGCAGCTATTGGGGGACCAGTACCACCTCAGCAGCCTGGCCAGCCAGGTAAGCCTTCTTCTCAGAACCAGATAAGGAAGCTGATATGTATGGATTTAGGTAGTTAAATCCTTATGAAAGGATTAGCCAATGATCTCATGATCTGGCATCAGAGGTCTAGAAAACCAGTGAGCACATATGTGACACTGAGCACATATGTGACAGATGAACCTTGACCACAAACCTTACTTCAGTTGTCTGCTGTAGACATGAAGATAGTCTTTCTTTCAATGTTGGTTTATTTCCAAGTTTCTCCGCAGCTTAGAACATCTAAAGCGCCTGAACTTTGCTGCTGATCTGGCAGAAATGAAAAATAGAGTCCCCAGAGTTAGAAATTTTATAGCCATGTAGAAATTGTAGAGTTTTTTTTTTTTGTTTGTTTTCAGGTTTAGAAATGTATAATTTTCACCATTCACCAATATATCAGAGTAACTTAACAGAACTTAGTGCTACTTCTTTGCTTACACTGGGATAACTAAAGCTTCATTTAAAGTGATACTAGATTTAGCTACTTTGGTCTCTTGTGCAGATTCTCCATTATTAAGATACAATTTTAATTCTTACTACAGGGAAAATGCCAAGCAACATAAAGACAAATATAAAGTCTGCCTCAGCTTCAATGCACCCCTACAATCGATGAGCAGCTTTTGATCATTATTGGAAGACGGAAGACACTAATAGCTTCTTGACCCTAGAGTGGCAGCAACCCTGACTCCTGGCCGCAGAACCTACTGTTATCCATCTGGCTGTACAGAAAGTGTTTCGACACATCAGTTTTTATGCATATGTTTGACAACTTGTGGTCTGTATGAAGTATTTTTCGCATAAACTTTCAGTAATAAAGATGTTCTTGTTTCTCTGTTTTGCTTTATTAATATCATAGTAGGGTTGCACGGTAACCTGATACTAAAAATTGATACTTTGATTATGCGAATGGCTATTTGATCTGGCTAAAAGGAGTCTATCTCTTTAAGAGCAACACTGACAGTTGTGATGTGTATGACGTGGGGGAAACAACCCGGAACAACGGCAAAGAGTGAGATGCCTTTTTTCACCTGGATCAGAGAAGAGATGGCAGCAGCTGAATTTATTGACAAAGTGAGGAGTGCAAAGTGAGATATGGAAATGTTTTGCCTGTAAGGTGGACAGAAGAGGAGATTCTCTTAACGCAGTAGCAATGCTGTGTAAGCGCTTTTATAGAGTGTGTTTCTTAAAGGAAGGCAACACATCGAACCTAGGCAGATATGTGTTTTGACAAACATCCTGACCTTTTCAAAGAATTCAAAGACCAAGAGGTGATGGTTGACTAGTCCACTCCCTTATGTCCAGGAAAGAACTCTGAGTGATCGAAAAGTCTCTCCGCAGCTGTAATATGCAGTGATGTGTCGGTTCATTTCACGAGCGACCCAAACTCACTAATTATATTGAACCCCATAGTCAAACTGCTAAATTTAAAAGACAAAATGATGCTCAACCTGCTTTTTGACAAATACGCTTAAATGTTATTTTAATTGACCCACCCACATGTCATTGGCTGCCGATGATTGGTCCCACCCGATCTACACTGCACCTGACCCCTATGGCCCTTCCTGCAGCTTGTGGGGGCACAGGAGGGTGGACCCATGTTACCTTTTTGGGCTATGCCTAGACAACCTCTTCTATGTGTACAGATGCGACCATCAGGTGCTTGCCCATGAGCTTCACCCCCTAGGCCTGGTCCCCGGAGCAGCTTTATGCAGCTTATAACATTGGAGGACCGTATTATAGTGACTTTTATATTGAAATTTTAACGCCGGAAACTGTTTCCGCGTGCTGACATCATGTTCAGGGACGTATTGTGTAAATAAAACGGAATGGCAAATGCTCCTGAGAAGTTGAGTGCTTCTGTTAGTTCACCTGTTTGTGACTAAATTACTTCAGCTTATGCGAGATAACTGTGAGATCTAAATATAAAATGTCGTCCTTAAAGTTTTGCGCTAATTTGTCATGGATGTTCACTGAATTGCAAGGATTCCCGCAGCGCATGTATGCAGCAGCGGCGGCTGGGTTTCTGGCTGTGGAGGCAGCTTGGCTTTACGTTGCAGATATAAATGAGCTAAAAGAAGCCAAGCGGCGAACTGGACTCCGGGTCGTACTCATTAACACTCCTCCTGGTAAGGCAACCAGTGAGTAACTTGCAGACATGTTTGTTTGGGGGAAATGATAGCTTTTATCTTAAAATAGAAGTTTATAAACTGACCGTGTGGCGGATTAACGGTTTAAGTAATTACCTTACTGGCTCATCTTTTCTGGTTCGTTTATTCGCAACCCAAGTATTCAGGTACAACAGGTCATGCAAATATTTTACATCAATGCGCTTATTATGCGCAAAATATGTTTGTCCGGCGTGACTGGAAAGCTGGATTGTAAAACCAATTCATCATACGCACCATCTGTATGTTAAAAAATAAACAAATTGTAAATCATATATATATATATATATATATATATATATATATATATATATATATATATATATATATATATATATATATATATATATATATATATATATATGGATAGAAATATGGAAATAGGAATTTAGGATTGGTTTTGTTCAAGTCTATTAATCTGGAGAGATACACAGACCGAGCAGTTACTAGTGCTTGTCTGTATTTAGAGAGGCTCTATTTCCAGGCAGATTTGAAAACTTCTAGTTCAGTTGAGTGCCATTTGCGCTCTAGCTTGCGTGATGTCTGTTTGATTTTACGTGTATGATCAGAGTACCAGGGGGCAGGTTTGTTATTTCTATGCTTTATCTTCTAAAGTGGAGCTACACCATCTAGAGTCCTGCGGAGGGATTTTTCCATGTTTGAAGTTGCCTATTCAAGTTCATTTGTGACCCGTCGCCACGAAATTAGTCTTACGTCGCACTGGTAGAACTGCACCCATAAGACTCATTTCGTGGTGATGGGTCACATTTACACACGATGCTTCAGATGTAAGGCTGAAGGACTGTGGAAGTTGTTTCATAAATGTTGTTGTAGTTAGTACGGTAATGGAACGTCTGATTCTGTACTTTGGCGCTGTGGTCAACAGGAGGCTGTACTGGATTTCAAATGTTAACAAGTAATGATCTGAGAGCAGAGGATTCTGAGGCATAATAGATACATGTTCCACCAGGATTCCATGACTAATAATCAAATCAAGGGTATGGTTACAGGCATGAGTAGCCCGACTACATTCTGACATACACCTACAGAATCAAGAATACCTGTAAATGCTATTTTTAAAGGATCACTATCTTTCTCCATATGAATGTTAAAATCACCCGCAATAACGGCTTTGTCAGTACTGACCACCAGGTTTGTTAAAAATCAACAAATTCCTTATTACTGTACGGCCCAGATGGTCTATACACAATAACAATGGTGATTTGGGGTGAAGAACTACAAAGAGAACAAGAGTTTCAAATGTGCTGAAACTCTCACCACATTTCTCAGACACTCCAAAGTTGGACTGAAAAATTGCAGCAACACCACCACCTTTGCGATTTGGTCAAGGGCTGTGCTTATAACTGTATTCCGCTGGAGTAGATTCATTTAGTGCCATGAATTCATCTGGTTTAAGCCAGGTCTCAGTAAGGCATATGGCACCAAGACTAAAATCAGTAATTATTTAATTTATTAATGACTTAGGAGCCAGTGATCTTACATTCAGCAGTTTAAGTTTAAATATTGCATCACAACTGTTTTCTAGTAACGGATTCATTGTGATTTTTATTAAGTTATTATGGCACACACTACGGTGAAATAGTCTTCCATGATTAAAAATGCGGGGAATAGACACAGTCTCAATAAAATGGAACACCATATAAATCAACCCCCCCATCCTCTATAGTTTTTAGAATTGCTGGAAGGATCAATTGGAAATATGACAGCCAATAAAGGCCAGATTTAGTCTAGGTAATAGGTGATTTTTTTTTTCAAATACAACAGCTAGAATATTATGCAATAACTTAGCTTTTTTGGGTTTTCATTTGAGGTGTATGTGTTTAATTGCAGTTTTGTTTATCTGTTATACTGATTGAAAACATTTTGTTTTATGGGATTTTTTTGGGTGGAAAATCTTTAATCTTTAATACAGTGGTACCTTGGTTTGCGAGCATAATTCGTTCTGGAAACGTGCTTGTAATCCAAAGCACTTGAATATCAAAGCAAATTTACGCATAAGAAATAATGGAAACTCCGATGATTTGTTCCACAACCCAGAAATATTCATATAAAAATTATTAATGCGAAATATTAAGTAAAAATACCTTTTGAAAAAAATCATAGATGATGTGAGGGAGACGAGAGAGAGGAGACGGAGGAGGGTTACTTTGTAGGATGACTTTCACTATAACTAATGGAATCACTGCTATCTGTTGGCTCACTGGAATCTTTTTCTTTTTGTGCGACTTTAACAAGGAACCTATCCAATGAGAGTTGCTTTTGCCTCCTTTTCCATTTCGTGGAAATGTGACATTGCATTGTCGTTAAACAGATTCATCGCTCGCACTTCTACGGCCTTATTCAAGTGGTGCTTTTCTACTAAATTTTGACTATACAAGGGAGGCACACAGACCCACACCAAGTATGGGAAACGATTACCCACAATCCTGCAGCGAGAGAGAGAGAAGAATCATCGGCTCAGTTGTGATCACGTAACGCTAGGCAAAGCGTATACGCAATACTCCTATTGCAAGACCATGCTCGTTTATCAAGTTAGAATTTATAAAAAAATTTGCTTGTCTTGCAAAACACTCGCAGACCAAGTTATTCACAATCCAACGTTTTACTGTATTCTTAAATGAGCTGGGTAGTTACAGGGAAATGTTTTGTACATATTGGAATAACGCATGTGAATATCTGAAAATGACTGTTTGCAGGTGACATTAAGGCTGGGGAACTCGGTCTGGGTGCTGTCCCTGGCAGGCAGGCAGAGTTCAGACGGGGCTTGGAGAGTGCAGTGATGTTAGCAAAAGCCTTGGACTGCAGCAGGTAAACACTTTTGGTGTGTATGTATGTATATATGGTTTATCCAACAACCTTTGCATGTTTGTTGCAGTGGTAATGAGTCAGTAATTCAATAGAAAAGAACAATAAATGGCCAGATTCCCAAACAGGCATCATGCACTGATCTTAATTAGTTAATCATGGTTTAAAAGTTTGTTAGTTACTTTTTGAGAGTGGAGTTCCTACATGGTTCTTCCTGACCATGGTGAAAGTGGCTCGCAGGTTCCTTGACCTTGCAAAAGTTCAGGGTCTTCAGGTTACTGGATCCTGGTTCCGATGCCCTGAGCCACATCGTTGGACTCTGACACTGGTTGTGCAGTAAAGGAGATCGATCGCATGCTTGTGGGCAGACGCTGAAAGCTCCTACAGAACTGCAGCGTCTACGGAAATGCCTAGTTTGTGAATTCTGACCACAGACTTGTCATTGATATTCTGAAGATCCAGCTTAGCTCCAGCAGGCTACCACCTACTGGGAGGATAGTAGCCTAGCCAGACTCCAAGATCAGGCTGTTTATAATGAATTTCCATGCAGTTTGCGTGAGGGACTTGCAGACGTGGGTGTGACTGCTGATTCTAATGTGATGTGGGAGACCTTCCATGATAAGACACTGAGGGTTGTGTTGGTGTATACCAGTGTTTTGAGAGGGAGGTGTTTCGTCTTGCAGGGGAATGGATATTATTGAGAGGAGTCGCATTGCATTATTTCATGGCAGCACATATACACTCATAGCTTGTGTTCAGAATTCATTACTGTAAGTCTGTCGCCAAATGGAAATTAGGAAATCCATTTTTTTCGAGTGTTGGTGCTCTGTCACCAGAACAACCACCACATCCTGCATTGATGGTGTATTTTCTTATTATATCCTTTTCGGGGATGCATCAAGGCGCATTAGCGTTTACACTGCAAAAAATAAGTGATCAAATTTATTCCAGACCACCTCAGCAAGTGATCAGATCACAATGCGTCTTGGGTGTCATTTATACTTGTATTTGTTACTGCGATCAGATTTTAAAACCAAGTGTAAACAGACACAAGCACATGGACTGACACGCACAGACAAACAGACTGATACCGACAGAAATACAAATGATGCCAATATCATTTCAAATGACATGAAACAGACATAAATACAAAATGTACATTTTAACAAACCAGATGCATACTTTTAAAACAGGTTTTTAAAATGGTTTTAGAATTGCTCATCTTGCCAAAGCTTATTTGTCACTGACCCATTTACTGATCTTACCGACGATGCTATGATCTTCACAGAGTTAATGGAGGCCCTGATCGGGGGTCTCGAGAGAGTGCACGAGGGGTCTGAGTGTCTGTGTTTGTGAGTGTTCTGAAACCAAACCAAGATCCAGGCCTTTAATGACCTCTTGCACATAGCTATCAGCAGTGTGTCAACTTTAAGAGGTTCATTTACCTTGCAGTCACATTCAGTTGCTCAGGGAACCCCAATTGAGGCATATTGCCTACATTGTGAGGGAGCGTCAGTTACGGCACTATGGCCATGTGATGCATTTCTCTGAGGGTGATCCGCTCACAGTATCCTCATTGCTGAGGACCCGAGCGGCTGGACTAGGCTACAGGGACGCCCACATAACACCCGGCTGCGACAGGTAGATAAGCACTTTTGGAGGGTGGGACTGGACTCGTAATACATGTAAAAGTAATTATTAAAGTAATTAAAATGTAACCAGATACATTGCATAATTAGATATCAATCCTTCTCTTCTTTGCAGAATTGCTTCAACTGAGTCACATTGAAGGTTGTTTCGAGAATGAACAGAACATTTAAGGCACTCTCAACATTTTGTCTGTCCTTGTGTTTGTTTGTTATTGCGACTGATCTCTCCAGGATCCACTTGATGGCTGGGAGAGTGCCTCTAGGCATGGACCGAGCCTGCATTGCCATGGAGATGGAGGCCACCTTCATAGACAATCTGAAATTTGCAGCAGATGTCCTTTCAAAGGTTACTCATCCAGATAATTTGGGCAGCAAATTGTGAAATGTTAATGAGTTTATTTAATAATTTTTATTAGAAACGGCAGTGACAGATAAGATTAAATGGTAATGATCTATTATGTGAAAACACATTTATGAATATTGTCAGATGATGTTTTGTGGTCTGGTTTATAGGAAGGAATTCTTGGCTTGATTGAACCAATTAATACCAGGATAACAGACCCACAGTACTTCCTGGATACTCCCCATCAGGGTAAATTTCTCAATTATTCTTTTAAGCTGCTCACGGATGTTATATTATATTCGTTTTAAAAAGTATAATAATGAGAATCATTGTATTCATTCATTATTAAGTTTATTTACAAGTTATGATGATCACCCTCCAAATGACTTTATGAATTTTGAGGGTAAAATCGAAGGTAATGTATTTTACATGCTCCTAGCTGCTGCAATTCTGCAGAAAGTTGGCCGCTCCAATATGAAATTGCAGATGGTAAGTGAAACATACCAAAATGTTTATAATACAGTAAAATCCCATTATAACGGACTTCAAGGGACCTGACAAAACGGTCCATTATATCCAAAGTCCGTTATATCCAGAGTTGCTGTATGCCCAGAACACAACTACAGGACACCATTTACTCATGCCACACCCCAGCAGACAGACTTGTGGTACGTTATGTTATACATGTAGTAATCCAACATTACCTGACCAGATGCGTGACTATTATTAATCCCGACTTTGTATCTGTGCTGGATATCACCGGCACGCCACGCACCTTGTAGGCGGAGCCTGCATGTCCGTTATAGCTGAACAAAGTTACAGCTAAAAGCAGCCCTGGTGACCAAATTGTTTGTCCGTTATAAGCGAAATTCCGTTATATGCGAGTACACTATATCCGATGCTTTTTCTGCATGTTCTTAAAGGTACACAGCCGGGACCAGCGGACCTCGTCCGTTATAGACGATATTCCGTTATAAGCGGGTTATAATGGGATTCTACTGTAGTAAGCTTCTAAATGGCATGTGATATCTTTCTTTATGTGAACTGTGAGTAATGCCTTGTTTTCCTTATTCAATATTTCTTTTATACAATGCCACTGAAAAGCAATCATTTAGTGTTTTTTTTATGTATTTTGCCTTCCATGGGCTCTGTGTTGTGGATCAACTGGTGATCCTGAATTTCTAGGGCTGTGGATTACGAACCAGCTGACCTGTCTCTACTTTGATTTTCTCTGGGTATTTTGAATGGTTTCCCAGGGCATTGGACACACTTATAATAGACATATTCATGTGTCCATCACTATGAAGAATTGAAAGGCAATTTATTTAATCTCATAATGGGCCTGGCATGTAACTTGCTCAAGAAGTCCAGTTTGGAAAGATATGAACTGCTGGTAGGAGTGCTGCAAGTGCTCCTTTGTTTTTAAGGCTTGTTTACATCATTCGTCCAATCTCTTCTTACAGGACATCTTCCATTGGCAGATAATGGATGGCAACTTAACTCAAAACATCCAGAAGTACTTCCCTATCATAGGTAAGTGAAATCACTCATGTAAATTGTGAGATTATTATAAGCCAAATTAGCAACAGGACTAATACACAAAGAATGAATTTTCCTCATGCAGCTAATGCTAATTATTGGTGCAGTTAGTTTGTTAAGCTTTTGGGGCTTTTTACACATAGTGAAAAATGACGTTTCGGTTCAGGTCATGTGCAGATTGCCCAAGTTCCTGATCGTAATGAGCCAGACAGCTCCGGAGAGGTGAACTTCCCCTACCTGTTCGACCTGCTGGAAACAGTAGGATATAAAGGCTACATTGGCTGTGAATATAAACCCAACAGTGAGTGGTTTTATGTCTGTCTCCAGAGTCAAATTACCATTTTAGCACTGAACATAAGATACAAGGGCAGGCATGGTTGTACAGTGGTTAGCACTCTTGCATCACACTTCTGGGACCGGGGTTCGAGTCTCCTACATGTGTGGAGTTTGCCTGTCCTCCCTCTGTGGATTGCTCTGGGTATTCCAATTTACCTGAGGTGTGAATACTGCTAATGGTTGCCACTCCATCATGGGGTACTCCCTGCCTTTCGCCTATAGCTTCGGCGGCCCTGCATAGGAAACGCAGGTATGGATGGAAGTACATTGGTTGTAGTATGGTCACAATATTGATGAGACATTTTAAATGACCTTTATCCTAGGATTGCTAATTAAAATACAAAATTAAAAATAGAAGTGTTTTATGGAAGTTCAAATGTGTTAATTTTAGTCTAAATAATCTTCTGTGATTAATTGAAAGCAGATTTATCCAAACATTAGAATTTTAGATGAAAAAGACAAAATATAACTCAACAGCTGCATTTTAGTGTGTGAATAATCGAAAATGGAGTACATCCATAAATTACATGCGAGGATGAGATGGAACTGAAGCGGTGTCATTTTTGTTACTTCAGGTACAACTGAGGCTGGTTTGGCATGGCTCAAAGAGTACTGGAGTAATCACAAGAGGAAAAACGCTGGTGTACCTTCATGTCCTTCAGATCCCTGAAGACTGTTGAGAGTCCAGTGGGTAGTATCATGCAGTATTTCAAATGTATAATTCACAGTAGTAAATTAATTGTATATTGCTTTCAGATCAATTACCAGTCCAGATGCAAAAAAAATTTAGTTAACTGTAAACCTTGTACGTTGCCCAGTATTACTTTTCCAGCTTTGTAATAATTTGCTGATTATTCTGTTGTTATATAATTCCTAGATATAATTTTTCATTTCTATATTTGGTTCCAAAAATTGTGACACTGTGAATGACCTCTAATCATATCATAGATATTCTGGACCTCAAAAAGGAAAAAGTTAAAAAATTTTTAACTGTTGTTATATTTAGATAGTTATAGTAATACTGGGACTAAATTGGTTTAAGCAGAAGAGCACTAAAAAGGATCACAATCACCAAACAACCACCAACACACATGAAGGGGAAACGCAGGGAGGTCAGATATCAGACAAAAAGACACACAAACAGTAGGTAGTTTACACAATGGCTAAAAATGTGCGAGGATCGGACAGGATTCATATATAACACAGACAAGGACACGTGACAATAGGGATACAACTCAAGTATTTACAATAACACATACAGGGGCTATTTACAATGCCCGCAGAGCATGTGGGGAAATGTTAATTAGCTCCACTACGTGGAGTTATTGCACTGGTGCTACAGTATATTCAGCTTCATAGCCACTGGTTTTATTGATTATAACCATGTACGTAGCTTGAGGAAAATAGTTTCCCTGCAATGTTTTAATAGATTAAAAATCTATTTCTCTTTATAGTGACATGTTTTATTCATAATAACTGTATATTTAGCCCCATAGAGACATTTCATTTTCTATGGTGCATTTGATTATCTCTCCGAAGTTGTAAATTCCAAGGTGTGTGATGTGTGATCACTGATTCCAGCTACAAATCACTGGTTCCAGCTACATCTCAAAACAAACATGGCTGCCTCCACGAACACACTGGTGTTGTGTATTGTTGCTTTATATTTTAGCAGATATGGAGCAAACAAACAAGAAACACAAACTAGTCAAACCACATTAAAAGCTTTATAATATTTTAGTAGATCCATAGCAAAATTCTTTTTTCGAGAAGCAATCAAACTACAAACAAAAGACACAAGTCTGGTAAAAAAATCTGATATTGCATGCTAGGATACTGTTTACGGTCATGATATAGTAATCGACCACATGTTTACACAAGTGGAAGCTCACACTTTGTGGAATATCACACATTGTTTCGGTATGTGAGACTAAGGAATAAGGATATAACGCCCATATTCACAAAAGGGGATAGAAGTAATCCAGCAAACTAAAGGCCAATCAGTTTAACTTGCATAACTGGAAAAATAATGGAAGCAATAATCCAAGTAAAAATGGTGGATTACCTAGATTCAAATAACATTCTGAGGGATAGCCAACATGGATTTAGGAGAGGTAGTTCCTTTTTGGCTAATTTATTCGAGGAAGCTACAAGAAAAATTGATCACATAAAGGCTTTCGATGTGATCTACTTAGATTTCCAGAAGGCCTTTGATGTTGTCCCACTTAAACGGCTCGTGCTTAAGCTCAAAGCTGCAGGGATTTTAGGAACTACAGCAGCTTGGATCAAAAACTGGTTAACAAACAAGAAGCAGCAAGTACCTATTAGAGGCAGAATGTCACAGAATGGCCGCAGTGTTATTTTAGGACCACTATTGTTCCTAATTTACATTAATGATATTGACACCAAAACATACAGTAAACTGGTTAAATTTGCAGACAGCACGAAGGTGGGTGGTATAGCACATACTGATAAGAACATAAGAACTATACAGAGACTATACGAGAGGAGGCCATTCGGCCCATCAAGCTCGCTTGGGGAGAACTAAACTAATAGCTCTGAGTCGTTAAAATCTTATCTAGCTCTGATTTAAAGGAACCCAAGGATTCAGCTTGCACTACATTATCAGGAAGGCTATTCCATACTCTGACTACACGCTGTGTAAAGAAGTGCTTCCTTAAATCCAGCTTGAATTGTTCTCCTGCTAATTTCCACCTATGGCCACGAGTTCGTGTATTTAAACTAATGCTGAAGTAACTATTTGGTTGAACAGCATCCAAACCTGTTAGAATCTTATATACCTGGATCATGTCCCCCCTCAGTCTCCTTTGCTTGAGACTGAACAGATTTAGCTCAAGTAACCTTTCCTCGTAGGACATTCCTCTAAGACCAGGAATCATTTTTGTGGCCCTACGCTGCACCTTTTCTAAGGCCACAATGTCCTTTTTACGATATGGTGACCAAACCTGCACACAATATTCTAGGTGAGGTCTCACCAAGGAATTGTATAATCTTAGCATTACCTCCCTATCTGCTACACCACCCACCTTGGTGTCATCTGCAAATTTCACCAGTTTACTGTATGTATTGGTATCCATATCATTTATGTAAATTAGGAACAATAGTGGTCCTAAAATCGAACCCTGCGGTACCCCACTATGAACGCAGGCCCACTGTGACATTGTGCCTCTTATAACTACTCGCTGTTTCCTATCTGTTAACCAGTTATCAATCCAGGTCGCTACAGTACCTAAAATACCTGTCGCTTTGAGTTTGAGTAGAAGGGGACAACATCAAAAGCCTTTTGGAAATCTAAGTAGATGACATCATAGGCCTTCTTATCATCAACTTCCTGAGTAGCTTCCTCCAAAAAACTCCAACAGATTTGTTAAACAGGATCTACCTCTCCTAAATCCATGCTGGCTATCCCGCAAAATGTTATTGGTGTCCAGGTAATCTACCATTTTCTCTTTGATTATAGCCTCCATAACTTTACCAGTTATACAAGTTAGACTGATTGGCCTATAGTTAGACAAATTACTTCTATCCCCTTTTTTGAAAATGGGCGTTATGAAGGCGTGCTTCCAATCAGAAGGTACCACACCTTCAGATAAGGATTTTTGAAACAGTAAAGTTAGGGGTCGACAAATAATATCCCTCATCTCTTTCAACACTATAGGTAAGATGCCATCAGGGCCCTGTGATTTATTTATTTTGAGCTTAGCTAGGCTTTGCAAAACACCTGCTTCAGTTTTATTTATATATATATATATATATATATATATATATATATATATATATATATATATATATATATTAGCTATAGATGATGCTGGATAGGTAATAACAGTGAATACCCGTGCAAAACTATCATTGAACTCATTTACTATATCAATGTCGTTTACTATTATAAGACCCTTACTATCCTGCAAATTAGTAATTTCAGGTTTTAGAGCTCTTTTAGAGTTAAAATACTGGAAGAAACTTTTAACGTCATCCTTAGCTTCCAATGCAACCATCCTTTCGACATTTCTTTTACCTCGTCTAATATCATTTTTTTAACTCGACCTGTAGACTTAGATATTCCTGCTTAATTCTGTCATCATCAGTTATTTTCCATTGCTGGAACAAAGCCCTTTTCCTCCTTACTTTATACTTTATTTCCCTAGTAAACCACCTAGGTTGCAATTTCCTAGCAGCACAGAGGCTAAAACGGGATCTTGATTTAATTAGCGACTGGGCTGATACCTGGCATTTAATATAGATAAATGTAAGGTAATCCATGCAGGGAGCAGAAATATAAATTGTGCGTTCGTTTTTCTCTCGTAACTCATAAATTCCAAGTTGAGTGACATCACGTCGGACAATCTCCCATTCGAGCTACCACAACTCAAAACAAACATGGCTGTCTCCGTGAACATGCTGCTGTTGCTGTTGTCTGAGCACAAAAAACTCAAGGAAAGAGTACTTGCCGTCAAAAACTATACTGAAGAGGAAGAACAGTGAAAAAGGTATGTGTTACATTGTGTACCCCCACAAAAAAAGGGAGGAATAAGCAAACATTTATATGATTCCGGCCATAATTTAGAGCCATTGTGATATAACCAGCAAGAAACAAACGAACCTTCACTCATCTGTAACACTTTTTAAATTTGTGAAATACGTTTGTGTAAAAGTGAAAAAGGTCCCAACTTGGAATTACTGTTGATGCTTATTTTTGATGACATATTTTGCAAAATTCTATGGTGACAGTTGATCGCCACGGATTTAATATTTACGGAAAACGACGAAAATACCTTGTGCTTACTGAAAATCCAGTACTTTAAACTCGCACATGAAATAGTCGACTGAGAATAACAGCAAATAAACGTATCATTTTTATCCAGGATTGCAGTAGCCTGTGCTGTCCCCCATTAGCTCATCGGGTGATGGTTGTGAAGACGGGCATAGAATGGGAGCGAATGATGAGCATGGACGACAACATTTTTTCGCCATCTGAGAGTGACCAAAAGTCAGTGCGACTATCTTCTACTGAAGCTACAGGAACAGGGACTAACGGAGGAACTGACCAGAGGGCTTCCATCTTCTCCTGTAAGACAGAAGATCTTGATGTTCTTGTGGTACATGGCAAACCAGAACAGTTTCAGAGAGATTTCTGACAAGTTTAACATTTCACAGTCAGCGGCACACGAAGCTGTGAGTGAAGTCCTTCAGCTATTCACTACTCTTGGACCCCTCTTTATCTCCAGGCCAACTTCATATGAGAAGAAAGCATCATCGGCCACTTTCCACCGTGTGCTTCCCCGATCGTACCCAGCTGTACCTTGTTGTTTTGCTCTGTCTTGTCTATTTCAGTCCCTGTTTTGCCTTAGTTCATTGTCTGTCATTGATGTTAGTCAGTGTTAGATGTTTCTTGCTCCCCGTTGTTCCAATAAATCCCCATGTTCCCCGATTCTGCCTGCCTGCCTGCCTGCCTGCTCTTTGCCCGCTTAACTAGCGTGTTCGCCACACACCTGACACAGACCACTTGCAATTACATTTATGACTATCAATACATTTAATGAAATGAACATTCTGAAATTTTTATAAAGTAGAGATATAGTGAAACACTGTTGACTGTTTAAGCTGCCATATTGAAATGACAACACAGGGTCAACTCGGACAAGAAAATTCTGTCCAACATCAACGTCATAAAAGAGACGTGTTTCCGACGGGAAGTGACGTTTTTCGTGACATTTTCATCCGAGTTCCAAGTTGGAAAGAAATAATCGAACGCTAATATTTTATGGGTTCCACTGAAATATAGGTAGCTGATTATGAGACTGACCAACATGAATGTGTGTATGTTGATACTTCCACTCTTCCCAGTGTGGGGAAGCAATAAAAAAGGCCAATATGATGTTGGGTTACATCTCTAGTTGTGTGGAGTTTAAGTCAAGGGAGGTGATGCTACAATTAAATAATTCCTTGGTAAGACCCTACCTAGAATATTGTGTGCTGCTTTGGTCACCGTACGTTAAAAAGGACATTGCTGCCTTGGAAAGGGTGCAACATAGGGCTACAAGAATGATTCCTGGTCTTAGAGGAATGTCTTATGAGGAGAGGTTACCTGAGCTGAATCTGTTTAGCCTCGAGCAAAGGAGACTAAGGGGGGACATGATCCAGGTGTGTAAGATTCTAACAGGTTTGGATTATCTTCAGTCAAATGGCTACATCAATATTAGTTTAAATATTAGAACTAATGGCCATAAGTGGAAATTAGTATGAGAACATTTTAAAATGGATTTGAGAAAGCATTTTGTTACACAGCATTTAGTTAGAGTATAGAAAAGTCTTCCTGTTAGTGTAGTGCAAGCTAAAACCCTGGATTCCTTTAAGTCAGAACCCCGGGCTACACTGGTGAGATCAGGTGCATTCTTTGTCTGTCTTCTCGTTAGTATAATGATGAGTATCCCCGCCTGTCACGCGGGAGAATGGCCGGTACTCTGAATCCAGTAATCCAAGTTCAAATCTCGGTTGGACATGCCACCTGGAAGATTACTTACTGCACTCTGCATGCAAGGAACGACAGTTGTCGCCTTAACAATATAGGCTTATGTCTTGTTGCCTGTGTACAT
Organism: Brienomyrus brachyistius; assembly: GCF_023856365.1. Classification (NCBI taxonomy): domain Eukaryota; kingdom Metazoa; phylum Chordata; class Actinopteri; order Osteoglossiformes; family Mormyridae; genus Brienomyrus; species Brienomyrus brachyistius. Next base: position 29,600,157 of record NC_064533.1, read on the forward strand.
GTTATTTTCTGGATTGTCTTGCTTCCTCTGGCTCCATTCATCTAAACCTAGAGAACGCTAATATTCCTGCAGCTTGAGTTTGGCGGCTTTATTTGGTTCACGGCTAAAAGTAACAGCACACTCCCCGTCGGGGAATCGAACCCCGGTCTCCCGCGTGACAGGCGGGGATACTCACCACTATACTAGCGAGGAGACGGACAAGTAACTCACCTGATCAAACGTTTCCCGTGGCTGTGGTCAAGATACGTGCTCCTCACATTCCATTGTGTTTGATGCTGTGATAGCAACATGACGGCAAACGATATTAATTAAACTTTACTCAGTGGAAGCGTCTCTATTGAGACAACATGAATGTACTGAATAAATGGTGAGATCTTGCCTTTCGCTTTCACAGTTCCGTTCGATTATGGCTTGCTCATTTAGATCAATGATTCAAATGGAGATTTGGGAATGACTCACACCTAATCTCTGTTCCATACGGACGCACACGCTACTGTCTTTCCCCCAATATACCAGAATAAATGAGATTTGAATTGATCTCCTAATGCCATGCCAGGTGAGTCAAGGTTGACAGGGTCCATTGGCTACACTGAAGAAGCAGAATGCAGCTGCGTCCAGCCTGGGTCCCATGGTGCAATGGCCAGCACTCTGGGCTTTGAATCCAGTGATCCGAGTTCGAGTCTCGGTGGGGCCTTCGTCTTGAAACATGCTAGATTCTGTGTGAAGAGACCAGCCGTTCTTCCCCTGAGAGCAAAGGGAAGTGTCTTTGCTGCTTTGCCCGTTTGGTTCAATTATGCTGCTTCTTCTTGCTCCGATCACCTCAAGCTACCATTCACTTCTGTCTGTCAGCTGTATCATACACAAACTGAAAATGTGTCTCTAAGATTGTACAGGAAGATGAGGTCCCATGGTGTAACGGTCAGCACTCTGAATCCAGTAATCCAAGTTCAAATCTCGGTTGGACATGCTACCTGGAAGATTACTTACTGCACTCTGCATGCAAGGAACGACAGTTGTCGCCTTAACAACATAGGCTTATGTCTTCTTGCCTGTGTACCCGTTATTTTCTGGATTGTCTTGCTTCCTCTGGCTCCATTCATCTAAACCTCGAGAACGCTAATATTCCTGCAGCTTGAGTTTGGCGGCTTTACTTGGTTCACGGCTAAAAGCAACAGCACACTCCCCGTCGGGGAATCGAACCCCGGTCTCCCGCGTGACAGGTGGGGATACTCACCACTATACTAACGAGGAGACGGACAAATAACTCACCTGATCAAACGTTTCCCGTGGCTGTGGTAAAGATACGTGCTCCTCACATTCCATTGTGTTTGATGCTGTGATAGCAACATGACGGCAAACGATATTAATTAAACTTTACTCAGTGGAAGCGTCTCTATTGAGACAACATGAACGTACTGAATAAATGGTGAGATCTTGCCTTTCGCTTTCACAGTTCCGTTCGATTATGGCTTGCTCATTTAGATCAATGATTCAAATGGAGATTTGGGAATGACTCACACCTAATCTCTGTTCCATACGGACGCACACGCTACTGTCTTTCCCCCAAAATACCAGAATAAATGAGATTTGAATTGATTTCCTAATGCCATGCCAGGTGAGTCAAGGTTGACAGGGTCCATTGGCTACACTGAAGAAGCAGAAAGCAGCTGCGTCCAGCCTGGGTCCCATGGTGCAATGGCCAGCACTCTGGGCTTTGAATCCAGTGATCCGAGTTCGAGTCTCGGTGGGGCCTTCATCTTGAAACATGCTAGATTCTGTGTGACGAGACCAGCCGTTCTTCCCCTGAGAGCAAAGGGAAGTGTCTTTGCTGCTTTGCCCGTTTGGTTCAATTATGCTGCTTCTTCTTGCTCCGATCACCTCAAGCTACCATTCACTTCTGTCTGTCAGCTGTATCATACACAAACTGAAAATATGTCTCTAAGATTGTACAGGAAGATGAGGTCCCATGGTGTAACGGTCAGCACACTGAATCCAGTAATCCAAGTTCAAATCTCGGTTGGACATGCCACCTGGAAGATTACTTACTGCACTCTGCATGCAAGGAACGACAGTTGTCGCCTTAACAACATAGGCTTATGTCTTCTTGCCTGTGTACCCGTTATTTTCTGGATTGTCTTGCTTCCTCTGGCTCCATTCATCTAAACCTCGAGAACGCTAATATTCCTGCAGCTTGAGTTTGGCGGCTTTACTTGGTTCACGGCTAAAAGCAACAGCACACTCCCCGTCGGGGAATCGAACCCCGGTCTCCCGCGTGACAGGCGGGGATACTCACCACTATACTAACGAGGAGACGGACAAATAACGCACCTGATCAAACGTTTCCCGTGGCTGTGGTAAAGATACGTGCTCCTCACATTCCATTGTGTTTGATGCTGTGATAGCAACATGACGGCAAACGATATTAATTAAACTTTACTCAGTGGAAGCGTCTCTATTGAGACAACATGAACGTACTGAATAAATGGTGAGATCTTGCCTTTTTTCTTTCACAGTTCCGTTCGATTATGGCTTGCTCATTTAGATCAATGATTCAAATGGAGATTTGGGAATGACTCACACCTAATCTCTGTTCCATACGGACGCACACGCTACTGTCTTTCCCCCAATATACCAGAATAAATGAGATTTGAATTGATCTCCTAATGCCATGCCAGGTGAGTCAAGGTTGACAGGGTCCATTGGCTACACTGAAGGAGCAGAAAGCAGCTGCGTCCAGCCTGGGTCCCATGGTGCAATGGCCAGCACTCTGGGCTTTGAATCCAGTGATCCGAGTTCGAGTCTCGGTGGGTCCTTCATCTTAAAACATGCTAGATTCTGTGTGAAGAGACCAGCCGTTCTTCCCCTGAGAGCAAAGGGAAGTGTCTTTGCTGCTTTGCCCGTTTGGTTCAATTATGCTGCTTCTTCTTGCTCCGATCACCTCAAGCTACCATTCACTTCTGTCTGTCAGCTGTATCATACACAAACTGAAAATATGTCTCTAAGATTGTACAGGAAGATGAGGTCCCATGGTGTAACGGTCAGCACTCTGAATCCAGTAATCCAAGTTCAAATCTCGGTTGGACATGCCACCTGGAAGATTACTTACTGCACTCTGCATGCAAGGAACGACAGTTGTCGCCTTAACAACATAGGCTTATGTCTTCTTGCCTGTGTACCCGTTATTTTCTGGATTGTCTTGCTTCCTCTGGCTCCATTCATCTAAACCTCGAGAACGCTAATATTCCTGCAGCTTGAGTTTGGCGGCTTTACTTGGTTCACGGCTAAAAGCAACAGCACACTCCCCGTCAGGGAATCGAACCCCGGTCTCCCGCGTGACAGGTGGGGATACTCACCACTATACTAACGAGGAGACGGACAAATAACTCACCTGATCAAACGTTTCCCGTGGCTGTGGTAAAGATACGTGCTCCTCACATTCCATTGTGTTTGATGCTGTGATAGCAACATGACGGCAAACGATATTAATTAAACTTTACTCAGTGGAAGCGTCTCTATTGAGACAACATGAACGTACTGAATAAATGGTGAGATCTTGCCTTTCGCTTTCACAGTTCCGTTCGATTATGGCTTGCTCATTTAGATCAATGATTCAAATGGAGATTTGGGAATGACTCACACCTAATCTCTGTTCCATACGGACGCACACGCTACTGTCTTTCCCCCAAAATACCAGAATAAATGAGATTTGAATTGATTTCCTAATGCCATGCCAGGTGAGTCAAGGTTGACAGGGTCCATTGGCTACACTGAAGAAGCAGAAAGCAGCTGCGTCCAGCCTGGGTCCCATGGTGCAATGGCCAGCACTCTGGGCTTTGAATCCAGTGATCCGAGTTCGAGTCTCGGTGGGGCCTTCATCTTGAAACATGCTAGATTCTGTGTGAAGAGACCAGCCGTTCTTCCCCTGAGAGCAAAGGGAAGTGTCTTTGCTGCTTTGCCCGTTTGGTTCAATTATGCTGCTTCTTCTTGCTCCGATCACCTCAAGCTACCATTCACTTCTGTCTGTCAGCTGTATCATACACAAACTGAAAATATGTCTCTAAGATTGTACAGGAAGATGAGGTCCCATGGTGTAACGGTCAGCACACTGAATCCAGTAATCCAAGTTCAAATCTCGGTTGGACATGCCACCTGGAAGATTACTTACTGCACTCTGCATGCAAGGAACGACAGTTGTCGCCTTAACAACATAGGCTTATGTCTTCTTGCCTGTGTACCCGTTATTTTCTGGATTGTCTTGCTTCCTCTGGCTCCATTCATCTAAACCTCGAGAACGCTAATATTCCTGCAGCTTGAGTTTGGCGGCTTTACTTGGTTCACGGCTAAAAGCAACAGCACACTCCCCGTCGGGGAATCGAACCCCGGTCTCCCGCGTGACAGGCGGGGATACTCACCACTATACTAACGAGGAGACGGACAAATAACGCACCTGATCAAACGTTTCCCGTGGCTGTGGTAAAGATACGTGCTCCTCACATTCCATTGTGTTTGATGCTGTGATAGCAACATGACGGCAAACGATATTAATTAAACTTTACTCAGTGGAAGCGTCTCTATTGAGACAACATGAACGTACTGAATAAATGGTGAGATCTTGCCTTTTTTCTTTCACAGTTCCGTTCGATTATGGCTTGCTCATTTAGATCAATGATTCAAATGGAGATTTGGGAATGACTCACACCTAATCTCTGTTCCATACGGACGCACACGCTACTGTCTTTCCCCCAATATACCAGAATAAAAGAGATTTGAATTGATCTCCTAATGCCATGCCAGGTGAGTCAAGGTTGACAGGGTCCATTGGCTACACTGAAGGAGCAGAAAGCAGCTGCGTCCAGCCTGGGTCCCATGGTGCAATGGCCAGCACTCTGGGCTTTGAATCCAGTGATCCGAGTTCGAGTCTCGGTGGGTCCTTCATCTTAAAACATGCTAGATTCTGTGTGAAGAGACCAGCCGTTCTTCCCCTGAGAGCAAAGGGAAGTGTCTTTGCTGCTTTGCCCGTTTGGTTCAATTATGCTGCTTCTTCTTGCTCCGATCACCTCAAGCTACCATTCACTTCTGTCTGTCAGCTGTATCATACACAAACTGAAAATATGTCTCTAAGATTGTACAGGAAGATGAGGTCCCATGGTGTAACGGTCAGCACTCTGAATCCAGTAATCCAAGTTCAAATCTCGGTTGGACATGCCACCTGGAAGATTACTTACTGCACTCTGCATGCAAGGAACGACAGTTGTCGCCTTAACAACATAGGCTTATGTCTTCTTGCCTGTGTACCCGTTATTTTCTGGATTGTCTTGCTTCCTCTGGCTCCATTCATCTAAACCTCGAGAACGCTAATATTCCTGCAGCTTGAGTTTGGCGTCTTTACTTGGTTCACGGCTAAAAGCAACAGCACACTCCCCGTCGGGGAATCGAACCCCGGTCTCCCGCGTGACAGGCGGGGATACTCACCACTATACTAACGAGGAGACGGACAAATAACGCACCTGATCAAACGTTTCCCGTGGCTGTGGTAAAGATACGTGCTCCTCACATTCCATTGTGTTTGATGCTGTGATAGCAACATGACGGCAAACGATATTAATTAAACTTTACTCAGTGGAAGCGTTTCTATTGAGACAACATGAACGTACTGAATAAATGGTGAGATCTTGCCTTTTTTCTTTCACAGTTCCGTTCGATTATGGCTTGCTCATTTAGATCAATGATTCAAATGGAGATTTGGGAATGACTCACACCTAATCTCTGTTCCATACGGACGCACACGCTACTGTCTTTCCCCCAATATACCAGAATAAATGAGATTTGAATTGATCTCCTAATGCCATGCCAGGTGAGTCAAGGTTGACAGGGTCCATTGGCTACACTGAAGGAGCAGAAAGCAGCTGCGTCCAGCCTGGGTCCCATGGTGCAATGGCCAGCACTCTGGGCTTTGAATCCAGTGATCCGAGTTCGAGTCTCGGTGGGTCCTTCATCTTAAAACATGCTAGATTCTGTGTGAAGAGACCAGCCGTTCTTCCCCTGAGAGCAAAGGGAAGTGTCTTTGCTGCTTTGCCCGTTTGGTTCAATTATGCTGCTTCTTCTTGCTCCGATCACCTCAAGCTACCATTCACTTCTGTCTGTCAGCTGTATCATACACAAACTGAAAATATGTCTCTAAGATTGTACAGGAAGATGAGGTCCCATGGTGTAACGGTCAGCACTCTGAATCCAGTAATCCAAGTTCAAATCTCGGTTGGACATGCCACCTGGAAGATTACTTACTGCACTCTGCATGCAAGGAACGACAGTTGTCGCCTTAACAACATAGGCTTATGTCTTCTTGCCTGTGTACCCGTTATTTTCTGGATTGTCTTGCTTCCTCTGGCTCCATTCATCTAAACCTCGAGAACGCTAATATTCCTGCAGCTTGAGTTTGGCGGCTTTATTTGGTTCACGGCTAAAAGTAACAGCACACTCCCCGTCAGGGAATCGAACCCCGGTCTCCCGCGTGACAGGTGGGGATACTCACCACTATACTAACGAGGAGACGGACAAATAACGCACCCGATCAAACGTTTCCAGTGGCTGTGGTAAAGATACGTGCTCCTCACATTCCATTGTGTTTGATGCTGTGATAGCAACATGACGGCAAACGATATTAATTAAACTTTACTCAGTGGAAGCGTCTCTATTGAGACAACATGAACGTACTGAATAAATGGTGAGATCTTGCCTTTCGCTTTCACAGTTCCGTTCGATTATGGCTTGCTCATTTAGATCAATGATTCAAATGGAGATTTGGGAATGACTCACACCTAATCTCTGTTCCATACGGACGCACACGCTACTGTCTTTCCCCCAAAATACCAGAATAAATGAGATTTGAATTGATTTCCTAATGCCATGCCAGGTGAGTCAAGGTTGACAGGGTCCATTGGCTACACTGAAGAAGCAGAAAGCAGCTGCGTCCAGCCTGGGTCCCATGGTGCAATGGCCAGCACTCTGGGCTTTGAATCCAGTGATCCGAGTTCGAGTCTCGGTGGGGCCTTCATCTTGAAACATGCTAGATTCTGTGTGAAGAGACCAGCCGTTCTTCCCCTGAGAGCAAAGGGAAGTGTCTTTGCTGCTTTGCCCGTTTGGTTCAATTATGCTGCTTCTTCTTGCTCCGATCACCTCAAGCTACCATTCACTTCTGTCTGTCAGCTGTATCATACACAAACTGAAAATATGTCTCTAAGATTGTACAGGAAGATGAGGTCCCATGGTGTAACGGTCAGCACACTGAATCCAGTAATCCAAGTTCAAATCTCGGTTGGACATGCCACCTGGAAGATTACTTACTGCACTCTGCATGCAAGGAACGACAGTTGTCGCCTTAACAACATAGGCTTATGTCTTCTTGCCTGTGTACCCGTTATTTTCTGGATTGTCTTGCTTCCTCTGGCTCCATTCATCTAAACCTCGAGAACGCTAATATTCCTGCAGCTTGAGTTTGGCGGCTTTACTTGGTTCACGGCTAAAAGCAACAGCACACTCCCCGTCGGGGAATCGAACCCCGGTCTCCCGCGTGACAGGCGGGGATACTCACCACTATACTAACGAGGAGACGGACAAATAACGCACCTGATCAAACGTTTCCCGTGGCTGTGGTAAAGATACGTGCTCCTCACATTCCATTGTGTTTGATGCTGTGATAGCAACATGACGGCAAACGATATTAATTAAACTTTACTCAGTGGAAGCGTCTCTATTGAGACAACATGAACGTACTGAATAAATGGTGAGATCTTGCCTTTTTTCTTTCACAGTTCCGTTCGATTATGGCTTGCTCATTTAGATCAATGATTCAAATGGAGATTTGGGAATGACTCACACCTAATCTCTGTTCCATACGGACGCACACGCTACTGTCTTTCCCCCAATATACCAGAATAAATGAGATTTGAATTGATCTCCTAATGCCATGCCAGGTGAGTCAAGGTTGACAGGGTCCATTGGCTACACTGAAGGAGCAGAAAGCAGCTGCGTCCAGCCTGGGTCCCATGGTGCAATGGCCAGCACTCTGGGCTTTGAATCCAGTGATCCGAGTTCGAGTCTCGGTGGGTCCTTCATCTTAAAACATGCTAGATTCTGTGTGAAGAGACCAGCCGTTCTTCCCCTGAGAGCAAAGGGAAGTGTCTTTGCTGCTTTGCCCGTTTGGTTCAATTATGCTGCTTCTTCTTGCTCCGATCACCTCAAGCTACCATTCACTTCTGTCTGTCAGCTGTATCATACACAAACTGAAAATATGTCTCTAAGATTGTACAGGAAGATGAGGTCCCATGGTGTAACGGTCAGCACTCTGAATCCAGTAATCCAAGTTCAAATCTCGGTTGGACATGCCACCTGGAAGATTACTTACTGCACTCTGCATGCAAGGAACGACAGTTGTCGCCTTAACAACATAGGCTTATGTCTTCTTGCCTGTGTACCCGTTATTTTCTGGATTGTCTTGCTTCCTCTGGCTCCATTCATCTAAACCTCGAGAACGCTAATATTCCTGCAGCTTGAGTTTGGCGGCTTTACTTGGTTCACGGCTAAAAGCAACAGCACACTCCCCGTCGGGGAATCGAACCCCGGTCTCCCGCGTGACAGGCGGGGATACTCACCACTATACTAACGAGGAGACGGACAAATAACGCACCTGATCAAACGTTTCCCGTGGCTGTGGTAAAGATACGTGCTCCTCACATTCCATTGTGTTTGATGCTGTGATAGCAACATGACGGCAAACGATATTAATTAAACTTTACTCAGTGGAAGCGTTTCTATTGAGACAACATGAACGTACTGAATAAATGGTGAGATCTTGCCTTTTTTCTTTCACAGTTCCGTTCGATTATGGCTTGCTCATTTAGATCAATGATTCAAATGGAGATTTGGGAATGACTCACACCTAATCTCTGTTCCATACGGACGCACACGCTACTGTCTTTCCCCCAATATACCAGAATAAATGAGATTTGAATTGATCTCCTAATGCCATGCCAGGTGAGTCAAGGTTGACAGGGTCCATTGGCTACACTGAAGGAGCAGAAAGCAGCTGCGTCCAGCCTGGGTCCCATGGTGCAATGGCCAGCACTCTGGGCTTTGAATCCAGTGATCCGAGTTCGAGTCTCGGTGGGTCCTTCATCTTAAAACATGCTAGATTCTGTGTGAAGAGACCAGCCGTTCTTCCCCTGAGAGCAAAGGGAAGTGTCTTTGCTGCTTTGCCCGTTTGGTTCAATTATGCTGCTTCTTCTTGCTCCGATCACCTCAAGCTACCATTCACTTCTGTCTGTCAGCTGTATCATACACAAACTGAAAATATGTCTCTAAGATTGTACAGGAAGATGAGGTCCCATGGTGTAACGGTCAGCACTCTGAATCCAGTAATCCAAGTTCAAATCTCGGTTGGACATGCCACCTGGAAGATTACTTACTGCACTCTGCATGCAAGGAACGACAGTTGTCGCCTTAACAACATAGGCTTATGTCTTCTTGCCTGTGTACCCGTTATTTTCTGGATTGTCTTGCTTCCTCTGGCTCCATTCATCTAAACCTCGAGAACGCTAATATTCCTGCAGCTTGAGTTTGGCGGCTTTATTTGGTTCACGGCTAAAAGTAACAGCACACTCCCCGTCAGGGAATCGAACCCCGGTCTCCCGCGTGACAGGTGGGGATACTCACCACTATACTAACGAGGAGACGGACAAATAACGCACCTGATCAAACGTTTCCCGTGGCTGTGGTAAAGATACGTGCTCCTCACATTCCATTGTGTTTGATGCTGTGATAGCAACATGACGGCAAACGATATTAATTAAACTTTATTCAGTGGAAGCGTCTCTATTGAGACAACATGAACGTACTGAATAAATGGTGAGATCTTGCCTTTCGCTTTCACAGTTCCGTTCGATTATGGCTTGCTCATTTAGATCAATGATTCAAATGGAGATTTGGGAATGACTCACACCTAATCTCTGTTCCATACGGACGCACACGCTACTGTCTTTCCCCCAAAATACCAGAATAAATGAGATTTGAATTGATTTCCTAATGCCATGCCAGGTGAGTCAAGGTTGACAGGGTCCATTGGCTACACTGAAGAAGCAGAAAGCAGCTGCGTCCAGCCTGGGTCCCATGGTGCAATGGCCAGCACTCTGGGCTTTGAATCCAGTGATCCGAGTTCGAGTCTCGGTGGGTCCTTCATCTTAAAACATGCTAGATTCTGTGTGAAGAGACCAGCCGTTCTTCCCCTGAGAGCAAAGGGAAGTGTCTTTGCTGCTTTGCCCGTTTGGTTCAATTATGCTGCTTCTTCTTGCTCCGATCACCTCAAGCTACCATTCACTTCTGTCTGTCAGCTGTATCATACACAAACTGAAAATATGTCTCTAAGATTGTACAGGAAGATGAGGTCCCATGGTGTAACGGTCAGCACTCTGAATCCAGTAATCCAAGTTCAAATCTCGGTTGGACATGCCACCTGGAAGATTACTTACTGCACTCTGCATGCAAGGAACGACAGTTGTCGCCTTAACAACATAGGCTTATGTCTTCTTGCCTGTGTACCCGTTATTTTCTGGATTGTCTTGCTTCCTCTGGCTCCATTCATCTAAACCTCGAGAACGCTAATATTCCTGCAGCTTGAGTTTGGCGGCTTTATTTGGTTCACGGCTAAAAGTAACAGCACACTCCCCGTCAGGGAATCGAACCCCGGTCTCCCGCGTGACAGGTGGGGATACTCACCACTATACTAACGAGGAGACGGACAAATAACGCACCTGATCAAACGTTTCCCGTGGCTGTGGTAAAGATACGTGCTCCTCACATTCCATTGTGTTTGATGCTGTGATAGCAACATGACGGCAAACGATATTAATTAAACTTTATTCAGTGGAAGCGTCTCTATTGAGACAACATGAACGTACTGAATAAATGGTGAGATCTTGCCTTTCGCTTTCACAGTTCCGTTCGATTATGGCTTGCTCATTTAGATCAATGATTCAAATGGAGATTTGGGAATGACTCACACCTAATCTCTGTTCCATACGGACGCACACGCTACTGTCTTTCCCCCAAAATACCAGAATAAATGAGATTTGAATTGATTTCCTAATGCCATGCCAGGTGAGTCAAGGTTGACAGGGTCCATTGGCTACACTGAAGAAGCAGAAAGCAGCTGCGTCCAGCCTGGGTCCCATGGTGCAATGGCCAGCACTCTGGGCTTTGAATCCAGTGATCCGAGTTCGAGTCTCGGTGGGGCCTTCATCTTGAAACATGCTAGATTCTGTGTGAAGAGACCAGCCGTTCTTCCCCTGAGAGCAAAGGGAAGTGTCTTTGCTGCTTTGCCCGTTTGGTTCAATTATGCTGCTTCTTCTTGCTCCGATCACCTCAAGCTACCATTCACTTCTGTCTGTCAGCTGTATCATACACAAACTGAAAATATGTCTCTAAGATTGTACAGGAAGATGAGGTCCCATGGTGTAACGGTCAGCACACTGAATCCAGTAATCCAAGTTCAAATCTCGGTTGGACATGCCACCTGGAAGATTACTTACTGCACTCTGCATGCAAGGAACGACAGTTGTCGCCTTAACAACATAGGCTTATGTCTTCTTGCCTGTGTACCCGTTATTTTCTGGATTGTCTTGCTTCCTCTGGCTCCATTCATCTAAACCTCGAGAACGCTAATATTCCTGCAGCTTGAGTTTGGCGGCTTTACTTGGTTCACGGCTAAAAGTAACAGCACACTCCCCGTCGGGGAATCGAACCCCGGTCTCCCGCGTGACAGGCGGGGATACTCACCACTATACTAACGAGGAGACGGACAAATAACGCACCTGATCAAACGTTTCCCGTGGCTGTGGTAAAGATACGTGCTCCTCACATTCCATTGTGTTTGATGCTGTGATAGCAACATGACGGCAAACGATATTAATTAAACTTTACTCAGTGGAAGCGTCTCTATTGAGACAACATGAACGTACTGAATAAATGGTGAGATCTTGCCTTTTTTCTTTCACAGTTCCGTTCGATTATGGCTTGCTCATTTAGATCAATGATTCAAATGGAGATTTGGGAATGACTCACACCTAATCTCTGTTCCATACGGACGCACACGCTACTGTCTTTCCCCCAATATACCAGAATAAATGAGATTTGAATTGATCTCCTAATGCCATGCCAGGTGAGTCAAGGTTGACAGGGTCCATTGGCTACACTGAAGGAGCAGAAAGCAGCTGCGTCCAGCCTGGGTCCCATGGTGCAATGGCCAGCACTCTGGGCTTTGAATTCAGTGATCCGAGTTCGAGTCTCGGTGGGTCCTTCATCTTAAAACATGCTAGATTCTGTGTGAAGAGACCAGCCGTTCTTCCCCTGAGAGCAAAGGGAAGTGTCTTTGCTGCTTTGCCCGTTTGGTTCAATTATGCTGCTTCTTCTTGCTCCGATCACCTCAAGCTACCATTCACTTCTGTCTGTCAGCTGTATCATACACAAACTGAAAATATGTCTCTAAGATTGTACAGGAAGATGAGGTCCCATGGTGTAACGGTCAGCACTCTGAATCCAGTAATCCAAGTTCAAATCTCGGTTGGACATGCCACCTGGAAGATTACTTACTGCACTCTGCATGCAAGGAACGACAGTTGTCGCCTTAACAACATAGGCTTATGTCTTCTTGCCTGTGTACCCGTTATTTTCTGGATTGTCTTGCTTCCTCTGGCTCCATTCATCTAAACCTCGAGAACGCTAATATTCCTGCAGCTTGAGTTTGGCGGCTTTATTTGGTTCACGGCTAAAAGTAACAGCACACTCCCCGTCGGGGAATCGAACCCCGGTCTCCCGCGTGACAGGCGGGGATACTCACCACTATACTAACGAGGAGACGGACAAATAACTCACCTGATCAAACGTTTCCCGTGGCTGTGGTAAAGATACGTGCTCCTCACATTCCATTGTGTTTGATGCTGTGATAGCAACATGACGGCAAACGATATTAATTAAACTTTACTCAGTGGAAGCGTCTCTATTGAGACAACATGAACGTACTGAATAAATGGTGAGATCTTGCCTTTTGCTTTCACAGTTCCGTTCGATTATGGCTTGCTCATTTAGATCAATGATTCAAATGGAGATTTGGGAATGACTCACACCTAATCTCTGTTCCATACGGACGCACACGCTACTGTCTTTCCCCCAATATACCAGAATAAATGAGATTTGAATTGATCTCCTAATGCCATGCCAGGTGAGTCAAGGTTGACAGGGTCCATTGGCTACACTGAAGGAGCAGAAAGCAGCTGCGTCCAGCCTGGGTCCCATGGTGCAATGGCCAGCACTCTGGGCTTTGAATCCAGTGATCCGAGTTCGAGTCTCGGTGGGTCCTTCATCTTAAAACATGCTAGATTCTGTGTGAAGAGACCAGCCGTTCTTCCCCTGAGAGCAAAGGGAAGTGTCTTTGCCTGTTTGGTTCAATTATGCTGCTTCTTCTTGCTCCGATCACCTCAAGCTACCATTCACTTCTGTCTGTCAGCTGTATCATACACAAACTGAAAATATGTCTCTAAGATTGTACAGGAAGATGAGGTCCCATGGTGTAACGGTCAGCACACTGAATCCAGTAATCCAAGTTCAAATCTCGGTTGGACATGCCACCTGGAAGATTACTTACTGCACTCTGCATGCAAGGAACGACAGTTGTCGCCTTAACAACATAGGCTTATGTCTTCTTGCCTGTGTACCCGTTATTTTCTGGATTGTCTTGCTTCCTCTGGCTCCATTCATCTAAACCTCGAGAACGCTAATATTCCTGCAGCTTGAGTTTGGCGGCTTTACTTGGTTCACGGCTAAAAGCAACAGCACACTCCCCGTCGGGGAATCGAACCCCGGTCTCCCGCGTGACAGGCGGGGATACTCACCACTATACTAACGAGGAGACGGACAAATAACGCACCTGATCAAACGTTTCCCGTGGCTGTGGTAAAGATACGTGCTCCTCACATTCCATTGTGTTTGATGCTGTGATAGCAACATGACGGCAAACGATATTAATTAAACTTTACTCAGTGGAAGCGTCTCTATTGAGACAACATGAACGTACTGAATAAATGGTGAGATCTTGCCTTTCGCTTTCACAGTTCCGTTCGATTATGGCTTGCTCATTTAGATCAATGATTCAAATGGAGATTTGGGAATGACTCACACCTAATCTCTGTTCCATACGGACGCACACGCTACTGTCTTTCCCCCAAAATACCAGAATAAATGAGATTTGAATTGATTTCCTAATGCCATGCCAGGTGAGTCAAGGTTGACAGGGTCCATTGGCTACACTGAAGAAGCAGAAAGCAGCTGCGTCCAGCCTGGGTCCCATGGTGCAATGGCCAGCACTCTGGGCTTTGAATCCAGTGAGCCGAGTTCGAGTCTCGGTGGGGCCTTCATCTTGAAACATGCTAGATTCTGTGTGAAGAGACCAGCCGTTCTTCCCCTGAGAGCAAAGGGAAGTGTCTTTGCTGCTTTGCCCGTTTGGTTCAATTATGCTGCTTCTTCTTGCTCCGATCACCTCAAGCTACCATTCACTTCTGTCTGTCAGCTGTATCATACACAAACTGAAAATATGTCTCTAAGATTGTACAGGAAGATGAGGTCCCATGGTGTAACGGTCAGCACACTGAATCCAGTAATCCAAGTTCAAATCTCGGTTGGACATGCCACCTGGAAGATTACTTACTGCACTCTGCATGCAAGGAACGACAGTTGTCGCCTTAACAACATAGGCTTATGTCTTCTTGCCTGTGTACCCGTTATTTTCTGGATTGTCTTGCTTCCTCTGGCTCCATTCATCTAAACCTCGAGAACGCTAATATTCCTGCAGCTTGAGTTTGGCGGCTTTACTTGGTTCACGGCTAAAAGCAACAGCACACTCCCCGTCGGGGAATCGAACCCCGGTCTCCCGCGTGACAGGCGGGGATACTCACCACTATACTAACGAGGAGACGGACAAATAACGCACCTGATCAAACGTTTCCCGTGGCTGTGGTAAAGATACGTGCTCCTCACATTCCATTGTGTTTGATGCTGTGATAGCAACATGACGGCAAACGATATTAATTAAACTTTACTCAGTGGAAGCGTCTCTATTGAGACAACATGAACGTACTGAATAAATGGTGAGATCTTGCCTTTTTTCTTTCACAGTTCCGTTCGATTATGGCTTGCTCATTTAGATCAATGATTCAAATGGAGATTTGGGAATGACTCACACCTAATCTCTGTTCCATACGGACGCACACGCTACTGTCTTTCCCCCAATATACCAGAATAAATGAGATTTGAATTGATCTCCTAATGCCATGCCAGGTGAGTCAAGGTTGACAGGGTCCATTGGCTACACTGAAGGAGCAGAAAGCAGCTGCGTCCAGCCTGGGTCCCATGGTGCAATGGCCAGCACTCTGGGCTTTGAATTCAGTGATCCGAGTTCGAGTCTCGGTGGGTCCTTCATCTTAAAACATGCTAGATTCTGTGTGAAGAGACCAGCCGTTCTTCCCCTGAGAGCAAAGGGAAGTGTCTTTGCTGCTTTGCCCGTTTGGTTCAATTATGCTGCTTCTTCTTGCTCCGATCACCTCAAGCTACCATTCACTTCTGTCTGTCAGCTGTATCATACACAAACTGAAAATATGTCTCTAAGATTGTACAGGAAGATGAGGTCCCATGGTGTAACGGTCAGCACTCTGAATCCAGTAATCCAAGTTCAAATCTCGGTTGGACATGCCACCTGGAAGATTACTTACTGCACTCTGCATGCAAGGAACGACAGTTGTCGCCTTAACAACATAGGCTTATGTCTTCTTGCCTGTGTACCCGTTATTTTCTGGATTGTCTTGCTTCCTCTGGCTCCATTCATCTAAACCTCGAGAACGCTAATATTCCTGCAGCTTGAGTTTGGCGGCTTTATTTGGTTCACGGCTAAAAGTAACAGCACACTCCCCGTCGGGGAATCGAACCCCGGTCTCCCGCGTGACAGGCGGGGATACTCACCACTATACTAACGAGGAGACGGACAAATAACTCACCTGATCAAACGTTTCCCGTGGCTGTGGTAAAGATACGTGCTCCTCACATTCCATTGTGTTTGATGCTGTGATAGCAACATGACGGCAAACGATATTAATTAAACTTTACTCAGTGGAAGCGTCTCTATTGAGACAACATGAACGTACTGAATAAATGGTGAGATCTTGCCTTTTGCTTTCACAGTTCCGTTCGATTATGGCTTGCTCATTTAGATCAATGATTCAAATGGAGATTTGGGAATGACTCACACCTAATCTCTGTTCCATACGGACGCACACGCTACTGTCTTTCCCCCAATATACCAGAATAAATGAGATTTGAATTGATCTCCTAATGCCATGCCAGGTGAGTCAAGGTTGACAGGGTCCATTGGCTACACTGAAGGAGCAGAAAGCAGCTGCGTCCAGCCTGGGTCCCATGGTGCAATGGCCAGCACTCTGGGCTTTGAATCCAGTGATCCGAGTTCGAGTCTCGGTGGGTCCTTCATCTTAAAACATGCTAGATTCTGTGTGAAGAGACCAGCCGTTCTTCCCCTGAGAGCAAAGGGAAGTGTCTTTGCTGCTTTGCCCGTTTGGTTCAATTATGCTGCTTCTTCTTGCTCCGATCACCTCAAGCTACCATTCACTTCTGTCTGTCAGCTGTATCATACACAAACTGAAAATATGTCTCTAAGATTGTACAGGAAGATGAGGTCCCATGGTGTAACGGTCAGCACTCTGAATCCAGTAATCCAAGTTCAAATCTCGGTTGGACATGCCACCTGGAAGATTACTTACTGCACTCTGCATGCAAGGAACGACAGTTGTCGCCTTAACAACATAGGCTTATGTCTTCTTGCCTGTGTACCCGTTATTTTCTGGATTGTCTTGCTTCCTCTGGCTCCATTCATCTAAACCTCGAGAACGCTAATATTCCTGCAGCTTGAGTTTGGCGGCTTTATTTGGTTCACGGCTGAAAGTAACAGCACACTCCCCGTCAGGGAATCGAACCCCGGTCTCCCGCGTGACAGGTGGGGATACTCACCACTATACTAACGAGGAGACGGACAAATAACGCACCTGATCAAACGTTTCCCGTGGCTGTGGTAAAGATACGTGCTCCTCACATTCCATTGTGTTTGATGCTGTGATAGCAACATGACGGCAAACGATATTAATTAAACTTTACTCAGTGGAAGCGTCTCTATTGAGACAACATGAACGTACTGAATAAATGGTGAGATCTTGCCTTTCGCTTTCACAGTTCCGTTCGATTATGGCTTGCTCATTTAGATCAATGATTCAAATGGAGATTTGGGAATGACTCACACCTAATCTCTGTTCCATACGGACGCACACGCTACTGTCTTTCCCCCAAAATACCAGAATAAATGAGATTTGAATTGATTTCCTAATGCCATGCCAGGTGAGTCAAGGTTGACAGGGTCCATTGGCTACACTGAAGAAGCAGAAAGCAGCTGCGTCCAGCCTGGGTCCCATGGTGCAATGGCCAGCACTCTGGGCTTTGAATCCAGTGATCCGAGTTCGAGTCTCGGTGGGGCCTTCATCTTGAAACATGCTAGATTCTGTGTGAAGAGACCAGCCGTTCTTCCCCTGAGAGCAAAGGGAAGTGTCTTTGCTGCTTTGCCCGTTTGGTTCAATTATGCTGCTTCTTCTTGCTCCGATCACCTCAAGCTACCATTCACTTCTGTCTGTCAGCTGTATCATACACAAACTGAAAATATGTCTCTAAGATTGTACAGGAAGATGAGGTCCCATGGTGTAACGGTCAGCACACTGAATCCAGTAATCCAAGTTCAAATCTCGGTTGGACATGCCACCTGGAAGATTACTTACTGCACTCTGCATGCAAGGAACGACAGTTGTCGCCTTAACAACATAGGCTTATGTCTTCTTGCCTGTGTACCCGTTATTTTCTGGATTGTCTTGCTTCCTCTGGCTCCATTCATCTAAACCTCGAGAACGCTAATATTCCTGCAGCTTGAGTTTGGCGGCTTTATTTGGTTCACGGCTAAAAGCAGCAGCACACTCCCCGTCAGGGAATCGAACCCCGGTCTCCCGCGTGACAGGCGGGGATACTCACCACTATACTAACGAGGAGACGGACAAATAACGCACCTGATCAAACGTTTCCCGTGGCTGTGGTAAAGATACGTGCTCCTCACATTCCATTGTGTTTGATGCTGTGATAGCAACATGACGGCAAACGATATTAATTAAACTTTACTCAGTGGAAGCGTCTCTATTGAGACAACATGAACGTACTGAATAAATGGTGAGATCTTGCCTTTTTTCTTTCACAGTTCCGTTCGATTATGGCTTGCTCATTTAGATCAATGATTCAAATGGAGATTTGGGAATGACTCACACCTAATCTCTGTTCCATACGGACGCACACGCTACTGTCTTTCCCCCAATATACCAGAATAAATGAGATTTGAATTGATCTCCTAATGCCATGCCAGGTGAGTCAAGGTTGACAGGGTCCATTGGCTACACTGAAGGAGCAGAAAGCAGCTGCGTCCAGCCTGGGTCCCATGGTGCAATGGCCAGCACTCTGGGCTTTGAATTCAGTGATCCGAGTTCGAGTCTCGGTGGGTCCTTCATCTTAAAACATGCTAGATTCTGTGTGAAGAGACCAGCCGTTCTTCCCCTGAGAGCAAAGGGAAGTGTCTTTGCTGCTTTGCCCGTTTGGTTCAATTATGCTGCTTCTTCTTGCTCCGATCACCTCAAGCTACCATTCACTTCTGTCTGTCAGCTGTATCATACACAAACTGAAAATATGTCTCTAAGATTGTACAGGAAGATGAGGTCCCATGGTGTAACGGTCAGCACTCTGAATCCAGTAATCCAAGTTCAAATCTCGGTTGGACATGCCACCTGGAAGATTACTTACTGCACTCTGCATGCAAGGAACGACAGTTGTCGCCTTAACAACATAGGCTTATGTCTTCTTGCCTGTGTACCCGTTATTTTCTGGATTGTCTTGCTTCCTCTGGCTCCATTCATCTAAACCTCGAGAACGCTAATATTCCTGCAGCTTGAGTTTGGCGGCTTTATTTGGTTCACGGCTAGAAGTAACAGCACACTCCCCGTCGGGGAATCGAACCCCGGTCTCCCGCGTGACAGGCGGGGATACTCACCACTATACTAACGAGGAGACGGACAAATAACGCACCTGATCAAACGTTTCCCGTGGCTGTGGTAAAGATACGTGGTCCTCACATTCCATTGTGTTTGATGCTGTGATAGCAACATGACGGCAAACGATATTAATTAAACTTTACTCAGTGGAAGCGTCTCTATTGAGACAACATGAACGTACTGAATAAATGGTGAGATCTTGCCTTTCGCTTTCACAGTTCCGTTCGATTATGGCTTGCTCATTTAGATCAATGATTCAAATGGAGATTTGGGAATGACTCACACCTAATCTCTGTTCCATACGGACGCACACGCTACTGTCTTTCCCCCAAAATACCAGAATAAATGAGATTTGAATTGATTTCCTAATGCCATGCCAGGTGAGTCAAGGTTGACAGGGTCCATTGGCTACACTGAAGAAGCAGAAAGCAGCTGCGTCCAGCCTGGGTCCCATGGTGCAATGGCCAGCACTCTGGGCTTTGAATCCAGTGATCCGAGTTCGAGTCTCGGTGGGGCCTTCATCTTGAAACATGCTAGATTCTGTGTGAAGAGACCAGCCGTTCTTCCCCTGAGAGCAAAGGGAAGTGTCTTTGCTGCTTTGCCCGTTTGGTTCAATTATGCTGCTTCTTCTTGCTCCGATCACCTCAAGCTACCATTCACTTCTGTCTGTCAGCTGTATCATACACAAACTGAAAATATGTCTCTAAGATTGTACAGGAAGATGAGGTCCCATGGTGTAACGTTCAGCACTCTGAATCCAGTAATCCAAGTTCAAATCTCGGTTGAACATGCCACCTGGAAGATTACTTACTGCACTCTGCATGCAAGGAACGACAGTTGTCGCCTTAACAACATAGGCTTATGTCTTCTTGCCTGTGTACCCGTTATTTTCTGGATTGTCTTGCTTCCTCTGGCTCCATTCATCTAAACCTCGAGAACACTAATATTCCTGCAGCTTGAGTTTGGCGGCTTTATTTGGTTCACGGCTAAAAGCAACAGCACACTCCCCGTCGGGGAATCGAACCCCGGTCTCCCGCGTGACAGGCGGGGATACTCACCACTATACTAACGAGGAGACGGACAAAAAACGCACCTGATCAAACGTTTCCCGTGGCTGTGGTAAAGATACGTGCTCCTCACATTCCATTGTGTTTGATGCTGTGATAGCAACATGACGGCAAACGATATTAATTAAACTTTACTCAGTGGAAGCGTCTCTATTGAGACAACATGAACGTACTGAATAAATGGTGAGATCTTGTCTTTCGCTTTCACAGTTCCGTTCGATTATGGCTTGCTCATTTAGATCAATGATTCAAATGGAGATTTGGGAATGACTCACACCTAATCTCTGTTCCATACGGATGCACACGCTACTGTCTTTCCCCCAATATACCAGAATAAAAGAGATTTGAATTGATCTCCTAATGCCATGCCAGGTGAGTCAAGGTTGACAGGGTCCATTGGCTACACTGAAGAAGCAGAAAGCAGCTGCGTCCAGCCTGGGTCCCATGGTGCAATGGCCAGCACTCTGGGCTTTGAATCCAGTGATCCGAGTTCGAGTCTCGATGGGGCCTTCATCTTAAAACATGCTAGATTCTGTGTGAAGAGACCAGCCGTTCTTCCCCTGAGAGCAAAGGGAAGTGTCTTTGCTGCTTTGCCCGTTTGGTTCAATTATGCTGCTTCTTCTTGCTCCGATCACCTCAAGCTACCATTCACTTCTGTCTGTCAGCTGTATCATACACAAACTGAAAATATGTCTCTAAGATTGTACAGGAAGATGAGGTCCCATGGTGTAACGGTCAGCACTCTGAATCCAGTAATCCAAGTTCAATTCTCGGTTGGACATGCCACCTGGAAGATTACTTACTGCACTCTGCATGCAAGGAACGACAGTTGTCGCCTTAACAACATAGGCTTATGTCTTCTTGCCTGTGTACCCGTTATTTTCTGGATTGTCTTGGTTCCTCTGGCTCCATTCATCTAAACCTAGAGAACGCTAATATTCCTGCAGCTTGAGTTTGGCGGCTTTATTTGGTTCACGGCTAAAAGCAACTGCACACTCCCCGTCGGGGAATCGAACCCCGGTCTCCCGCGTGACAGGCGGGGATACTCACCACTATACTAACGAGGACACGGACAAATAACGCACCTGATCAAACGTTTCCCGTGGCTGTGGTAAAGATACTGCTCCTCACATTCCATTGTGTTTCATGCTGTGATAGCAACATGACGGCAAACGATATTAATTAAACTTTACTCAGTGGAAGCGTCTCTATTGAGACAACATGAACGTACTGAATAAATGGTGAGATCTTGCCTTTCGCTTTTACAGTTCCGTTCGATTATGGCTTGCTCATTTAGATTAATGATTCAAATGGAGATTTGGGAATGACTCACACCTAATCTCTGTTCCATACGGACGCACACGCTACTGTCTTTCCCCCAATATACCAGAATAAATGAGATTTGAATTGATCTCCTAATGCCATGCCAGGTGAGTCAAGGTTGACAGGGTCCATTGGCTACACTGAAGAAGCAGAATGCAGCTGCGTCCAGCCTGGGTCCCATGGTGCAATGGCCAGCACTCTGGGCTTTGAAACCAGTGATCCGAGTTCGAGTCTCGGTGGGGCCTTCATCTTAAAACATGCTAGATTCTGTGTGAAGAGACCAGCCGTTCTTCCCCTGAGAGCAAAGGGAAGTGTCTTTGCTGCTTTGCCCGTTTGGTTCAATTATGCTGCTTCTTCTTGCTCCGATCACCTCAAGCTACCATTCACTTCTGTCTGTCAGCTGTATCATACACAAACTGAAAATATGTCTCTAAGATTGTACAGGAAGATGAGGTCCCATGGTGTAACGGTCAGCACTCTGAATCCAGTAATCCAAGTTCAAATCTCAGTTGGACATGCCACCTGGAAGATTAATTACTGCACTCTGCGTGCAAGGAACGACAGTTGTCGCCTTAACAACATAGGCTTATGTCTTCTTGCCTGTGTACCCGTTATTTTCTGGATTGTCTTGGTTCCTCTGGCTCCATTCATCTAAACCTAGAGAACGCTAATATTCCTGCAGCTTGAGTTTGGCGGCTTTATTTGGTTCACGGCTAAAAGCAACTGCACACTCCCCGTCGGGGAATCGAACCCCGGTCTCCCGCGTGACAGGTGGGGATACTCACCACTATACTAACGAGGAGACGGACAAATAACGCACCTGATCAAACGTTTCCCGTGGCTGTGGTAAAGATACGTGCTCCTCACATTCCATTGTGTTTGATGCTGTGATAGCAACATGACGGCAAACGATATTAATTAAACTTTACTCAGTGGAAGCGTCTCTATTGAGACAACATGAACGTACTGAATAAATGGTGAGATCTTGTCTTTCGCTTTCACAGTTCCGTTCGATTATGGCTTGCTCATTTAGATCAATGATTCAAATGGAGATTTGGGAATGACTCACACCTAATCTCTGTTCCATACGGACGCACACGCTACTGTCTTTCCCCCAATATACCAGAATAAAAGAGATTTGAATTGATCTCCTAATGCCATGCCAGGTGAGTCAAGGTTGACAGGGTCCATTGGCTACACTGAAGAAGCAGAAAGCAGCTGCGTCCAGCCTGGGTCCCATGGTGCAATGGCCAGCACTCTGGGCTTTGAATCCAGTGTTCCGAGTTCGAGTCTCGATGGGGCCTTCATCTTAAAACATGCTAGATTCTGTGTGAAGAGACCAGCCGTTCTTCCCCTGAGAGCAAAGGGAAGTGTCTTTGCTGCTTTGCCTGATTGGTTCAATTACGCTGCTTCTTCTTGCTCCGATCACCTCAAGCTACCATTCACTTCTATCTGTCAGCTGTATCATACACAAACTGAAAATATGTCTCTAAGATTGTACAGGAAGATGAGGTCCCATGGTGTAACGGTCAGCACTCTGAATCCAGTAATCCAAGTTCAAATCTCGGTTGGACATGCCACCTGGAAGATTAATTACTGCACTCTGCATGCAAGGAACGACAGTTGTCGCCTCAACAACATAGGCTAATGTCTTCTTGCCTGTGTACCCGTTATTTTCTGGATTGTCTTGCTTCCTCTGGCTCCATTCATCTAAACCTAGAGAACGCTAATATTCCTGCAGCTTGAGTTTGGTGGCTTTATTTGGTTCACGGCTAAAAGCAACTGCACACTCCCCGTCGGGGAATCGAACCCCGGTCTCCCGCGTGACAGGCGGGGATACTCACCACTATACTAACGAGGAGACGGACAAATAACGCACCTGATCAAACGTTTCCCGTGGCTGTGGTAAAGATACGTGCTCCTCACATTCCATTGTGTTTGATGCTGTGATAGCAACATGACGGCAAACGATATTAATTAAACTTTACTCAGTGGAAGCGTCTCTATTGAGACAACATGAACGTACTGAATAAATGGTGAGATCTTGCCTTTCGCTTTTACAGTTCCGTTCGATTATGGCTTGCTCATTTAGATCAATGATTCAAATGGAGATTTGGGAATGACTCACACCTAATCTCTGTTCCATACGGACGCACACGCTACTGTCTTTCCCCCAATATACCAGAATAAATGAGATTTGAATTGATTTCCTAATGCCATGCCAGGTGAGTCAAGGTTGACAGGGTCCATTGGCTACACTGAAGAAGCAGAAAGCAGCTGCATCCAGCCTGGGTCCCATGGTGCAATGGCCAGCACTCTGGGCTTTGAATCCAGTGATCCGAGTTCGAGTCTCGGTGGGTCCTTCATCTTGAAACATGCTAGATTCTGTGTGAAGAGACCAGCCGTTCTTCCCCTGAGAGCAAAGGGAAGTGTCTTTGCTGCTTTGCCCGTTTGGTTCAATTATGCTGCTTCGTCTTGCTCCTATCACCTCAAGCTACCATTCACTTCTGTCTGTCAGCTGTATCATACACAAACTGAAAATATGTCTCTAAGATTGTACAGGAAGATGAGGTCCCATGGTGTAACGGTCAGCACTCTGAATCCAGTAATCCAAGTTCAAATCTCGGTTGGACATGCCACCTGGAAAATTACTTACTGCACTCTGCATGCAAGGAACGACAGTTGTCGCCTTAACAACATAGGCTTATGTCTTCTTGCCTGTGTACCCGTTATTTTCTGGATTGTCTTGCTTCCTCTGGCTCCATTCATCTAAACCTCGAGAACGCTAATATTCCTGCAGCTTGAGTTTGGCGGCTTTATTTGGCTCACGGCTAAAAGTAACAGCACACTCCCCGTCGGGGAATCGAACCCCGGTCTCCCACGTGACAGGCGGGGATACTCACCACTATACTAACGAGGAGACGGACAAATAACTCACCTGATCAAACGTTTCCCGTGGCTGTGGTAAAGATACGTGCTCCTCACATTCCATTGTGTTTGATACTGTGATAGCAACATGACGGCAAACGATATTAATTAAACTTTACTCAGTGGAAGCGTCTCTATTGAGACAACATGAACGTACTGAATAAATGGTGAGATCTTGCCTTTTGCTTTCACAGTTCCGTTCGATTATGGCTTGCTCATTTAGATCAATGATTCAAATGGAGATTTGGGAATGACTCACACCTAATCTCTGTTCCATACGGACGCACACGCTACTGTCTTTCCCCCAATATACCAGAATAAATGAGATTTGAATTGATCTCCTAATGCCATGCCAGGTGAGTCAAGGTTGACAGGGTCCATTGGCTACACTGAAGAAGCAGAAAGCAGCTGCGTCCAGCCTGGGTCCCATGGTGCAATGGCCAGCACTCTGGGCTTTGAAACCAGTGATCCGAGTTCGAGTCTCGGTGGGGCCTTCATCTTAAAACATGCTAGATTCTGTGTGAAGAGACCAGCCATTCTTCCCCTGAGAGCAAAGGGAAGTGTCTTTGCTGCTTTGCCCGTTTGGTTCAATTATGCTGCTTCTTCTTGCTCCGATCACCTCAAGCTACCATTCACTTCTGTCTGTCAGCTGTATCATACACAAACTGAAAATATGTCTCTAAGATTGTACAGGAAGATGAGGTCCCATGGTGTAACGGTCAGCACTCTGAATCCAGTAATCCAAGTTCAAATCTCGGTTGGACATGCCACCTGGAAGATTACTTACTGCACTCTGCATGCAAGGAACGACAGTTGTCGCCTCAACAACATAGGCTAATGTCTTCTTGCCTGTGTACCCGTTATTTTCTGGATTGTCTTGCTTCCTCTGGCTCCATTCATCTAAACCTAGAGAACGCTAATATTCCTGCAGCTTGAGTTTGGTGGCTTTATTTGGTTCACGGCTAAAAGCAACTGCACACTCCCCGTTGGGGAATCGAACCCCGGTCTCCCGCGTGACAGGCGGGGATACTCACCACTATACTAACGAGGAGACGGACAAATAAGGCACCTGATCAAACGTTTCCCGTGGCTGTGGTAAAGATACGTGCTCCTCACATTCCATTGTGTTTGATGCTGTGATAGCAACATGACGGCAAACGATATTAATTAAACTTTACTCAGTGGAAGCGTCTCTATTGAGACAACATGAACATACTGAATAAATGGTGAGATCTTGCCTTTCGCTTTTACAGTTCCGTTCGATTATGGCTTGCTCATTTAGATCAATGATTCAAATGGAGATTTGGGAATGACTCACACCTAATCTCTGTTCCATACGGACGCACACGCTACTGTCTTTCCCCCAATATACCAGAATAAATGAGATTTGAATTGATCTCCTAATGCCATGCCAGGTGAGTCAAGGTTGACAGGGTCCATTGGCTACACTGAAGAAGCAGAATGCAGCTGCGTCCAGCCTGGGTCCCATGGTGCAATGGCCAGCACTCTGGGCTTTGAATCCAGTGATCCGAGTTCGAGTCTCGGTGGGGCCTTCGTCTTAAAACATGCTAGATTCTGTGTGAAGAGACCAGCCGTTCTTCCCCTGAGAGCAAAGGGAAGTGTCTTTGCTGCTTTGCCTGTTTGGTTCAATTATGCTGCTTCTTCTTGCTCCGATCACCTCAAGCTACCATTCACTTCTGTCTGTCAGCTGTATCATACACAAACTGAAAATATGTCTCTAAGATTGTACAGGAAGATGAGGTCCCATGGTGTAACGGTCAGCACTCTGAATCCAGTAATCCAAGTTCAAATCTCGGTTGGACATGCCACCTGGAAGATTACTTACTGCACTCTGCATGCAAGGAACGACAGTTGTCGCCTTAACAACATAGGCTTATGTCTTCTTGCCTGTGTACCCGTTATTTTCTGGATTGTCTTGCTTCCTCTGGCTCCATTCATCTAAACCTCGAGAACGCTAATATTCCTGCAGCTTGAGTTTGGCGGCTTTATTTGGTTCACGGCTAAAAGCAACAGCACACTCCCCGACGGGGAATCGAACCCCGGTCTCCCGCGTGACAGGCGGGGATACTCACCAATATACTAACGAGGAGACGGACAAATAACGCACCTGATCAAACGTTTCCCGTGGCTATGATAAAGATACGTGCTCCTCACATTCCATTGTGTTTGATGCTGTGATAGCAACATGACGGCAAACGATATTAATTAAACTTTACTCAGTGGAAGCGTCTCTATTGAGACAACATGAACGTACTGAATAAATGGTGAGATCTTGTCTTTCGCTTTCACAGTTCCGTTCGATTATGGCTTGCTCATTTAGATCAATTATTCAAATGGAGATTTGGGAATGACTCACACCTAATTTCTGTTCCATACGGACGCACACGCTACTGTCTTTCCCCCAATATACCAGAATAAATGAGATTTGAATTGATCTCCTAATGTCATGCCAGGTGAGTCAAGGTTGACAGGGTCTATTGGCTACACTGAAGGAGCAGAAAGCAGCCGCGTCCAGCCTGGGTCCCATGGTGCAATGGCCAGCACTCTGGGCTTTGAATACAGTGATCTGAGTTCGAGTCTCGGTGGGGCCTTCATCTTCAAACATGCTAGATTCTGTGTGAAGACACCAGCCGTTCTTCCCCTGAGAGCAAAGGGAAGTGTCTTTGCTGCTTTGCCCGTTTGGTTCAATTATGCTGCTTCTTCTTGCTCCGATCACCTCAAGCTACCATTCACTTCTGTCTGTCAGCTGTATCATACACAAACTGAAAATATGTCTCTAAGATTGTACAGGAAGATGAGGTCCCATGGTGTAACGGTCAGCACTCTGAATCCAGTAATCCAAGTTCAAATCTCGGTTGGACATGCCACCTGGAAAATTACTTACTGCACTCTGCATGCAAGGAACGACAGTTGTCGCCTTAACAACATAGGCTTATGTCTTCTTGCCTGTGTACCCGTTATTTTCTGGATTGTTTTGCTTCCTCTGGCTCCATTCATCTAAACCTCGAGAACGCTAATATTCCTGCAGCTTGAGTTTGGCGGCTCTATTTGGTTCACGGCTAAAAGCAAAAACACACTCCCCGTCGGGGAATCGAACCCCGGTCTCCCGCGTGACAGGCGGGGATACTCACCACTATACTAACGAGGAGACGGGCAAATAACGCGCCTGATCAAACGTTTCCCGTGGCTGTGGTAAAGATACGTGCTCCTCACATTCCATTGTGTTTGATGCTGTGATAGCAACATGACGGCAAACGATATTAATTAAACTTTACTCAGTGGAAGCGTCTCTATTGAGACAACATGAACGTACTGAATAAATGGTGAGATCTTGCCTTTTGCTTTCACAGTTCCGTTCGATTATGGCTTGCTCATTTAGATCAATGATTCAAATGGAGATTTGGGAATGACTCACACCTAATCTCTGTTCCATACGGACGCACACGCTACTGTCTTTCCCCCAATATACCAGAATAAATGAGATTTGAATTGATCTCCTAATGCCATGCCAGGTGAGTCAAGGTTGACAGGGTCCATTGGCTACACTGAAGAAGCAGAAAGCAGCTGCGTCCAGCCTGGGTCCCATGGTGCAATGGCCAGCACTCTGGGCTTTGAATCCAGTGATCCGAGTTCGAGTCTCGATGGGGCCTTCATCTTAAAACATGCTAGATTCTGTGTGAAGAGACCAGCCGTTCTTCCCCTGAGAGCAAAGGGAAGTGTCTTTGCTGCTTTGCCCGTTTGGTTCAATTATGCTGCTTCTTCTTGCTCCGATCACCTCAGGCTACCATTCACTTCTGTCTGTCAGCTGTATCATACACAGACTGAAAATATGTCTCTAAGATTGTACAGGAAGATGAGGTCCCATGGTGTAACGGTCAGCACTCTGAATCCAGTAATCCAAGTTCAAATCTCGGTTGGACATGCCACCTGGAAGATTACTTACTGCACTCTGCATGCAAGGAACGACAGATGTCGCCTTAACAACATAGGCTTATGTCTTCTTGCCTGTGTACCCGTTATTTTCTGGATTGTCTTGCATCCTCTGGCTCCATTCATCTAAACCTCGAGAACGCTAATATTCCTGCAGCTTGAGTTTGGCGGCTTTATTTGGTTCACGGCTAAAAGCAACAGCACACTCCCCGTCGGGGAATCGAACCCCGGTCTCCCGCGTGACAGGCGGGGATACTCACCACTATACTAACGAGGAGACGGACAAATAACGCACCTGATCAAACGTTTCCCGTGGCTATGGTAAAGATACGTGCTCCTCACATTCCATTGTGTTTGATGCTGTGATAGCAACATGACGGCAAACGATATTAATTAAACTTTACTCAGTGGAAGCGTCTCTATTGAAACAACATGAACGTACTGAATAAATGGTGAGATCTTGCCTTTCGTTTTCACAGTTCCGTTTGATTATGGCTTGCTCATTTAGATCAATGATTCAAATGGAGATTTGGGAATGACTCACACCTAATCTCTGTTCCATACGGACACACACGCTACTGTCTTTCCCCCAATATACCAGAATAAATGAGATTTGAATTGATCTCCTAATGCCATGCCAGGTGAGTCAAGGTTGACAGGGTCCATTGGCTACACTGAAGAAGCAGAAAGCAGCTGCGTCCAGCCTGGGTCCCATGGTGCAATGGCCAGCACTCTGGGCTTTGAATCCAGTGATCCGAGTTCGAGTCTCGATGGGGCCTTCATCTTAAAACATGCTAGATTCTGTGTGAAGAGACCAGCCGTTCTTCCCCTGAGAGCAAAGGGAAGTGTCTTTGCTGCTTTGCCCGTTTGGTTCAATTATGCTGCTTCTTCTTGCTCCGATCACCTCAGGCTACCATTCACTTCTGTCTGTCAGCTGTATCATACACAGACTGAAAATATGTCTCTAAGATTGTACAGGAAGATGAGGTCCCATGGTGTAACGGTCAGCACTCTGAATCCAGTAATCCAAGTTCAAATCTCGGTTGGACATGCCACCTGGAAGATTACTTACTGCACTCTGCATGCAAGGAACGACAGATGTCGCCTTAACAACATAGGCTTATGTCTTCTTGCCTGTGTACCCGTTATTTTCTGGATTGTCTTGCATCCTCTGGCTCCATTCATCTAAACCTCGAGAACGCTAATATTCCTGCAGCTTGAGTTTGGCGGCTTTATTTGGTTCACGGCTAAAAGCAACAGCACACTCCCCGTCGGGGAATCGAACCCCGGTCTCCCGCGTGACAGGCGGGGATACTCACCACTATACTAACGAGGAGACGGACAAATAACGCACCTGATCAAACGTTTCCCGTGGCTATGGTAAAGATACGTGCTCCTCACATTCCATTGTGTTTGATGCTGTGATAGCAACATGACGGCAAACGATATTAATTAAACTTTACTCAGTGGAAGCGTCTCTATTGAAACAACATGAACGTACTGAATAAATGGTGAGATCTTGCCTTTCGTTTTCACAGTTCCGTTTGATTATGGCTTGCTCATTTAGATCAATGATTCAAATGGAGATTTGGGAATGACTCACACCTAATCTCTGTTCCATACGGACACACACGCTACTGTCTTTCCCCCAATATACCAGAATAAATGAGATTTGAATTGATCTCCTAATGCCATGCCAGGTGAGTCAAGGTTGACAGGGTCCATTGGCTACACTGAAGAAGCAGAAAGCAGCTGCGTCCAGCCTGGGTCCCATGGTGCAATGGCCAGCACTCTGGGCTTTGAATCCAGTGATCCGAGTTCGAGTCTCGATGGGGCCTTCATCTTAAAACATGCTAGATTCTGTGTGAAGAGACCAGCCGTTCTTCCCCTGAGAGCAAAGGGAAGTGTCTTTGCTGCTTTGCCCGTTTGGTTCAATTATGCTGCTTCTTCTTGCTCCGATCACCTCAGGCTACCATTCACTTCTGTCTGTCAGCTGTATCATACACAAACTGAAAATATGTCTCTAAGATTGTACAGGAAGATGAGGTCCCATGGTGTAACGGTCAGCACTCTGAATCCAGTAATCCAAGTTCAAATCTCGGTTGGACATGCCACCTGGAAGATTACTTACTGCACTCTGCATGCAAGGAACGACAGTTGTCGCCTTAACAACATAGGCTTATGTCTTCTTGCCTGTGTACCCGTTATTTTCTGGATTGTCTTGCTTCCTCTGGCTCCATTCATCTAAACCTCGAGAACGCTAATATTCCTGCAGCTTGAGTTTGGCGGCTTTATTTGGTTCACGGCTAAAAGCAACAGCACACTCCCCGTCGGGGAATCGAACCCCGGTCTCCCGCGTGACAGGCGGGGATACTCACCACTATACTAACGAGGAGACGGACAAATAACGCACCTGATCAAACGTTTCCCGTGGCTATGGTAAAGATACGTGCTCCTCACATTCCATTGTGTTTGATGCTGTGATAGCAACATGACGGCAAACGATATTAATTAAACTTTACTCAGTGGAAGCGTCTCTATTGAGACAACATGAACGTACTGAATAAATGGTGAGATCTTGTCTTTCGCTTTCACAGTTCCGTTCGATTATGGCTTGCTCATTTAGATCAATGATTCAAATGAAGATTTGGGAATGACTCACACCTAATTTCTGTTCCATACGGACGCACACGCTACTGTCTTTCCCCCAATATACCAGAATAAATGAGATTTGAATTGATCTCCTAATGTCATGCCAGGTGAGTCAAGGTTGACAGGGTCTATTGGCTACACTGAAGGAGCAGAAAGCAGCCGCGTCCAGCCTGGGTCCCATGGTGCAATGGCCAGCACTCTGGGCTTTGAATCCAGTGATCTGAGTTCGAGTCTCGGTGGGGCCTTCATCTTCAAACATGCTAGATTCTGTGTGAAGAGACCAGCTGTTCTTCCCCTGAGAGCAAAGGGAAGTGTCTTTGCTGCTTTGCCCGTTTGGTTCAATTATGCTGCTTCTTCTTGCTCCGATCACCTCAAGCTACCATTCACTTCTGTCTGTCAGCTGTATCATACACAAACTGAAAATATGTCTCTAAGATTGTACAGGAAGATGAGGTCCCATGGTGTAACGGTCAGCACTCTGAATCCAGTAATCCAAGTTCAAATCTCGTTTGGACATGCCACCTGGAAAATTACTTACTGCACTCTGCATGCAAGGAACGACAGTTGTCGCCTTAACAACATAGGCTTATGTCTTCTTGTCTGTGTACCCGTTATTTTCTGGATTGTCTTGCTTCCTCTGGCTCCATTCATCTAAACCTCGAGAACGCTAATATTCCTGCAGCTTGAGTTTGGCGGCTTTATTTGGTTCACGGCTAAAAGCAAAAACAAACTCCCCGTCGGGGAATCGAACCCCGGTTTCCCGCGTGACAGGCGGGGATACTCACCACTATACTAACGAGGAGACGGACAAATACCGCACCTGATCAAACGTTTCCCGTGGCTGTGGTAAAGATACGTGCTCCTCACATTGCATTGTGTTTGATGCTGTGATAGCGACATGACGGCAAACGATATTAATTAAACTTTACTCAGTGGAAGCGTCTCTATTGAGACAACATGAACGTACTGAATAAATGGTGAGATCTTGCCTTTCGCTTTCACAGTTCCGTTCGATTATGGCTTGCTCATTTAGATCAATGATTCAAATGGAGATTTGGGAATGAGTCACACCTAATCTCTGTTCCATACGGACGCACACGCTACTGTCTTTCCCCCAATATACCAGAATAAATGAGATTTGAATTGATCTCCTAATGCCATGCCAGGTGAGTCAAGGTTGACAGGGTCCATTGGCTACACTGAAGAAGCAGAAAGCAGCTGCGTCCAGCCTGGGTCCCTTGGTGCAATGGCCAGCACTCTGGGCTTTGAATCCAGTGATCCGAGTTCGAGTCTCGGTGGGGCCTTCGTCTTAAAACATGCTAGATTCTGTGTGAGGAGACCAGCCGTTCTTCCCCTGAGAGCAAAGGGAAGTGTCTTTGCTGCTTTGCCCGTTTGGTTCAATTATGCTGCTTCTTCTTGCTCCGATCACCTCAAGCTACCATTCACCTCTGTCTGTCAGCTGTATCATACACAAACTGAAAATATGTCTCTAAGATTGTACAGGAAGATGAGGTCCCATAGTGTAACGGTCAGCACTCTGAATCCAGTAATCCAAGTTCAAATCTCGGTTGGACATGCCACCTGGAAGATTACTTACTGCACTCTGCATGCAAGGAACGACAGTTGTCGCCTTAACAACATAGGCTTATGTCTTCTTGCCTGTGTACCCGTTATTTTCTGGATTGTCTTGCTTCCTCTGGCTCCATTCATCTAAACCTAGAGAACGCTAATATTCCTGCAGCTTGAGTTTGGCGGCTTTATTTGGTTCACGGCTAAAAGCCACAGCACACTCCCCGACGGGGAATCGAACCCCGGTCTCCCGCGTGACAGGCGGGGATACTCACCACTATACTAACGAGGAGACGGACAAATAACGCACCTGATCAAACGTTTCCCGTGGCTGTGGTAAAGATACGTGTTCCTCACATTGCATTGTGTTTGATGCTGTGATAGCGACATGACGGCAAACGATATTAATTAAACTTTACTCAGTGGAAGCGTCTCTATTTTGACAACATGAACGTACTGAATAAATGGTGAGATCTTGCCTTTCGCTTTCACAGTTCCGTTCGATTATGGCTTGCTCATTTAGATCAATGATTCAAATGGAGATTTGGGAATGACTCACACCTAATCTCTGTTCCATACGGACACACACGCTACTGTCTTTCCCCCAATATACCAGAATAAATGAGATTTGAATTGATCTCCTAATGCCATGCCAGGTGAGTCAAGGTTGACAGGGTCCATTGGCTACACTGAAGAAGCAGAAAGCAGCTGCGTCCAGCCTGGTTCCCATGGTGCAATGGCCAGCACTCTGGGCTTTGAATCCAGTGATCCGAGTTCGAGTCTCGGAGGGGCCTTCGTCTTAAAACATGCTAGATTCTGTGTGAAGAGACCAGCCGTTCTTCCCCTGAGAGCAAAGGGAAGTGTCTTTGCTGCTTTGTCCGTTTGGTTCAATTATGCTGCTTCTTCTTGCTACGATCACCTCAAGCTACCATTCACCTCTGTCTGTCAGCTGTATCATACACAAACTGAAAATATGTCTCCAAGATTGTACAGGAAGATGAGGTCCCATGGTGTAACGGTCAGCACTCTGAATCCAGTAATCCAAGTTCAAATCTCGGTTGGACATGCCACCTGGAAGATTACTTACTGCACTCTGCATGCAAGGAACGACAGTTGTCGCCTTAACAACATAGGCTTATGTCTTCTTGCCTGTGTACCCGTTATTTTCTGGATTGTCTTGCTTCCTCTGGCTCCATTCATCTAAACCTAGAGAACGCTAATATTCCTGCAGCTTGAGTTTGGCGGCTCTATTTGGTTCACGGCTAAAAGCAACAGCACACTCCCCGTCGGGGAATCGAACCCCGGTCTCCCGCGTGACAGGCGGGGATACTCACCACTATACTAACGAGGAGACGGACAAATAACGCACCTGATCAAACGTTTCCCGTGGCTGTGGTAAAGATACGTGCTCCTCACATTCCATTGTGTTTGATGCTGTGATAGCGACATGACGGCAAACGATATTAATTAAACTTTACTCAGTGGAAGCGTCTCTATTGAGACAACATGAACGTACTGAATAAATGGTGAGATCTTGCCTTTCGCTTTCACAGTTCCGTTCGATTATGGCTTGCTCATTTAGATCAATGATTCAAATGGAGATTTGGGAATGACTCACACCTAATCTCTGTTCCATACGGACGCACACGCTACTGTCTTTCCCCCAATATACCAGAATAAATGAGATTTGAATTGATCTCCTAATGCCATGCCAGGTGAGTCAAGGTTGACAGGGTCCATTGGCTACACTGAAGAAGCAGAAAGCAGCTGCGTCCAGCCTGGGTCCCATGGTGCAATGGCCAGCACTCTGGGCTTTGAATCCAGTGATCCAAGTTCGAGTCTCGGTGGGGCCTTCGTCTTAAAACATGCTAGATTCTGTGTGAAGAGACCAGCCGTTCTTCCCCTGAGAGCAAAGGGAAGTGTCTTTGCTGCTTTGCCCGTTTGGTTCAATTATGCTGCTTCTTCTTGCTCCGATCACCTCAAGCTACCATTCACTTCTGTCTGTCAGCTGTATCATACACAAACTGAAAATATGTCTCTAAGATTGTACAGGAAGATGAGGTCCCATGGTGTAACGGTCAGCACTCTGAATCCAGTAATCCAAGTTCAAATCTCGGTTGGACATGCCACCTGGAAGATTACTTACTGCACTCTGCATGCAAGGAACGACAGTTGTCGCCTTAACAACATAGGCTTATGTCTTCTTGCCTGTGTACCCGTTATTTTCTGGATTGTCTTGCTTCCTCTGGCTCCATTCATCTAAACCTAGAGAACGCTAATATTCCTGCAGCTTGAGTTTGGCGGCTCTATTTGGTTCACGGCTAAAAGCAACAGCACACTCCCCGTCGGGGAATCGAACCCCGGTCTCCCGCGTGACAGGCGGGGATACTCACCACTATACTAACGAGGAGACGGACAAATAACGCACCTGATCAAACGATTCCCGTGGCTGTGGTAAAGATACGTGCTCCTCACATTCCATTGTGTTTGATGCTGTGATAGCGACATGACGGCAAACGATATTAATTAAACTTTACTCAGTGGAAGCGTCTCTATTGAGAAAACATGAACGTACTGAATAAATGGTGAGATCTTGCCTTTCGCTTTCACAGTTCTGTTCGATTATGGCTTGCTCATTTAGATCAATGATTCAAATGGAGATTTGGGAATGACTCACACCTAATCTCTGTTCCATACGGACGCACACGCTACTGTCTTTCCCCCAATATACCAGAATAAATGAGATTTGAATTGATCTCCTAATGCCATGCCAGGTGAGTCAAGGTTGACAGGGTCCATTGGCTACACTGAAGAAGCAGAAAGCAGCTGCGTCCAGCCTGGGTCCCATGGTGCAATGGCCAGCACTCTGGGCTTTGAATCCAGTGATCCAAGTTCGAGTCTCGGTGGGGCCTTCGTCTTAAAACATGCTAGATTCTGTGTGAAGAGACCAGCCGTTCTTCCCCTGAGAGCAAAGGGAAGTGTCTTTGCTGCTTTGCCCGTTTGGTTCAATTATGCTGCTTCTTCTTGCTCCGATCACCTCAAGCTACCATTCACTTCTGTCTGTCAGCTGTATCATACACAAACTGAAAATATGTCTCTAAGATTGTACAGGAAGATGAGGTCCCATGGTGTAACGGTCAGCACTCTGAATCCAGTAATCCAAGTTCAAATCTCGGTTGGACATGCCACCTGGAAGATTACTTACTGCACTCTGCATGCAAGGAACGACAGTTGTCGCCTTAACAACATAGGCTTATGTCTTCTTGCCTGTGTACCCGTTATTTTCTGGATTGTCTTGGTTCCTCTGGCTCCATTCATCTAAACCTAGAGAACGCTAATATTCCTGCAGCTTGAGTTTGGCGGCTTTATTTGGTTCACGGCTAAAAGCAACTGCACACTCCCCGTCGGGGAATCGAACCCCGGTCTCCCGCGTGACAGGCGGGGATACTCACCACTATACTAACGAGGACACGGACAAATAACGCACCTGATCAAACGTTTCCCGTGGCTGTGGTAAAGATACTGCTCCTCACATTCCATTGTGTTTCATGCTGTGATAGCAACATGACGGCAAACGATATTAATTAAACTTTACTCAGTGGAAGCGTCTCTATTGAGACAACATGAACGTACTGAATAAATGGTGAGATCTTGCCTTTCGCTTTTACAGTTCCGTTCGATTATGGCTTGCTCATTTAGATCAATGATTCAAATGGAGATTTGGGAATGACTCACACCTAATCTCTGTTCCATACGGACGCACACGCTACTGTCTTTCCCCCAATATACCAGAATAAATGAGATTTGAATTGATCTCCTAATGCCATGCCAGGTGAGTCAAGGTTGACAGGGTCCATTGGCTACACTGAAGAAGCAGAATGCAGCTGCGTCCAGCCTGGGTCCCATGGTGCAATGGCCAGCACTCTGGGCTTTGAATCCAGTGATCCGAGTTCGAGTCTCGGTGGGGCCTTCATCTTAAAACATGCTAGATTCTGTGTGAAGAGACCAGCCGTTCTTCCCCTGAGAGCAAAGGGAAGTGTCTTTGCTGCTTTGCCCGTTTGGTTCAATTATGCTGCTTCTTCTTGCTCCGATCACCTCAAGCTACCATTCACTTCTGTCTGTCAGCTGTATCATACACAAACTGAAAATATGTCTCTAAGATTGTACAGGAAGATGAGGTCCCATGGTGTAACGGTCAGCACTCTGAATCCAGTAATCCAAGTTCAAATCTCAGTTGGACATGCCACCTGGAAGATTAATTACTGCACTCTGCATGCAAGGAACGACAGTTGTCGCCTTAACAACATAGGCTTATGTCTTCTTGCCTGTGTACCCGTTATTTTCTGGATTGTCTTGGTTCCTCTGGCTCCATTCATCTAAACCTAGAGAACGCTAATATTCCTGCAGCTTGAGTTTGGCGGCTTTATTTGGTTCACGGCTAAAAGCAACTGCACACTCCCCGTCGGGGAATCGAACCCCGGTCTCCCGCGTGACAGGCGGGGATACTCACCACTATACTAACGAGGAGACGGACAAATAACGCACCTGATCAAACGTTTCCCGTGGCTGTGGTAAAGATACGTGGTCCTCACATTCCATTGTGTTTGATGCTGTGATAGCAACATGACGGCAAACGATATTAATTAAACTTTACTCAGTGGAAGCGTCTCTATTGAGACAACATGAACGTACTGAATAAATGGTGAGATCTTGTCTTTCGCTTTCACAGTTCCGTTCGATTATGGCTTGCTCATTTAGATCAATGATTCAAATGGAGATTTGGGAATGACTCACACCTAATCTCTGTTCCATACGGACGCACACGCTACTGTCTTTCCCCCAATATACCAGAATAAATGAGATTTGAATTGATCTCCTAATGCCATGCCAGGTGAGTCAAGGTTGACAGGGTCCATTGGCTACACTGAAGAAGCAGAATGCAGCTGCGTCCAGCCTGGGTCCCATGGTGCAATGGCCAGCACTCTGGGCTTTGAATCCAGTGATCCGAGTTCGAGTCTCGGTGGGGCCTTCATCTTAAAACATGCTAGATTCTGTGTGAAGAGACCAGCCGTTCTTCCCCTGAGAGCAAAGGGAAGTGTCTTTGCTGCTTTGCCCGTTTGGTTCAATTATGCTGCTTCTTCTTGCTCCGATCACCTCAAGCTACCATTCACTTCTGTCTGTCAGCTGTATCATACACAAACTGAAAATATGTCTCTAAGATTGTACAGGAAGATGAGGTCCCATGGTGTAACGGTCAGCACTCTGAATCCAGTAATCCAAGTTCAAATCTCAGTTGGACATGCCACCTGGAAGATTAATTACTGCACTCTGCATGCAAGGAACGACAGTTGTCGCCTTAACAACATAGGCTTATGTCTTCTTGCCTGTGTACCCGTTATTTTCTGGATTGTCTTGGTTCCTCTGGCTCCATTCATCTAAACCTAGAGAACGCTAATATTCCTGCAGCTTGAGTTTGGCGGCTTTATTTGGTTCACGGCTAAAAGCAACTGCACACTCCCCGTCGGGGAATCGAACCCTGGTCTCCCGCGTGACAGGCGGGGATACTCACCACTATACTAACGAGGAGACGGACAAATAACGCACCTGATCAAACGTTTCCCGTGGCTGTGGTAAAGATACGTGCTCCTCACATTCCATTGTGTTTGATGCTGTGATAGCAACATGACGGCAAACGATATTAATTAAACTTTAATCAGTGGAAGCGTCTCTATTGAGACAACATGAACGTACTGAATAAATGGTGAGATCTTGCCTTTCGCTTTCACAGTTCCGTTCGATTATGGCTTGCTCATTTAGATCAATGATTCAAATGGAGATTTGGGAATTACTCACACCTAATCTCTGTTCCATACGGACGCACACGCTACTGTCTTTCCCCCAATATACCAGAATAAATGAGATTTGAATTGATTTCCAAATGCCATGCCAGGTGAGTCAAGGTTGACAGGGTCCATTGGCTACACTGAAGAAGCAGAATGCAGCTGCGTCCAGCCTGGGTCCCATGGTGCAATGGCCAGCACTCTGGGCTTTGAATCCAGTGATCCGAGTTCGAGTCTCGGTGGGGCCTTCATCTTGAAACATGCTAGATTCTGTGTGAAGAGACCAGCCGTTCTTCCCCTGAGAGCAAAGGGAAGTGTCTTTGCTGCTTTGCCCGTTTGGTTCAATTATGCTGCTTCTTCTTGCTCCGATCACCTCAAGCTACCATTCACTTCTGTCTGTCAGCTGTATCATACACAAACTGAAAATATGTCTCTAAGATTGTACAGGAAGATGAGGTCCCATGGTGTAACGGTCAGCACTCTGAATCCAGTAATCCAAGTTCAAATCTCAGTTGGACATGCCACCTGGAAGATTAATTACTGCACTCTGCATGCAAGGAACGACAGTTGTCGCCTTAACAACATAGGCTTATGTCTTCTTGCCTGTGTACCCGTTATTTTCTGGATTGTCTTGGTTCCTCTGGCTCCATTCATCTAAACCTAGAGAACGCTAATATTCCTGCAGCTTGAGTTTGGCGGCTTTATTTGGTTCACGGCTAAAAGCAACTGCACACTCCCCGTCGGGGAATCGAACCCTGGTCTCCCGCGTGACAGGCGGGGATACTCACCACTATACTAACGAGGAGACGGACAAATAACGCACCTGATCAAACGTTTCCCGTGGCTGTGGTAAAGATATGTGCTCCTCACATTCCATTGTGTTTGATGCTGTGATAGCAACATGACTGCAAACGATATTAATTAAACTTTACTCAGTGGAAGCGTCTCTATTGAGACAACATGAACGTACTGAATAAATGGTGAGATCTTGCCTTTCGCTTTCACAGTTCCGTTCGATTATGGCTTGCTCATTTAGATCAATGATTCAAATGGAGATTTGGGAATGACTCACACCTAATCTCTGTTCCATACGGACGCAAACGCTACTGTCTTTCCCCCAATATACCAGAATAAATGAGATTTGAATTGATCTCCTACTGCCATGCCAGGTGAGTCAAGGTTGACAGGGTCCATTGGCTACACTGAAGAAGCAGAATGCAGCTGCGTCCAGCCTGGGTCCCAT
Source organism: Brienomyrus brachyistius (assembly GCF_023856365.1). Classification (NCBI taxonomy): domain Eukaryota; kingdom Metazoa; phylum Chordata; class Actinopteri; order Osteoglossiformes; family Mormyridae; genus Brienomyrus; species Brienomyrus brachyistius. Next base: position 29,639,968 of record NC_064533.1, read on the forward strand.
GGTGCAATGGCCAGCACTCTGGGCTTTGAATCCAGTGATCCGAGTTCGAGTCTCGGTGGGGCCTTCATCTTAAAACATGCTAGATTCTGTGTGAAGAGACCAGCCGTTCTTCCCCTGAGAGCAAAGGGAAGTGTCTTTGCTGCTTTGCCCGTTTGGTTCAATTATGCTGCTTCTTCTTGCTCCGATCACCTCAAGCTACCATTCACTTCTGTCTGTCAGCTGTATCATACACAAACTGAAAATATGTCTCTAAGATTGTACAGGAAGATGAGGTCCCATGGTGTAACGGTCAGCACTCTGAATCCAGTAATCCAAGTTCAAATCTCAGTTGGACATGCCACCTGGAAGATTAATTACTGCACTCTGCATGCAAGGAACGACAGTTGTCGCCTTAACAACATAGGCTTATGTCTTCTTGCCTGTGTACCCGTTATTTTCTGGATTGTCTTGGTTCCTCTGGCTCCATTCATCTAAACCTCGAGAACGCTAATATTCCTGCAGCTTGAGTTTGGCGGCTTTATTTGGTTCACGGCTAAAAGCAACTGCACACTCCCCGTCGGGGAATCGAACCCTGGTCTCCCGCGTGACAGGCGGGGATACTCACCACTATACTAACGAGGAGACGGACAAATAACGCACCTGATCAAACGTTTCCCGTGGCTGTGGTAAAGATACGTGCTCCTCACATTCCATTGTGTTTGATGCTGTGATAGCAACATGACGGCAAACGATATTAATTAAACTTTAATCAGTGGAAGCGTCTCTATTGAGACAACATGAACGTACTGAATAAATGGTGAGATCTTGCCTTTCGCTTTCACAGTTCCGTTCGATTATGGCTTGCTCATTTAGATCAATGATTCAAATGGAGATTTGGGAATTACTCACACCTAATCTCTGTTCCATACGGACGCACACGCTACTGTCTTTCCCCCAATATACCAGAATAAATGAGATTTGAATTGATTTCCTAATGCCATGCCAGGTGAGTCAAGGTTGACAGGGTCCATTGGCTACACTGAAGAAGCAGAAAGCAGCTGCATCCAGCCTGGGTCCCATGGTGCAATGGCCAGCACTCTGGGCTTTGAATCCAGTGATCCGAGTTCGAGTCTCGGTGGGGCCTTCATCTTGAAACATGCTAGATTCTGTGTGAAGAGACCAGCCGTTCTTCCCCTGAGAGCAAAGGGAAGTGTCTTTGCCTGTTTGGTTCAATTATGCTGCTTCTTCTTGCTCCGATCACCTCAAGCTACCATTCACTTCTGTCTGTCATCTGTATCATACACAAACTGAAAATATGTCTCTAAGATTGTACAGGAAGATGAGGTCCCATGGTGTAACGGTCAGCACTCTGAATCCAGTAATCCAAGTTCAAATCTCGGTTGGACATGCCACCTGGAAGATTACTTACTGCACTCTGCATGCAAGGAACGACAGTTGTCGCCTTAACAACATAGGCTTATGTCTTCTTGCCTGTGTACCCGTTATTTTCTGGATTGTCTTGGTTCCTCTGGCTCCATTCATCTAAACCTAGAGAACGCTAATATTCCTGCAGCTTGAGTTTGGCGGCTTTATTTGGTTCACGGCTAAAAGCAACTGCACACTCCCCGTCGGGGAATCGAACCCCGGTCTCCCGCGTGACAGGCGGGGATACTCACCACTATACTAACGAGGACACGGACAAATAACGCACCTGATCAAACGTTTCCCGTGGCTGTGGTAAAGATACTGCTCCTCACATTCCATTGTGTTTCATGCTGTGATAGCAACATGACGGCAAACGATATTAATTAAACTTTACTCAGTGGAAGCGTCTCTATTGAGACAACATGAACGTACTGAATAAATGGTGAGATCTTGCCTTTCGCTTTTACAGTTCCGTTCGATTATGGCTTGCTCATTTAGATCAATGATTCAAATGGAGATTTGGGAATGACTCACACCTAATCTCTGTTCCATACGGACGCACACGCTACTGTCTTTCCCCCAATATACCAGAATAAATGAGATTTGAATTGATCTCCTAATGCCATGCCAGGTGAGTCAAGGTTGACAGGGTCCATTGGCTACACTGAAGAAGCAGAATGCAGCTGCGTCCAGCCTGGGTCCCATGGTGCAATGGCCAGCACTCTGGGCTTTGAATCCAGTGATCCGAGTTCGAGTCTCGGTGGGGCCTTCATCTTAAAACATGCTAGATTCTGTGTGAAGAGACCAGCCGTTCTTCCCCTGAGAGCAAAGGGAAGTGTCTTTGCTGCTTTGCCCGTTTGGTTCAATTATGCTGCTTCTTCTTGCTCCGATCACCTCAAGCTACCATTCACTTCTGTCTGTCAGCTGTATCATACACAAACTGAAAATATGTCTCTAAGATTGTACAGGAAGATGAGGTCCCATGGTGTAACGGTCAGCACTCTGAATCCAGTAATCCAAGTTCAAATCTCAGTTGGACATGCCACCTGGAAGATTAATTACTGCACTCTGCATGCAAGGAACGACAGTTGTCGCCTTAACAACATAGGCTTATGTCTTCTTGCCTGTGTACCCGTTATTTTCTGGATTGTCTTGGTTCCTCTGGCTCCATTCATCTAAACCTAGAGAACGCTAATATTCCTGCAGCTTGAGTTTGGCGGCTTTATTTGGTTCACGGCTAAAAGCAACTGCACACTCCCCGTCGGGGAATCGAACCCCGGTCTCCCGCGTGACAGGCGGGGATACTCACCACTATACTAACGAGGAGACGGACAAATAACGCACCTGATCAAACGTTTCCCGTGGCTGTGGTAAAGATACGTGGTCCTCACATTCCATTGTGTTTGATGCTGTGATAGCAACATGACGGCAAACGATATTAATTAAACTTTACTCAGTGGAAGCGTCTCTATTGAGACAACATGAACGTACTGAAT